>NC_049183.1:15932500-16573750 GCF_009769625.2 Cygnus olor
AATAAAAAGGGAAGGACAGCTGCTGGCGCTGCCTCGCAGAGCGCACAGTGCTTCTGGGCTGCACAGCACGACCGATGATGTTGTGAACTTCTGCACAGCAAAGCGATTTGCCCAACATCGCTGCGTTTCAAGGCTTCCCTTCTGTAGTCTAAGCTGAACTCCAGCTGAACTGCTGCGTGCTCTGCCTGACACGGCACCGCAGCGAGCAGATCCTGCTCCCAGGGGTTCTGCCCCATCCTCTCCCACCCCGTGTTGGTCCCAGGGACTGACTGGTGAGCCTGCTCCGCTCCTCTCCTCACCACATTGCAGCAGGTGGTAGCTAAGACATGTGGATCTCCTGTGTGAAAGCCAAACCCAGTTGGTACTGGTGATAATTTTGCCGTGGATTTTAGCCTGGATGGTATTTCATGCTGGAGATAAAAATGGTGTTTGTAGTTGGCTGACAAGCATGGCGTTTTAACTTAGCAGTGGACATATTGGTAAGGCACTTCAAAACGATGCAGCTCAGCAAAGTTAGGACCTTTCCTTTCCTTGGAGGAAGTTCTTGCCACGAGTGATGAAAGTTGTAATGATTTACACAGTTTTTCTTTTTGTTTTTCTTTTTTCTTTTTTTTTTTAGGTAAGGAAAAAGCAGAAATGTTCATCTTCCGTGGGTGTGTGGATTTTTTGTTTATTTGTTTGATTTGTCTTTCCCAGTTGGAAGAGGGCTAGGTCTGACCTGGCTCCTTTAGGGCAATTGTACGTATTACGAAGTATTTGTCAGCCCGCTGCGGTGCATTTCCCAACCCGTGCTGTATTTCTGCCAGCGGGAGAGATCGGTAGTGGGCAGTAGGGGAAGCTCGGGGAGGAGCAGCCGGGTGCCCCGGGAGCACTCCGGAGCTCAGCACCTGGGTGCTCAGCACTGTGCTCGTGCCCGGCCGTGAGTCTGACTCCGTCGGTGGGACTGCAAGTGCTGGTTGCGACGAGTGCTTGCAGGCCGAAGCCCTTACCCAGAATATCCTGAAGCCATCAACGTATCCGATGCTATTTTCAACAGGTGTTTTAACGCTACAGCTTAAATTCTATCATACCGAATTTCAGGGAGGTAGGGAGGAGGGGTTCAGGAGCAGTTAATCTGATTCCAGTGCGAGTCGGTCAGTATTGGGTATCTTCCCTGCGCTGGCTGCCAGCGAGTGTGACACCCAATATTCATAGGGGGACAGCTGCGCCGTCCGCGCTGCGGCTCCTCTGTGTGCTGGCTGAAAGCTATAAAATGTGTGTACGTTGTAGGAGCATTTGTCTGCGCCGTGCAGACGTGCCCTCTATAAATTTTGTGTGTTGATGTGTACAAGGAGAAGCAGTTTGCTGTTATTCCTTCACCCATACTGTAGAAAGAAAAAAAATTACAATAAATTCTGAGCTATTTATGCTACAGCTAGGTACGGGTTTTTGGTTTTGATCAACTGATTTTTTTTTTTTTCCTCAGAAGAATAGATGAATTGAAAATAAGAACCTTTATTATCTTTGGGCCTTTCGTCTGGCCGTCTCTGTGTCCTCTGGCTCGTGGCTTTCTCCCCTGCCGGACGTGCAAACAGAAACCTGGCCGGGGGCGCGGGAAGCCGAAGGTGCAGCCCTGGGCTGGGTGGGAAGGGCTTCTCGTGGCTTTCCTCGGGAGCCGCGGGCAAGCTGCGATCGCTTGGATGTTTTTTTCATCACGTACTTGACGGTAAATAATAAAGATGAAAATTGGAAACTTAATGATATAATGCTACATAATCTATATTCCGTTAAGAAATAATACTCTCTATAGGGAGCCATAATGGTGCTGCTTTGGACTTTTCTGGAGACCGTTCATACCAAATTGACTTTTTTTTCTACATGTTAAGTACCAATAATGTTTTCCACAGTACATCAGATGTTTCTGCCAAGGAGTATGCTCCCTGCTGAAGAACTTGGTGAGGCAGCACGGTGGAGGCTCTCACAGTTCCTCCTTTAAGCAGCAAATGGGTTTTGACTCCAGAGATCACTTGATGCTGAGCTAAATTTCCTAGCTGAGAATTTGGATGAATGGTTTTACTTAATTTTGAAGAAAAACATTTGAAAACCCTGAAAAGAAAAATGGGAAAACTTTATTATTATTTTTTGTTGCTTCCCTTTCTTCCCTTCTTGCCTCCTGTTGTGCCCCCCCAGCACCTCTCTGCTTCTCCCCGCACTCCCTCCCCGGTGGAGACCTCAGAAAATGCCAAACTCTGGATTTTGCTACATCAAGTTAGGAGCATGTAACAAACATTCGAAACGCGTGTGAGGCAAGTGCAGCCACCATTGGCAGTTTACTTTTTCATTTTTTTTTTCAAAAAAAAAAAAAAATTGGCTCCCTCTCCTGCTGCGCGGGAGATAACAATGGCGCATTGTGGCGTGCTGCAGCTGCTGAAATTTGACTAGATCCAACTGAAGAAAACAGGAGCAGGTGGGTCAACAACGTGACCCTTTCGTTCCCAGCAGTATCAGTGTGCGCCAGGGCCGGAGGGATGGGGGGCCGAGGTGAGCCCCGAGTTTCAGCCCAGGCGTGAGGATGAATTGCTCTGAGCTTTGAGGATGCGAGTTGCCGTGCTGAGATGACCTCGATGCCTCTAAGGACCGCGGGGTTTGCTGGTATTTGTAAAAGCAGGTTTCACTCCGAAAGTGCTAGGGCTGGGAAGTGTCACTGCAGGTGGTAAATCAGCATCACTGCAGGCGAGAAGTCGTTGCTTCATTACTGGCACTGGTGCTCAGTTCCCATCGTGTGCCGGTTTCTCTGTGGCTGTCGTACAGGTGCTGCGAAAGCCTCCAGCACCGAGTGCCTGCCCTCAGTTCCCAAAATTGGGGGATTATTTGGATTACTTGACTTTTTCTCCCTTTGGGTCTTCACAGGTCACGGTGATGAATTCCTTCATGTCAGTGCTTTTGCTTTGCTAGAGCTGTCCCAAAGATGTCGAGGCTGGGATTTCCTGCGGCTTGGAGGAGGGCTTGGTGTGCGGTTCCCAGTATTTCGGTGGGGATGGAGGATGCGGTTGTGTCGGGCTCCTTTGTCTGGCCCAGCGCATCTCAACACTGACCAATTAGCAGAAAAAAGGGGGAGAAAAATCCAGTTGGAAAGGAAACCTACACGATCAGCTAAGTCACAGCTTTTCCTGCGGTCTTCCCTGTTGAGGTGTGATGGCTTGGGTGATTCCTCGGAGGAGCCACAACGCATCTGGACTCTGTGAGGCTCGGAAGTGGTAGTGAAAGGTGGCAAAGTCCAGCCACGTGGTTATGGCCTCGAACCTTCCTAAGACTGCAAGGGGTTGAGTCTGAGGCGTTTAGGGGGCAGATGAGAACAACTGTTTGTAAGTCAGTGGTAGAAACTCGGGGTTTCTGTTGGTGGGTCTTGTAGTCTTGCTTTCTGGTATCAACAACAGGGTGAGGCTGAAATGGGGCAGAGCTCCCCCTGCTTTCTGCACTGTACTCTGGATACAGCTGTGGTGAGTAAGTTGTAGTAGAAAACACGATGCTCACAGCATCTCGGATAATCCTACCCACAAGTGCTTGTAGTGCTTGTGGAGTAGCATCAAGCTCTATTTTATTTGCATGTGATTACAGCTATAAGAATTACAAGCTACGGTCATGGATGAGTCCCTGCTAAAAACAGTTCATGTTTGTCTGACTTTTTGTCTGAGCTGAAGGCTTAGCCCAGCCTGTAGTTTTAAGTTAAAACACAAACAGAAGTAGAAGACTGACTTTGGGGGAGTGAGAGAGAAATCATGGGGTGAGGACCCTGGGGGGATGGTGGGTCAGGGAAGCTGGGGAAGTGTGGGGAAGGAGCACGCATCTCGGGGAGGTCGGGGCCAGCTCGGTTGCTGTGTGAGCAGCCGGATGGATGAGGTGCAGAGTAAGACGGGAAGGGAAAATTTAACATCCAGAGGCCATGGTGAAACTGGGGAGGCTGCAAAACCTTCCCCCGTTTTCATTTCTGGTGGCGAGGTGAGTCAAACAGGGAAGGGGAGAGCAGTGGCGGTGGGTAGGCGGCTGCTGTGGGCGAGGAGGAGATGGATGGAGGTTGCCGAGGGCAGGAGATGTGGCTGCACGGGTGAGGCGTGCTAGCATGGAAAACTGATCCGCATGACCACATTACCAGCTGTGGTTGCTTGGTGCATCAGGAAGAGGGCCGTTAATAAATCAGAGGCTCTCCGTGCATATCTGCATCTCAGACTTGTTTTTTAGCAGGAACTTGGTGTGATCTGATATGAGGGTCAGCAGCGGAGCGAAGGACAGCAGCACACAGCACCAAAGCCTCATCCGTGCTAGCAAATCTGCCCATCGCCGTGCACGGATGCTGGAGCTGAACGGGATCTAGCTGCAAGCGGAGGAGGTTTAGACGGAGACTTCTGAAACGGTGCCGTGACCGTAGTTTGTCCTTGGCTGCACTTGCAGCAAAACCCTGTTTGGTGCCGGCTCAGCTGCACCCGCTGCCAGCCCCCGCTGTCAGCAGCGGGTAATTTAAGAGGCTTCCACCAACAGCTGGGGAGCACTGTGTGCCGCGGTCCTCGCGCGGCGCTGAGCTGTCCCCTGGCTGGCACATCACATCGTGCTGTTGGACTCGCAGCCGGGTGGTGGTGCCAGGATCCCAACTTGTCGCTTTGGAACGAGGAGCACAGGTGCAGGCTGAACTGATGATCCTTTGAGGCCAGCCGCATACCAGGGAGGCTTCGGCTTCGCTTCTGCCATGCGCGCGCACGTGCGTGGGTCTCGGCGTGCTGGTGTGACCCGCGCCACGCGCAAGAAATGGGGCACGGGACCGCTCGATCCTTCGCTGTGCTTTCCCTCCAAGCCAGCAGACGCCTTCCCGGGAGTTTGGGTTAAAAATAAAATAGCGAAGATGTCACTGTGCCCTGCGTGGAGAGGGGCGATGCTGCTCTCCGAAGGGAGGCACGGCTGCGGATCCAGAGGCAGTTTGGGGACGTGGAGGCTCCTGCCTTCCTACTCAGCCATCCAGCGTGCATAGCGTGTGTCTGCGGGGGGACACGGTCATTACCATATGAAAACGCTGATAACAGTGGGATTCTTGTGCAGGCAGAAACGCGTGAGATATACTACCGTTTTGGTGCCAGTTAGACCCATAACTGCTATTTGTGGCTGGGTTTAGTAACAATTAACCTTTCACATTTTGTATTAGCCATTGCTTTCCTGGTGCAGCTGCTTTTATAACAATATACTTCACTTCTCCTCCCAGAAGCGCTAATTTTGGCAGTTGGAGTATCTGTTCTAGAAAGCACAGGATGTATGGAGGAAGAATGGGGATTTTTTAATAGCTGTTTTAAGTACAATAATCTTTAAAAAAATATATATATATATATATGTGTGTGTGTATTTTGCTTTAAGGAACCTTTTGCACATTTTTTAAAAAAGGGAGATTCCACTACTGCTATTTCTTATTTTAAAGTGAATTTAGTGTGGTTTTCCTTGTGTGACAAAGTCAAATCACACGTCTAAAAAAACATTGACTGCATGTGCGTTTCAGGTATCTCAAACTGGAGCTGGAACTAATTAATGCCTTTGATAAGTCGTCTTTTCCAAGCTGGGGGAGACAGAGTTGTAGCGGACCAAACTGTTTCTTCCACTTTACAACTAGCAGTGTCTTGGGGAGTCTTGAGAAAAAGTGTGGCTATGAACGACCCATGGGTGCTGTCTGGTTTATTGTATGCAGTTATGTAGGTAAGAATATCAGTGTCCTAAATGGCTCTCACGAGGTTGCTGCGTTTTCAGGAATTGCCCTCTTTTAGGCATTTAGTGTTTTTTCTTAATGTCTTCAGAGTGCAATTGTATTGCACAAAAATATTTGAAAATTCAAGTGTGTGTGATTGGAAGTGGGACAAAGTTGGTGTAATGAATTTGACTTTGGTTTTGGGATCGGTATATTGTTACTTAACGTAGGGGAGGTTGAATTTCACCTGTCAAAACATAAATGCAATGTTCTGGCTCTTCCAGAGCAGTCATTTCAATATTTATACTGTATGCTGTGCTGGATAAATAAAATGCAAAATGCAGATTTGCATGACATGGGCTATAGCCTATCTTCTCCAAAGTGTTCAGTGTCACAGGTATCAGGTTATTGTGGTGTTACACGGCTGTGCTTTGATCTCAGATGCACTGGTATTAACTCCAGAGTCCTTTTGCCAAATCCAGTAGTGTGTGAAACTGGCTTGATGGATGATTTGGACTTTTTTCATTATGATTTTTCTTCATGATTAAAGATCCAAAGCTTCTGGTTGTACATTAATGCTGATGATGAATAGAACCTAATGCGACTTTAATCATCCTCTTTTGAAGATGTAGACTGCCCTTTTTGGCTCGTGGCATGAATGCAGGGCAGCCGGCGGGATGGTGCTGCACAGGCCAGCAGAGATGTCATTCATCAGTGTCTGGGGCGTAGCAGGTTTGAGGAAAACCTTCCACGTGCATTCATCAAATGCTGCCGGTTTTAGACAATGGCGTGTGACATGAGATGTCGGACCAGGTTTACTGCAAAGGCTTCGGGGCATGCTGGCTGGATTTCCCCTTTCTGTATTTTTAGGGTAGAATAATTATAGGCTTCTGGTTGTGCTAGGATGGAAGCACTGATGAATAAACGAGGAGCCCATCAGCAAGAGGTGGGTTTTCTTCCCTGCAGCAGCGGTCACAGCCTGCAGGAAGCACCAGTGGCGTTGTTTGTTCACTTGTGTTCCTGGGTCACTTTGCCAATTCCCAGGGCGCTTAAGTTGCATTTTCGTTTGCTTCGTAATAGCACGTACGCTTTCTTTTGGTTCTTGTTGAATGAAATAACCACGTAAACAACACAAGTGTCGGTGCGTGCTCTTGAAGGAAAAACAGCACAGCCAGAAGTGTAGGTGCACGTCATCAGTGCTGTCAGACTGGAAGAACAAAGATAACGCGTGCCCAGAGAAGCTGTGGCTGCCCCATCCCTGGAGGTGCTCAAGGCCAGGCTGGATGGGGCTTTGAGCAACCTGGTCTGGTGGGAGGTGTCCCTGCCCATGGCAGGGGGGTTGGAATTAGATGAGCTTTGAGGTCCTTTCCAACCCAAACCATTCTATGTCTCTGTGAGAATACAGACTTGGGTATTAAAGACGGAGTTGGTGGGAAATGCGTTTACCGATGTACAGCGATGTATTTTTCTGAAGCTGATGGTGTTGCTTAAAGCATCTGAATTCATGTAGCGAAGTCAGTGTGTGATGTGTGAATTAGAACAGAATTGGCAGCCAAGTTCCCTCAAGCTAAATTTCAAAAGCATTGAAGTATGCTTTTAGGTTTTTTTGTTTGTTTGTTTTTCCCTGTTTATGTGTTTTAAATTTGTTAAAGGATAATCGATAGGACTCTTACAATAAATATTTTCTTTTTTGTTTCTCACGTGCCTGTACCACAGGATGGGAATCGCAGCTCTTGGAGACTGGCTTCCTGGCGATATTCCTCTGCCCGCTCTGGACCCTCTCCCGCCTGCCCCACTCCACGCCTCCGTCCAGCATCGTCATCTGGGGCTTTCGGTGGCTGATCTTCAGGATCATGCTTGGAGCAGTAAGTTGGCACAACACATCGCAACCCTCTAGTTCAGGATTTTTTCTGGTTTTAAGGAAGGAGCCTGTAGCAGGAAATGCCTTATTCTCTGTTTCACTGAATCTTTAAACTTAATATTAGTGTTTACTTTAAGAAAGACAAACACAGGAGTAAAAGAATGTGTGTTGATGTATTGGTGCTGTTCTTGTGACTGGCTCTTTAAAAGGAATTAAAGTGAAGTTTAAGACCTGGGCATTGTGGCTTTTTGATAAGTTGCCTGCGAATCCAGTGGGTAATTCCCGGGAACCAGGAGCTTTATGTTGAGTTATTTTTTCTTTGTGTGTGCTTTACTGAAATGTCATTCTCTGCTCCGTGATTTCAAAGAGAACAATTGGTGCATTACTGTCCAAGTGCCAGTGGAAATTCCCAAGTAGGTTGTAAAGGAATCTGTCAGGAACTGACACATCTTTGTTAAAGTAAAGGTGTGGCAGGGGCATTATCCTGTGATCTGCATCTGCGTGTTGGACTCTTCAAAATATCCCCAAATTTTCATCTGAGGATCATTGCTGTAGAAAGACTGCAGGCAGGTGGGACGTTCCTGTGTCTGTTTTCTCTAAAGCCCCTCTCTTATCCCAGCTCTCAAAGTGCTTCAATCTGTAGTCAAGCTTACTAAGCTCTTAGTTATCCTCCTCTAAATAAAGAGCAAACTTTGTATGTGTTAACCTCAGTGTCACCTGTTTTCAACTTTGTTAGTGGGCAGTGTGCTATTGCAGCAGATATTCTTGGAAAATGCATGCTGCATACTTGTTGCGTCAGAGTGGCACTGCCCAGCCTATGACAGTTCAGCAAATTCTGCTTGAAGGAGCAGGAATTTTTTTGTTGTTTTCTGTATATGTCACACAACTGGTATTTCACAACTCACTCTTAGTTGCGTTCATTTCTTTGCCATAACTGTCGTGTAGCGTTGCTGATTTTGCTCTGCTTCCTAAAGCTGGAGGGATTGATTCCTGCAGTTCTTACTTGCTATTAATTGAATAGATCTGTCCCTGCTGTGGGGCGATAGAGATGGATTAAACGATTTATTGTAGAATCATAGAACAGCTTGGATTGGAAGGGACGTTAAAGATCAGCTAGTTCCAACCCCCCTGCCATGGGCAGGGATGCCTTCTGAACCTTAAGTTACATGATCACCAAGTTTGTGTCCTGCTTTCCTGTTAGAATGGGATTCTGATTGTGCTTTGCTCTGCTCCTGTTAATTTGTTACTTATACTCTGAATTATGGGACAGGTTTGATGTAAAGGAAAATCACGCTCATGAAAGGTCTTTGTTATTGTTATCTCTGTGCTGCCCCTCAGCTTTATCCAGAGAGTAATAACTCTCCCGTTATTTTAGGAAGAGCCCTCTGCAAAATAGATGCCACCCCTTGAGTCCCTTGTCTGTCTTGGTTGCTGATATGTAAGTAACAGGCATGGGAGAGTAAAACATGGAAAGGTCATTAAATGGGAATCTGTACAAGCAAGTGGAAATCGGTGATTGATGGGATCTTTAATGTTTTGGGGCCCAAACACGTGTACATTTCCTTCTCGGCCAGGGTAATGACGCTTGCAGGCACCGGGACGCAAGTTTAATGCGTGAAACCGAAATATCCTCCTGCAGCACAGGTGCACCTGCTCAAAGGCAGTCTTTGATTTCTTCACTAATCTGGGCAAGAGCTGAACCATGCGCACAAATGGGGGCCGAAGGAAGGTTTCCCAGGGGGAGGGATTGGCAGTGATTGTCTGGCACAGAAAGTTTGACTTTCCCTGCACGGTTCTCTGGGGGCTCTTGAGCTGGCTGGGGTAGGGTTTTCCTTGTAAAACGCCATCCTCGGGGCAGCTTTATTTCTCTCACTTTGTGCCGGATGGTAGGCGAGCGATGCCATAAACAGTTTTGAAGCTCACCTTAAATGGTTCAGCATGTCTGGTTTTTGCAATGTGATGGCTCCCAGGAAAGACTGCAGGTTCCCATCCCATAGCTCCCCTTTTTTCTGAAGTCAGCTCCTGTATCATGAACAGCACAAGGGTGTGGAGTTCACTTTTCAGCCCCCCTTCTTTTTTTTTTTTTTTTTTTTTTTTCCCCTTCTCAGTGTATCAGATTTGGGAACTCTTTCCATGCAGAGCTCCAGCAACCGGAGACTGCATTAAAGCACTAGCAGTTTCTGCGGGAATAAATGCTGACGCTCCTATGTCCGTTGCAGCCTCTTTGAGGGAACAGACAGATTATCAAGCCCAGTAGCTTCTAGGTACAAAAAAACCTCACTGTAGGAAGGGAGGCGCTTCCAGCTCCCTCACGGTGCCAGCTTTGCAGCTTCCTGGCTAGCCCTCCCAGCACCCCAGGACACAAGCAACGCTATCCACCTCTAAAATATCAGACGTGTCGTTGTCTGTGTCCCAGAATAGCATCGTCTTTGAGAGTAAGAGGAAGTGTTTTCTCACAAATCAAGAGCTGATGGGGTCTGAAATGAGCAACATGAGGCTTCGTGGTCAGAGCATCCCATTGCACGGTGCACGTCCTGCATGGAACAGGAGCAGCCCCAAGCCCCCTTCCCAGCGAGGCTGTGCGGATCTCTGGAAAAGTATTTGTGGCCAGATCTTGCTTCGTCGTGCACGACTTGCCTGTGAGCGGGCTGGGCTTTGTTGGGAGAGATGCAGCGTATGAGATGTAAAATAATCCCTCCTGCGTTCCCGTGCAAGGCAAGGCGTGCGTTCGGGCTCTGCTGCTGGGGTTTGATTGGCAGCAAGTGCTGGGCTGATCTCAAATATTGCTGACTTTTAAAAAGGCGTAATTATGTGATTCAATCTATATGTTTGATGTTCCTAATAACCCATTAGTGCAGGATGTAAAGACGGATGCTTCTTAGGAACATGCAGAGGCAAAAGAATAGTGGTCCCTTTGTGCGCGAGCCGTGTGTTAGGAAATAAGTGATGCAAACAGATTTATGCCGCAGAAGTACTCTGTGACTTGAAATCTTCATCGCTTTGCTTATGACTCTGGCTCAGATGTCTTCAGGCTTGGGAGATGCAGAGCACCAAGAGTGACGGGGTGGGCTGGGTAGGCAGAGGCGCGTGCTCAGCCTGTTAGCTGCTCTCAGCCTGCCGAGGGGAGCAGCCCAGCGGTGTTGCCGGGTGGTAATTGGGTGTTTTGACACCTGCAGCTGCCTGGGGAGGTGCTGAAGGCACGATGCTGCGCTCGCAGAGCCCTGTCCCTCTCACGTACCTGTGTTTTTCAGCAGGCCAAGGGTGTGTTCCTGCAGAGCCCTGCAGGGCTCGGTGTGGCTGGGGATGGCCCAGCTCAGCGGGCTGCGTGCCGGCCTGGCTCCCCGGGCCGCTCATGGCACCTGGGGCAGGCTCTTCTCCCAGCCTGACCATAGGTTTTTGCGATGGCCTAAGCCCCAGTAACGAGACCTGTGTGATGAGCAGCCGAGCTCCCCTGGCTCAGCATCTCCCCTGCCCTCCCCGGCGTTTCAAAGCCAAGGCACGCTTGTGCTGTCTGGGTTTGTGCTTTCGGAGGGAGCTGCTGGTTTCCCCGGGCTGTGGTCGTCCGCGGCACTAAGTGGGCCCTGGGCTTTGCTTCGAGATGAGCACGCCTTGCTTTGGTTCTTGTTTGTTTTCTGGCAGGCGGCAGTACCGCTTGTGAGCTGCCCTTTTATCTGGAGCTGTGATTTGCAGCTAACGCTCTGTTCAGCAGATGTAATTCCCGTTCTCGTTTTGCAAGAGATGTGAAAGCAGCTGACCACTGTCATTTGTACGTTCTGTGCGATCACCTGCAGCCGGCCAGAGCCACACACCAGGGGAGCACAGATCCTGCACCGCTGAGCACCGGGAGGCTGGGGAGAAGCCCTGAGCCAGCAGCCTGCCCGCAGCGTGTGGCTGGAACTTTGCAGTAGCTCTTTGGATCCTGAAAGTCATTAGTTGTTGCGTACGTAAGCCGTAAAACACAGTTTTTCTTCGTCAGTTCGAGTGTCAAAGAAAGGTTGTGCGCTCAGAAATGCGAGAATCAGGTTTTTGTCAGCACATGTGTGCGTAGCTGTAGTAACGCTGATAAAACCGGGTAACAGAGCACGTGTGTGAAGGGACAGCAGTGCCGGGACCGAGGCGGGGTTCGGGGGAGCCCCGGCCAGTGCTGACCCCACGGGAGCCCCGGTGCCGTCCCGGCAGGCCGCGGAGCGAGGCCGCGGCTGGGCTGTGCGGGAGCCGGGCTGCGGTTTGGCTTGCGCCGCGCTGGATCTTGGCGTGTAGAGGCTGACGCTTTTCACTGCAGACATGGCTTTGATGATTTCCTCACTGATTATTCCCAAGAGCGCGCTGCTTATTACACACCACTCCTCAAGCCTCATACCAGAGGGCTTTTTTTGACAAGAGGTAGTTAAGCGAGGGGCTGTTCCCTGCGAGCAGCACATCTCTCTGTCAGCTAAGCGGACAGAAACAAGCTGCGCTCTGCGCCCAGGTCTCACCCTGAGCACAGCATCGCCTCTGCCGGCTGGAGCTGGAGGAGCGTGACGCTAACACGGGACAGGGCAGAAGCAGTTCTTGGGGGCAAAGCAAACGGCCGGTGCCCCAGGGAAGCCGCTCCGGGCGTGGGGTGGGCAGCGCTGGGGCAGTGCCAGGCTGCGTGATGCGGGGGCTTGGGCAGGGAAAGGGCCCCCAGCAGGGCCGGGGAGAGGCTGGGAGGGGAGCGGGGTCGGGGAGCGGCGTGCCGGGGGTGCTGCGCCGGTGCCAGCGAGGCGCCGGGGCCCCTTGGCGGTGCTGCCAAGAGCCCTGCAGCTGGTTCAGGCCCGGCCAGCTGTGTGCCAGGCCCTGTCCCTGCGCCGTCACCTCTCTGGCGTAACGGGGGGAGCGTTAAACAACCGCCAGCTTTTAGAGCGGAGGGGACGGGGGTGCTTTATACGGGTGCGCGCGACTGCAAGTGCGCTGCCTGCCACACCACACGTCGTTTGAGGCTGGGAGATGTTGGAAGCACGCGTGGAAGCTTTTAAGGGGCGCGTGCCGGCGGTGCGGGCTGGGGGCGGCCGTGCGACGCAGCCCCCGGGATCATGAGCTGCCGCTGGGCTGCGGCTGCGCAGCTGGCGCTCGGGGGCTGCAGCGAGAAGCAGCAGCGTGGAAATGTCATTATCTCTTTACGGCTGGTGCTCATCCTGTAAAACATGAGGCTCGTGAAATGCCTTCAGGGCAGGTCGGGCTGGCGACCGGCGAGGGGCAGCAGCTGAGGCTGAGCTTCCTGGCGGCAGAAGGAGCCCGGGCGTTCGCTGCTGGCCCCGGGGCGCACGTCCACATCGCTGCTGTGTTAGCAGCCCCTCTGGAAGTGCCCTGCGGTGACGCCAGGCTTCAGTTTGGGTGGATTTTCATCCTTTCCAACTAGAGCCAACTCCTGTGCCTCTTCCCTTCCAGCTTTCCTCGTTGTGGGACACGAACGTGGAGCCTGCAATTCCCTGTATTACGTACAGCCGAGCTTGTAACCGCTGTGCTCACAGCACGGATCCCATCCAAGTGTGTGCTCTGAGCAAGTGTCAGTGTGAATATCTGTCAGAAACAGCAATCAAGGAGGTTAAATGCCTCGAGGTCCTCCCTCTCTTCTCTTCTCAAGCCTGCTGCGCCTGTCTGCCGGCACGGAGCTGCGCTCCAGGAGCAGCCGTCCCTGCTCACTGTCACCGAAGGGTCACGGCTGGGGCTGGGGTCTGCTGCTCTGCTCCGGGTCCCTGGCAGCAGGAGCTCCGGGAGCAGAGCCAGGGCTGCTGACGTGGGGCGCTCCCAGGCCTGGCCAGCGAGGGAGGGGGAAGGCATGCCCAGTGTGTCCCTGAAGGGGATGGAGAGCGCCAGGCGCCTTCCCATTACTTTGGGTTTGGGGTCGTTGTGCAGCCCTCTAGGTAGGAGATGTGCCTGGGGAGGCTCGCGAATATCGGCACCCGCTTTTTTCTTCTGGCTCCGGCGTGAGGGTGAATGAATGTGACATGGGGCTGCTGAGAAAGGCCAGGGGACCGCATCTGCCAGGCTGAGGAACAGGCTGCTGGGGGCCGTGTCGCCGCCTCTCCTCGGATGCAGTGCCGGAGCATCAGCTCCCCTCCACATGGGGGTGGCACCGTGCACATCAAACCATCTGCATGCGTGGCACCGGCTTCTGCTGCACCTCTTCCCTGGGACCTTTCCCCCTGCTGACATCAGGCAGGACGTGGGTGCTCTGCGAGCGGCGACGCTTTGTGGGCACGTGGCGGGTGAGCTCATGCACGTGCAGCACAGCCGTGTTGGACTGCTAATGGGGAGCCAGGCCTTTCCCTGAAGTTTCTAATAAGCATTTGGTTTTGTATCAGGATCAGTCTGCAGCACCCTGACGGCGGTGAGCACGCAGCACTGCTGAGATGCTTATGTTAGCGGAGTCAAAGGACTAATTAGGTGCCGTTTGCAGAGCGCGATGATGTGACGTCCTGTACAAATAATTGTCAGCACTGGGGATGTGGCGGGGATTCAAGAGCCAGGGGTGGAACTGCACATTGGGAAACTGGAAGCAAACAGGGAATTAAGGTGGAGCTGTGTCTTGCAAAGGATCACAGACATATGGAATAAGTTACCAGGGAAGGTGGCTGGAGCAGAGAGTGTAAGTGAGTCTGAGACATCTTGATTAGTTTCTGGAGGAAGGGATTGAAGAGTGTAGTGGAAAAGCAGGGAAACAGGATTTAAAGCACATTACCACTTTAATTTAAAAGTGCCCAAAGCAAGGAAATTCAGATTTAAAGCTGCCAATCCATCACTGGTGCACCAGGTGTTGGAGCTGGGAGGGCGCGGCGGGGTCTGAGTGCAGATGGGTCGGTGCCGCTCAGCCCCCGGCCCCGGGCAGCACACGTGGGCGGCTGAAGGCAAAGCCTCGGGTTTGTGACCTGCCAGCTGAGCCCTGGCCTCCGCTCCCATCCCCTCACCTCCTTGGCTTCCATGGCCCATGTCCTTGTCTGATGCCCTTAAAACCCCTCTGGGGATGCTCCCTGCTCACCGACCTCCTGGATGGCCAAAAGCACCTCTGCGGCATCGCCAGGAGCATCCGAGATGGCCAGGGACAGGGTCATGCAGGGAAGGAAGGGTTTCTTCCCCCCCGCTGGCCTTGTATTTGGGAGCCCTCCATAGGGAGTTGTTGCCGCCATGCCCTGTTACACCGGATATGTCGGCGTATAGGAAATTCTTAATTTAGGGAATTCGTTCGTGGCCCTTCTCTTCTTTGCTGCTGCCCGCTCGCTTTTCACACATCCTTCCCCCAGAGCCGCCCCCTCCAGAGTCTGATCAGCATGCACCAAAACGGCCGGAAAGGAACCCAAATCTAGGCCCCCAGCCCTGCAACCGCTTCAGGATGCGGGCGGTTTTGTCCCAAAAACCTGGCCCTGAAACCTCGGCCTCCCACTGCCCCACGGCTGATGCTGCAGCAGCACTCGCCCTCTTACACCACCCAGGGTGTCTGGATGTGGAAGCCCCTGCCAGGTATAATCCATAATATTCAAACACCCAGCCTTAATTTTAAGCAAAGGTTTTATTTTTTTATTTTTTTCAGATCTTGCTTTCTGACCATAGCTGCAGACCGTCGCCCCGAGTCAGAGCGTTGCCTGCCCGGGCTGCTCAAAGCCTCCTAAGGAGGAGTTGCTGCCATGGGTTGCAGAACAGAGCAGTCCCTGAGAGGTTTTTGGCAGACAGAGGCTTACAAAATAATTTAAATCCTCTGGTTCTTCAAGTGTACACAAAAGATATGTTTTCCCTTGTGACTTACAGAGGGAAAGAAAAAGATCATTTAAGGTAGCAGTCTTGGGAAAGAAATAGTGCAAAAAGATTTATAATAATTAGCAATAAATTCTTCCGCTCAATTCTCATCATTGTTTCCTGCTAAATGTTGCGGTCTCTCACACTGAGATGTGTTTTCACAGAGAAAGGATCAATTATTTCCAGATTTTGTGGATATCATTAGGTATTTATTCTTTATTTTTTAATTATTTTTTTTTACAGTTAGAATAAATGTTTCTTTTAACCCACTGCAGCGAATTATTTTAGAAACTAAGTGGCTTATGTTGAACTCTTCTTTTTTTTTTTTTTGCTTGGATTCTGCTAAGTGTCATAACGTGGGTGGCATTTTAAAGGTTACTGGAAAGGGTGGGGATGTGATTAGCTAATAAGGGAGATGAACTTTCTGGCAAAAATAATGAAGACTTTGAAGCAAACAGAATCTGGATGCCTGTAGTAAAATTACATTAGATGTAATGAAATAAAAGTTGGAATTTAGGATATCTTTGTAAATAAGAAAAAAGAAAAAAAAAAATCAAACGGATGTAGTTGTCATCTCAGTGACAAGCGTGCCCTGATCCTGGGCATTATGGCTCTGAAATTGAGAATAATTATTCTAATTTGTTTTATTACATTAGCGTGGGTAGGAGGGAAGAAAGGGAGCTTTCTTTTATGGCTTTCTCATTATTCATAGGAAGGGCCAGACTCCTGACTCGGGCGCTGGGGCTTCATGGGAATTTTTGGAAAATGATGTCTGCAATGTTCTGACCTTTGCCGTCCCAGCTGCAGCCTCCTCCTCTCTGCAGGGATCCCACACTTGACTCCTTAGCAACCTCCTTTGTGCCTCTGATCTCTCTCCATTTGTCTAGTAATAGCCCTTGGCAGGAAGACTTGTTGTTCCTTCAGTGGCTTTAAAAGGCATGGAGCCGTTAGTGCCAAGTACTTTTCAAAATCCCTTTCACCCACTCCTCACAGCTCGTCTTCAAAGTCAATCAAACGCTGGTGCAGCCATGGTAGTTTCTCAAAGGGTCTTTCTGGTAGCAGGGGGAAAAAGCAACAACAAATAAAACAAAACAAAAATCAACACCAGTGACTTCTCTTTCAGAAAGGCGCTTTTCGGTCCCCCCGAGCCCCGCAGTCGGGCTGCTTTGCTCTCGCCTTTCTTGGTGCCTCTGGTTGAGTTTTTGCACCGTATCACCTTGCTCCCAGCACAGCAAACCCACCAGATCAGAGCGTCCTTTTCTTTGTCTTGTTGGCTGTTCATTTGCTCGTGTTCCCTCCATCCGCATCATGCCGTGACGGCATGCAGGAATCGAACTGTCACCCGGGGCTGCTCTCCGAGTAGCTCTGAAAGAAGCTGTTCTTACCTGTTCTTACCCCTGACATCGGAGTGGCTCTTAAGAGTGTTTATCAATACACTGATAGGTGCTTTTTTTATATATATGTATATATATATGTATATATAAAGCTGTTTCCTTTCTGTCGATGTGTGTGCAGAGGCAAGGCGTTGAGCTGCTGCGTGACACCTGCCCGGGAGGAAACGTGGAGCCCTGCGCTGGTGTCGGGCCAGCGGCGAGGAACTGGGCAGGTCCCAGCATCTTAAGTCCCAGCATCTTAGGCCTGAACCTCGATGGGGCTGCCTGGGGGCCCTGAATTGATGTTCAAGTTACAGAACAATGCTGCTCAAGCAGCAGTGCCACCTGATGAGCGTAAGCTTGTCGTTCTCTGGCTAAGGAAGAGGTGTTCTAGCCCGTTATTTCTCTTTGCAAGGAAGAAATAGGAGATTTGAATTACCGGCTGTGAATTTAATGAGAGGTTTGTATAACGTGAGGTAGAAGCATTTTTTAAAGCCTTCAGTTTGCTTCTGTCAGAGTTGTAGAAAAGTCTCCAAGAAGCCTACTAGTACCTGTCGCGTCCTCCCAGCCTGGCACTTCTACGAGAAAAGACTCAAACAATGCGCTGCAGCCCGAGCAAGCGGGCTCCTCCAACCTGTGCTGGTGCTGCAGAGCTTGAGGGAGGCTTCGTGCTGAGGGCTGGGCGCTTCTGGCCCCAGTCGCTGCCGCCATGGCTTGGAGATGCTGCACCTGAGGAGTTGGGCTCAGAAGTTATAGACGTATTTAAAAGTATGCAGACCATTTCAGTAGCCATAACGTGAGCCTTGAGGTGCAGAAAATGCACTGAATTTAAAAAAAAAAAAAAAAACAAAAAAAAAAAAAACAAACTGGAGTCCTTGCAGTTCTTGGAGTTAGGCATTTTTTCCTGATTTGAGGGCATACTGGAGAGAAGAGTTCAAAAGCAATGGTACGGAGCTCAGAGGCAGTTTCATGCTTGCCGCAGAAGGACTGTTGTGCTGCTGTAGTGTCCCACCAGTAAAGCAGCCATGTGTTGGGTCCCCTGGATTTGAGTGCTTTAGGTACCTGAATCTAGTATGAAGCAGAGCCGCACTAAGAGCAACATCGTAGAAAAACCACTGATTGCTTACGGAATGTGTGCCTTCGGGGCTGCCACCAGGCTTGGGGACAGCACGGCGGGCTGGGGCTCGTGGGTGCAGCCACCCACGTTCCTCCATGGGTCTGCCCCTTGTTTGGGTCCCTCCAGGAGGGACTGGCTCCCGTGGGGCTTTCTGGTGCTTCCCCGTCTCTGCGTGAGTTACGAACACGCAGAGCTACAGGGGGGTGCAGATCCATGTTAGAAAGCAGCTTTTATCGTGTCTGGAAAAAGAATGAGTCTCCGTAACTGTTTTTTATCAATGTTAACTTCAGAATGCCGCTTCCTTTCGCGTGAATCTGGGGTCTAAATTGCGGCTAGTTTGTCTTCAAGATGCATTTGTATTTGTTTGGCTTTCCGAAATGTTGAAACCACAATTTCTGTGGGTAGCGTGGGGAGTGTAGGTTGGCGGGGAGCTGTGTGTGAGGTGCAAGGCACTGATTTGGATTTTCTCCGAGTATTTAATATCATGAGAAAAATTAAATCCCAGAATGTAGGGTTGCCCTTCGTTGAGTTTTTTTTTTTTTCTTTTTCAGCCATCTTTCTTATTGTGAAGATGTAGAAAGAAGGTCTTTAGATTGACTCTAAATTTATAACTCTGGTGCCCCGTACCCCACCCTTCTCTCCAGCGTGGTTATCAATAGAGGATTTGCAGACATAGCTTGAGTCACCAGGCTTTTTCTCGCTTGCCGTGCTATTGGCCTGTCTGTACCATTTTTTTCAGAATTAATTTTGGGCTGAAAAAGTCTCAAAGAGTGCTTTGTTCCTCCTTGACACTCACTCTGGGGAGGAAAAAAAAAAAAAAAGGAAAAAAACCGTGGAAAATCTGACATCTGCATTGTAGAGAAAAATCAATAGATAGGGAGGAATATAATTATCCCCCACTCCTGAAAGAATTTTTAAGATATTTTTTGTAGCAGTGACTCATATCGGCTTAGAGCTTGAATGACATTTTAATTATTTAGGCTTTTTTTTTCATTTTGAATCACCAAAGTACAGCAGCCTGAAAGGGGTACGGTCGGGCAGAGCGCTCGGCGCGAGATGGGAAGGAAGGAGCTCGCGTGTCAGAGTGCAGCCGCTTCTCTCCCTGTCACTTGAGTCGGAGCGGGAGCGCGGCGTGATTCAGAGGCATGCAAAACAAGTTTCCACGCCTGCACGCTCATCACATCGCTCCGTAGTGACAGATGATGGATCATCCTCGGGTCTATGATTCATGTTTTCTGGCACCAAGTAAATAAGGAAACGGTTTATCTTCTTTGGGAGATGGTTTTCCTCCTCGTACAAAGGGTGATAACCGGAATGATTTCCGGCGATGGCGTGCCAGTGGATGGTCTGGTGCTGCCGTGTGGTCCTGGGCATCGTGCGGCAGGGTGGGGGTCGGGGACAGATGGGTGATGCTGGCTGGGATCGCAAACATCATGGCAGGGCTGGGGAGAGGAGGGACCGTGTCCCCATGGGGCTCCTCGCGTGGTCATGCTGCGTGGGGAGGTCCCTGTGCTCGTTGCTGGCGACCACCATCGGGGGGCTGTAAGGGTGCTGCACGCCATTGCCAGCAGGCCCTATGAGACCCCGGTAGCATCTTAGAAGAGAAAATCCAGTAGAATGAGTCCCGATCCTCCTTGTTTATTCATCCTGTCTGTGAGTTCAGAAGGTGGTCACCAGCACATCACCATGCAAATTCAGCTTTTGGTGCAGTAAATTCGGTGTCCTCGGAAAGGCAGCAGTGGTTGCACGGCTCCCAGCCCTCCTCCATTCTGCGCCATGATCCCGTGTTAAGTTTCGTGTGCCCCTCTGTGCCGTGACCGCAGGTTTGGGCACTTTGCCATGATTTAATCAAACTCGAAATGTACAAATCAAAAGCTGTTGGTAAACTTCCTCTCTATGGCTTAATTTCCTCTGGAATCCCTCTCGTTGGATGCTCTTTCGGTGATGGGGAAAGAGAAGAGGCATGCGAGGTTACTCAAGCGAGGCTGGAATTGATTCATTGGGAGCGAAGGGTTGATTTGGATTTCCACCCCCAAAATCCCTTGGCTGCCAGTTGGCAAACTTTGCAAATGTATTCAACAAACCTACTAGATTTGAAACAGAATTTATTAGTCATAAATAGCTAGTTTACAGGAGGTGTGCAAGCTTTTATGAACTGGCCTGGTTAGGTGCCTTGCTGGTTGGCCCAAGTCCTGGGGCAGGCAGGCAAGGGGAAGGATGGATTTTGTCAGTGTGGGTTTTGCTGGGAATTTGCTGGGCAAGCCATTTTCTCTCTGGGTCTCTTCTGGATCTGCTCAAGGGACCGCATGGTTGTCTTCTCTTTAAAACTCTAGGTAGCTATTGAATCTATTGGTGGTGCTTGAGCCAAAATAGGGACTTGTTCCACATAGGCAATATCTTATCTATAGCCAACAAATAAAACAAAAGCGTAGTGCCGGGTGTCATCAACTACATCGCAGACATCACCTGCAGTGCATCCAGGGAACCCTTGGCTGAGTTTGGGAATTGCCATTTATAAGTGACCGGGATCATGGGTGCAGAGCAGGGCTGATGCACGGAGGGTGCACAGGGGCTGAGAGCGGCTTTGGTGATTGAGAACAGGCATTTTATTGAATGCCATTAAAATAAATTAAAAAAAGAGTCCTAAATGTAATTTTCCTTCCGCTGTGAGAAATGCTGGTGGATGTAATGCCCCTTAATTGTGGGAGGCTGGGCGCCCCGGAGGTTGCCTCTGGGAGGCAGAGGCAGGTGCTGCGTCCCTGGCCATGCCCCGGAGGGAGCAAGCTTAGCAGGGGAGCAGGTATTGAGCGCGTATTTCATTCGGGATGCTAATTCAATCCAGGGTTACCGTTTTATGGTTCTCATGCGGACAGCAGCGCGAGGAGATTTCTGAGGGTGCAGAATGGCCCGGAGACGCAGCCAGCTGTAAATTAATATGACAAAGATCTCAGCTTTCCCCTTCCCCAGGCCAGGCGTTCCCATTACTCGACGGGGCTGGTGCGTGCTCCGGCTGCCTCTGGCCCAGCTGAAGGGATCAGACCTCGGGTTCTTTGTAGCCCCCATCCGATCAGTATGAATTTAATAATTCTGCTTAGAGCTGGATTCAAAGCAAGGCCACAGAGGTGAAAGGGCAATTGCTAGTTCACTTAGCCACCTGTTTCCTTCCCTTTAGCTTATATTTAATTTGTATTGCTGAATACCTTTCTCTTCTGATATGCAGGGCTTTGAAAGGCCTCTCAGCCACCCCCAGCGTGCAAATAGAGCCCTTGTTTCTGTTGGTGTTTGTTTTTTTTCCTGGGGTTGTGAGTGTACATCTGAGAGAAAGGGAGATTAAGCCAGAGGCCGGTACGGTCAGCCTTATCTGGCGCCGTGACTTTGAGGACAGGCCTGGGGGAGCTGGCGCATCGTCAGGGTTTCTCCCCTTTAAATAAAAGAAATAGAGTTCGAGAATATTTGTAAGTTAGTGGGCTATATGCAACCAAGAAGGATTCGAGGCTGCTGAACTATCTAAATATCTACATGTTCTTGAACTTTGAGGGTGTTGGGCAGATCCTACCCTCAAAAAATGCTCCCAGAAGCACTGGAGAAGTCCATCTACGTCCTGCTCTTTCTGGCTTTGCTTCCAGCACAGCCTTAATGCAGTGAAAGACCAGGCTTGTTCCTACATCTGTCCACCTAAATCTGACTGATCCATGGAGCTCAGTCTCAATCATATGCCTCAAACCAAATGCTTGACTGCATCAGAGCCCGGAGATGGGCTGCTTTCTCCCTCTCATTTTCTTTTGCGCAAGCAAAGCTACCAGGAGGTGGCTCAAGGTCCGAGGCCTGCCTGCAACACACTGAGAAGCGTTTGGGAATGGGATTTCAGGGCTGCGAGCCCTGCTCTCCCAAATGCTGCCAAACGATTTCTTTCCGTTCCTTGTTTGCCGTTTAATTTGTCTATATTGCTTGCCTCTCGAACTCTGCTTAATGCTTGCCCCCAGAACACTCCTCACGAGATGTTTTCAGCCTATGTCCAAATGAGATCGGGGTCTTCCAGTCAAATATGGCTGTCCCGTGCACGTGCCCTTGGGCTCCTTTTCCGTCTGGCCCCTCACACGTTCTCTCCACATCCTAAGAGAGGACAGTTCAGGTACGTCAGAGATGCACAAGTCTCTGCTTGTCTGAGAGCAGGAGATGGGGATTTTTCCCTGTGCTTTGATCTGTGTTATGGCAGCGTAATCTGCTGCAGCTGTGGAGTCTAGGCCAGTTCAATATATGCAGAGAAATCTTGAAAATGGATTGGGAATTGTTAGCAGACTGAAAGAAATCCAGCGACTGTGAAACGCCAGCAGATGTGAGGATCCCCATTTCTTCCCCCTTCGTCCTCCAGCTCCAGCACTCGCTTGGACCCCAGGCCTCCTCTTAATCCACTTTTCTCCTGATGCTTTTCTGGATGCCGCTTGTCGAGGTTGGAGAAGTTAATCTGCCTGTTAGTACACAGGGCATAAACACATCTGCGTTCAGGCACTTTCAGCCCTCAGCGTCTGAAATTCGTGTGTTCCCTGTAAACAGCTTGCACATAGCCCACCACAGCTACAGAAAACCCAGCAAGGTTTCCCTCGGCCCCTGCTTGGCGTGGCCTCCTCCGGCAGGGCCGGTGCCACACCAGGGGGAGGAAGGCTGCAGTAGGGAGGAAGGCTGCAGTAGGGAGGAAGGCCTCAGGGAGGAGAAAGGCTGCAGGGGGGAGAAAGGCCGCAGGCTCTGGCAGGCCTCTGACAGGCTCCGCGCGACACTGACCGTGTGTCAGTGCCGCACCAGTTAGCGTACTGGGAGCAAAAAGAGAAAAAAAATCAAAACCAACAATCAGCCCCGCTCCCTGTAGACATTGCCTCACTTAGTGTTGCATGTTTATATAATAATTTGGCAGTTGCTGCTCATAAAGAATTACTCAGTTTGTACTCTGAACTCTTCGTGTGATTTGGAAGAGGCTTGGACCAAGGGATGTTTCCATCCGAGGATCGGCCAGTTGTGGCTCTTTAGGTCCTTTTGGTGACCTTGTGCCGTCCACCCCATAGACTCAAGTGCTCCCTGCTCCAACATCCCTTCTGCCAAGGAGGTTGCAGAACACGAGCTTCCCACCACTGAATGTGTCTGTTAACCAGTCCCCCTGTATTTTGATTTGCATGCTTAATTGATACTTGAATTTGAAGTCAAAAAGCATCACGCTCCCTGTTTTAAAGGACTCATTTCCTTTTTTTTTTTGCGTGTCACTCCATCTGCCTGTAGGCAGCGAGGGTCTCAGAAGCTGTGCAAAACTCCTGCAGGGGAAGCTGCACGTGTCTCATCTTCGCATGACTTGAAACTAAACCTAAAATTGTTTACGAGGATGCATGATTGTCGGGCTTTCTGCAAGATAGTATTTCTTAGACTAAGTTTGCATCTTCAAGAGAATATGAGCCAACTTTGAAAAATGTCAGCAGAAGCCAAGTAATTAGGGGAGGGTGTGTAAAATGAGATTTCATCCGAGCACGAAGGAGGGTATGTCAGAGCTTGTACTTGTGCGTCCATACCTATGGACCCACTTTTGGTCTCCTTTTGTGATCCTCAGAAGGGCTGAAGCTGCACTTGGAGTTTTGTGCACTATGTGCTCTTGTTGCTTGGTCCAGCTTCCTTTAAAAACAAAACCTTGGGCACTGGGGTGGTGTGGAAGTGGGACCTTAAAACAGTGGCAGTGTAAAGAAGACTTGAAACAGCCTTTAATTATGGGAGTGGGAGTTTTCTGTGCTGAAAAACAGATTTGATATTCAGAGCTTTAAGTGACTTTCCTGTTTGAAAGCTTTATAGTAAACAAAATGTGATTAATTCCCTTCATGACTCACTACAAGAGAGATTTTGATTTTTATTATAGCGTTTTTCTGTCATATACTTGTTTTAATCATCTCTGCTGAATAGTAGAGCTTGGTAACAGCTTGGGCAAGGCAGGAGGGAAGGTCATCAAACAGTTGTCCTTTTTTAATCTCCCAGTATTCTTGCACAGAGGCTTTCTTTGCGTCTTCTGCCACTGACAGGGCTGTCGGCTGTGGCACATCCTGTGAGATGCTATCACTGTATCCTGTAATTTTAGAAAAGGTGCCAGGGGCAGAACGAGCCACGGATGGTTCAGGGGGAGCTGAAGCCGCCACTGCTGACAGGGAGTGCGTCTCGTCCCTGCCATCCCAGGCCAGGCTCTGACAGCACCTGTCCGGCTTTCCCATCCTGCAGGTCTCTTAAATCACTTCGTAGGCATCGTGCTTTTATCTGCCCTTTTAGACTGGTTCTGCTTAGGTTTGTTGGTGGTGGTGCTGGAGAAGGCTGCCCCCTTCCTCTCTCACTCTTTACTCCATCTCCTTGTTCTTTCTCACTGGTTACCTTGCTTTGCTCACACCTGCAGCATTTACCCCCGAGGCAATGTTTCTCTTGCTGTGGTGGGTGGGTTGATGCTGAGTGCTGCAGGGATGGTGCCCTCTGCCTGGCATTTCTGGGGCCGTGCCATGCTATGCCATGCTGTGCTATGCCATGCTGTGCATGAACGGCCCCAGAGGTGGGGCTGTTCCCATCCCACCACCTTGGACACCCCGCACACCTCCTGGTCAGAGTCGGCAGGATGATATCCGTTGTTTGGATTCGTGGACTTTGACAATGTTTAATAGCTTCTGCTTACTGTCCTCTACCGTGAACACCGACATGAGAAATATTTCATTTTTGGAAATGGGGGAAAAAATGAAGAAAAAAAATAGGACAGCAGATGGTCAAAATCTGCTCAAACTTAGCGACATGCCTGTAAGGGATGTAACTTAAGGCAGTAAGTAGCCCTACCAAAAGCTCCCGGGGTCACCGCCATTCACAAAGGCGTACGTGCCTAAACAGCATCTGCTGTAAGGCTCAGCCCAAGAAAGGCGCCAATTTCCTGCGAGTTTGTGTCAAATAAGCTTGGAACTGTTTTTGTGGATCTCGTTTGTTTAAGAAGGTCTGCGTTGGGTTAAGCCCGAGGTCCGGCTAGCGTCCTATATGGTCTCTAAAGCAGCCGTGAGCGGAGGTGTGGGGAGGAAGACGAAGCACGAAGCGGCAGATCCTGCTGGCCAAGTGGTGTGGGGACTTCCCAGGGAGGAGGCGTTCAGAGGTTACCCTGAGCCTCTCCTCTCTGAGGCTGCCAAAATCCTTTTGAACCCATCTGTACTTTTGTAAATGATTTGAGGTGTGCAAAAGCACGTCCTTCTGGTTGCTTCTAAGCCAGCTACTTGACCCTTCCATCAGGTTGCCTTGATGGAGGAGGGTTTTGGGGGTATTTGTGGATATTTACTTAAGAGCTCGGGGCAGTTGTATGGGGTCTTTAGGTCCCTGAAATGTGGGATTTTCTTGAGCCTCAGGACTGCTAAGCTGTTCGATGCTGCAGGTGAACAGTTTTAAGCGATGTGGATGGATCTGCTGGGCCAGGCTGGACCATAGTGCCATTGACCTCTTCCTCTGAGCTGGCAGATTGTTAGCACTTAAAGATCGATGGTTTGATCTTGAAAACCTTCCCTTACTGCAAATTCAAAACAAAACAGAGAAAAACTCCTTCTGGATGCTCCCAGTGTAAAAAGCATTGGGTCCGTACAAAAACTCCACTTTCTACTAAAGAAGGCAGGAACACTGTAATTAAGGGCAATGTCAGAGGTAGGCAAATATCCCCTAATTGTATGCAGATGATAGAGCTCGTTCAGCCTTTTGACTAGCGAAGCCTTCCTCAATTTGGGATATTGTGATCCTAATCAGAGACCTTTAGCCATACATCAAAGCCGTCAGGCTGAACCTGCATACCTTCAGGCTGGCACGGCTTGATTGCAAGGCTTCCTGCTAACAGACTCATCTCTGGCCAGGTGTCTTTCCTGCTGTGGACGACTGATTCCTTTTTAGTCTTCATCACTGAGGCAAAGAAATTTAATCCCAATATTACTGCCAGCCCTGGAATGGACCCACTGGTTTGGAAATTTCACTCTCTTGTTGCCCTGAAATGTCAACGCACACAACCTCTGATACCTGCTTATTTCACTGCCAACCTCTAACCTAAGGTAGAGCAGACCTGTCATTAGTGCATTCATCTGTGTTTAGATCTGTCAGCTTCCTTCCCCTTCTCCTCTTTTGTTTCTCTAATTACTTTGATTGCATCTCTGCATCCAGCTCTGGGTTTCAGTGCTGCTGAGGTTGTGTGCGATCTCAGCCCAGCCTCTGCCAGCCTTGCCTCCTCTACGGGGAGCAGGGGAGAGAACAGGGCCTGGACTTTAAAATTGCGAATGCAGCTGTGTTTAGGTTTTCAGGCAACTTTTCTGTCTGTTATAGAGAAATGCCCGGTGCCAGAGCCTGGTTTTCAGACCTTTTTGGTGGCTTCTCGATGCTCTGTGCCTCCCCATGTCATACCCAGCAGTGCTGGGAGCCGATGCTGGGAGCACTGGGTTGTTCGTAGCTGTTCTGCAAAGGCTCAGGTGTGAGTGAGGGCATGGAGCCCAAGCAGAGTTGCCCCTCCTGTGGCCGCCACTAGGATTTTGGGCTTGTTCCAACTCCTGTGGTTCAGTGTTATCCAGCTTTGCTCTTTGTCACTGGCGTTTGCATTGCTTTAATACTTGGAAGCCCTGTGCAACAAGCAAAGTGCTGCAGATGTGGGTGCTGGAGGCTCATCCCTGTCCTAAAAGTTTCATGACTAAGCTGGCAAGTTACTGGAAATGCAAAAAAATAGGAATATTTGGGATCTTGGTCCTTACCCTCCTGCATGTTCTCCAGGGCTGAGGTCAGCTCTCATGGTGCTCCATCAGCTCTGCTGCTCATCTCACAGCTGTACAGCCCATTTCATCAATCAGCCAGGTCCTGAGCCCCTTCTGTTCTCCAAAGGGGTCTGTGCAGGATCAGCTCCCTGGGTTGGGTTCAGATAAGGAAGATTTCTCGTTCCCTGATAAGCTGTGCACCTTCCCTCCTGCTGTGCAGGTATCCCTTATCCCAGCACCTTCCAGCGCTCTGTAAGTGACATGTCATTTTCCACACGGATTCTGTCACGTTTTCAGAAAGGCAGCAGCAGTCTGTTGCTCAGAGCCCTCTCCTGAGCCGTGTTTTGTAAGGGACGACAGCTGGGCCCTGGTACAGATGTGTGATGGATTTCCAGGGCAGTGTTTAGCCCCTGTGCTTCCCTGCTGGTACTGGATGATGCTGTCCCTGTAGTTTAACCAGAGTTTTTGGCATCTTGAGATAATATCTGACATGTAAGATAAAGTAAAATAAAATATTTCTGACAGTTTTTTATTTTTTTTCTAGGGGTTGATTAAAATTCGAGGAGATCGCTGCTGGAGAGAGTTAACTTGCATGGATTATCACTACGAGGTGAGCAATCTGCACATTAAAACTAGTTTTTCTTGCCTGTTTTACTTTGGTAGATTTTTTTTCTCTAACCTTTTCTCTTCTACCAGGCAGCTCTCCATGTTGTTCTTTCTTTATCGTTGCCTTCTGTCTTTGGCAACTCTGTCAATGTCCGTGTGCCAGCTCGGTGATGCTGTTTTTCCCAACCACAGTCCTAAAAGCCCAATTTCTCTCCTTCCCTCCCCTCACCGTCATAGACTGAATCAGGGACAAACGTGAGCTCCACAGAGAACTCTGTAAAAATGGTAAAAGAGAGGAACAAAAAGGGCTTTTCTGTAGCATTGTGCTGCGTGCTCTCTGCTTGCTTTTTGTTTTATTCCAAAATGCAGACATATGTAGACAGAAATAGAGCATCTCAGTGCTGTCCAAGATGCTGAGCTCTCATCGTTGGCAATTCAGAATTATACGGTTTTATCTTTTTGACATCTGTTTCAGTGATTACGTTACATTTTGATTATAAACTGTGGTTTGTATTCTGGCTCTGAGCGTTGTCTCATCTTTGATTACAGAGAGAGGGAGCTCAGCTTTCCCCTGCTTTTACCTATATTTTTGCATTTGCATTTTGTATAAACAGAGTTGAAAAGGAAAAACTGCTGTGCACAGGGGCGCTCTGCTGAGCAAGTAGTCCTGGTTCCCTGTGAAAGAAACAGTACTGCAAGTGATGCTCCTTTCTCCGGATTAACACCGGAGCCACTGAAAATGGCACACTAAGTCACATTACCGTGGGTCCATAACCCACGTCCATCTGACGAGCAGGGGAGCGCTCTGCATCCGGACTGCAAGGTCTCAGCCCTGCTCTGGTGCTGCGTTTGTCGGGTGTTGCTCAGACCAGCGTAATTCTTTGTTGGGTTTGGCAGGGAGGCCTGAGCTGCCGGTCCCTGGAGATGTACATTTGGGGGGTGCCGTTCTCAGCGGATCTTCATCACGTCTGGAAAGCATTTTCCCCTTCCAGTTAAACCTTACGGATCCTGACTTCTCTGACCTGCAGAACATGTTCCGAGGTGTTGCCTATGAATTACTTCGTGCAGGGTAGGCACGCTGAACAGCGGACATGGGGAGGCTCACACAGTGTCTCTCTCTTTCCACCATCATATGACAAGAACTGCATGTGAGTGCCAGGGACCGTGATACCAATCCTGTTACGGGATTAGGATTCCTCCTCTCAAAACAGGAAAAAATTTATCAGTTTCTATTCTGTTCTAACTAATTGCATGTTTTGAAATGGAATTTTGCAGGTCCAGAAACCAGTTTCTGCCCTTTCAGGTTTAATGCTCCATTTTTTATTATTATCATTTACTTTTAATGGGTGTTTGGCCCATTGAATGCAAGGGTTACCTTTTATGAACGTGGCTGCTTGGTCAGCTCTCGTTGAACTATAGGTGTCCTGCCACATCCAGAGCAAAACTCTGGCTGCAAATACCCTTCAGTGCTGTTGTTCTTAATCCTGAACACAAAGGTGGCCGTGCTAAGCTGTCCATCCTTTTTGCCTAACAGTGAGAGTGCTGCTCTGCTCCGTGTGCTGCTGGGCACCTGGCAGTAGTCAAAGAAAAGCCAGCTCAAGCTGAGCTCCCCACATTCCCTGGGCGGCTCTGCTGGTGACCCCAGCCCACAACAGTCAGCCTGCGTAATCCCAAATATTTCAAATCAAAACCAGAATCAGTTCTCTAACCCAGAAGGCTAATTAAGACCATTCCTGTCCTATCCATAATGCAGGATCCCTAGCCTGTGAAAGTAATTGGGAACAGGGGCAGGGGGCAGATCACATTATCAATATCAATTATTTTAATCCACACAAAAGAAGCTGTAATAAAGGTAAAATGAAAGAGGCCAACATTTTTCTGCTGGCGATAACAGACAAAGGACTGCAATTCACCTGTTGGTTTAGGTTTTTGTATCAGGTAAAGGGTAGAAATGCTCTGGGGGACCCCAGTGCTTACTGAGGAGGAAGCCCTGACAATGTGGGCCTCGTTGAAGTCCTCAAATGCAGAGAATTTGGCTCTGGGTCTGGTGATATTTCCATATAGCTGGTGGCTTGCAAGCAGCTTTCTGGGGAGCTGCTGTCACAGGCCGGCCTTCTCCCATTGCCTAAGTACAGTCAGAGGAATCCCGTAGAGAAAGACAAATTGCCACGGCACTCTGTACTCTGTCTCTGCCTCGGTTGCTCCACGGTCAGCAGTTCGCGTGTCGGTGTCTGGCATCTTCCTGACGTTGCTCTGTACAGGACTGTTTGGGGACTGCCTCCATTCCTCGCCTTCAGGCTCTCCTGGCTGCTCGCTCCACAGGGTGAAGGCATGTTGCAGGGAGAAAGCTGCCCGTGGAGATGCGTCGGGGCACAGGTCCCCCAAACCCAACTAGCCAGAGGGAGGAAGAAAAGGGTGAAGCTGAAGGTACCTCGGCGAGGGAGGGAGGGAGCTGGGAATCTGCTCGTAATTAGGATGATAAAACTGGGTATTGGACCAACTCGTAAGTGGACCTGGGCCAAATGGAGTCTGCTGTGATGTATGTTGGCCACCCCAGCTCTCGTATTCCAGCCCTGAGCTGCAGTCCAAAATCTACATGGGCGTCTCTGCCAAGAGAATTAATGAAAACACATGGCCTCCATCTCTTGCATGTTGAGCGCACCCTGGACTATTTATTTGTAGTAGAACCAGCAGCCATGCTCGTGGAAAATAACATTTCCACTTTTGTCAGGAATCATGTATAAAATAGTAAAATGTTGTTATGGCTTGGGTAATTAAACGGAGCATATTTTTCCTCCCTTTTTCCTTTCTAACGTGCAGGGCCTTAATCCCAGCCTTTATGGAGATCTGTTCCTCAACTGAAGACTCTCTGTTTAGAGGGCTTACGATCTGTGACGCTGTGTAATTTGGAGAGGGAAATGGCAGAACGCATGGTTTACATAGGAAAGGTATTTTCCTACCAACCTAACACTCCTCCGATCCCCGAGGAGTAGATGGGCTCCAGTAAGTGTGGGAGAGAAGAGCAGACACTGACGGAGCTGAGAAGTTCAGGCTTTGCTCCTCCGGCGTGCCCAGCCTGGCACGAGGGAAGTGCCTGGAGGCTGGGCTGAGGGCTGGGAGTGGGCACACACGGAGGATTCGTGGCACTTCTGGGTGCCAGCGGCCCCACGCTAACGCAGCTTGGCGAGACACCTCTAACAGGGAGCTGAATCTCTTTCTGTGTTAGTTTCTTCGTTAGCAGCTCTGAGGTAGGCGTGTAAATCCTCACCCCAGCGTGCGCACGGTGGCGGCTGTGAGGGAGCTTCGTGCCTGGCAGGTGAGGTCCCAGGACCTGACATGCCATGGGCCTGATTCATCATTCCTCGGCTTTGCAGTCCTTTCACTGCTGGCTGTGGTTGGGTGGCTTTTTGCCCTCTGTAAGAAGTCCCAGCTAAAAGGGAGGCTTTCGCTCAGTGGGACCTGCTCCTGATGCAGTTAATGCGGAGGGAAGCTGCTTCTGGGTTTGTCTGTTTGTCATCATTATTATTAAGCATTTATCTACTGTGTACACACTGGTTTACAAATATGCGCGCGGCGGTTTGCAGACTGGAGCTGGATTTCTGCTCCCACTGGAGTGCGTGGCGCGGGTCCCACCGCGTTTGGTGGGACTGGAGAGCACCAACCTGCTCCCCGGGGCCTCTTACTCCTTCCTCTTTGCCAAGCTTTATCTGGCCCTCACCTTGCTGATTCTGGGTGTGCTGCTTATCTGGCACGAGCCCAGCATCTTAACGTGGTCCAAATGGAGAAAACCCTCCGTGCAAGGCCCGTATTTAAAACCTCCCCACCAAACCTGCAGCTCTCCGAACCTCGCTCCTGCACTGCCGAGCACCTTGCAGCCATATGTCTTGGCACAGGACAGCTTGGAGTGGCACAGGCAGGAGATGAGCGTTTCTGACTCGCAACCAGACCCGGTGGAGCCCATGTTTTTGGATGCTGGTGGTGGTCCTGGCAGAGTAGTGAAGCAGATAATCTTTGGGGTTTAGAAATGGGAAAGTCCTACGTGGTCGCATCTACCGCGTCTCCCCGTATCCAGTACAGACGTACTCGCTGTGGGATGTCATCCAGTGATGCATTTTGTGATGGCTGCCAAAGTATTGTTGCTTTTTAATTACAGACAGATAGCTTGTAAAATTCAGCCACCAACTGGTAGGAACAGCTGCCGAAGCAGCTGCTCGGGCAGCAGCATGCAGGGAGCAGAGATCCCTGCTGGGCAGCCGCCTCCTCCTCCTCCTCCTCCTGCGTGGACTTTGGGTCGCAGCCCCTCGGGATGTTCCAACACGTCCCTGGGGTCACCCACACCCCAGCAGCGCGCCCTCATCCAGGTCAAGCTGCGCAGAGCTGGGGGGAGCAGCAGCACACGCCAGGCAGGGAACCTGTGGCTTTTCCACGTGCAACTGGAGCAACTCGGATTTATTTTTTTTTAATTTAAAGGTTTTTTTAAATGGTGTTTAAAAGGGAATGCATTTTATCCAGGCACAAAAGCCATGTGAGGAAAACAAGCTTACTACTGGGACAAAGATGAGGTAGAGGGATAAAGAAAACTAATTAAAATATGAAAACAAAACAAAACAAAACCCACCACCCCTAATCACTACATCGACAAAGTTTTTGCCAGTGCTGGAAGTAGGAGCCAGGATTTCCCTCCCACTGTGGAGCGATCCGTAGGTGCTCAGGGTGGGTCGGTTGCCACCAGGCAGGGAAGTCTGAAGGACTCTGCTTGATAACTGAGTCGCTTTGTAGTGCTTCTGAATTTGTCCCTGCTGCTGGAGGAAAGCTCTGTTCATTATGTAAGATACTGTGCAGCCGCAAAGGTCACCTCTTCTGATTTGTACAAATTATTGCTAATTATTCTGTAACTGTTTTTCTTAAAGGGAGGCTGTCAATCAGGGCTCCAGCTTCTAGCTTACAACAGCTCTCCAGTTCCTCGAGCAGCTCTCTGGAGCACAATGTCTTTTGTACCTAATTACGGGCTTGCTGACTGATAACTTCGCTGATAAGGATGAGAAGGAAGCTTTAACTGCTCCTTAACTGCCTCGTGATTTCTTCTCTCCCTTCTACTCACTGTATTAGACCTTGTTAGACTTTTAACCTATTTTTTTTTCCAAGCTATTGTGAAACGAAAAGTAAATGCATCAACGAACTATCTTTCATAAATCAGAAAGTGATCTGCTTTGGTGATCCGTGGTGTCTCAGGATGGTTTTTTTTCCAACAGTTTGTACTGCTGGGACCGTAAGTGTTCCTAACAGGGAAGCAGGTGGTCGCATCTCTCGCTCCAAGTGTGCGCTTTAAGGTTACAAATTAATGGGGGGAAAAGGTGCTGAACTGGACAGAAAACAAGAGTTTTAAAGAAGTCTTAGCACCATGCAAAGCATTTTGGAGATCTGCTTTTTAATAACGTAGTGCCAAACCCAGGGCTCTTGGAAGGGCTCCGAAGTCCTCATAGCTATTTTCGTCTCATCAGAAAGAAAGGTTACAGTTTTCCCAAGGATAGCGAATATTGCCCCAAAAGTCAGAATGATTCGAGGTGATCGCTGATGCAGGGAGCCCGTGCGGTTTGCATTGGCAGGGGAAGCTTTGGTAAGGGCTGGTGCTGAGCAGGCTTGGGTGAGAAGGGGCAGCAGTGCTGAGTGAAGGCGCTGCAGCAGCCTGCGCCTGCGGACCAGAGGAGAGCAGCGTGGTCCATCGGTCTGCTCTGTTTGTCAGTCCTCGGTGGGGTCATGCAGCTGTAGGCAGCTGGTGCAGCCCTGAAACTCAGTGCAAAAGGCATTTGTCCTACAGCTGGCTCTTCCCGGGGTACCAGGTATGGCATTACACAAGCAAGATAAGAGCCACTGAGGCATTGCATCTGTTACAGAGGACAGTAGAGTGTCCGCTCGGGAGAAGGAAACAGAATTTCCTTGCTGTGTTCTGTTTCGCTCACCCCATTGTCTCTGAAGAATTATTTTGCAGTTTATTCACTAGAAATGTTATGAGGAATATGGATCCAGTAATTTGCCTGGTAGAATGCATTCACTTCACAGCCAGGATGATTTGATGTGACTCTGGGTTTTAGACTAGAAGATTTCAGGGTGTGAAGTTAAATACAAGCTCTCTGTGCTCAACATTTGGGCAAACACAGGCGAGGAACCCTGGATACGTGTGCAGAAAACAGAGGCTGGAACTGCGAGCAGTTACTGGGGTTTCGCGTGATCATGCCGGCTGCCAGTTATGATTTCTCCATCTTTGATTAATTAGGATTTTGCCTTATGAAGTACTTTTAACTGACAGTAGAGCACTAAAACGCACAATGATCGCTGCCAGGCGGCTCTGCCTCAGCGTGGGGATGCTGTTGTGCAGTGCTCGTCTTTGGCTTGTGGACCTCTCCTGAAAGTTTCTTAGTGCTTTTTTTCTTCCCCCCCCCTCTTTTTTTTCCATACGAAATGGGACTTCATTGCATAATCCATGTGCTACCAGACAAAGCTTGCTGTAGAATTGATCTAAATTCAGAGGCTGCAGCCTCAACCAGCGTTTTTCTGCAGGCCGTGGCAGGGGTCGGGCTTCTCCTGGGGCCGTGGAGTGCCTGGGGCCAGAGGGTTCTGGGGTTGCACACAGCCTGTCATTACGTGAAGCAGTAAAATTCGTGCTCTGGAAGATGTGTTACTGGGAAAATCTGAGTGAAATGGGTTGTGGTCTGTCTCTGTCCCCACCGGGCAACTTGTTCCATGGAAGCCAAAGCGGCTGCTGAGCCCTCTGTAGGGAGAGCGACGTAGGGGAAGCGAGGTTCTGCCCAGGGCGGATTATAAATGCAGTTTGTTTTCATCTCCTGTTGTGAAAACAAGCTGTTCTTCGCGTTAAGGCGAGCGATACCAAAAGGAAGAGCACGTTTCTGTGCAGCTTTTTTTTTTTTTCCATTTGGTCATAAGTTTTGAAGAATGACCTTTTCCGAGGCATAATTGAAAAACCAGTTGTCTCCGTTCACACATATCGAAGGGCTGCCTAGTGTGGATTTGAAGCTGAGGATTAGGTGCTTTCTTCTGGGGATTGGTGATTTGCATGATGTCAGTGGAAGAAGGGCTAATTCTTGACCTTGCCTGTGATCAATTAAGTAACAAGATCCATCATAAGGTAAGTGCATGAAGCAATAATATTGGCAGATGAATGTCAACACGACATCAAAAGCTTATTACCCTGTATCTGGATTTTGTATCAGGCTGCTGCATGAAGGTCTCTATCTGAGGCAGGTTTTCAGATGAATCCCAGGTGCTCTCTGTATAAAGATATGTTTGAATGTAATTTGCTAGAAATGTTTGTTATTCCCAACTTAGGGCTGGGCTCTGTTGTTCTACTAACAGTTAAATATACAGATTGCTTAAAAAGAGAAGGATTGATGGGTGGATTTTGTGCTCAGCTTGGAAGCATTTGGGCAGATAGGTATTGCTTAGTTTGCACAGGTCAGATTTACTGGCAGAAGCTTACTGGAGCACAAGCAGAGATTCGGTGACTATAAATTAAAGCTGAGCGCTTCTCAGAAAGAGGCCTGATTTTCCAGGATTTGGGCACTGGCAGCGAGTTCTGCTGCAGATGATCAGCACTGCTGAAAGTGAGGTCTGAGCTCACTAAAGCTGTGAAGCAGTAAATTTTCAGAAGTGTAGCCTTCCTTTTGGAGTTGCAAATTGAGAAGACATAATGATAAATACCGACATTTATGCCCAGTCATGTTGCTTTCTAAAAAGCAGAAAGGAATACAGGCCTTCTGCAGTCCAAGGGTGCTCTATAAGAACTAAAGTAATTAGTAAGACCGGACCTTAAGCAGAACAAAAGCAGATTTCTCCTACCTGCAGGGACATGATAAGTGATGTTTTATTCCAAGTAGAGCAGGCGGGGAAGCTGCCTTCCAGAGCTATCCACTCAGCCAACATTTGGTCCAGGAGTCTGGCTTGTGTTATCCCCAGCAGCAAACATGAAAGACGAATGGTAAGTGGATTCTCAATCACCTGAAAGTCAGCATCAGTTCAGCTATTGTCTTCACGGGGACCAGGATCCCAGCAGCGAGTTTAGAAGTGGAAAAGAGAGTCTGGTCAGTGAACTATCAAAGTGAAAGGTGGAGCTGAGAGTCAGCATCATCGAGCAGCCCAGCATCTTTGGCCCAGGCTCAGGAAACCACATACTGCTGATGTAAATTGGACTTAAGCAGGTGCTGAGAGAGAAACTTTGAAAATAGCTTTGAGAGGAAACTAATGGCAGGAATTTGAGGGATGGGCTAAGCACACAGAAAATGATCCCTGCCAGACTCCAGCTACCAGGGGCAGCAGAGTGCTTTTACCTTATCTTTTCGGTGCAGTTTAAAAACATCTTTTTTAGTGTGCACGTTTCTTCACCGAAAGTAATATAATTGAAACAATCAAAGATAAAGTCAGCAGCTTCTGAGATTTTCCGTTTGGTATAAGCAAAGCAGGTTGGTGGCACCTGTCACTTGGGTCACCCACCGCTCCCCACCGGTTGCCCCAGCTTTCAGCCAATTTCCAGCAATATTAAAACAAAATAGGATAAACGAGCAAAAGTTTAGTAGAAATGCCCCCCAGGGAACTTTCTGTTGTGAGCCGTTTGAGGTTTTTGAAGCGTAGGAAGACATTATCCCTCTCCACTGCTGGGATCAGAAGCAGAACTGTCAGTCACGCGCTGTAAATGCATTGGGAATATGCCAATACCGTTTTCAGCAGTAATACAATTCCTCTTCCTGGATTCTTTTCTGTTTTTCTTAAGGATTTGTTTTAAGCCTGGTGAAAGCTTCCTGTACAACTATTGGATTTCATCTCTTCGTTACACTCTCCCACTGTTTCAAACTCATTTACAGACCACCCAGGACCCTCATCACTTGCCTTAAATATTTTCTTCATTTTTTCTTCCTCCCCACCCTCCACCCATTTGGTCTTTCTCAGTCCTAGTCAAGTTCATCCATACGACCCCCTTCCCAGCCACTTGACCAGCTGTCCATGCCCTGACCCAATGTGGGCAGCTTCTCCAGCAGACGAGCACGGTGGAGCCCACTGCCTCCCTCTGCCTTCCAGGGCCATGGGGAATAATGAACTGCTCGTGAAATGTTCAGGGCCCATGAGGTTTGTCAGCTTTGCAGATAACAGAGGCAATGCTCAGATAATTATTTAAATTGTGGGTTTATGAGCTAGTTAATGGCGTGTTTTAAAAAATCTGCGAAGAGAAGAAAGATGACAAATTTCAGTGCTACCTGGAAGGCAGAAGCAAGAGGGGAAAAATGGCAGAAGAAAATTTCAGAGCTTTCCAGCCTTTCCCAGTAGCGTGCTTGTTATCTCTCCTGCTTTACAGATGAGAATTGCTCAGTTGGCCTCTTCCACGTGGCGCCAGCAACTCCTGCATCTCTACCACAGCATCTCGGTCCTCTTGGCTGCACAGCCCCAGCCCCAGGCAGGGCTGGCTGCCCGGCCAGGACCCCCTGCCATGGTGGGGCAGCTCCAGTGCCCAGCCTGGGAACTGCTCAGGGCTTGTCTAGAGCCCTCACACACATGTACCTACCTCTGCACGCTCCATAAGGTGAAAACTAGTCTCCATAGTGATAATTATGCTGATTTTTTTGCCATCCTTCATGGCACGCATGGGCATTAAATGCTGTCTTTTCTGGTCTCCTACATAGCAATGTGTCAGCAGCACCACAAGAGTTGTTCTTCATATCCATTCCCACCTTCCCTGGCATTTGTGGGGCATTTACCATCTTTCAGTTCCCTTGCTTCAGACACCTTTGGGATGATGCAAACTGTTGGTGTCTGCCAAAATTTAGCACTCTTCTTTTTCTCTAACATTTGTTTTCTAAGGCCCAGAAGTCTAAGTGAACTGAAATTTGAACACACGCATTTTCACATAATATCAGCTACAAAATGGTGTGCATAGTGCTCCAATGTACAATTAAATTACCTAAAAAACAGCCCTCATCCTTGCCATCTGCCTTTCCAGGGAAAGCAAAATAACTACATGCTTTTAATTGCAGATAGAATTTAAACAAATAGGATGTTTGTTTACAAGCTGCTGCTTTCTTCTTTGGGGATCAGATCGCATTTTCATCAGATTATGAACACATGCTACTGTTTCATCTTTCTTTGACTACTGAATGTGTTAAATTGTTTAATGAATTTTCACATAATAGAGAAATCTGTCCTAATTTAATAAGTAAAATATAGAATTTGTGTCCTACAAAATAGCAGACATGGAAAAATGTCATGCCAAAGAAGCTACATTCCTACCAGTGGATGTGTTTGTGCATGTCTCCTCCTCTGGTCTCTTACTAGGATTTTCTTACGGGAATAATAATAAGAAACTATTTCAGTTCTCAGGTTAATACTATATTAATTATTGCATGCATCCAAAAATTTAAATTTAGCTTGAAGTCTTATTTCCACAGAAACGGCCAGTCCAGGAGTAAGACCAGCTAGCAGCAGAATTTCATGAAATAAACCAGCCATTCCTTTTGCTGGTAAAAGTTTGAATTATTTGCATATCTTCTGTTCACTTTTAATTTATGCTGTTTCCATGTAATCCTCTGTGTTTTCAATCTTTCCCCATTGAACGTGTATTTGATTTGAGTTGTAACACACAGGTAACGTCAGTAAGGTAGGGGGCTGATTGCCTGATGCAATTCTAATTCACAATTCCCTCCCTACCATAGATCTGGAAGAATTCCACATATTTGTCCAATGCATTTTTTTCCTGTCTTGCAACTATTTCGCTGTTCTCAGCAAACTCCCATAACTCCTGGTGGCTGCAAGGAGCAGGATGCAGAGTCAGGCTGGTGCATGAATGAGTTAATACAACTCTCTGCTGTGGTGTTTTGCTCCAAAGTCGTGTGCGCCAAACTGACCTTTAATCTTGGAATATAAATCACTTTCCAGTCCTATTATTTGTAAAATCCTACAGGCTTGCAAATGCACAAAAGAAGCCTTTGTCTCTTATTAATTTAATTTATAGGTTAAAGTTTCAAATCAGTGGCAAGCAAAAACTGATTTACTATTCACTTCAGGAATTGCTGTTCTGGAAAGCATGGCATTTGCTAGGCTGCCTAAAAATTGTGATATGTAATTAGGAGCTTCTGTAATTATATACAATGTATTATAGCTTGCTTATCTTTTTTGGTACATATTATACGTAAAAGCTGGGAGGGTAACTCAGTGTGAAGTAGCTCTTTCAACCCTAAAAACTTGATAGATCACTAAAAACACTGGTTTTTATCTCATTCTATTAACACTGTGACAAGATCGATGTTTTCAAGCATTTAAAGTTGCTGCCCTTTTCTTTTACATATAGAATAATGCCATCTTTTTTGTGCCATGCCATTTGTGCTGCAGCAAAAAAAGGTGAATTCTGTGATAAAGTGTAGATAAAAGCCTAGATCTTTTTCCCACCACTTCGAAACAAAATGAAACAAGCATTCCTATTTCTTAAATTGGTTTAAGCTATGGAATTCCGCTGTGAAGTCAGATGTGTGACTGCGGTTTCTCTTCCCAGAGGTAGTTCCCATCTGCAGTTCAGACCCATTTCCTCCACTTTGTGGGATTTCTAGTTAAGCAGTTTTGTGACCGGGCTGGAAGGGGGGCAAGTCAGTGAGAGCTTTCTCTTTTCTAGGCTGTCTCAAAATTACTTGAGACAAAGAAATAAACCTTTTTCATAACCGTGCTGTCATATCGCATTCCAATGTAAAAGGTTCGACTGCACAAGGTGCTTAGTAAAAGCTTTTACCTCTTGACCAATTCATACAGAAGAGTACAGCTTGTGAATTGTTGCTCTCGCAAGCATTGTGGAAATATTTGTATTAAAAATGGCATTTATCTTACTCACATTCATGAATTCACTTATCTCTGTTTTCCAAGGATCATATTCTTCCTTCTCCCTTTCAGCCTGACCGTCTCGATGGCTAAGAGGGGTTTTATGGCTTTAGCATTAATCAAGGCGTTTGACAGAATTGAACTGGATCCTGTCCAATTAGACTGAGACAATATTGAATTTCGGACTGTCACGTTGGATCCGTTTTAATGTAACACAGGATTGCTGGTTGCTGCAACCAATAACCCCGGCCGGAGGTGAGTGTGTGCCCACCTCACACCCATGTGCCGGGCACCATACAGCTGCTATGTGCCGGGCCATCCCTGCTCACACCGAGGAGAGCACAGGGAGATGTTAATCAGCAACTGCTGGGGCTCAGCAAATTCAGTTCTGCAAATAAAACTATTAAAGAGCGCTTACTGAAATGCAGAATGCGAGCTGGCTTTAATACCCACTGGTCTGACTGCATCAGTTGCCACAAAGATGATGTAGCTTTGTTGGGAGCTCAAGGGCCTTGCAACAGTCTTCATCTCGTCTGATAAAATTTCCTGTCATCTGTCTAAGGAGAAGAAATAGTATCCCACGCAGGAGGTGGCCCACTCTCTGTATGGAATGAGTTATGGTTGGTAAGTCCTTAAGGCAATCGTTGCAATTAACAGTTTGTGAGCAGCCCGCAATGGAAATCTGTTTGAATGTGTTACCCTTAGCCCCAAGGCAAATAAGTGAAATATTTTAATTCAAGAAGTTAATTGTGATTTTAGCAGCCTTTCAATATCAAATTTGGCAGATGCTGTGGAACCCTGTCCTGCTCTGCTCTAAGCCAAATGACTGGGAACACCAGCACAGATGTGGAAACCAAACATGAGCAAGAGCAGGCTGGAAATGTTTCTTTGCTTGTAAAGTCGTTCATTAACGATTTCTTTTTCAGTATTGCTGCCACGCTTTAAGTTGGTGCAAATCACCATAAAGAATAGTTCCAGCAACTACAGAAAGAGCCCCGTGAGCAGACACCACAGTCACATCCTGAGATCTCTAACCATTAGCTGCCAGCTCAGGGTCCCTTTTCGTTTTGTGCTTCTGGTGGTAAACAGAGCTGATGGACATTTCACAGCCTTTCCTCCTTTTGAACATTGAACCTGAACTATCTGAGTGCACAGGGGATTGACAGGAGAGAGAAAGAGCCAAAGAAAACTGCAATAACCTCTCTTCTCTGCCAAAAGAAGTGAAAGGATAATGTAGCATGTAGTTATCAAAGGGTAGTTTTCTCAAAGCCGGTCAAACCTGACTTTCCTAATTAAACTTTGGTTTTATTATATAGAGAGCAGCTCGCTTTTGTAGCTTGTTGAGATTGAAGTTCATGTGAGGGTGCCTCTCTGAATTCCTGCTCCCTTGGCCTCGTGTGCTGACCTTGATTTTGGATGCTGTCTTTTGGGAACCTTCTTCCAGCAGTTCCTATCAACACTGGCTCCGCAGAGGATGCTTGGGAAGGTCCTGTGGGAACTGTCCAAGTGACTCCGTGGGTGCCGAAGCCTCCGTGCATTGTTTTAAAAGGGTGATCCTTTAATTCCTGAAGTCACCAGTCTAGATTTTACCATGGTCTGTGAATTTGTCATCGCCAAGGGTTTTTTTGTGTAACCGGACATATGTCTTCACAAAGCAGTTGTTGGTTTTTTTTTTTACATTAACACATTTCATTTCTGCAAAACGTTTGATCATTAGCATTCATCTGTGTATGTTTATGTGCAATTTTCATCAAGTTGCTCCTGCTGTACATTTTTCTAACCGCTACAGGATCTAACAGTGCTTTTTATAACTCCCTTTTGCAGTTATCTGTGCCAACTCTGTAGCAGTAAGCGCACGTGACCCGATTGTGCTACCAGCAGACAATCATTAGCTGATTACCTTGGGGGGATGTAAAGGCCAGCAGCAGTTAAGAAACAGAGCCGTTCAGCTTCTTAAATATTGGAGATTTGTTTTCTATTGTTTTATAGCTTCTGTAAGTCTCAACAGTATGACTAATACCAGAACCATCACTTTCCTCGTTATTGTAATGAGAGTTCATCGAGCTGATAGCCGAGGGTGGAGTTCCCCAAAATGATCGAGTGAGGAGCTGCACGGACGTGAAAGTCATGTGTGTTGCATTATGCCATCAAATGCACAACTTTCCAAACTACAAAGGACATTGGAGATTTGTAGTTGATACGTTTTCTCATTTGGTAAAAGAAAAAGCTGCTGTGGGGACTGTAAGAGACAAATGATTTTTTTATTTACTTCTGAAGTAAAAGATTTTCTGAACATGGTAGTTAAGCAGCTCAGCTGCTTCTGAGGATATCATCTGTGGCTTTGTCTTGTTTACTGTCTTCCTATCTGCAGCCTGTATGAATTATTTGGTCTTACTCTTCTTTCTAGCCAGACAAGGTAGGAGGAGACCCAGCACGGCTTGAGGTTAGAGCTGAGGCACAGGAAGGGTATTTACCCGCAGGTTTTGCTCTGTGCTGGCTCCTGTTTTGCCTCACAGGGATGAGTCCAGGTTTCGTTTTATGTGATTTGTCTCCAGCAGATCTCAGAGGAATTTCCCAGGTTTGAAACCTTTCAGCCTGTCTCCCTCTGCAAGTACTTTTCCTGGGCAATGATACGGGCTTTTAGCAGGGTCCCCTCTGTATCAAGTGTGGTATGGGTTTAATTTGCTAGTTAAGACGTTACTGACTTCTCCTAGATTTCTAATGTTTCCTCTTCTACGAAATCTTATATGTTACCTATACGGGAGCTGTTTTGGCTGTTTTTTTTTTGTTTTTTTTTTTTAGGAGGACACTCAGGAATTTCTTACTGTTTCTCTGGCACTTCAGTTCAATTTACACTGCACACTAAAGAAATAGTTCCCTTTAGGTTGGGATAGGTTACACGCTCTCCTCCGTGGAAGAACAAAGGACTGTCTGTTACAGCATGCACGTCTGTAAGTTAGGAGGTGATGCTGCAGACGGTGGGGATGCGATACAGGCTTTTGTGGGTGTATTTCACGTTTAGGGGGTTGACAGGCAATGAGAACGTTGCAATGAAACAGGACACAACCCCTGAAATACTGGAAATGCTGAAAGAATTAAGATGATTAAAGCTCAGGGTGTTTGCTGCAGCGTTGGTATCTGTAGGGACCCCGTGGCAGCCCTTTGTGGGGCCGGAGCTCTCAGTTGTTGCTTGCTGAGAGGGGCTGGGGGCCAGACAGGTCGCTGACAGCCCTTGGCTGTGTCAGTGGCCCCAGAACATCTCTGTCCTCCTCCAGAGCCTGAACGGCCTCGTCCACCTCTGGTTCCACGGAGCCTCTTGTTGCTGAGCTTAACTCACATCTTTGGGCCAGAATGGGGCTTTTTAAGTACAGACGAGGTGATTGCCAAAAGTGGGTGAAGTTGCTTCATTTCTTTTTTCTTAGAGTCAATCACTTAACCAGATCTTTGTGGGGAACAGGAGGTTTTGCCTTCCCCTCAGTTCTTGGTGGCCCCCAGCACAACGTGCCTTGTGATGCTTTCTGCTGCATCCTCACCAGTGGGGCAACAGAGCCCAGCCTTGCGGCTTGGTGGCAGAGGAGCCCTGTGTAGCACGTGCCTTCAGATCCCTAGAAATGCACAATGTGAAAGCACTGTATAACCCAATGCGATGCTTTTCGTGCAGGCTAGTAGTTGCCTCCTCTTCAGAGCCCTTTGGAGATGCGCCCCATGGCCATGGGACTCTGGTGCATGCAGACCCCTGCACAGTAGCAAGCCCTGACCTCTCTTCCAGGACTTTTCACACTGGGCAGAATGAACCCCTGTGGACCCTTAATAGGTGTTTTCATGTTTGGTTTAAGGAGGCTCCACAACATGCTGTTTTTATGGGTATTGCATTTGTGTGCACCAGAGCTGGGTTTAGGGTCCCTCTGGGATGAGTGGCCATGTTACTCCCTGAGTCTTTTCTTCCAGAAGTTGTATTTAGAGGTAAAGCAGCTGTAAAATTGTATAATCTCTCCTCTGCCGTCAGAAACTGCTGCTGGAGCATAGGATTGAAAGCCACAAAGAGATAGGCAGCAGTCAGCAGCGATTTTCTCCCTGGAACAGGGGTTGATAGGATGATCTGAAGTGTGTTTCTCCTGCTGTTAACATAACCACTGCCTTTGATCCCAGAGATACCTAGAGCAGACGTAGGCATGCATTGCTGAAGGTGTGGAGATTTTAGCACCTGATACCGTGCAATGAGAGTTGACTTCATAGATGTCATCCTGCTCCTCTTAGACAATCCCGGGCCCTTACGCTATGCGTGCTTGTTCCCAGGCAGGCATCATACGGGCATGGATTTGCAATGGTTTTTGGGGGGCCCTGCCTGGACGCGGAGACCCAGATCCAGGCAGTCATCCAGGAGGGTCATCCACATGATGTAGGGAGGCCTGCCACAGGCTTAGGGAGGAGAAAGTACCAACCATGGGCCGCGGGGCTGGCTGTGGCACCAGAAGTTCCCACCAAGTGTGATGGGTGCCGTGTCAGTATGTGCCAGAAGGGCGATGGCCGGGAGCCATCTGAATGTTTGTTTTTAGCCAAAACACGTTCTCAGTTTGTACATAAAAGCGTCTTGTGAGGAATTCCTTGCAGCATGCACATGTTTGTCTCGGTCCTGACGTGCCAGGAGCCTGCCATCTGGGTGTCCAGCGGGCCTCGGTCGGGTGTCGGTGGGTAGTAATGAGCTCGCCATTCGGCATCGCACACTGTTAGGGGGTTACGGCTTCTGAGAGAGCCCGACTGTTTTAAGAAGGCTTGATTCAGGATTCAGTTCTACCTGTTGAAAGAATTTATTATAAAAGATATTGAGCGCTTTGTCTTGTTTCGTTTACAGATTTCACGGGATAAATTGTATCCATGTTACGGGACTGCGAATGTGTGTCTATGACACCAGCTGTTTTCGATAAACTATAAAATGGCCTGTCTCAAGTAAATTAAACACAAATTTTACAAAGCAATTATGCATCGGCCTTTTTATTCCCTTCCCTCAGAGTTTGAATTTAATTTTATTGCTTCAGATTTAGCAGAAATATAATACTTTATCATCTTCTGAAGGGCGAACCATCTCTCCAAGGCCCAGCATTCCTTTGGCTGTACAGCGCGGATTTTTTGGTTCCAAGCACAGCATAGCTTATATTTTGCCAAACTTAAGTTACTTCTGTACCCAAGCTGCCCAAGTTTAGTGGATGCTTAAAACTTTTGAAGCTTGCTCAAGAATGTGCTTTACGTTTAGTTGCATGGCAGGAAAGATTCCCTCTTTTTAATTTTTCATTTAAAGCAGCCTTTGGACAGAAAGCCAGACTCAACCAACATGTCACGAGGCAATAATCTTTCAAGATGTTGGGTTGGGCCTGCAGAGCTATCTGCTTAGTCAACAAGGAGCCAAGCCTTATCTTTATTGAAAGAAAGTAATTCAGAGCCACCGTAGCAGCACTTGCTCATGTGGTTATAGATGAGCGTGTAAGCTCTCCTGCCACGGGGCTGCGGGCCTCTAACTTTACTAATGATAGGAATTTCATTAGCATCTTCTCTGGGGCTCTGGTGTAATAAATACTTCCATGTGCGAGAGCGTTGACGTTTCAAGATAGGAGCTCTATAGACGTTCACGCATGAAGGCATCCACCAGCTCAGGATTGTTTAATGTATGATTGAAACGCAATATGGTCGGTAGTGCTGGAGAAGGAGAACCTGGCACGCAGGCAGGAGGGGAGGAGAGTTTAGGGGGAGCGTGCCTGAGGCACGGAGCCCTCAGGTGTTGTGGTGTTGGTGGCCTGGGGATGAGGTGGGCCAGGGTTGTGGGGTGGGTGCTTCGGCTCTAGGCTGTCCTAGGAGAGACATCTAGTGCTTCCCCACAGGACAGGGGCATCCCAAACCCTTCCTTTGGGAGATATTAAGGACTTTGTTGTGCTAAGCCAAGGGCTCGTGGTGAAGTTAGATAATTTTGTTCAAGGTTTCTTGGGAGGCTGCGTGTTTCTCTTCTGCTTGGTGAGGGTCTGGATCAAGTGCAGGATGTGAGGTGGAAATCTCAAATAGGTGTACGCGGCTATGCAGAAGTGTACAGCACTTCTGCAACTGCTTGTGTTGCTGTCCCGTTTGGGAGGGCGAGTGTCTCCCTCAGGGACATGAGCTAAGTTAGGCGAAGGCAGAATCCCCTCTCCCCTTGCCTTTTGGGTCACAGCACAGCGCTGGGGACAGCCGATGGGATCGGCTGCCCTGGGCCTTCCTGGCCGAGCTCCAGAAATGCCAGAGTTAGCCCGGAGACCGGCCTGCCAGCCGTGCCCATGCACCTTATTAGCGAATATGGCCAATTGTGGTCTTCGTGGCGTGCTGCTCCGTGGAGTTACCACCTCGATATTAACGCTGTGGGGTAAAACTGCCGGCTTTAAATGCCGCTTTCCAGTCTGCTCACTCAAAGAATGTCCTTTGTTCTTGTAAACTCAGATTGTGCAGTTTCTGTGGAAGGACAGTGCCCAGGGCTAGCTCGTAGGAGGGCTGAGGTGGGTGGAAGAATGATCACATTATTCCATGTAGACATGTGGTTAGCTGCACATGTGGAGGGGCTGCTTTTTATGGGCGCGGGTGTCTGCAAGAATGGCAGGGTTTCGTCTGATTTGCAGGGGGAGGAGTGGGGGGAGCAGTTTGGGTTTGCCCTGAAGGGCTTCACCCCAAAGGTTATCAAGATTTTGTAGCATTTGCGTTCAGCAAGTTTGGCTCTCGTGTGAAGGTCCCCAACTCCCCATTGACACATTTGCAGGCAACTCTGAATTGCGTTGCTTTTTGTGAGTTCATGCCAGACCTGTATTATTTTAATGTGGCTGTTAGTGTGTAAATCTGTCCATATTGTGGCATATAAACAACAGCGTTTTCCCTTTGCAGTTTTTTTAAAAAAAAAAACACAACATTGTTTATTCCTCTGGTTTCTGTCCAGTAACGCTGGGCATCTACCGCCTGAATGCGAAGGCTGAAAAAGCAAGTCCTGTCCTAAAAAGAAATAGGAGGTTGCCTGTCACCTGATATTTGAAGTAATTCTGGTTTTTGTGTTTTGTCAGAGGATGGTACCGCGAGGATCCGATCAGGGTGAGGGGTGGGTACAGGGAATCTCTGTGGCAGGAACAAGACTTTCCTAATGGGACCCTCCTTGGCAGGTCCCTGAGGCGCGCGGCGCTGGCAGGAAAGGCATTGTAAAGTCATTAAAGGTGTCACGGCTCTTATCTGCTTTTTGTTTATTAAAAAAAAAAAAAAAGGCTACAAATAAAGCAGTGTCACAAGATCCTACTTGTAATTGAGGGTCCTAAATTAATTAGCTATGGTGAATGTTCTGCATGGCTTTCTCTCTCCTCAGATGAAGGACCCCTTTGTGCATCCCGGCCGAAGGCAGCCTCGGCAGGATCCGCACATGAAATACCTGAGGGCATCACAGGGCCTTTTACTCCCTCTCTTATTTTCACACTTCTCTCCCCGTTTCCTTGCCTGTCCTTTCAAATTCTTTGTATGGGAGGATTTCCTAATATCTCTTTTCAGCATCACTTCCTCTTCGTCTCCTTCATGTTTCCCTTAATGTCTCTAAAATCAACTGTAGCTTTGTGTCCTTTGCTTCAGCGGTCTCATTTCACTCGCTGCTCATTAAAAATGAAGACAGTGGAAAAGGAAAAAAATACATAGCAAAAAAGAGGCTCCAGGGCATGGATTTGCAGACCCTTGCTGGCTGATAGCTGCAGCTCATCCTTGGCCAGGGTGTGAGGCTGCACCTCTCTGCTGCTTCGCCTGCTGTCGTGTTTTAAGTGATGTGCTCCCATCCTCCTTTCTCCTTTACTGTGCCACTTAGTTTACTAGTGTGCCACTTAGGCTTACTGATTTCTCTTTAGACTTGCTTTTTGTAGCCGACTCTATCCTTTTGGAGGGATAATCAACACTGTTTTGCTCTTAGTATTTTGACTGAGCTACTGCTTTCAAGAGTACTGTCAGCAGTAAGTTCTGTAGTGTTGGGCTTTTTTTGATATATTTTTTAACCTTTTTCTACTCATAGTCACTTTGGATTTTTCCAGTGGAGGAACTGACTCCAGCATAGCAAATTCAAGTCTGCAGATAATAGTTGTTAGCCTTGAAAATACATTTGATATAATTTATAACTTTAAATGATGATTTATATTTATTAATCAGCAGTGGATTGGAGGCCCTTCCAGTTGTTATATTTAATTGGTGCTTCCCAGTGGTACAGGGCTTCGTCCTGCCCTCGCCATACGTGCAGGAGCTTCCCCACCACCACCCACTTGTGCGTGGGGAGCGGGAGCTGGAGGCGGGGAGAGACGTGCCCACCAGCCCCACACAACCGGGATGGGAAGCGTGTTGGGATGAATCGCTGGCTGTTTCAGTGAGCTGTCACCCATGGCTCAAAGACAAGAGTTAAGCGACTGGTGTCATAGCGGGGCTGTCCTGTCCCTGCATTGCAGCCCCGCTGCTGAGCTGCTTCCAGGAGCCGGCACCCTTGTGCTGCCCCTGGGTGCTGTCGGTGTTGCTGTGCCAGGGGCACATCCAGCCGCTGGTATGGGAAATGGAGGTGATCTTACGGAGGGCTAAACCCAGAGAAAACCCGTTCTCACTCAGCCAACACAACCAGTGCAATCTGGGAACCTGGCTGTAATCTGTTCCAGTTGCAAACTTGCAATCAGTCCTCACCCTACTACCCTTTTAATACTTTTGGGGCTGTTTAAGCTAAATCTGCTCAGCATGAGTATAATCTTATTTTACTGTTCAATGCAATGTTGTTCCAAGCGGGCCAGGCTAATTAAACTCCACAGCCACTTGTGTACTGACACTTTTGATAGAGTAACTGGAGTAATTCATGTTTAAATCCACCAGGCAGCCGAGCCAGGGCTGACATTGGAGACATATTTCATAGAGCAGTAATGAGCCTAAATTTCAGGTATGCGTCCTCTTTCCCAGCCCTCAACAACATGGCTGCAACACACTGTTTACTCAAGGAAATTAAAGCCAGCAATGTGCATGCTGAGTTTTTTTATTTGTTTTTTTTTTTTTTTTAAGAAAAAAAAAAGAACTCACAACACCCTCCCTGACTGTTAAAGTTTGTGCATGATTGATTTTAGTGGGTGGATTAAAAGAGCAAATCTTTTCTACCGCATTCCAAATCATACATCAGAAATCATAGGGGAGACATTTCTACCCTGGGAGTTGGGCGTATGTTATCCCTGGTTTAATTGTGAGGCCTGGATGTGTGCAAACTGTTTCTGAACGTAATTGGATGAGGGTCACTGGCTGCCCTGAGATATATGGGCACACTAATCAGAGAATAATTTCAACTGAGGTTGAAGTTGCCAGTAAAAGTTGTAAAAGTTAATTTTATAGGAGTTTGTACAAAATATCAGCGAGCAGTTTTGTACTTATGGTTTATTTGCTTTGTCTAGTGACATTTTTATTATGTTTTATTATTATTATTTGTGCTTTAAATGCAATTTTGGGCAGAAGGAAGGAGAGGAGGGAGCAGTGACCTGGTTAGCAGTCAGAGCAGTGTATGCAGATGGATTGACCGAAGTGGGGGTGATTCGTAAACTGACACAAGCTGCCCTGGCCAGAATCAGGACAGGAGAGTCAGAATTACATCAAGGTTCAGGGTAATTTATATACTTTTACCTTTATATTCTTTCCTTTGCCTTCCAACAAGCAGCAGAACTCAGCCAGAGTGCATTAAATAAGTGGTTTTATATATGCCGTCACCCATTACTCTGCGTGGATAAATCCCTTTCAAAATGCTGTTCTGAGCCGAGCTCTTCAGTCGCTGCATGCAGAGGAGGGATGACATGGGGCACGTGGTGGGAATGCACACGTTTTTGGGTGTTTGCAGGGCACCAAATCCAGAGAGCAGTCCGTCGGTTTGGAACTTCATCAAACCAATCTCGGAAGATAATTTTTGTATTACAATTACGCGAGTCCTTCCTTGATCTGCACCTAATAATGTCAGCTTTTACAGTTCCCATTAATTAACAGGATTATTAATTAATACTAATAGATATGACCGAAATCCAATGTCATGAGGTTCCCATTTATATTCTTATTTCAGGCGAAGTGCTTCATACTTGGATTTTTGCCACGCGTGCCTTTTTTGTTCTATAAGCTTCAGCGAGGTCTGTTGTTGAGTGGTGCAGAGCCGTGCCTCTGATCTTAAAGAATTTGGTGGGGACCTAATTGCGTGGGCATGCAAATAGCCCTCAATTTAAAAATAAATAAATAAAAATCAAGGTTTGCCCCATACTGAAAGCAAGTGGTGGGAGAGCTAACATTCAAGCAGCGATGGAAGTATGGAAGTTGCCTGTTGTGGAGCTCGCTGGAGGGGATGTGCGGAGGGGTGGGCAGACCCAGCTGGAGCCCCCCCGGGCCCTATCTGCAGAGTCTTCCTGCCCGAGGCCAGCAGGCGCCCCGCCAGGAGCAGGCTCTGCTGGGTACCACACCAAAACACACGGTATAAAACGTTATAGCCCTTATAAATGAGTAATTGCTTTGGAAAGAGCCCCGTTAAAAGAGCGAACGATGTCGGTGCAATGAAGTTACCCATTAAACTGGAGAAAACACCTAGAGAGCTGGGAGAGTCGCTGGCCAACGCTGACAAAGCTCGGCTGGATTACAGTTACGCTCTTGTCTGCACTCTCTGTTTGAAAGTCTGTGCTCTGGCCTGAAATACGGCTCCCTGCTTTTTCAGCAGCATGACTTCAATGTACTTTCTCAAAATAATTTTCTGTGGTCCTGGAGAATCCCCTGAGCTTTGCAGTTTAAATAAAAGCCAGACCTCAAATGAAAGCTTTGTAACATTCGAGCAACCCACGTTGACGGTTTCTGCAGCACGGCACGACCCTTTTTCCAAAAGCAAACAAGATGGTCATACTTTCAATGAAAGATTTTGGGCTACTAAATGGCCTGAACTGCATTCTGATGCCTGTCTGCTTACCTTTCTATTTTCTGCTTCCAAAGTGAGAACTCGAATGTCTGGAGGTCCTGCTGGGGATTTTGGGCTCACGCTTGTTCAGTCCCCAGTAGAGATGTTAATGTTTGGTAACGAGGCGCGGTGTTACTGTCTCGTGAAATTTTCCTTAATGGGTGTTGAGCAAGGGATCGGAATACAGGGTAGGAGAGAATTGTTCGCAGTGCTCTGCCCTGGCGTCAAAGGGGCATCCTCTGTCTGAAATGGTGTTGCAGCTGCCCCGTGTTTGATCCGATGCTACCAACACACCAGGTTGCTTCACAGCAACTCCTGAGGTCGGTTCCAGTAACTGGGGGTCCTCCTGCGGCCAGGAGATGGCTTTGGGAGCCCCGATCACTACATGCAGGAGATGAGATAAATGGCACAATAGGGCAAGGCATGCTACAGTGGGAGCTCCAGGTTGGGCTCCCCGAGGGTCCGCTCCTCAGAAACGATCCTGTGTGGTTTATTTACTGTCTTTTAAACCTCTTGTAAATGCTCCGGGCTCCTAGCCTGCCCGCAGCCTGGTCAGCAGTTATATTTGTTCTTGGTCACAAGAGTTTTTCACAGTCGTTTCACATTAGGCGAAAGCAGGACTTTTCAAACAGGGGATTGTGTAATTGGAATTGTTTTTCAGAGCCTGGTGTGAGCGCCGTTCTTATTCACCTTCCTGCTATTCATCTTAGCGTGTAATCTGATCCGCAGAATCTCTATTGTTTTCTGCCGGACTGAGTCTGGTAGCAGAAAAATGACTTAGGATGGACCTCGGGGGATTTCATCACTAATAATAAACCGCTGGAGGAATCAGCAAGTATTTGGCATTGGCATTTGACATGAAATGGGCACTTTGCCATTTGACTTCAGAGTAGCTGCTTTCCTTTTCTTTTCTGGGGGCTCATCGCATGTGCACGGAGGTTATACTGCTCAGCCTGTTCAGCTGCACCTCTTCAGCCATGTGCCAGGTGATTTTTTTTTATTATGTAGGACTGATAAAATCAAGCGTAAACAGCATTTGAAAAGTGTTTGCCTTGTGAAACACTGCAGTCTTCCTCTATTGGCAGGAGAATGGGAGTTCAAATTTGTGCGTATTACAAGAAGCAAGAGAGGCCGTTCCTATTAAAATGATGAGCCGTGTGCTTTGGAGGTCTATTCAATATCTGCAGGACAGGTAAAATGTTACAGCCATCTCGCCTGTTGGTTTTAATGTCCTAGGGACAGATGCATTTCATTATTTGTGCAAACTTTAAGTAATTGAACTTCTTTGTGTAAATAAAGGGAGCGTTGTGTTTGTAATTTTGGAAAGCAGGGTGGTCACTCAGCCCTTTCTAACATCTATAAAAATGTTTGGTCACGGGGCTAGTCCCCTTTATAAAGAGAGTCCTAAAAGATATCTTCACATTTTATGAATTGAAACAAGTAGTTTCCTTTTATGGAAAGTTTGACTACACTGGGAAACTCACTCTTTTGCATCCTTGTGTTTATAAACTCTCGCACTGTGCTGTTGACAGCTGCCCCCATCAGTGCTGCAAAAAGGGGACTGACTTTTGCAGTGACTTGCCTGCTTGTCTTTTCACCCTTTCCCTTGCACTGTTGAGAATCTGCTCCTCCTTTTACCTGCTGTTTCCTGCCAGCTTTCCATGCTGGAGGAGGGAGACAGGACCCGTAACCCACTGTGCTGGCCGGGGAGGCGATGCCCATGCGATTCCCGCATCAACGGGGATGTGCGCAGGGCACATTGCCTGGCATCCCAGTGCCAGATTGTGGCTTTTCTTCCTAACGCCAGAAGGATGCTTGTGTCTTCTCATCACACACAGAAAGCATCTTTTGTTCTGATTGTTTTCTCTGTTTGGAATTACGTACTGCTACATCACAGCTCCCGCAGGCAGCTTCTCCATCCAATATCAGTGGAAGCTCCAAGGGTGTTTGGAGTCCTGGATATGCCAGGCGTCTGTCAGAGCTGCAGCTGTGCCTCTGTGGACCTGCTGCTTCACCCGGGTGGCTGCTGGGGGCTGGTGGCACCGGCCGTGGGTGCTGGGGTGGACACAGGGACCGGGATGTCCTCGCTCAGCATCTCCACATGCGGCTGCTCCCGGTCACAAAGACCACGAGCAGCGTCAGCGCAGGCAGCTGGGAGACGTGGGAGGCAAAACAAAAAGTAAATGCCACTTGACTCTGTTTATGCCTACTGGTGGCGTTGTTTAATGCGTGCTTCCTGGTTGGTAGAGTGACCCTCTTTAATTCGCTTCTGTAGGGAAGGATTCATTAACGCTGATTAGGGAATTCTTGAACTCTTTCCCAGCGGTTTCCTTCATTACCGCAGACGTTCAAGTCTGAGAGCCAGGCTGCAAACAATATTAGCCTGGGGATGACAGATGGATGCTTTTTGCTGCCTGCTCGGTTCAAGTTTTGATGCTGAAGTTTCATTAACCGGAGCAAAAATGCAGCGGAGGGGACAGGCAGAGTCTCGCCATACGGGCAGGAGGAGGCCGAGCCAGGTCTCTGCGGTGGAGGCTTCCCGGGGCCCTGCACTGCTGTCGATGGAAGGAGGGGGAGGCCTTGCTTTTCCACTTTGGAAGGAAAGCTGAGGGACAGCGGGCTTGCTCCAGGTTGTTGGAGGCCATGGGGCGAGCAGAGGCCAGCAGCGATCTCCTCAGGTTCACGTCCTGGCCTCGGACCAAACCCGAAGCTTCTAAGACCCTACAGGGCCTGGGCAGGCGGGAAGCGGCGCGGAGGCCACAGCAGGCTTTGGGCTGGGCCCCGGTTTCCAATGTCACGCCAGCCCACCATGTGAAGGGCAAAATTAAGAGCTCGAGACCCTGCTTTAATTAAATTCAAAAGCACCCATAAATTCCACTCATTTTTCATTAGCGTGTAGGATCAGGAAATCATGCTTTTGGCTCTCAGACTTTAATAAGGAGACCAGCGTAGTCTGTCTCCTGTAACTTTTTGATGGCTAAGTCTATTAATGGGTGAGAAATTACTTAATTTGACTCCTCGGTTTTATCTGACATTAAGCAGTTTCACAGCTCCAGTTCCTGGATTCAGGAAAATGTGCTTAATTCTGATCATACATCTATGTGATTTGTGATCTGTAACTTCCTTCCCTCACTTCAGCAGATAGTATCGCTGTGTGCCTTGTTGGTATTTAAGAGGGTGCCTGTCTCCAGTTCTTATTTATTTATTATGCTTTTATGTTGTTTCTGTGCAGGTCTACTCTAAAGAGCTCGGTCCTTGCCCTGGGCAGTCCGCATGGAGGAAACAGTTGGGTTGGGGTACACCGCTTTTATTTTACCTAGGAGGAGCTGGTTTGGGTTCTGACATGTGTTACGGGTTAAAAAAGCAGAATTCCAGATCTTAATGAACGCAACTAAGGTGCATAAATTCCATCTTCAGTGCTATGGAAAGAGCTCAGGGACACAGAAGGCGACATGGCCCTGCGGTGTGTGGTCTCGCGGTGCCCGGTTTATTTACTCCACTGGAGTGGGGCGCAGACAATACTTAAGTCCTCAGCGGATTCGAGGACAGTTCCACTTGCTATCTAAAATGCCTCTATTGGGGGTGATCTGGCTGTGTGTGGGGAGTGTGAGATATTCGATGTTTTTAGCATCAGTCTAAAAGACCATCTCTGAATTAAAGAAAAATAGTTTTAACACAAGTGCCTCAGTGGGATTGAAATACATAAATAACTTCTTGTCGAGATGCCGGCCTGGGGTTTGACTGCGGTGTTTATCCAGCCACTGACAGACGGAGATGAGCCTTGAAAAGCCAAGCGTGTGCGGGCCCAGGCTGCAGCCCCTCAGCTCTCCCCACCTCGCCTGCTGGGAGCCCCCAAATTGTGCCCAGCTCCACCAGGCAAGGGAAGCGGACCCGGGCTGAGAGGGAGGCAAGAGCCCTTGGACAAGGCTTTGCAGAACGTCTTACAAAGAAAAAAAAAGTGGTTTTAATTATTACAAGTAGGCAAAATATTTGCATTATTAAAAACATCTGCATCCAGCTGGGACCGCTCTTATCAAGTAGAATGTTAATTGCTGTTGACTGAAGCCGCGGTATGTTTATTCAAACATGCCTTTCGTTTTCATGATGCCGCTAATTAAGTCCTTTATTTTATTTAGACAATTATGTCCAAACAATTGCAGAGTTACAGTAGCTCTAATAAAGCTATTATTTTCATACATGCCTGGAGATTATGCGTGGCTTCAAAGAGAGCGAGGTGGGGCTGGAGTTACGGACCGGAGGGTCTCAGAGCCCAGAATCCAACACAAATTTGTCAGCTTCCAGTTCCTGTTTCTGTCTGCGATGTTTGCAGGTGGAGGTAGAAGGTTTTGCTTCATTTTGGATTTATTTAGTGGATTCTGCTTTCCAGAGCCACATACTGATGCTCTGGGTGTTTCTCTCGTGAAGTGGGTACATCTTTTCCTTGCAGAGAAATGCAGAAGCTGAGCCATGTGTAGGTCTGTTGAAGGGGACAGGGATATCTGTCACATTTATTTGTAGGTAAACCATGAGTTACTCTGATCTCACCCTCATCTCAATTTTCTTTTATTCCTGCTGCCAAATCCCTCACATCCCTGGACAAAACCCAAAGCTGGCGTCTGTGTGGCTCTGAATCCCCTGTCACAAGCGGGTACCTGACAGCTGGAATCAAGAGTTCACTGGGGAGAAATAACTTTTTCACCCATCCCTCCCCTTTGAGCACGTGTTTTTGCTAGCATTTTTCCCAGCTGTTTCTCTTGTTACATTAGTGTAAACTAGCAATAACGCTACTAAATTCACCAGAGTTATGTGAGAATGACTTTCTGCAGTCCTTTGCTTGTGGTTTTGTTTCTATTTTTAGGAGTGCTGGTATGAAAACAGGATCCTTTCTCCTCTGGTCACCAGACACCCGCTTCCCCATCTTCTGATGCTGCTGTCTCTGTGCCTGGCACCCGCAGCTCGGCTGCTTTAACTGTTGCACCCTCATCTTGCTGTCTCGGCTTTCTCTGCCGCTCTGTTTTTCTGGCACTTCTTTACTATATCCCTCGAAAACTACAAAAAACCTTCCAACTAGTAAAATGTCTATTTCCCCTTATCCTTTTATTTATAAATCTCTCCATTTTCAATGTAATTAATGATTTGCAGCCCCACACTTAACTTTTTCCCTCCTCAGTTGGCTTTATTTGTAGCAGCTCGGAATTTATAGGTGTGTGTTGTTGCTCTGTTTCTGCCCGTTTTATTTTTATTTTTCTGCCATCTGCCCAGTTTCCTTGTTAGGGACAAGCCTGTGGTTTTTCCCTGCACTGCAGCCACCTCCTCACAGCTTCAGTGACATCTCTGGGGCTTTTCCCACAGGGATGGGGAGGAACTGCTGAGATTGTTTGCTGGAGCTGCCCCTTGGTCTGGGACACGTCCCAGGCACGTTACAGTTCCCAGACTATACTCGTGCTGCTCTTCTTCCCTGCTTTGTCTCGAATAATTGCTGTGAGATGAGAGCACAGAGCACCAGAGAGGCGAGATTTTCAGACTACTGTATCAGCTTAGTAACGGGGATCAGGAGTTGTTTTAACTTCATTTCCTAAACATACCCCAGGTGTGAAATCGCTAACTTTCCTTTCCTCCTTCCTCTTGCTTTCCTTCCTCTCCCCAGGCGCCGAGCTGCGGGTTTCTTTCTGGCTGCAGCCGAAAGCTGCACGAAGCCCCCCGTGTGCCCTCTCCCCGTGGCAGCTCCCAGCCCCGCTGCCACTGCAGCCCGGTGCTCGGCCGGCCGCTTCTCGGATGCGACTTTTAGGCCTGCAGCAGGAGGATGCTATTTCCTGAGATTCCTGGTGTGAATAAATGCCTCGGAGCTTTGGTTTGGGGTTTGGATGCAGTTACGTGAAGTGCTGTCAAACAGGGAACGGGAGGGTTGCAGAGGAAATGTTGGGGCAGGTGGATGAGTGGGACGGACGGACAGGGATGTGCAAGCAGCAACGTGCACAAGTGACTAGTGCCACGTGTTTATCTGAGCAGAATACGAAGCATCCTGGTGCAAGGGAGGCTCTGGGAGCTGGTGTCCAGCACCAGTCGAACCCATGGCTGCGAGGCTGGGGCAGGGGAGCGTGTGCCTGCCTGGCCATGCGCACATCTTCTGTGTGCCTTACTTACCCCATGGTTTAGAATAGGGATTCTTTATGTTCTAGCTCTGAAGTATTTCAGGTTTTTTTTGTTGAAAAACATACAGTTGAAGGGCAAGGGAATGCGATTATTTTTCTGCATGGAAAGGGAAGAAAACTCCTGCTTGTACTCCTTGCATCATCAGGAGAGAGAGCACAAGCACCTCTGAGCTGTTTGAGCTGCTTTAACTGATTTCTCCCTGTGGAATAAATGAGCATAGCCTGAAAGTCCTAGGAAATGGATCTTTGTTAGGGTACCCGACAGCTGCCTGTCATTGCCCTACTTGGGCACCTCCCTCCCAAATCAGCAGAATCCCTGGAGGGCGCTGGAGTCTCTGGCACATCTCTCTTTCAGGCAGGGAGCTTGTTCTCATTTTTCTTTCATGGGATTGCCTTCAGCGTGTGCCTGGGGGCAGGATCAGAGGCATGTGCATGTCTGTGCTGCGGACATCATTCTTACCACAACGTTTGTCCCCCCCACGCTGAGCAGGGCTGCTTTTTGCAGGCCAGTCTGCGTCTCCCTGCGTGGGGCCGATGGGAAGCCTGCTGGTATCAGGCAGGGCGCTGGGCTCGCTGCTTCCCCCGTTCCTCCCACGGGAGCCGCTCCTCCCCTGAGCTCCAGCACACGCACGCAAATAAATGTAAATAATATTTTGTCAACAGCACTGGGTGGGGGGGATGTTTGGAGACTTATGAAGTTGTTTGTAAGGAAAAGCAGCTGAAGACCTCCCTTGCCTTTTCCATCTTGTTTATACCTGCGAGACTAGTTATTAAATTAAAAATACATGTGCCCTTTAGGGTTAGGCCTGTTTTAAGCACGGAGCTTTATATTCTAAAGCTTCTGTGGTCCATGCCCTTGGAAATATGGGGTGCTCTGGCCACTTCCCGCATTTGCTTCCTGTCTGTGACCCCCAGTGCCTCTTGAGATCACTGAAGGGCTTGGGGTGCCAGTGCTGGGCTCGGAGGACAGCAGGGATCCCACAAGCCACGGGAGCTGAGTACCCCAAGGACCACCACGGTCACCCGAGGTGCAGGTCCCCCGGGGCTGCAGACAGCCGACCCCCTTGTCCTCGTCTTCCTGGCCTGCAACCCAAGCAAATAAGGCTATAAGTAGACTTGGGCTAACTAGTAGCATGGGTTAATCCAAATTTAGGTGGCGTCCCGCTGTTTGAACAGGATGCTAACGTTGGTGCCGTTCCTCTCCTGTCTGGGACGGGGCAATGGGATGTGTTTGCACTGGCAAAGGGCGAGGGGGGTGAACAAAATACCTCCTTCTCCTGCTGCCTCTGCCCTGTCCGTGCCATCCAGACCGGGAAGATCTCCGGGGAATCGTGGAGCCCAGAGGGTTTGGTTTGCCAGCGGCCCCATCCCGCGTCTCCCCCTGCTTGCTGGGGCGCCAAGGCCCGAGGCGCTCGCAGGTGTCTGTGCGGGTGGGAGAGCTGCCCTGATCAAAGGCTATTTACTGTCCTAGGGACAAGGAAAGGCTGTGTTATGTCAGGTGCGGCCGGAGGCTGACAGAGCAGTTTGTCCTTGCTTCTTGGTTCCCGTTCTCCTGACCTGTTTAGAAAGCGTCACGTGCAGGGGAGCTACCGGCGCGGGGCTGGAGCAGGTAGAGGCTCACTTATCTGCCTTCCTCTGAAGTCAGCCAGGGTTGTTATTGCTCTCTCCATACCTCAGCAACAAAGCAGGGTTCCCTTGTTTGTGTTTGCTGGGAACGTCAGGGGGATGATGGATTTGGCTGGAAAGGTAAATAATCTGCCGGGCTGAAGTGTAGACCAAGCAACCCTGAGAATGTGCAGTCACTATCTTGAAGGCCTTTCATCTGTTACATTTGATTTGACAGGTTTGGGTGATTACTCAATATTTTCACTCAGCTTTGGGCCCACACTGTTTATTTCTCTTACAAGTTACTTAAACATCCCAAATTTGTTCTTCTTCAACAGTTGATTCAGAGAGGCTTTAAGGCGGTAGGTGCCTCTGACTCTGCAGTGCAAATAAATAAATAATCCGTTTCCAGGATTTCCATTTTGTTGCTGTTTATTTTCTTTTAATACACACGCACATATGCACGCACTAAGTAGCTGGAGCTAGAGAGCACGGTAATGCATTGGGCTAATTTCATCCTCGCTTGTTAAAAAGTGATGTATTGCGATGTCCTGGGGCAGGGAGACTGAATGCGTTTGAGATCCAGTGAGCGCTACGTAAAACATGCTAAATTCAATGGCCCTCATACTGGAGGGGAGAGGGGCACTGCTGCAGCCTCTGACGAACGGAGAAGCGCACACAGCTTTTTGGCCATAGGGCAGGCAGATCACCACATCAAGGAGACGTTCCCACTGGTTTGTCTGATCCCTCTCCCTTCTCCCCGTGGCGATGCTCGCCGCTCAGGTCCTGCAGCTCGTTCCTTGCCTCTGCCTCTGGGACGTAAGGTGTGAGACAGATGGAGCCAGCTTCCCAGCTCGGTCCCCGGGCAGGGTTTGGGTATTCCTTAAGCTGCTTCTCTCTGTGGCCGCATCCATGCAGCCCTGGCATTAACCCTTGCTATAGAGCAGCAGCAGTGAATGCACAGCGGTGCGTACATCAACACAGTGGACCGGTGAGTACCCCAGACACCGCACGGCGCAGTGACATGGTTATTCCCAGCACCGAAGCTTCTGCTTTTTGCGCATCTCCTACCTGCCTGGCTTGGTCCCCTACTGCCTACAGCCTGGTCCCTCCCGGTACGTGTGACTGCTGCGTTCCGGGTATGTCCCTGTGGGAGAAAACAGCGGTCACCGGGGCTGGAGCTGTAGGGAGTGCGGCCTTCGTGGAGTCTATTTAGAGCATAAACCCTTTGGGGCAGGGCCTGGGCTTTGTTTCAGACCTGCAGGCACTGCAGTGAAACAAATAAGAAAGGTAAAAAAGCAGTAGCCGTGTAATAGAGCTTTTACTCCAGAAGTAAACCCTATTGTTTAATTGTAGCATTGCCAAGCTGAAAAGGGACGGGGAAAAAAGCCCTCTGTTAACGCTTTGAAATGCTTACAGCTGCTATCACATAAAACCCATGAAAGGATTATTTTCGGAAACTTTGTTGGCAGGACTGTAAGGTCACTGTTTATTGTCAGCCCAAGCCATGCTATTTTGGGGGCAAAGCGTGCCGAGTCGCTCGGTGTTGGGCACTTGCTTCCTTCGCCCCACGAGCACCGAGGGCAGGCAGGGGGCGGTGGGGGGCATGTGGGATTTGGGTGTCCTGGCCTAGGGTGCGATCCTGCAAGGCAATTTGTCTTGTGTTGTGAGCTGGTGGTGCTTTCGGAGTGGGCTTTCCTTCCACCACCTTTTACTGAGGGCTCTTTGGGGTGAGATGGGCAATGGGAGATGTCTGGTGGCGGACAGGTAATGGAAGGAGTGAAACCACTTTGAATAACATTTATAAGCATAGGGAACTGTCGGCATAATTAAACTCCCAGAGCAGTAACAGCTTGTAGTGCCAAAAGCCAATTCTGCTTGGTTTGACCAGGACACAGCCTTCGGGTGCCGGCAAGGGCCGGGGACAGAGCTCCCCAGTTCTTGTTTTATTCCAGCGCTCCCAACAAAACAAGCTAATATCTACCTAGTGCCTGGAGCCATTTGGAATTAGATTAAAAGTTTTCATCGGCTCTTCTTAATAGAGCCAGATAAACCAGGCTAATAGTCATGTGTTGAGTTATTGAAGGGAAGTTCAGGTAATATGCAATCACCTTTAACCTTCGGCTTCCTAAGACCTCCTGCTTAGTGATTGTTTGTCTGTGGTGTAAACCATAGTCCAGTTCATAAATTATTATGTAGTTCCACTAACCTTAATGCAGTACAGGTTTCACGGTGTTTCATTTTGTAGTGTAAGCTAATTCCGGCTGTGCACACAATAAAGCTCGAACGTTGTTAGAATTAACCCTTTCCCTGATGACTATTGGTTTACCAGTAAGGGAATTACCGCTACCATTGCACTGGTCTGTATTTCTTGGGCATCATCCATGTTTAATTGTCGTTCCTAGAAATTCTGAAAAATGTCATAAGAAAATAGCCTGTCATAGCAGAAAGTTTGTATCAAAAATAACAGTAATTAAAAATGTCATCTTTAGAATTCATTGTTAATATCACTTTGATATTGATATTAACAGTGAATGTTAGGTTGACATCAGTTTTACACCAGGAGTATGTATTTTGGTAAAATGTCAAGTACAGCAGTGGTCTGATATTTGGTCTGATATTTTTTTAATTGAATATGAGCCAATAGATCAAAATGCCCCATGCATGGTGCAGCATCCTGTGTAGTGACCATGGCAAGGAAGTAGCCCAGAGGGTGTTCAGCTGCCGAGCATCTCAGCCAGTCTGCCTTGCAGTCTGAAGCGTCAGAAGGTGCAGCTGAGCCCTTCCTGAAACATGAGCATCTGAAATCTGCCATCCAGACATAGCTGTACACTTCTGTAAGTTCGATAATTCTTCTCTAAATAAATTTTGTGCGTGTTTCTACATGATATTGGCAGATATACTCCAAATCCAAGGGATGCAGTCTCAAAGTTGTTTCCCAGCATTTTCAGGGGGAGGGAACTTTTTTTTTTTTTCTTGGTTACACTTTCCTGTAGTTTCCTTGATGCAGAGTTGCTGCCAGCCTGCGACAAACCCCCAGCCTCAGGCCCTGCTGAAGCACACGGCACCGCGCAGGGCTGCTGCTGCCCTCTGCGGGAGCCCGCTCCCGGCTGCCTCCTGCTCCCACTCCCACCAGCAGAACACCTCACGCCACCAAGCACACAGGCTTCTGCCACGCACCATCACTGTGCCGCGGAACGATCCCACGGTTAGCCATAACCCCTGTTGTGCGTGCACACTGGTGGGAGCGGGGAGCCCAGGTTTTCCCCCGCAGCAGGGCATTTTCCCTGATGTACAAGTCCTGCCTTCCGTCTCCACCTCATGACACTTAGAAATATCGTAAGCTAATAGGTTCATATTGCTTTGATAATAATGTATTAATATAATAATGCATTAATATAATGTACTTAGAATTTAGTTATAAGTGGTGATTTTTTTCTTTGTTCTTCTGAACATCTATGGAAATTTCATTTGTACTCATGCAAATTTTTTTCAGAGTTTTTCTGAATTACTTTCAATAATCCTTCCTCTTATTACTCAGTTACTGTTCTTCACTTAAGTAGCAGATACGCTACCCTGCACTGAGGGTTGCCTGATAAACAGTATCAACATAGGCTAGGAAAATGTTGAAAACCTTCTAGAAGAGCAGAACGATGATGCTTGCAGGGGGTGGTGAGTAGCTGCAACAGGAGCTGGGATCACTGGCATTTTCGGGGGGTTTACACCCAGACTGCTCGACAGGCTTTCATAATTTGTACTCGGACGCTATAATTTTTATTACAGAGAAGCCATGAGGGATGAAACTCAGATTGTACGTTGGGTGTAGAACCTGGCACTGGCAGGACAAAGCAGACCTTGGGCAGGAGCGGTGAGCAGAAGCGCTCGGTGCCCGTGGCTGCCGCTGCTGTGTGCCGAAGGCGGGCGGGCGGGCGGTGCGCTCCTTCCAAGCCGTCACCTTTCGCCTCCGTCTCCAGCAGCCCTGTACACTGGTGTTCTCGACGTTTCTTGTTTTTGGAAAAAGTTATTGCTTCGTTAGCTCTGCAGGACCTGGATTGCAGCCATGAGGTAGGAGATTTGCACCAGAGGAACTGGACGGCCATTGAGGCCCGTGTTGGCTCTGATCTCAGGCCAGCTGGCTCTGGGAAACCCTTTGCTTTTTTGGTCCTTGATTCCCTTTCCTAGAACTGGATTTGATCCCCCATCCCGCTCTGCCGGGCCGGCTCACCTGTGAATCCCACCCCAACCTGACCTGGCCGCACACCCGGGACCAGCTCGCCTCCTCCGTGGGCTCCCCATGCTTTGCCCCACTCACGGTGCCCCTCTGGCCTTATCCCACCCGACCACGCTGTTCAGGCCTTGCTCAGACCAACCGCGAGTCTCTTACGGCCTCTTCACCCCCTGCAGCCAGATGAAATTGCAGCACTGCTCCGGGGGAGGTGGCCCCCCAGCTGCCTGCTGCTCCTGCTGCCCCTCAGCCAGGTTCCCTGCCTGTCGCCTCCCCCTCCGCTTCCTCCAGGTTGGTCTCCATCACCCTCCTTGTGCTCGCCCGCTCCAGCCAGAAGGATCCTTGCTCTCCGGAGGTCCTTGGCTGTGGCTCGTGTTTCAGCAGTGTCCTCTGCAAGGGGGTTCTCAGACCTCCAGAGCCGCGGGCGCCCTCCTCCTGGCACCCAGCACTCGCAGCTGGCTGCGGGAGCTGTCCTGATGTCTCCTTCCTCAAACGGGCCACCCAAATGTTGCTGGCAAAACACTCAGGAGGCCCTCGCTGGAAGGTTTGCCTGCACTTCCAGTTGGGTTTCTGTCACCTCGTTGCAAACACTGCGTGGTCCAGCACGTCTCTGGGCAGTTTTTCCCCCCTCTTTGAGCGGTGAGCAATAACAAACTTGCTGGTTAAAAGCAGGAATGAGTCTGCACTGGTACATTTGTTCCTGCCATCCACGTGGCTTCGAGGTGGTGAATGCCATTTCTTCATCCTTTTCCTGGCCAAGGGCTCAGCCCCAGATGTAGATTGCCATGTACAGTAGCGTGGAGGTTCTGCTGGCTCTCCTGGGAGCTCTGGGGCCCCTCTTTTGTGACGCTGAGTGCCGTGGCGATTGCCGTCGTCCACCGCCACTTGGCAGTCGGGGAAGAGACTGCTGGGTTGAGTCTCGTCCACAGCAACCTGGAGTTAGAAGTTGTTTGTGATAATTCCAGGCAGCCAAGCCCACAGCCAAGGCTTTTTGTTGTTGACTTGTGTATTTCATTATCTCCCCTCCCAAAATTTTCTTTTCTGCTCTAGACGTGGCACGGTGACAAGCAAGGCAGCAAATAGCCATGGCTCTGCTGAGGCAAATATGAGATTGTTGATTCAGAAAGTGCCAGGACGTTTCTCAACTCCATCCCACCTTCCTAGCCTTTTCCATTTTGGTAGTGCAAATGGGCTATTTATCAGAGCAGCAAGTTTATTGGAAAAAGCTGAATTTTGAGGAGGAAATGCTGCTAGCAGCAAGCTGGCTGCAGCATACCCAGGGTCCCTGGTAGTGGCAGGGGTGGGTACCAGCAGGAGTTTCCAGGAACGTTAGCATCGTAATACCAACAGCACATAAACTCACGGAATATGGTGATGTGCTCGTGTGACATTGCAAAAGTGGCACTGATGTGGTTGCAGAAGATGGGGCCGTGGTCTGTGTGGGTCCTCACCACGGGCTGGGTACAAAGCCCCTCCTATCCGCATAGCCACCCCGCACCTCCTTAGAACCGCCTGGATTTTTTTTTCAGGAGTCCGTTTTCCTCCCAGGAGCAGCAGCCGATGTTAGTTTTTCCATCTCCACCGGGAACCACACTCGTTAAAGCCGTCGCGGGGCGGGCGGAGCGGAGGGATCCGGTTCCTTACAATAACACCGCGCGCCGCTCGCAGCGGGCACAGCGTTGGGGCGAGCAGAAAACATTGCCCCATTCAGGGCCGCCTTGGGCTGCGCTAGGCTCCCGGTCTCCTTGCTGCAAGCTGACACCTATTGGCACGCTCTGCACAAAGAGGTCCCTAATAATTCGGAATTCTCTTTAAATGCAACCAGAATAACAACACCGGCATAATTTTCACATTCTTGCTAGCTCCTTTGTGACCTGTCTGGGGAGCCTGGGGAAGGAGTCCTTCAAGCACTGATTTACCCCTGCTCCTCTCCTTTCCTGGGCTTGTTTGTCTGTATTTATTAAATCATCCACGTCTTAAAATAATTTGGAATGATAGTTGCTCTTTGCTTTTCCCCTCAAAGCTTACAAGAAGAGGTCATTGATTTTTTTATAATTTTTTTTAGTGAGACTGTTGAGTGTCTGGGCACCCAAATTGTCTTGGAAATCAGGTAGTGAATAAATTCTTGTTCCTTTACAGGTGGGGCGATGCATTTCTAGAAGCTAAGACCGATGGGTCAGTGAGTGCCTGAGTTAACCTGCAAAGCACCGTGGCTGGGTGTGTGCAGAAAGGGATGTTGCAGTGGACTAAAGGAGGACCAGCGTGGTACTCTCTTAGCTAAGGAGAAGTTTATGTATGTAGAACAGCTCTTACTTTGGTAGGGAACATCAGAAATAAATTTATTGTGTGCCACATATTGAGAACTTCTGCTCTGGGATAAGACTATCGAGTCTTTTTATTATTTATTAAATGGAAAATTCTGGTTTATTTCTTTATTCACGTGGCATTGACTTCGAATAATTAACTTTTATAAGATCAACCACAGTCCTATTTACATGGAGAAACCGATTTGGGTAGTTTTGATGCCTACGCTGGCAGCGAGGCGAGGAAGTAGGAAAAAAATGGTTGAGCACGGAGACATCATCACAGGGGCAGGGATGGAGAGAGCTCGGTAGCGTTCACATCCCAGGTCCATCTGCTGAAATACAGTGACAGATTGAAAAGCCTCGTTGGTACTAAAGTGGTCCCAGTTCTTCCTTTGTTCGTTTGTACCTGGTCTCTGTGAGTAAGATTCTTAACAGTGGGTACCAGTTTAAAAAGAAGCAATGTTTAGCAGTTCCTAACTAATTTTTCCCCTAAATATGGAAGGAAATTGTTGGCTAAGAAGAACTAAAACAGCACTTGCCATTAAAACATCTGAAGAGTTTTACTTCCTAGCTTACTTATTTGTAAATTTTACTTTAATTAGAGCATCGACTTGGAAATGTGTTAATCAATAATACATAGGTCCTCGCAACACTCTTCTTGCGTTGCTGCATACTTTTAATGCACTGAGCTGCTTGTGTGGGCGAGAAGCTTACTTTTTAAATATTTTATGGAAGGCACAAAGTCTCAGACGTGTTTTATGTGGCAAGCTAAAGATGTAATTTAATAACAACAAATAGTGGAGGGGTTATTCGGGGAAAGTTTGCCTCTGTGCAGAAATGCTGAAGAAAGTAATGGAAAATCCAAATTACCTTTGTATGGCACAGTGATTTCTGGTGCCCCCCAAAACGACAAGGCCGTGGGTTTATTTCATTTGACAGCTCTTTTTATGGTAGAGTCTGATCCTAAAATCTTTATTTTTCACGTCTGGCTTTCAGCAGCATGTGGGGTAACCAGTGTGGGACATCCTTTGCTGCTCCCGCAGCTCGCAGGAGAGGCTTCCAGGGCAGTGCAGGGCGTTCTGGGCATGATAGTACTGTACTGCACTTAAATAGATAAATAGATAGGGACTTTTTTTTTTTTTGCTTTTTACAAAGCCTGTGTGCCAAAAGACTTGCTGAAAATTCAAATTTCAGAAAAAAGAAAAAAAAAAGAGGAAATGTTATGTTTTAGAAGTCTCTATAGAAAACCTTAAAATTGCTTTCTGCTCCCTCCAGCTCACCGTGAGCTTCTTGGCACTGAGCTAGAAAAGAAGGGGCAGGCTGCAAGATCTGGCTCTTCCTCTCCTCTGTTGGCGTGAGCCGATTCAGGGCTGGGTACCTGGGTGTGCAGCAGCCACTCGGTTCGGGCTGTGCCTTCGTCTCCCTTTGGGTTGGAGGAGCTGCTAGTCGTGTGGCTCCATCCTGCACTGCTGTACTGCCTGGCTTGAGGTGCAGCTCCCGGTGCCGGCCTGTAACGTAGCTGCGCTCTCCAGGAGGAGGGATTATCAAGGAAATGTAAAATGATGCATAGCACAAGTGGCATGAAATGTCATTACGGGAGAGGCGGTGGAGAGGGGAGGACCAGGGACCTCGCAGACCCCTCTCCTGTTCCGCCAATAGTGCTGCTAATAGATCATCTTAGGCACGTCACTTTTTTGTGCTTCGTTCCTCTGTTAGCTTATAAAGCATCTGTACCAGGCTTTCTGCTCTGATCCATCGCTTCAGCATTCAGTGCGATCGGGTCCCAGACATGGGCAAACCGCTACACAAACAAAACCACCGTTTTCCGTGCGCAAACACACGTGGCACGACCAAACGGGACAGCTCTGAGCTCACTCTCACCTTCTTGTTTGCTCTTTCTTGGCAGTGGTATTCTCACGGCCGTGCTGTGATGTTGGGAGTAATCGTAAATTGTAGGCAGTGTTAGTGACAACGAGTGTGGCACGTTGCACGCTTGTGCGCAGTTCTGGGCAGCGGTGAGTGGCTTTGTATAATGGAGCTGCATGGCTTCGCCCTGCATTGCAAATCAGGATTATTTAAATTCTTGGGTAGGCAGAGACGTGTGTGGGGGTGGCCTCATCTCAGCATTGCTCTTTTGCTCTGGATTTCTTGTGGACAGTTGCGTTAGCTTTATTTTGTCCTTGATTTAAGTACAGCTGGAAAGGCAGCTCAGACTGTATTTAATAACTAGTCCTTCAACACAGAGAGGTGCAGAAAGTAATTTGTCCCCCTGCCAAGCACCAGAAAGAATGGGCATTTTGTTCTTCGCTTCACGGTGATTTTACCTGGGTGTATTATGGAAAGAGAGAGAGACTTGTGCTACTGTTACTCTGCACGCTGTGTTGATTTATTGAAATTGGACCCTGCAAGTGTAAGTCGCGAGGTACGTTATGACATGGAATTTCTAGGAGAAATATACAATTGGTCTGGTTATTATTTTTTCCCTCCGCCGTTCACTTGGGCATGTTTCCAGCTTTTGCACTAAGGAACATGATTTTAAATTAGTGTTGAATTTTAACACAGTGCAGCTTTGCCATCGTGTTCCCAGCATTTTATTATAAAGCATTTGAGCTTGCATTCTTGTTTCATCTGTGAAGCTTTTCGGTATGTGCGGCTCAGCAAAGTCTCAGCTCTCTTCTGCAGTGTCTAAAGCAAGCCTTGCTCACCTGCTCCAAGACGGACAGTTTCCATCTCATTTTTAGAAGAGCAAATTCAGAAGAAACTGTGGGCAGTGACATTGTCCCAACCTCTGGCATTGTCCTCCTGGGCTGAAAGTGTGGCTTCAGCTTCATCACCCCCTTTCTTCGTATGCCTGCGTGAGCTGCAGATGCCTTTGCAGGTGTGTGCACTTTCAGGTAACCCAGCATCCTCGTACGGGAGATCTTGTCCCAGACATTCAGGGGACTTGCCAGTGGCCATCCTGGAACACCTCAAAATCCAGCAAAACACTAAAAAGCACGTGTTTTAGGACTTTTGTTCATACTGAGCTGGGAGGGAGCTTGGCAGCTGCCTGGCCCATTCCCTGCTCACACAGGGCGTTAGCAGGCTTGGGAAAAGCTGGAGAACTTGCTCTTATTTGGGAAATTCTTATGTCATTGTTGCAAAAGCTCGGCATGCTGGCATTGCAGAAAATGCTTTTGACCATTTTACTCACAAGATTAATGGCAAAATGGAATAAATTTGTTGGGATATCACAGCACTTTATCTCAGGTTTAAGTGAAAGCACATGGGGAAGGCAGGAGGAGCTTTGCTGGGTGTTTTATAGGGCTTTATTTTCATTTATTTGCTCATATTTCTATATAATTCTCTATCCGCTTCCAGAAGCTGATAGAGGCATTACAAATGCAGTGGTCTGAAAATGTAAGAATTAGCAGTGGCGTGTTCATTACAGGAATGAGGAACGAGGAGGGTGCCAGCCCCGGGTCTGGCCAAGGCAGCGAGGAATCGCCTCGGGCAGGCGTTCGTTCCTGCTCGGCGCGAGGGTGAGCGCCCTTTGGCGTGTGGAGCTGCTGGAGGAGGGTCCCACTCGCACACTGCAGCCACGTATGTAATAAAACATGGGAGATTTTCAGCTCCACTTGGTGAATTATGTTCTCACCTCTTTGTCTTTCTATTAAGATCATCGCTTTTAAAATAATAAACGTTCTAGGTGGAGGAACGGGCCTGGGGTGGCTGAGCGCTCGCCTACGTGTGGCAGCCAGATGTGCGCTGGCACTGGCAGCGCCTGGAGGAGGCGAAGCCCTCTAATATCTCGGCATGGCCTAATAAAGTGTGCAGCGTGTTGGTTATGGAAAAATCGACGCAGATGAGAAAACCACAGGGAAGAAGTTGTTTGGAGACATGGCGCTGTGTTATCCATTTCTACGATCTGTAAGAAGAGTAAATTCCCTGATAGCAACTTGGGTCAGTTTGTTTCATCTCGATCTGTTCTGAAATATACATTTAAAAAAAATCTTCTCTTAATATTGCTAGCATTCATATGTTTGTTCATATTTAATTATTTTTAGAGCAAGAAATTCAAGCTGAGTATTTTGAACTGGCATATTCAGGCTTATTTCATCTCTCCTTATTAGATATATGGGTCTTCTTCAGTTTTAAGTTATTGACTGGGCAGGCTTCAACTCTCCGATCTCACTTACCACTCAGCAAACCTGGTGAGGTTACATTGTGAACAAGACTTGAATCTGTTCCATTAACAAATTCTCGACAAATGAACTTGGGATTTGAGCATTGCGGTGCTTAGAAATGTTGTGGATTTCCACTGCACTTCACCATTAGTGTGTTTCTGTTAATTACTGTCCTGCACAGTTATTAATGATATTTGTGATCGTTACGGTAAAGCACTTCAGCAGGGTGATGTTTCTCCATGGGAAGCATATTTGCCTCTTGATATGTCCAGCAAAACACTTCAGCACGTGCTTAATTTTAGACCCCCCAATGCTCGTTTGCCACCAGATGCGGACTTGGCATGGTGACGTGAGCCCAGGAAAAGGCAGCATTGAGGTGGTACGAGGTGAATTTAGGGGATGCACATCGGGCAGAGAGCTGGGGCTGCTGGAGGAATGAGACCGCGGCCACTGGGCACAGGTCCTCTGCCATCCCCGTTTTCCTCTCGTGCAGTTTGATCAACAGGAAAAATCTGTCTTCCCTCTCCGGTGAAAGATCAGCTCCCAAGTAATGATGTCCAGCTGTACTGACAAAATGTGATTGCTCATCAGTTTAGTTGATGACTTAATCTGGGGCTGATTAGCATCTTGGAGACAGTCCAGACGATCAAAAATGATGCATAATTTTGCTGCGGGCCACAGTTTATTTAACATTTGAGCATCCTCCCGGCTTGCATGTAGGCATGGGCGGGGAAGGGGCTCGGCAGTGCAGGAACCTCAGCTGGTGCCGCTCCACGGGGCTCAGCTCTGGGAGGCCAGGTGCCCTGGTGTCCTCCTGTCTTCGGAAGAGGCCGGAGTGGTGGTGGCTTTGTGGCACTGGTTTCTGGGTGCAGGGGACAGGATGGGGCTTTGCTGTTTTACCGGGCTGAGCATCCCATGCTCTCCGCGAGGCATCGCTCCCAGCAGGTCTGTGCCATTGGGGTAAAGATAACCCATAAAGGTGACAAAAACCCTCCCCTTTCCCCCAGAGAAACGCTGCATCCTTCAGCATCCAGATACATTTTCAATTCCTCCTTGCAGCCTTGGCCTCGTCAAAACTTCTTTGCTGCCAGCTGCCAGCGAGGGCTTTCGGTGCCAGAGGGGAGGACCCAATTTCTGGGGCTGGGCTGGGACAGGGCTGCGGAGGCAGCCAGGCAGAGCCTGGCAAGGGTTAAAGCCCAAGCAGGGCCGCTGGAAGGGTTCAGTTGTTTTACATTAGGACGGGGCGGCCCTGGCTGCCTGACGTGCTCTGGGACCCGGGGGCCGAGTCCCCAGTGTTAAATCTGCGTAACCGATGCCGTACAACTGGCACCAGCCTTGACCACAAGTGGCCGTTAAAATAAACATCCCCGGGCTTAACTGACAGGCAGACTCAAGGAGAAACAGGCCTGCATGACGGGGAATATTAAATACCCCGCGAGAACCTAACTTCATCAGACAAACGCTCCCCCCGCCCCGCGACCTCAATGCGCGCGCTGTTCGGGCCCGGCGTGTGTCGCTCCCAGGGGGCTCGAGGCCGGTGCTGGCGGCGGGGAATAAACGGGAGCCGCAGTGGGAGGGGGTGGCCGTGCTAAAAGCACGGAGCTGGAGGGAAGATGCCCCAAAAAGCAGCCCCTTGGGTAGCCGGGAGCTCGCCCGGGTCCTTGTCAGAGCACGGGGTCATGGCCCGTCGAAGCACAGCCCCATGGCTGCCGTCCTGCCCCTACATGGGCTCTGGGACGTCCGTCGTCGTTAGGAAAGGAGGTAAAAGGCTTTATTAGAAATGAGCCGTTTGGCTTGGGACCACGGTCTTATTTATAACGATGACTTGTAAGCCCTCCAATGCAGGACAAGTGTGAGGGCATTATTACGTCCGTGGGGATAGCGGAGTGACACGTTTATTGGGTGGAATTTATTCATCTATGGAATTTTTTATTTTTATTTTTTTAGAAGAGCCTCGAAACAAGCTGCACTTACAAAACAAGCGAGGCGATTACCCAAGTGCAAAGCTTCGCAGGGCTCAAGGCAGAAGGATTTGAGCGCTGAGCCACGCGGGCGGTGCTGGCGGGAGGGCCGGGGGCGCTGGGCACACTGCGCTCCCCGCCAGCGAGCAGCTCCAGCACGGGCTGCTCAAAGGCTGCTCCGCTCCTGTGCCGGAAGGTAAACCTCCAGAGCTGTTAACAATGCGCTGTAGAACTTTCCATTCCTAAATTGTGCTTAAAAATACGGGTAATTATTATTTTTACCCAAGGAAGGCCTTGAGCAGGATGAGGGTGTTTGTAACAAGCACGCTTTTATGTCCCAGCGCCCAAAGATGTCTGTTCCCTGCCTTTTGCAGATTTTAAGATTTAAGTTTTCTATCAATTTCACAATGTGTGTGCATCACTTCCTGGCAAATGGGCGTGCCTTTGCAAGAAGTCTCTATTTTAACCCCTGAAATAGTTAGAATTGTTTCCAGAGAAGAAGATGCTCTGCTTAATGACCACAGAGGTGCGGCTCATTGCCAGGAGAGCAGAGCTGGCGGCAGGACTCACCCAACCCTTTCAGGAGCTTGTGCACCAGCTCCTTGTGGCAAAGGGTTTTCCTTGTAAATTGTTTTATTTGTCCTAAACTCTTTCAATCTACAGCCTTTGTTACTAGGGAGAGACCTTAAAACAGAGGTAGCTTTGCTGAGCCTTTGGCTGCATCTTGGGACCAGCTTCTTGTTTCTCCTGTCTCACTGTAAACCTAGGGAAGAGTTGCTGATGCAGAAGGTGACACGTTCTGGTTTCCAGACTTGTGCTTTGGCAGATTTTGTTTTTCTTTTCTTCCCTAGGAAACAAAGGGATTATTTTCATTCTTTGGCCTGTTTGCAGTGTATCCAAGAGCTGTACTACTTTAGCTCTACAGAAATAGTTAAGTTTTTAAAATACCGTGGACTGGAATGGGCAGAGTTATCCTGGTGTTTATGCTAATGTAGTTTCTAGAGGAAAATGGGAATACACTATACCACATGTTACTTTATCAACTTGGATTGAAGTGGCATATTCATTTTGGGTTTAAAAAAAAGAAAGGATACTAAATCTTCAGTTTAAGCTTGCAAGATCTGTCAATAAATTGGAAAAAAATGTGGCAGAGTTGTCAGGCATTACTGCTGAAAAATGGGATCGCAGAACACAAAAAAAGATGAGAACATGTATTAGAAATCTCTGTTTCAATATCTAAAGGAACAGGGTGAAGTCCTCAGGAGCAGAGATGTCTTCTGTCTGCTGAGGGATGTACTTGGGTGTACTTTTCAATACAGAACAGGAGAGTGGTTCCGTACCTGGGCTTTCTCAAGTCTCAGGGACTTATATTTTCAATTTTGCTCTTCGTGCTAAATGCTAAAGAAATAAGAATTTATTAATCTGGTTTCTTGCTTGCCTTTTGGGTGTCTGCTGATACAATGACGAATGAGAGCACAGAGAAGCAGACTTTGCTGATGTTACTGCAAGAAATCCCACACCAGGGTTATTCAAAGGTTTTGTGGTGGGACTGCTAGGCAAAAGGTATATTTCCTTAATGATAGCCATGCTTTTTTATACACTTCTAATGGAGTGAAGGATCGTTTTTTTCTTTTTTTTTCATTTGGAAGCACTGTTTTCAGTTACATTATTTGCATTACAGGAAGACATGGCAGTTCTTTGAACATGAGGATGGGAGCTGACCATCTTCACCCTTTCCAACCTTGCAAAAACATCTGAGCAATGTGATTGCCAGTCACTGCACAAAGGGGTTAGGTCTTCAACCCAAGTCCCTAAGGGGACATTCAGTCTGCTTTTTGTATGAAATCTCTTGAGAGTATTTTTTGTTTCATTTTAATGTGAAAGTTAAATTTTACATAATTTTCCTCTTTTCTGACATGGCTTTTAGTCTTTTCAGTAATGCCCAGGTGACTCGTAGAGCTAACCGGCACAAGGGCACCTTTTACTCAGCCCCTTTCACTGCTGGGATATTTCATTTATAATAGCGACTGCTCAAACCAGGTGGTTCGTTTAAATGCCCTTGCTTGAAGCAGATGATGTTCAGCGCTCTCTCTCTCACTGGTGTAGTTGGAAAGTTAAACTAGACAGCCTGTGACTCTGAGTTTCCCCTCCTTCCCCTTGAGTTTGATTTGGCGTGGAGCGACGTGGTGTTCCAGTTCGGAGAATTCAAATGACCATCCAGGTAGCGAGTTGCTAATGGCACAATTTACCCTTTGTGAACACATTTTATGAAAGATCCCACTGTTTGTGTCTAGTTGTAACTCTCCTGCATGAAGAAAAAAAAAACCAACCCTGTAAACGTCCAGGCCGCCAAACTGCCTAATCTAAACACAGGCACGAGCCGTGGGCTTTGCTGGCATTCACCGCCCTCTGATTTTGCCCATGTGTTCCTTGGCCTGGTGCTGAACGCCATATTTACGAGCACGCACAAAAAATAAAGCCCTCTGAAGGAGATACGATTCTGGTTTTAGCACTGGACTTTTGAAAAGGAAAAAAAAGGTGAAGTAATGAAGGCCTTCAGGAAAGCAGCCGCAGTCCAGCACTGCGCATGGGAGTGGTGAATGGTAGGTTAATTCCAAGTTTCTGGGCTCTCATGAGCGGGCATAGCATTGGAAAGATGTTCTTCCACCCTCTCTAAAGCAGCAGATTTGTCCTTCAAAGCACATCCCCTATGAGAGAGAATGGACCGCTCTGTACAGCAAGGGTCTCGAGTGTGGATGGAAAATGGGCACTGGCTGGCTTGGCAATACCTTGCAGTGTGGGGCTGCCGCGCACAGAGAAGCAGATCACTCAGAGCTGAGAGCCCTTGAAAAACGTCCAGGCTGGAGCCTGGACACCCACAGAAATGGCTGCCTTTCCAGAAGGGTTGGACCTGGCATTTCCTCCACAGCCGGCGGCTTTGGAGGGCTCGAGAACCGCCAGCCTCCGCGGTGCTGGCGTCCTGCGGACGGAGCCTCCGCGGGGTGACGGCCTCCTCTGAGCCCTGCGCGCTCAGAAAGCGAGACTGCACATCGTGCCTGCCTTCGTGTTCGAGCAGGAGGCTGTCCCCCTTCTTTGGGACCATCCCTCCTCTGCAGCCAGCCGAGAGCCAGGGCTGCTGCTGCCATAGGGGGCCACAAAGGCTCTCCCAGAGCAGTCTGCGAGCACGAGGATGCGACTGCAGCAGCACTGGGGCAGCTGTGTGTAAAGAGGTGTTTTCGCACCCTAGCTGACATCTCAAGAAAGCCCTTGCAAGTGAGCTGCAGAAGGCTGTTGAGCAACAGACAGGAGCCCTGTCGTGGCTCTTGTTTTGTGCATCCTTGTCCCTGTTACCCTGATAGGCAGGGGTCAAGCTCTTCCATTTCCCGCGGCAGGCAGCATCGCGGTGTCCAAAGCTCACTGCTCATCTGCTGCATGCAGGGGCTACAGCAAACCAGGGAATAGTTGGGATTGTAAGCACTGAGCTCAGCAAAGCATCTCTGCTGACAGCAGTGCTGGCTCTGGGCTGTCTTGCTGTGCTGTGCTGACCGAGTAGCCTTTCACTTGCAAAGTGTTTTAAAAACACATTAATTTTGATATCATTCCATGGCTGTGTTATCAACTAGAGAGTGCCAGGAACTGTTTGCTTAAAGGGTCAGAAAATCCCAGTTCACTGAAAAATCTCGCAGCGCAATGTTTTTGTAAAGCTGTGCTGAGCACATTACTCAAGTCCGGATGGAACTGGACAGAAATGCAGTCTCTAGACACGTTATAGCCCAGGGATGAAGGCCTGACATGGGGTAAGGGAAGCCCATCCCAGCTTGTAGGCCTTCTTGGGGGAATTCGTCCGTATCACTTGCATCCTTGATGTACACTGGGCTATTCATCTGTGCCAGTGATGTGGCTCTTTGATTCTGGGGATCTTCAAGGTGCCAAAGATCTCAAGGAAATGGGTTGTGAGGCATACAAGGTCCTATCTGGTCCCAGCTAGAGTTATCAGCATGGAAGGTGCTGGTCTCTAGCATGGCCCACGCTCTTCAGGATGAAATATTGGCATACTTTCCTTTGAAACATTTTATTCTCAGGCAGAATAAGGAACTGCATGAGCCTTAGTGTTGGAAATGTTAAGCACCGTCTTCCTCTCTGCTGGATGGTGGAGCCTTGGGTCTCACAGTGATGATAAATGCTCAGTTTGGTGTCCCGGCTCCCTGTTTTGTCTGCTTTTGGCTGTTTGTCCTTGGGACGTGGCAGGACACAACCCATTTGAGAGACCATGGGACAGAATAGCTGCTGCCCCTCACCTGATTTACCAGGGGTACCTGGTGGGAGCTGGCAAATCCACCGGCACGCTCATGACCAAAGCGATCCTCTGTCCTACAGGAGAAAAGACCAAGAAAAGAAAATGTAAAATGGCAGAGGCCACATGAACTAAGCAGAGGTATTTTCTAGCTGTCTAGTCTAACGTTTGGTATCATTTTTCTCTAGGATTACAGGGGCTTTCACCTCATAAATTTGTGCCTGTTTGAGGTCGTTAATCTTTCTTTACATGTTGCCTTGCAATTTTAGAGCTTTGCCACCATCTGGGATCACATTTTAAATGGAGTTTCCACTCAGTACGTTCCTTTTCGTGAAATTATTTATATATACAGAAATATATAATAAATATATCAGGCCTGGGTTGTTTTTAAACATTTTCAGTGCTTTCGCAAGGGCTTACCTTGTGTGGAAAAACTTGTCTTCTCTAATAGAGAGCCATAACAGTGACCAATTAAAGGATCACATTTGCAATATGCTCTTAAATGGCAATTTAAAATATAGGTGAGCGACCTGCCTCGTGATCCATGGGGAACGTGAGCTCCGTCAGAAAGGCTTGGGCCGGGAGCGCGCCGCGGGGTCAGGCAGTCCCAGAGCAGGAGATGCACCAGGGAAGCCCCATCCGCAGCGGTTCCCTGGGGAAAACAGGATTTTGGGAAGAGACTGGGACTTGGGGAGGGGCAGCCCCCTGCCTCAGCCCCCTTCCCATTGGGATGGGAGCTTCTCGATAAGCTTTCATTGCCCTCAGCTGCTGTTTCTTGCAGATGTGCCCTCCGGTCCGCTTCCCAAACCTGGTGTGACCCAGCTCTGGTGCTGTTCCTAAACTGGGTTTTCCCTCAACGGGGGCATGGGGGAGGCAGTGATGACCCACAGTTGGTAGCACCAGCTTCTTCTGGCCCCCACCAGAGCCGAGATGTCTGTTCCAGCCCCGCTAATTATTTTAAAGGGATTTTGAACAAATAAATAGCCTGAGCAGTTCAGCAGTTCCTTGTGTAATTTTAGCTCTGGACCCCTCCAAGAATGTACAGAATAAATAGGTGAATCTGTAATACATCCACAATTAACTCTATATACAGCAAGCAGCTCGGAGGCACGCTATGTCAGAGCAGTGTCAATAAACAGGTATGCTGTGGGCCGTGGAAATGTGGTCTTTATTATTGGAGGAGGATAGCTCTGACCAGGAGGTAGGGTGCAGTCTGGAAAAGCAAACAGTGCTGCTATAGATCCTCCTGCCCCCACCCAGCTTGGTGGAATTCAAAATCTGTCATTTACGCGTACCCCTGGTAAAATACAGCCCTCTGAGCCAGCCTGCTCCTTGCCCGTGCTGCTGTAGATCGGAGCTGACTCATGATGAGCAAAGCTTGGCTTTGTAGCTGAATGTCACAGATGTGGCAGGAAGGTTTCACCTACGCTGGTGACTTTGCAAGTGCAACTTTGTGAACACAACAAAATTCCTCGGGATATTTTATAACACAGAGGCATGAAATTGCACAGCAGAACTTTCTCCCAAGACCCTTTCCCCTCCGGCATCTGTAGCCACATGTGCAGCCATCGTTCCCCAAGAAACCCAACGCCCAGACGTGAATCATTTCTCTGATTTTTCATGCTTTTAACTTTTCATTGCTGAGGCTTCGCTCAGACGGGAGAAGCAGGGACCTGTTTCAGCTTTGAAAAACCTTAGACAGAGGGAAGGCTGGGGAAAGGAGTTAAAAATGAAACAGCAGATTTATATATATAAAAAGTAAAAATATATGTTCTACATCTGAAGTTTATTTAGGTCCTTTGGGAGAGTGGCGCGGCACTACGTCTCTACTAAATTGCCAACATTTTATGGTCGTGCTGGCACCGAGTCAAACACACATCTCCTTGGCTTGGGTTGCTGTCTTGAAGCAGGCAGATTTCAGTATGTTTTTCTATGAACTGAATATTTCTATTGACTGGACATGGGAAGCTCTGCCCAGCAAGAACATGTAGGTAACTTTTCTTTTTAATAGATCTATCAAGATTTAATTATTTTGATGTTGTGTTACTGAAGAGCCGACCCCTTGCAACCCACCCAGACATCAGATGTCTGTGTTTTAAGAGAGATACTACTTTTTAATTTTTTCTTGCAATTTCATTTTGATTGGAAATATATTAATAATTGGAAGGTTTCAAAGGAACTATTTTTAACTGATTAGCTGTAGTGTATTCAAGGATGTTAGTAGCATGCACATGGAGACCTGTGTACATGCATGTATAAAATACACACAGCACAAGTTACAGCTGGGACTTGCACAAGAGGCCGAGCAGTTTGCTGCTCAATTTCCTTTCTAAGCCCGTGCCTACATGTGTATCTTTGTGCAAAATCGCTGTTGTTCATCAGTCAAGTTGGCCGCGCATGCAGCGCGCCCACCACAAAGCCTCGCGGGCCAGGAAGCTGCAGCTCTCTGTGATCTCCCCGTTTCATGCCGAGGTGGCTGCTCACCGTGTATCGCGAGAGCCGCCCCGGCCTCACTGCAGACACGCGTCTTCCCACACTTAGCAGCAGCTGTGAGGGACCCAGTTTATCTCCCTCCTGCTCACTGCCTTTTGCTCTTCTGCACGGGCCTGGGAAGCCATTTCTGCTCGGGTTTTGGAAAGCGGAGCTTTGATCTGCAGATGCGTAAGGAGGAAGGGTCAAGATCTGAAGCAGAATGGACTGGCAGAGAAACAGCCTGTTGGATCATGTTGATCAGATTACACTCCGCAATGGAGAATCCTTTTTCTTTTTTTGGTCCAAAGTACGAGAGAACTGAGAGCTTCTCTTTGAAGCCGAGAAGATGAGTTCATGCCTCAGTGCTTAGGGAACCTGGAGAACTGTGCTTTACAGTTCATCTGTACCTTCCCCAAACCTTCAGGAAAACGTTTAATAATACTTCTCAGCCTGGCTTTCCAGGGTACTGCTCTTCTTCACGCCTTTCTCTTTGCGCCAAAGACTTCCTCTCTTTTGATCGTCAGAGCCCCTGGTGCCTGCACACCGTTAGTAAAGTGTCTGCTGCGCCAAGCCAGCCCCAGTTCTTTGGATGGAGTAGTTGCATGTACTCAACATTTATTCACGTTTGCTGTTGTTCAATTTCCTTCTCTTTTTCAAGACTTTTTCTGCAGTTACGTGCACTCACATTTGAGTATTTTGTTTAAGTAGGTGCTTTTCAGTGCAAACAAATAATAGTCTCTAGAGTGTGTAAGATATTTTTGTTTTTCACAGGGCCAGATTTCCGCAATAGGCGCTCAGGGTGATATTTTGAAAGGCTATCCGCAGTGTTGTTTTAACATTAATGCCAAGTATAATTCGGGTTATCTGAACCAATAGATAATCTGATTTTACTTTATACAAACAGGTAGAATAATGGATGTTTTGTTCACCTTTTTGAAACAGATTCATTCATAACTCGCCACTAGTTCTTGAAAGAGACCTTGTGAGTTTGTTCTGTTAAAGTGCTCAGCCGAGCGAGCAAAGACAACAGAGGCTCAGGAAGACGTGCTGCAGGTCACCGGGGAGTGAAGGAGGGGAAAAATCCATCATTGCAAGGGACAGAACTCATGTGGTATGTCTCTGGCCTCCTCCTTGTTTGTAGTCTTGAGAGAACGGTGTCTCCCCTACCCTCCGACTTCCCAGTTGCAGTTCCTTGCACGGGAGTTTCGTTCGTGGTGAACGTATAAAATACCCAGCCCTGTTTGAGCAGCGGGTTGTTCAAGGACAATGTGGGACTTGTTTTCGTGCACATGTGTAGGAGAGCTTGGAGATTTCCCTCGGCTGGGATGGGGTATCTAACATGGATTAAATGCTCTGTCGGAGTTTATGTAATGCCATACGAGTAAGGAGGCTGAGAGGAGGGACCATGTGCATTTACAGTCCCCGAGAAGAGCATTTACTCTGGTGTATAATAGCCTTCTGTTGGGTTTTAGTAGCGTATAGTTTAGTAAATTAGGAGTCTTCAGGTACTTAGCACTTTAATGGTTCTCACTAAGAACATAATTAAACCATAGACCCCTTAGGGAGAAAAAACAGTTTATTGTGCATATTTTTAGAATCTGTTACCAGCCCTCATAAAACCTGGTAGATACAAGCCAGAGAACATGCCTTAGCTGGCAACCCAGAATTCATTTATCAACGCAAGCAGCCCCTGCCGAATATCGCCCCAAAGTCACACGTTACAAATCTGCCCTGTGAATTATGGAATTAATTTTCCCCAATCTTATTTCAGAACACATTTGCAGCACAGTTTTTCTCTGGCTGCTGGAGGTGTGAGGCAGGCAGAAGGTTTATTATATTGCACCTTGCGTTGACACTTAAAGCCAGTTTTTGCTAATCATTTTTTTTATTTAAAAAGGCTTTATGCTTCACAGAGGTACCCAGAAACGTGGCTTGTTTGAGACGGCGCTGAGCAGGGTCCCCCCTGCTCCGCTCCCTGTGCGCCGTCCTTGGGCTCGTTTGTTCAGCTGCATCTGACCTGGAGCTGCGTGTTTCTGTCCACGTGCATCAGGATTTCGCTGTTCTCCATGCAAGGGATCTCCCGGCTGCTTTCTAGGCTGCTTCTCCTCGCAGGGCAGCTGCGAAGCAAAGCGCAAAGCTCAGAATCCCCAGTGAAACGAGCCGGGTGAAGAGATGCTGGAATGCATTTCCCTCCTCCCGGGCTGTGACACCGCCGCCTCCGACACCGATGTTTGTGTAGGAAACAATTGCACCGGGAAGGCATTCGGCACGCCTGCGCTCTGCAGGTTTCCCTTCGCTCCCAGCAACGTGCCCACGCATGGGGCAACGCAGGTCCCGTGGCCAGGGCAGCGGGTGCCGGGCACCCCTTTGCCGAGAGCAGGGTTTTGCAGCATGGCAGGTGCCTGTGCTGGGGCTGCCGGGGCAGCTGGCTTTCACACCGTGCTCTGGCTCCTTGCTCCGGCCCCGGCACCCCTTCCCGAGTAAACACGGCTCTCTCCCCGGGAAACCTGCGCCGCGCTACGCCCATGCTCGCAGCATCTGGAAGGCATCGGGAGGAACACACACGCTCAGCGCTCGCCTCCCTCACCCTCCCCTTGCAGCCTTCCCACTCGTTGCTGAGACATGCGAGCCACTCCGCTAGCGCTCTGGTTTGCTCGGTTTTGAGGTTTAGGCTCCAGAGAAGCGGCCGCGGCAGTGGGGAGGAAGGGTTCCTCACCGACAGCGTCCCCAGAGGCTGCAATGCCAGCGGTGCTCTTATCGAGGGTATTTCTTTCCCTCTGTCAAAACAAATGCCAAGGAACTGTGCATTATTTGTGGCATGCCTGGTGCTGTTTTAGGCTTTCAGTTGTGGGAGCTGACGCTTGCCGTTTGAGTTATCTTGCCTGTCCTGCGGCATTGCCCCTGCTGACACCCTGATAATGTCAGGGCTGGTAACGGGAAGGATGGAAACGGTGTCGTGTCTGGGAGCGAATTATTAACCCACGCCAGATTCCTTCTTTGCTTTGCTTCTCCTTTTCCCTGTTTCGACTTCAGGGCATGAATTAGGCCACAGCTAAAAAGCACAGCTGTGGGAGATAAAGCGCGCTAGATCCATCTTGCCAAGCTGGTCTCTTCCCAAGCAAGCCTTTAGGAGAAGCCAAACGAGCCTAAAACACGAACTTTCTGCTGCTTTCTATCCCCACTGCATGGGGCTGGAGGTGCGATGCACCTCAGTGCGATCACGTCGTGAGGTTTAATTGCATCTGCAAGCACGTGTGTGCTTGTGTGTGTAACACAGCCCCTTCTCCATGGTCTTGGGTGCAAGTGCAGCTCGCATGGACGAAGGCAGGTCCCAGCACTGCCCCCAGCCTGCTGCCCACGGGAGATGGGATGGCTGAGCTGCAGGACAGCTCATCTCGGGCTAAACATCACCACCTGTAGGACTGCCACCTCATCGAGGTCACTTTTGCTTAATGCACTGGAGAAAAGACTACGTAAAAGAAGCCAAGAAAGCAACCTGCCTTCCTGGAAAGGACGAAAGCATTTCTCAGCAATTCGGACTCGAGGTAAAAAAAAACAACAACGAAAAAAAACCCCTCGCGGTGAGCCTCCCCCGGGTTCTGGGAGCGCTCGAGAGCCGTCACGCGGGCAGATTAACTCGAACCAGCTCCCGTGCGGCGGGGAAGGGCCCTGGGTGGCAGCGGGGCCGCGGCCCCCCCGGGGTGGGGGCGCCCTGACCCCCGCCCCCGCGCTGGCCATGCGCCCGCAGCGCTCCGCGACCCCGACACCGCTCCATCCGGTGCCGCTGTCCGAGGAAGGAAGGATGCGGTCTCCTGTCCTAAGGGGTTACAGCAGCCTCAAACCCATAGAAAGCAACAAGTTTATTAGTCCCAGCTTTGCTAATAAGGAATTACAATAGTTGTGGGATTTGGCAGTGGAAGCGCGCTCAGTTGCCATGCATAGTACAATATTTTCCCTGTTTTGTTTGTATTTTTGATTTAACTACAAATAATTTAAAGATGTGTTGTGTCTCCTTCAATTAAAACTCGCCTCTTCATCCTCTCTGTTTTTCTGTCACAATTTTAAAACAATACTAATGAATTTGAGCTCGTCAGACATGCTAAGGTGAATTGTTAACTTCTTTCTTTTCTGTTTAGATTGCAGCATTTCTCAGGGTTGCGGTTATTAACATATCACGGGTTGTTTTCTTTGTAAAATTTGCAGCTTTATTGTACTGGATGGAAGATCTCCCAGCGTCAAAAAATTTCAGGCGAATAGAAGAATAATATTGTCACAAGGCCAGCATGTAAATACCTTAAACCAATATAGCGTGTTTAGAGGAATTATATTTTCCTCTCCCGAATTATGATTTTGGAAGGCAACCCTACCACCACATTTATTTCAAATTTAAACATTTTGAAAGAATATCTCCTAGGTTTTGAAATCTGGTTTCCATTCCTGTCTCTCTTTGACCTACTGTGTGACCCCAAGAAAATCTTTTTCTCAGTTTCTGTATCTGCTCAGTTGCTCTCATGGTCTCTAGCACTTCTGCAGAGTGATTTAACGTCGGTCAGCGTGGCGCTATGTGCAACACTGCAGTATTAAATACGAGGGGGGTAATTGGAGAAGAATGTTTTCTGGTTATGTCAAAAAAATGAGAAAATTAAAAGTCTTGGTTTTTTAAAAAGATGTATTGGTTTAAGAATTCTTGGGTTTTGCACGAAAAAAAAAAATCTGGATGAAGTAATTTTCTCTAAATGAAATGCTCAAGAGGCAGAGGACGGTTCTGCTGCACGCGAGCGTGGGGAAGGAGGGGAAGGGGCCGCACAGTGCCGTGGCTGGTCCCAATGATGGGCCGCAGGAGGGGACTGACCCTGGGTGTTCATCTTTCAGACCCAGCCGGTGCCCAACCCCATCGCCTATTTCATGCACCGCTCGCCGTGGTGGTTCCATCAGTTCGAGACACTCTTCAACCACTTCATCGAGCTGGTGGTGCCGTTCTTCATCTTCCTGGGACGGCGGATGTGCATCGTGCATGGCGTCCTGCAGATCCTTTTCCAGGTGAGGCGCTCCTGGCGTTGCTCCCCCGGCCCCATCCCCTCCCAGCACGTAGCATCCTACAGGGGCGGCGTGCCGGAGCGGAAGCGCTCCGTGCTGCTCTGTGCCGCGCTGCAGCCCATCTTTTCCGAACCGGAGCAGCGTCCAGGGGAACTGACTCAAGGGGCAGGTCAAGAGTTCAGGTTCGAGTGAGTCAGGATGATTCAGAGCTGCTCGCTCTTGGCCGTCGGGTGGCTCGCACTGGCGGGGCTGCCCCTAGCGTGTTGCTGGAGATGTGCTGCCCTGGCCTCGGGTTTGGTTTCCGTTCACATGGATGGCAGAGAAACAGCGCGGGACTAGCACAGGGTCTGATTCTGCAGGGGCCAGGAGGCTGTGGATGGTCAGGATGAATACTTGCAATTTCTCCAAAAGTTAGTTTTGATAGACATCTTTCTCTGTCCAAAGAGGTTTTTTGATAATTATTGTGTAAGGGCTGTTCTTTATCTCTGAAAATGTTTGAGTAGGTTTTTTTTTTTTTTTAACAACCACCAGATTTACTGAGCCTAGGTTCATAGTGAAAACCATATCCTCAAAAATCAACAGCATTCATGTTTCAGTTGTTTCTGTTTTTTTTCACATGAAATAAATGTATCTATGCAAAAGTTAGAGGAAAGAAGTTCCTGACCATATGCTTTCTGAGACCCCCTCTGATTTCTCCTCTCTGCCCCCAGATAATTGAAAGACCTCACTAAAGCCCAGCGCCTTCCACAGCGCAGCTTTCAGCTCTTGCTTACTGCAGTCTTTGTTCAGTATCATTTCAGCATCATGAAATTCATACGCTGTAGCTGTTACTGCTTCCTGTAAATACGTGTGATGATTAAACCGGAGAACAGCTTATAAACTATATTGTTAAACCACAAAAATGCTGATCAGATTTTAAAGGGCTGACATAAAAGTCGCGGGATTTGTGCACTCGCAGAGGAGCCTGCTCTTTCTCCCGCTTCCCAAACACGTCCTGTCGTGTCTGGGTACCACCGAACACACAACTCGTAGCCGTGCTTGCTCGTCGCAGCCTTTAGGATCAGGTTTAGTTGTGGTGGGATCTTTGCGGGTAGCTGGAGCAGCGGGGCAGAGGGGTGGCTGCTGAGCGCTGCAGCCGCGACCTGCAGAGGTGCCAAGGCCCCGCTCCACCACGTACCGGTTGTGTTTGTGGCAGGCTTTGCGTGTGGTTTTTGCAGTGGAACTGGGAAGATCCCATTCAGCCCAGCCCTAAAAATGGACAGCCTGCCCTCCTGTTTCATTGACGAAGCAGAACATCCCCTGCTGGCTGCTGCTCGAGAAGGGAGCAGGGCGTTGAGACGTAGCTGATGGAAATCGGATTAGCAGATAGGCAAGTAGAAATCCTTCTGCGCGTGGAGAAGTGTAGGGAGGGTGGCGATGGCTCCTTCTCAAGGCAAATAGACCCAGAAAGGACCAGAGCACAGCACGGTGAGCGGCCCCTCGGAAAACAAAGCCGTGGTGCCAAATTGCAGGTTTTGGCACGGCTCTGCAGTCTCAGGGCTGCCGTGCTCTGCTCGGCTCTGCGTTGACAGAAAAATAATAGCCTGATAGACTGAGATGCTGCTGCTTCGTCTTCGCATCTCTGCCAGAGGAGACTTTCATTACGTTCCTCTCCTCCCTTCCTCGGCTCCGGGCTGTCCAGGGCTTGCCCTGCTCCCGTGCAGGGGCTGGTGCTGAGCTGGGCAGCGCCGCTGCCACCGCTCCTCCGCGGGCCCCTACCGAGCAGCGCCATCGTTTGTGTGCTGGGGACTTGAGACAGAGCCACTGGGATCTGAAAGAGCAAACTACATACAATAAAGGCTCATAATGACATATTGTAAATGCATGCATCTAACCACCCTTTAATTGGCGCTTTATTGATAGTTTGCAATTACTGACTTATTTCTATCGTGAGGGGAGTCTGCAAAGGAAAAAAGGGACCCAGTGTAAAATGCAGCTCTGGTGCATTTATAGCATTTCAACAAAAACCTGTTTATTTAATATTTACTGCCCTTTTCTTCATTCAGAATGACTTTTATTGACAATACTTCTGCTCTGCAAAGGAAGCAATAAAGTTTAATGTTGATATACCACTTAATTCTGCTTTTCAAGATTTGAATTGACATTACATGCAAGTTTTATTGGACATTTTATAATTGTTATTGGAGTCATGGTGGCTAGGTTGAGTAAGTGTATTTTTCCAGATTCCAACTGGCCTGGAGAATATTGCGTTGTCAGGAGCCCAAAAAAAGTTGTGCTTCTAAAAAAAAAAAGAAAGAAAAAAAAAAAAGCCACCCCCACGCCCCCAAGTGTGAACTTACTCTTCTTGCCCAGTTCAGGTTTGTAAGGAAAAAGGCTTAGTGAGCAGGCAGCCGCGTTCGGAAACAGCCCTGCGGAAGGGCTCGGGCGCCGCCGGCTCGGCTCGGTCCCCAGCCGGATTGCCGGGCGGTCATGGCCACCCCCTGTGCAGGAGATTTGCGTGTTAACGAGTGAATTTCGGCGCATCTCTGTGCCATCCCCTTCCCGTGCTCCTGCCCTGCATCCTCGTGAGACCCATCGGTCCCAGGATGAGCGCCTGGAGCCCGCGACCTCCCAGCGTTTTGTGGCTTTGGGTGCACTGGTGCTCTTGGCAGAGTGCTCCTGCAAGTGGGAGCATGTTTGGGATCTCATATGAGTCCTCCATAACTTGAACTTGCAGAATTTTCCCCGTTTGGCTGCTTTTTGATCTCGAATAAGTTGAAGAGTTTTACTTATTGCACATATCTCAATATAAATAGATGTTGCTTGCAAAGAAAAAAAAAAATCCAGGAGTGGGTTTGAATGCTGGCCAGTTCCCATTAGAAAAATCATTCTTCGTTGTTGCTAACCACCAGGCTGGGGAGAGCTTTGTGATGTACAGCTGTGGGTGTAGCTTTTGCAGGACACCTGCAGCCGGAGATCTTCTTGATCAAATCGCGGCGCCCGGAGCACATTTGCCAGGATCAAAGGTGAGCTGAGAGAAAATGTCGTCCAAGATTTCACAGCAGCAGGGCCAGGCCCCATCAGCAGCTCGTCCCCGGCCAGGCTGCTCATCTCCTGCATGCCTGGTGCACATCCTCAGCACCGGTGATTCCCTGCTCCCAGAAGCAGAGACTCACAGGCTCCAGTCTGCAAGGGTGAACTTCACCCCATGAGGCTTTTTTCTTCCTCTCGTGTCTCCATGGCTTTCTGAGACCCAGAGTTGTGCACTGAGCCACCCCATGCACAGGGGAGCCTGCTCAGAAGATTTCAGCTGGCATGAAAGTGTGAGCAGGTGATGGTGGCAAAGTCTCCCCCGTGGGCTGTATGCGCTCAGAGCATCATTTCGCATGTAGAAAGAAATCTTAGATGAATGGCAGCCAATTATAGAGGACCTCCAACGTAAATATTCAGTATTGTTTCAGAAAAACATTTTCTAGCATTTACGGTACGTAGAAATCCAAATCTAAAACAGAAATTAAAGTGAATGGACGTTTAACTTTTCAACATCGTTAGGGATTTATTGTAAGCAGGTGCCAGACTCGACGTGCCGAGCAACACTGCTGCAAATTGTCTCTGCCAGGAATAAGGCTGGAGGAGAGACGTACAGCTCGGCCCCTTCCCTGCTCCGTTCTGCACTGCAGCCCTGTAAAAACAGGCTGGTGAGAAAGGTCCAGGCTGAGCCACAGAAACCTCCAAACATGCCTGAGGTGGAGTTTGCCCTCTGCTCATATATAATCAAGAGTATTCAGAGTTGTTGAGAGTTTACCAAATACTGAAAGCTTTCTGCTGCCATTTCTTTTGTGGCATTCCTGGAGAGCGTGGGCACGTTTTGCAGCGCTGTGCAGAGGCAGGACCGCGTTCACCGAGATGCTCAGGCCCGGAGGTTTAGGCTTAAACTTCTAGCGCTAGGGCTGGGGGTTCGGACACCCACCCTAACCCAAACGGGTGGACTTGTTTTCACCGAGTGTATCCGGGTGGTGGCTGTTGAGTGTGATGGTCACTTAATGGGCTGGAGATGGAAGAGTTTGGGAAATCCAGTCATCTCCAGCGGCGTGGAAGTCCGTGCTTCTGCAGTCGGTACGAGGCGGGCAGAAACCAGAGCGCTGCGTGCAACTGCGTGTGAAAGCAGCAGGCTGCAGCCGCCGGCGGTTGCAGTGCCACTGGTAAATGCTTTACAAATAACTGATGGGTGATTCTCCCATTTGGGGTCTGGTGGTACCGGCTGGCTGGTTTTGTAGCAGTGATGGGGGCTGGGCCACAAAATACACGTGTAGATCTGAAGCACCCCCGCAGTTCGTGAGAAATCAAGACCAAGATGTGGTTGCGGGTATCTAGAGATGGAAGAAGAGGTCTTGGAGTTTCTGGAGACCACAGGTGGGGTTTGGACCTTGTTGTTCTTGTAGAGGTATCGAGCCAGAGCCTCTCTGTGCCCTAAGGAGCTTCTGGCTTTAAAGGGCAGGAGGATGGAAGTGTAAACGTGGAGAGGAGAAGCAGCATGGGGAAGGCAAATCCTTGCCCCTACTCACGAACCAGCAGCAGTCAGGGGTCGGCCCCCTTCCCACCAAACCTGTGAGAGCGCTGCTTTGTCTCTCCCTTCTCCCTGCGCTGGTGTTTCCATCCCCTGTGCACATGCGCCCACCTTTGCGCGGCCACAGGTCCGTCCCTGCGCTCACCACCCACGGCCAGAGTCGAGTGCGAGGGTCCGGGAGTGAAACCTGAGAGGGTGAACAAACAGCTCCGTGCTGCTTTGCGGGTGTTTCGCTCTTCTGCGGAGCTGGCTCCTAAAACCCTGAAGTTGCATGTTTTTCACGATGTCTAATGCGCAGCTTACACCAGCAAACGTATTTCTTGGCTCCGTAAGCCAGGCTGTAAAATTACACTGCTTGGCAAACGGGTTGATGAGGGGAAACTAGAGGAAAGCCAAAAAGCGAGGAAAAAGCCACCTTGCCCCCATGAGCTGGCAGGTAGTGCTGGGCTTGGGTGTGCGGGAAGGCGGCTTGCAGGGCCGGGGGCTGAGGTTTCCTACAGCCCTGGGGTGGTTTCGGCTGTGCCAGGGGAGAAGGAGCCTCAGCATCATAAAAGTAAAATAAATAAATATAATAATTTCATATAACAGTAAATGGAAAGTGTAAAGCTAGAGCTGTTGGAAAAGTGGGGTCATTCCGTTGCTTCCAGGGTGCTGTTCTAGTTGAAAGTTTTACAGGCATGGTTTGGGATTTTCAGGATGCAGGGAGAGTTTTAGGCCCTCAAAGCCCTTTGGATTTGAATGAGATTTTGGGGCCCGATCCCTTCCATGGCCCCTGAAAACTCCGGTGCCTCCTGCTGCATGGAGCATCCCGCGTGCAGCCTTGGGACTCGGGGTGCTGGTGCTGGGAGGAGATCAACATAAAACGGGACAGAAATGCCCCAAAAGAGCTGGAGCCTCGGGGCTGCCCCTCATCCTTGTCCCATGGAGGCTTGGCAGGGCGCTTAAGTCGGTTCTGTCCGAGGATGTGTTCAGCAGGAGCCGTATGTATAAGGGAGAAATGACAACGCCAAGAGCAAAGCTGAATTCCAGGCTTGTGGAAGGGGAAGATAAAACCCTGTGCAGCCAAACCCCAGCCTGATTCAGAGCGCTGACAAACAAAGCTCCTGGGGCAGCTCTCAGGGTCCGTCCAAGGAGCTGCACGGGGAAGCGGCCACTTTACGAGCTGGTGGAGGGCCAGGGGCAGGGGCCCTGCCAGCGAGCCCCCGCGGCAGCAACCTCTGCTCCTTCCCCTTGGACAGGGAGCTCCGAACGCTGCTGCGCCGGCACCACACCGAGACCCAGCCCTGCGCTCCCGGCGTCCCTGCAGATGGATGCAGCCAGGAGAGAGGGCAGCACAATCATTTTCCTGACTTTTTTCTTTCTTTTTTTCTTTAAAGCAGAAAACAGTTGTTGACTAAATAGATATTCTGCCCTCCCTCCCCCCCCCCCCTTTTTTTTTCTTGGTTTGGACAAACCCCAACCTCCTAAAGATTTTGATGGGGATGATCCTTTTCCCATCTCCTTTCCAAAGCTGTGCATGAGAAGGGAAGCATGGCTTTTTCCCCTCTCTTCTGGGAGGACCAAGCCCCCAGCTTCCAGCGCTGCTGCCACGCCACAAGATGTTAGAGGGATGAACTACCCCTCCAGCCACACACACGCAAATTAAATCAGGCTGTTGCAGTGCCACAGCTGCAACATATTGTGTTGCTAACTTAGGAGGTAGCAGAGGTCACAGCAGCAGCCCAGAGAGAAGGAACAAAAATTAAACAGCTCCCCCCTTTCCTGCAGAAAGTGTCTGAATCCAGTGTTTGTTTTCACTTGTCAGATACGAGCTCGGTTTTGTTCTTTTTCTTATGCTGGTGTAAATCAGATGTGGCTCCAGGAGGATTGCCAGGGTTGCACAGTCCCACAGGTCTCGTGGCAGAAGAATCAGGTCCTTCGTTTCTGCTTTAATTACGCACCTATTGGATATTTGCACTGCTCAGGTAGTTGTTTTTTCTTTTCTGACACAGCACAGTGTCATGACCATATGAACACAGCACGCATGCAAATAAAACCACTGCCCCTTTTGCCATATGAGCCAGGGCTGCTGGCTGATGGTAGGCAACAGGCAGAAAATTTGGGCATCCGTCCTGCAGTTCAGCACGTGAGTAAGCTTGAATTAAGACCACAGGCAGTAATTCTCCTCGAGTTATCCCTAGGCCAGCCCTGATTTCACTTGCAGCGGACCAGCTCCGTGGCGAGGTCGGGTGCGAGGTCCCCGCGGCGGGTGGTGGGTGCGCGTTCGTCGGGCTGGGGCACAGCAGAGGAAATTCAGCGTTCCCCAAAGTCCAAATTCTGTTGATTTTATTGTGGTTTAGAGAGAAACAACAAACAGAAAACGTCCCAGGAAAATTAACAACAGAACATTAGTTTGCTGCTAGGGGAGAAGCGGTCCGCTGGAAAATAGTTTTGCAGCTCAGTTGTTTAAAAATCTGGTTTGGACTCGGGTCCGAGATGGAGGATGCAGGGAGAGCAGTTGAAAAGGTTCTTGGGAACCTGGAAGCACCACGCTGGGACTAGGAAGGCCGCTCAGTGCTGCTGCAGCCCCGGGTCCCTGGGCTGGCCCTGTGTGCCCGTCCTCAAGCAGCCCCAGCTCTGCTGGTACCACCAGCCAAACAAAAGGAATGGGAAATCAAAGGAGCTGCAGGGCAGACTTTCTGCTGCATTTAAGCCACCTTAAATTAAATAACAAGCTGTTCAAAAAAAAAAAAAAGTAAGCAGGCAGAGCTCAAACTGTTCAATCACTCCTATATTTGGTTTCACATCCAGCTTGATAATATCTGTTGCGAGGCGAGGCTGCCATACCAGACACAAGAATACCAGCACATACCACCCCAGATCAGTAAATAACGCTGCTCGTATAATGGTGTCTGGTATTAGTTAGCAACAAGTTAAGTTCGTGCATTTTGCAGTAGTCAGAGTGACTTCGAAACACTTACTGTTAGCCATAGGAGTGCATTTAATTAGCTTCTGATTCAGGGGGCTGGGGGCTTTTTCTTTTCTTTTCTTTCTTTCTTTTTTTTTAAATCATTAAATAAAGTGTCACCCCTAGCCAGTGCTGTAAACTCTATTTTGATTGTGGCTGCAATAACCCCTTTGGGCGTCATTCAAATTGTACTAAACAGTTTCTGGAGAGCGCTGGTTTCTCTCAAAATAAACCAAAGTCCGGCTTTGACAAGCTCTAATGAAAAACAAATTGTTATATTACTTAGAAAAATAATTTGAAGGAAGTCTGAATTAGTTGTAAAGGTGGAAAAGGTTCAGCTACTTGAAAATAGAAATTTGGAAGGTATTTATTTTAACCATTAAGCCAGCGGCCTTGAAATACAGCCTTGTTTGTTACAGAATGCGCCTAACGAGAGACATGAATCATGCTGTTAATCAGTATGGGAACTTGATTAATTGGAAAGGGGACCGTCAGTGACTCCAAAAGGCGGAGTCGCCTGGCAGCAGTCTGACACGAAGCCCTGGAGCTGGTGTGATTTACCATCAGTCATTCTGCTGGCACTCGGAGGGAAGCTTTGGAGGGATCCCACAGCCTCGGGTTTGCGGGTTGTTGTTTTTTTAAATTGAGAATAAAATGTGGTTATTTGGGACGCTGTCAGCCTTTGATTTTTGGTGCCTCCGAGTTCAGTTGTCCAACTTGCAGCGAGCTCGGGGGCCTGGCTGTGCCCGGAGGAGGGCTCCGCTCCTCCCGGCGGCATCTTGTCGGGGTGTCCCAGGCCAGGCGTCCGCCGCTGCACCTTTGCTGCTGGTAGCGGCCTTGCTTATCAACCCTGAGAGGCCGCTTGGACACCCAGCTATGAAATCACATTTGCATGGGAGGCCCCAGCGATGGGAAGTGCTGCCATGGCTATAAAATCGCAGCAGGAAGGCCTGTATTCATTTTCGCTGTTGACTGGGGCCAGGAAGAGCTGGAGTGAGTGTGGCTGTCCAAAAGCACCGGTTTTGTTTCAGATCCGGGTGAATTGGCTTCCATGTGGCTGGGCAGGAAGGACTCTGGGGCCTCATAGGGGCCGATCCAGCTCCATCAGGCTCACAGAGCACGGTGCCACCCACGGGCGCTGTCTGTATGAGGCCGTCTGAACAGCGCTGGCCCTGCTGGTGCTGTCGGTCTCGTGTCCAGAGGCGTATTAAATGCCATGGCTGACATCCACCAAGGGAAGAGCCTGTGGAGTACTTCGGCTCATAGGGCTCTGGGGCAGGGTTGTTTTTGGTTTCATTTTTTTCCTGTTTTAATTTTGCATTTGATTTTCAAGATCTCTCTGAGATCCAGAGACGTCACGTTTGCAGTGCTCCAGTAGGATTCCAGGTGCTTGGGCTTGAAGAGAAAAACCAATTACGACGATGTTGTCAGTGAAACTGTATGAGTTGGCGAGGCTGCAATAGCGTTGAAACATCTGCACTTCCCAGATGTGATTCGCTCCGTACGATGCTGCAGCATTTGGGCCCAAACGAGGATGGGAGATAAAGTATGTGCTGCACATGTGAGTGCATGTATGTGTGTGTGTATAAAACATCATCTAATGGGAGCCAGACTGGCCATAAACCAGGGATGTTACTGAAGTCAGTGACATGAGCTTGAACATGCACTGCTGCCATATTTCCACCGATGATTATTTATTTATGCCCAGGTGGAGCTACTAAAGCTAACTAAAACCGTTAGGATCCATCACGTTGCCCAAGCCAAAGCACTCACCTGCTAACGTGTCAAATGTCTGTGTAAGCTGTAGGTTCGTACAGTTCTAGTGTCATGGCTTTAAGCGATGGTAGAGTTCTGAGTGAAACCACTTGCTTCGTACCGTGATCCTGATTTAAACTGATCACACTGCATCTTCCCAGTGCTTGGCTCTCACTGACTCTTTGCCAGTGGTTGCATCGCTTTTCAGCAGTGTGGCAGTGGTGCTGTTGGGATTTGGGTTTCTGTCTCCCTAACATCCAGATTTCAGGACCTTTAAATAATGTTTTATATTGATATTAAAAAAAAAGTGACAATCAGAACAGCCTAACTGGAAACAGATGGCAGATGATGAACTTTTTTTAAAGGAACTTTATAATAGATGTATTCTGGAGAGTCATTTAATGGTGTCAGATATAGACGTGTGAAGACAGAATGTGCCTATTTGAGAAGTGGAAGTGTCTGGGAGTGGGCTGTTGCCTTTGGAGCATTTGCTTGTGCTTGAGGAGGATTTTTCTGTGTAGTTAACAGCTACAGAGAGCTGGCTGCCTGAAATGAGGGGTTCCTACCATTGCTGCTCTTTACTCTTTCCTCTGGTATCACCGTTTGTTGTAGCAGTTTAGATTATGCTCCTAGTCTTGGGTTTCTGGGTCCAGGTTAGCAAAGCCAGGTAGCCCGGTGGGACAGAGCCATTCTGATGGAGCTGTCCCCATAAAGCAGTTGAAAATCTGACTCTGCTGACTCTGCCACATCTTCAGTGGGTGTAACCATTGCAACTCCAAGTCCGCTGAGATGTACCAGTGTGCCCAGATACCACCCAGTATCCTCCCAAATAGTGAACTCTTTTTTTTTATATTATTTTGTGTGTTTCATTAAGTTATTTTCTTCCAGGTTAAATTAGGGTGTTTCATGCATTTGTGGATATGTGGGTAGTTTGGTTCAAGAACACCTTGTATCAACTGAGCATACACCTGTAAAAATGCCCCCAGATCAGAGGTGCAAGTTCTACCAGTATCCCTTGCATAAAGACTGAATCCCTTCAGTTAAACCCATTGAAATGAATCCCATGCAATTCCAGGGTGAGGACAAAACCCTGAAACTTGGTGTCTGGGCTGCCGAGGGATAGTGGTAAAGATGGATTTTGTAGTGTCCTGCTTCAATGAAAATAACTCACTTGCTTGTTCTGGGCCAAGTTGCTGGGTTTAATGTTTCTCTGTAATGATGCTGCCTCCAGAGAGGTTTTATTTTGATTTGGAAGTGTTGGGATGAGGATGCGGCCCTGGGATGCTTTAGCCCACACGCAGTTTACACAGCTGTATTATCTGAGTCCCCAGGCACCACCAAAGACATTATCTCCTTGGTGATGCAACAGCTAGAAATCGCAGGAAACCTGTGTCACTCAGTGCTTTCATCTTTCTATAAAAACTGGGTTTTCTTGGAGCTGGTGACTCAGAGAAGTCGCCGACGGATGCAAGATACTCCTCGAGCAGCTGTGCTTCATTTGCCACCCTGGCTGCAGCGGGATGCAGGCGTGGAGCCGTGCCGGGGTGGGACGGAGACGCTGCACTGGGGCCAGCAGCGATCCCCACCCGGGGAGCACTCCGTAAACCCAAGTCTCACCTTTTTGGCATTCTGCGTTTTGCAGAAGGACGGTGGGTTTTGCTTGCTGCCATCAGCTGAGCCAGTGGCTGATCTCAGCGGCGCCTCAAGCCCCAAAATACCTTGACGCAGCCGGTGTTTGTGTCACAGGGCCGCACCTCTCTTACTTTTCTCCGAGGGACTCCCGTGGTTTAGCTTAATTTCTCCCAGGAGCACCCAGGTTTGTCCACGGGAGGCGTTCTTGATTACCTGCTTGTTTCACACACATGCAACCCGCTTTGAAGATGGGTTAAGCTAAACAGGAACAACACAGGTTTTTTCTGGGAGTGGTGTCCACATATGGAGTTATTCGGGAAGAGATATGGCACTTCAGATTTACACCCTACTTTAATTAGAAAAACTTGCAAGCATAGAGAAACTCTAGACCGGTGCCAGTTTTACAGACTGAGAAAGAAAGTGGCCTAAAACAATGTTCCCTGCTCATCGCATCGGCACTTCTTGTGACTTGTGTTGATGAGAGAAGAGATGAAAGAAAATCCCAGAGGCTGATTCATTTGGCTAATAAAGCTCCAAGGATCTGAACCGTCTGAAAAATTGAAAAGCTTGTTCCCTTCTATGAAACATACTGTCCCTGAGCTGATGCTAGTGGTAGCTGGAACACCACTGCACGCGTAGCACCAAATCGCAGAAACCATTTGTGCAAAGTGGGACCTCAGAGAAAGTCTAGCAGGAATGCTCACAAAATAGCAGTAACTCCATAGAGCAGTTTGGAAACATTGAGCACAAGATTGTGGCCTGTGTAGCATGGCAGTTGGGTTGGCTGGGTCTTGTGGATTGATTTATTTCGCTTTGCAAGCAAGGAAGCAGAGAGGAGAGGGTCAGATGTTCTGAGAAACCCTTCTGGCAGGGGCAGGTTGCCGCTTGGCTGCCCCTCTTGCTCCTGGAGTGCCCCTGTATAATCTTAGCTGGTTTCTGTAGTATTTTGTTCTGCTCTGAGCTTGCACCAGCAGCCCAGCCTGTAGCCATTCTGTCCAGCTCAGCACCATCAGCTCGAGGCAGGCTCGAAGGCACATTCAGAGACATGTGCCCACATGTCACTCTACTAGCTGCATCGGTTGTTTCCTTCTGGGGCTCATCTTTTTCCTGGTGACAAGAGATTGATGAATTTCTTTTCATCCTTACCATAACCAGTTCATCTGCAGGAGCCATTTTTACCCAGTTTCAATGCTTTTTGCTAAAACTTGCCTGGCGGCTGGGATCTGTGCTGTTCCCTGCCAGGAGTCCTGCAGGGTTGCTAGCATTTAAGGTGGGAGTTTTCCCCTATACCTCCTTCAGCTACATCCTCCTTCCTTGAGGAAATGCTGGATTTTGGAAGAGTTAAAATATAACAGCTCAGATCATTCTTCCTGAGCAAAGTAAGAGGTTAGGGAAAGGGGGATTTGCTGAACTACGCATTCCTATAGCATGAAACAGGTTGGGAGAGAAGGGGAGACAGTCATTTCTCGCATTGTGCTCCTTGCTTCGGAGCACCTGAGAGCTCCTGCTGCTTGGTGCTGTGGAGAGATACAGGAATACAGGGGCAGCAGAAAACTCAGAGCACAGTCAACATAAATATAAAATTTCCTCTGCAAAAACGAATCGTACTGCATTGTTTGTTCAGATCAGGGCTGGGAATTAGTATAGCAGGAGTGGAGACTGGGAAAGGGACAGGGATTGCTTTTATTGCATCCCTAATGTCATTTATTCCATAGCCAACCCTTGCAAACCAGTTCTAATCCCCACTCAAATCCCTCTGTAGCAACAACGGCAAATCTGCCAGTTCTCCTAATCAAAGGCTGATCGTTGCTGCGGGCCAGAAACCTCAGAAGGGAGCAAAGCCAAGGTAAAAGGGTCAGGATCTGGGGGAGGGGGCACTGAGAAGCCTAACGCATCCAAATCAGCTCCGTTTTGGTGATTCAGTGGGCAGATGGGATGGTGTCAGAGACTCTGCCGGGCCAAGGTTGTTCTTCCATCCACACGAAGCGTTCAGGGGCAGACAGCGGGGTCCTAAAGAAAGGCAGAGATCATTTTCCCGTGGCTGTTTAGAAGAAACACAACTGCAGATAAGAGCTAGAGCTTCAAAATGTTGTTGTCCGTCCTTTCCCCTTCCCCACCCAAAAAAAAGAGGTGAGCAGCTGGAGGGTTCCCAGCGGGGCAGTTGCCTCTCCCTGGTCCCAGTTGCCATCAGCAAAAAGTGGTGCCTGTGGTGTCTCTGCTGGAGGGTTTTCCCGTCCCCAATTACTGATTGCTGGAGCGCAGGGGAAGGGGAAGGAGATGTTTTCATGGAAATCAGTACCTCAAGCGTCTTGGCAGCCAAACCTAAATGGCTCAAGTCTTTTGCCCCCAACTTCATGTTTATGGTCAATCTGAAACTCCACCTGTGATCACCACATGCGTCCTCGGCAAGACTGCAGTAAATTAAAGCACAACAGGGAATTTTAAGAAATACATCCTCTTCCTTCTTGGAGTCAGGTTACAGCGACCTCCGAACATCTGGACTCAGTGTCTCAGGGCTCCCAGAGGTTCTGCCGTATTAAAGGTTCATCTGCCTTTGTTAAATTCCCGGCTTTTTCCCTTCCTCGTTGCCTCCTCTTGATTGAGCGTTGCTTTTAGTGTGGCTGGTCCTCTATGTAACTGGTATTTTATGTTCAGTGCGTAAAATGCACCGTGGAATTTTAGTTATGTGTTGCCATTGGTAAACACAGATACGTAGCCCATCGCCACTCACTGTGCTTGTGTGAGAAGTCTAAAATTAAGCATGCTCCTATTTTTTCAAAAGCCTGAATTCCTTCTAAGCTACTGGTAACCAATATCCTCAAAGACTGAAATACAATGTTCATTAAAAAAAATAATAATAATAAAGCTATGGTATTCCCTAGTATTCCCTAGGACACAGAAATGCATTCGTTTGTGTGATGCCCCTTTGCTTTTAAATCCCTTTACCTGATCTGCGGGGTGCCATGATAAAGAGGCAGGCTTTAATCACCGTGTCCTGCTAATTGAACTGAAGAGCTCCGTGCAGTGCAGGCCTTGCTGCTCTGGATTTTTTTTAAGTCCGGAGCAAGAGCAAGAAGCAAAAGCCGTGGCGTGGCTGTGCAGGAGCGGCGGTCCTCTGTCCAGCAGAGCCCCGTGGTGTTCCCCGTTGAGAAGAGCCCTCCCAGGCAGGAGGTTTTCCAGGCTCTCAGGGAGGGCAAGTTAGAGGTGGCTGTGGATGCTTGATCCGTGTTGAGTTGGTTCATTAGCAGAGAAGGGCCGGCACTGAGATTTTCAACGAGACGTCGTTGCAGCTCCATGGCAGGGCTGGCAGTAGGAAAGGGAGTTGACTGCAAACATCATGGTCAGATGCCTCTGACAAAGGTCTGAAGCTTCACGTGGCCCAAAATTCAAGTGTGCATCGAATTGAGAGCTGGGTGCTCGCTCCCTGTTCATTCCAGTCCCTGCATGTGGCACCACTGCCCGTGGAGTCCTCGTCATCATGCTCATCACCAGTCACCGCGCTCCTTTCCCTTTTGCTCAGGTTTTATCTGGTTCTAACTCCGGTTCCATCTCTTCTACGGGATGTTGTGGGATGTCCCATCTCTAACAACAGCATCATCATAGCAATAGTGCCCAAATCCATGGCCGCGATGAAGTCGGGCCAGTTTCTAGCTTTTACTGCCGAAATGCAGCATCTCATGGAAGTCACCCACAGGGAGGGGTACAGCTCTGCCTTCACCCCTGTGGCACCCCAGCCCTTCAGCTGTTGTGCAAAGATCAACGCCCTGAAGGAAAATGCAACTCCAGCTTTCTGCCTTTCAGGCATAGGCCTCAAGGTTTTAAAGACTTACATATGTGTTTCACTTGATGTGCTCTGAGTATTCCCATTGAAGTTAACTAAGTGGATAAGACTTTACAGGATTAAAGCCAAATGAGTCCTCACCCACCATGCTGGGAAGTCTCGTTGAAGTGGGTCATTGGAGGGAAAGGAGGAGGAGTCTGCCGAACTTGCCCCTTTCATTCTATGCTTCTATTTATTTAAAGGATATTTTTTCTAAGCCAGCTTGGGGGGAGTAAAAAAAAAGACCCAGGCTGTGGTGTAACCACCACAGTCAGATGTTGTCATGACTACTAAACAAGAAACCTAATTTATAAAATGAGGAAAAACATATGAATGTGAAAAAAAAAAAAAGAAAAAAAAAAGAGAGACGATCTCAAAATATTAGGTATGATGTAGAGAAAAATATAAACAGACAGAGTTAGGAAATTCCATAAGGAATATGACTTGTTTAATATTAATCATAAAGGAAAAGATTATGAGAGCTCCAGTGAGTGCCAAATGAAATACTCCACGCTCCTCCAGGACTGTGATAAGAGTCCTTGCGGTGTCTTTGCTTGGCTGCTGGGGCAGTCGGAGCTCTGCTGCCCTGCTCAGAGGAGGGCTCAGAGGTGTCCTTGGTGCCCTGCTGTTCTTCTTTTCTCCTCTCTCCGGTGCTTTTCCTCCCTTGCAGGATGGGTGCAGGGTGTAACTGAGCGGAAACCTCCATCCATTCAGTGACAGACTAAATAATCTGTACCTTTATTTAAAATATTGACAACCGAATTGGGGAAGATAATTCTGTTCAGGGATGCTCTTCTCTCTGTCTTGCCATCTGTCCTTCACAGAGTTTGGAAAGCTTGTGGAGATCCTGAAAGGGAAGCGTTGGAGAAGTCCCAGATATTTGTGATTTGCTCATGAATATGCGTGAATATTCATGAGCTCACAGGCTAGGGACAGACCATTCCTTGTCGAGGGCAAGGTTAAAACAGGGAGCCCCGTGGGTCTTTTGGGGCCGGGCTCACTAACAGGACACCTCCGAGCAGGTAGCAAAGGGCTCCTTCAGGGCTTGCCGGGTGCCGTGCCAAATTCCTTTTGTCGAGCTGGGCTGGCACCACTCAGCCCTGTGCTGGTGACAGTGCCCTGATGTGGCCCAGGCACCCCTGACCACCAGCACCACGACAGCAGTGGTGCCACCACAAGACGCCAGAAAGGAGCTGCACTGACCACAATTGCGATGAGCGAGTACTGGGAAATACCTATGTGGTATCTCGGGTGGAAAATCCTTGGGCAGAGCTGTAATTTGCTGCTTCGTTAAACTTCCCTCAGTCTTGTCTGAGCTCCTCGTGCGTATGTCACGGAGAGATTTCAAGGCTAAAATTGTGCGTTGGGAGATTAATGTCTTGTGGCACGTCCTGTGCTCTATCGTGTAATTTTGCAATGCTGGGGCTGGCCGCTCGCAGGCCACATTGGACCGGTCTCTGTTTGGCACTGGCTTGTAAACATTTTGGTTTACAGAAACCTTCAGGGTTCCTTCTCACTGTCAGACAAAATTAAGCTACGAAGCCCTACTAAAACCACCCAAAACAACGTCGGACTGCAGCCCGTAGCACCGAGGGCTGGGATGGAGGTGACTTGGCGGGGATGGGGGCACCTCGATGTGCCCAGCGCCCACGGCAGCGCTGCAGCCCCCGGGGCTCGCGCGGAGCCTTTCCGCCGGCCGCGGTCCAGCGCCGCTCCGACCTGGCACTGGGCGTTCGCATGTGGACGCGCTGCCAGAACACTCATCACGACGTCGATGGTGCGGAAAAGCCGGACCAGCAGAGCTCCGTGCGTCTTTTCCCAGCTCGGGGCTGGCTCGCGGCAGCCTGGAAGCGTTCAGGTCCCGGTTGCTTCTGATTTACGGCTCCCTTCTGCTCACTGCGATGTCGAACGCGAGCCGCGGCAGCAGCGCCAGGTCCAGGCAAGTTCTGGGCTCTTCCGCTCCGTGTCTGTTCCCCTTCCTCTGCCTTAATGTCCTGCTAGCTGTCACCCAGCCCAAAAGAGCACGTTATTCTACTTTGTTAGATGAGGCCGTTTGAATCACAGGACCAGGCAGTGCTGAATTTTCACTCTGGCTGTCTGTTGACAAATCTAATTTGCTGGTGAATAATGAGTAACCTTTTAAAATCAGCCCCACGGCTGATGTTGATGCACTCGGTTTTTGCTGAATGAGTCACACGCTCGCTTTGGAGCATAGGAACTTACTCATGGACAGGCAGCTGTATTTCATCCTCTGCTAGAGATTAATCTGAGCTGGAAAACCTCAAGCCCAGTGCAGCTTTCTTCCAAGAGTGCATCCTTTCTTGATAACGGTGCAGCTGCCATTAGGCTCTTGTCAGTGCACGGGCTAATTGCAGCGTTAGTCCGCCAGCAGTAAGGCAGTACTGTGACAGCTCTTCCTGGAATATTCTAATATATGTATATTTTTACTCCTCTTCCAAGGTTCATCTCATATGTAAGTGATCAGTGCAACAGCATGAGCAGGGATCTCCTTGCAGCTGTGACCTTGAAAGTGGGTGGCATTTTCTGCTTCCTCTCCAGCATCCTCCGGGATCCACATTTCATGTGATCCCATCTGACACCAGCCAAATCTGTGCTGGGAAAAGTAGTACGATACTACCAGGAAATACCCACTGCCCTCGCCTCTTTATGGTTGAGATCTTCAAAGCTCCCTGCAGGAGACAGGCTCCTTAGGCAGCTTTTGAAACCCTAATTTGCCATGTGTGCGCGCAGCTACCTATTAGTTAAATTGTACACACTTTATTTGTTCACATATGTTCCTTCAGACAACCTTATCTTTTCTATTGTGCTTTACAAAGCTAAATACGGGGTTTCAGCTCCTTTTAATTTTTTTATTACTACCCAGTGCCAAACTGACCCAATCAGTTCCTCTATGGGAGGTTCAGGACAGTTTTCTACAGGCAAACAAATACATGCACACAAATGGATAAATAAAATAAAAGCAAGGCTGGAGGAGTGCTGAGCATCCTGATCCACCCAGCAGGCTTCCTGGGCTCTGCAGCCCTTCCCCGGCTGCCTCCCACCTGTTGTCCTCAGGCGTAATTCGGTCCCGTGTAGAAGGACCCGCTCTGGGAGGGAAGGGAAGGAGTTGAAAGTTCTCCTTTTCTGATCATTTCATAATTTACACCTCACTCCCATTGTAACCTAAATTACAAGCAAGGCGCCCAAACACCGAAACTGCTGCAGATGGCAGCACAAAAAAGTGTTATTTAACACATCTTGTGTTTTCTTAAGTGTATCTGGTTTTGCCCAATGTACATTTCATTTCCTATTTACTTAAGTCCCCACCGCTGACAGCTTGTGGATGCTAAGCTACCATCTGGGATGTAAGTAAAATGCCTTTTTTCTCCTCCTCCTTCTTTTGGCCCCACGAAATTCAACAAAGGCTTTATGTGCACCAGTTGGGCATCTCGAATCATATTGTAAATATGCGGTGCAGCGTGTCAGCAAGTTGCCCGTTTACATCATGTATGTCACAATTTTCAGCCCGTTTTGTGCCTGCTCTCCTTGCCCAAGTTAAGCAGCAAAACTGACGATTTGAGGGCGCTTATTTTCAAGCTTGAAAGCATCGTATGTGCAGCTCGATGAGGTTTGGAGGTCAGGTCTGGCTGGCTCGTGCCTGCTCAGAGTCCTTATCACAAGCTGGGAACTGCTCCGGGTACCCACGGCAGGGAGCAGCCGGCGCTGTGCATCGCTGGTACCTGGTGGCTGCAAAGGCTCTTCCGTAGCAATCTTCATCCCACAGATGGGGATGCTAAGGCACAGCAACAGCTCTGCACTTTCCTCACGTTTCTTCTCTTTTTCTCTTTTTATTAAACATATCATTTCCACTAACGCTTTTACATTCAATCTTTTATTTTTATCCCTGAGGCTTTTACAGGTTTTCTTTATTAAAATCAAATGGTAACCAGCCCCAAATAAGGCACTGGATTTTTTTTTTTTTTTTTTGGTGCGTTTTCACACCACAACTGTTTTCTATTTTGCCTAAGCCTGCAGAAGCCCACGGCCCGGCAGCTCGGAGCGGCGCTGGGACGTGTGTGAGCTCGGAGCGTGCTGCGAGAGGTTGGTTTGGTGGAAAAATCCAGGTCATCCTGCAGTTTGAAATACGCCCAGCCTTGGCTTTCAGTGACACCGAGTAGCCAACCCAAGTTAAATATTTTACTGCAGATGTTGCTAAGAGCTTAGAGTTACTGAAATTATGTACTTTAATGAGGCAAAGAAAGTAGCTGCAGAAAGATATAAATCAGAGAAGCCACCAATGTTTTCCACCATAGTGTCAGGCTGATCAGATGTGACATCCCCTTGACTTTTTCCTTGCATTTTCGGTATGCCTGCGGATGTGGTCATGTTCTTTACTTTTAGCTTTAAAAGGAAAAGATGAGTTTGAATCGAATGGGACTGAAATACCAGTGACTTTGGGGAGTGGAGTCCTGATCCAGCTTTTGCAGCTGGCTGCTATGTCTCCACAATTGGTCAAACCAGAACCTTGGATTTGAATTGTTTTGAAAGGGATCCGTAACACGGATCCCATTTCTGTGTGCCAGGACTGTCTGAGATTCGAGGTACTCAGCCCGCCCATCCCCGTTTGTTCCAAAGAACATTGTTTTCCCCGTACTCTGTCTTCAATACCAATTTGATCCAAATTTTACCAAGACCTGGATAGATGCTAAGCAGAAGTTCTCTATCGCAATAAATTGTTCTCATGTGTTCTCCTTCTCTAATGGGGCTTGCTCTTATTTTTGCAATTGTTAGATTCATCTGAATATTGTAGAAAAAAAGTGAATTTCAAAGGAGTCTGCAGTGACTGCATGTGGAAGGGGAATTGAAGTATTTTTGCCAGAAGTATTTTAGCATTCCTTCAATCAAGGAATATAAACAGTTCCATGTGACTTCAGACTGATCCAGGATTTGAGAGAGCCTGGTTTAATTCGGATCATTTCTTGCGAAGGGAATTTTGAAGCCACACATCTCTGTGAGGAATGTCCTAATTAGCAGTGAAAAGGAGATTCTGGAAAAGGGACTCTCACTTTCTCCTTTTAATGCTGTTCTACTCTATCACTGATGATTAAATAATCATCTAGCATCTGTTACAGCGGAGCTCTGGACTGCGCCATGTAATTTGTGAAAAAGTTATGGATCTCTGCCTATTGACAGCCTATCCCAGATTGCTATTAAAACAGGATAGAGCTCAAGTAAGAATTGTTTCTGCTGGACTGAAAAGTGCTTTTGCTGAATAATCTTTTTTCCTGTATTTTAATATTAGGTGATAATGTTTGCTCTTAAGCGGGAATGGCAAATGAAGTGATGTCTGTGGTTTGGCCAGCTCAGGAGTTACACCACTGGTGTGGGTTCGTTCTTGCAGTATCTGGGTCCTGTTGAAGCTGATAGGAACTCCCCCCCGAAGGTGTGCACAGGTCTCCATCCTCTGAAACCTGCCATCCCCAAAACCCCTGTAGCTTCTGGGAAAGACAAGTGTGCTATGGATGCCAAGTCCTGGATTCTTGATCCCTGGTACTGTACCAGGCCAAAGGGCCGTCACTTAGTAAGTGACCTTCTACTTTGTCGTTGCACACAGTTGAATTCAAAGCATCACCACATGGAGCTGACTGCAATAATGACCTAAGGTCCCTTGGTTCATGAGGATGCGTAGTCTCCCAACAAACAGGCTGTATTTCCTCTTCTGAGGGCTTCCCACGTCATGGCACCATCTTAAATTGTTGGAATGAAATTCCCTCCTGGCTCCCTGTCCTCAGAGACGTGCCACGCGCCCCGTGGCTTACTGAAGGCATCGTCCGTGTGGCTGGCAGGCTGCAGACGAGGTGCCCAGCGGACTCCCACCGAGCCTTGCATGGCACATAACGGCTACCCCACATCGTCCTGCGGTGGGGACACGGCCGGAGGTTTGTCCTGGGAACAGGGACGGGCTGTGCTACTGGTGCACCGCCGGTATTTGTCTGCAGCCGTTCCCAGAAGTGCATCCAGCCAGCGGCGCGAGCAGCCCGTGTAACTCCTTAGTTTTTTGACAGTTTTATGACCTTAAATTTGCACCTTATGGAAAACTATGACAGTCAGTGATTAATTGCCGTGTTGGAATTTTTCTTATGATGTCTTAATATCCGAGTATGTAGCAGACCTCAGCAGAGAGGAAAAATAAAAACCTGCAGCAAAGCGCTCCCAGAACAACTTGACTAGGCAAGTATAGCCCAGTCCAGCTAGCGCTATCCAAAAGGCATGGTTATATTTAGTATTATTTCTTTTAAAGCTGTCATGCTATTTACTAGGTGTCTAGCTCAAATTTGAAACCAGCTTGAAAGGAAGCGATGAAACGATTTTTCACGGATGCGTTCTTCAATCACATGTTAGTAAGAAAGTGGCTTTCGATATTACAAACCAGATGCTGGCTGCTAACAAAAACAGGCGAGAGCTCTTCATTAAACACTTCTGCTGTTGCGCTCTGAGAATACCTTACTGCAGCACTAGTGAGAAAACTATTTCTATCAATTTTTACAGTCAGCTGCTTTCAACTTATTTGCCTTCCTTGCTTTTACCTTGTGTCTGGCTGTCTCCACCTGACTGCCTGCCCGGCGCGCAGCACAGGGTGATGATGTTTTGATCTTTAAGCAGCCAGGATGGGATCAGGGTTCCTGGGGAAGGTGCTCGGAGGCCGGTCCCCTGTTGTATTTTCACAAACCCTCAGATTCTGACTGGGAAAAAATCTTTCCAACCCGCACTCCCTGCGGAGGAGGGCAGAGCCCGCCCGAGGGTCTCCGTCCAGCACGACCCATCTGGAGGTACCACCGAAGCAGAGCACTTCTGCTGGACTTCAGCTCCGCATGTGCTATAAAAGCACTTTTAATGAGCGGGACGGAGCTGGTTAGTGAAACGCTTGGACCATTAATAGATGTAGAACTTTTTTAACGTGCTGTTTGACTTTATTGATGAAATGAGCTAATCGGAACGAGCGCTGCTCTCGCGCTGAGTGAAGAAATCCAGGCGTGCTTTGTGGTAACAATGCTCTGGTTTTCCACAGCGCCATTGTCTTGCGGATGGGTCCTCGAGCATTGTGCAAACACTCTCGAAGCACCAGAGGGCTGCGGTGCTGGCAGGGGAACGTCGCAGCTCCTCGGCCGCCTGCCCGCGGTGCCGCCGAGCGCTGCGGCAACCTGCCTCACAGCCGGGGCTGAGACCTCCTGCGTCCCGTCCCGCCTCGCCGGGCTCCGCAGAAAATTCCACGGTCGCTTTTATGACCATGAGTAATCAGGAACTCGGTTTTACATCCTGTTTCAAAGTCCACACAAGGCCCCATAATTACATGCTAATACGGTTTTCTCGGGGCTGAAGCAGGGCCAGGTTCTGACCTCATGCTGGGACAAACCAACGGGGTCGGTCGCTCCGGTAGCTCTGCCCCTTCATGCTCCTCTTCCTCCTCCTGCCCGGGACGGTCGTACTGGTGGTGCCAAGCCTTCAGCTAGCACTTAGCGCTTTGGACCGGTGCCTCGTGGGCATCACCTGCCTGCAGGGCTGGGTTTGGTTGCAGCTCGGGCTGTTCCTGGGTTCCTGCAGAGCTCCAGCTCTGAGGGTCTCAGCCATCCATTTGCAGCCTCCTTTTCATGGAAATGTTCTCCATGGTGGAACCCTCTGCCCCAGACCTAAAGGACTCAGTCTTACCTGCCGATAACAGCATGCCAACGGAGGAGTCCTGCCACTCAAGTCAGCTTTCTGGAGCAAGTTAGAGAAAAATCAGGAACAAATTAGCTGAAATCGGTCCTCTGCTTGTAGGATGCTGCTGAAAAGCTCACTGAGATTTGCTGGTCCGTGGAAATGCTCTTTGGCCTTTAGTAAAATGGGGTCTTGAAATGTTTTTGCCATTAGATATCGTTGTGACAGCTTCTCCCTTTAGGAAGTAACTTTACCGTCAGGGATGGAAAGATGTTGATAATTCAGAGCAGAGTAGCAAAATTCCTTCCTTCTGTAAAATTATTCTTTCATTTTATATTGTTCCAACACTCTACATAAACACTCCTTCGGCAGTTATTTAGCCTGTAATATATTAACGGGGAACACTGCAGCCTCTAGCAAAAGCGTCATCGGATCAAGCAACACCAAGAGGTACTTTACATAACAAAGCTGCGGAGCAGAGTAAATGTGTCAAAGTCAGTAATTCGGAGACATCTCAGCTCCGAGGGGGCAGGACAGGAGTCAGGTTGTGTTTCAGACCCAAAGCAAGCAACTGATCCTAAATTCACACACAATTCTTCGGTAATTGAGTTAAATGTATAAGATTTCCTAGAACAGAAATACTTGCTACGAGTTCTTGTGCTACATGATAATGAAAGAAAGTCGGTTTAACCCCTTCGGCTCCGGGTTTCTCTCCCGTCGCAGCGTCGTGCTGGGTGTGAGGCTGCTGGAAGGCCCAGGGGTGTGTATAAACACAGTCACTCCTCTCGCACTCTCTTGCCTCTCTTTGCAATATTTTTCATTGAAAATCGGGAAGTTGTGCTTCTCCATAGAAATGCTCCGCAGTCAAGTCCCATAATCCGTGGGAACTATGGTAGGTGGTTCGTGTAGCTACAAATTAAAAGTGAATATGGATTGAAACATATTGCCTCACATTTAGATCAAGAACAAATGTCGTGTATATAGCAGGAATGGAAATTGTTGGGCTCCCAATTGCTGTAGCACAATTCTGTTTGTAACTTTAGACCAGGCGCTTAGAGTGAGACTGCAAAACCCTTACAGTGCAATTTGTAACGTGTCAAAATCTGACCCAGTTCATGGACCAGTTTTGGTCAAGATTGCTGCATGACTGTATTTGTGCATCTATACTTACTTTATTCCTCAATATTTCTATGATACATTTCAGCAGAGTCTCTAACTGTTAAATATTTAGAAATATAAATACTGACCTCTGTTTTTTTAGGGATAAATATTGGTCTTTTGTAATTTAGTTGTTCGAGTCCCCAGTCGTAGCAACTCAGAAAAATAAAAATCTGAATGTTGCATGTGAATTATAAAACACTTTGAATTCTAGCTAACTCCTCTGGCTCTAAATGAATCATTTGCATAGCTTTGGTTATGGCAGAGTGACCACTCACTAACCGGAGGTGCTCGGTGTGTGTACGTAGCTGTGCGAGGCACATCGCAGGGTTTATTATTTTCTTATTTCTGTATTAAATGTGGTAATAATATGTGGGTTCTCTCCTATCATCTTGTGGGAAGGAAATACTCAGCCTGTGCATATGAAGTCATGTTTTGGATACCACATTTGGGATATTTCCTGACTCCACAATATTCCCAGTGAGCTGGGTGACTTTGGAAAGCCAGGGCTGACAGAATTTATGGCCGAGCTCTCCGAGGAGTGCCCGGGTGTCCTGAGATCAGGTGTGGCCATAACAGGTAAGGGATGGAGAAAGGGAGGCAGCTCCGCGTGAAGCCTAGGAAGTGTTCTGAGGCCATTTGAGCCCTGTGCTTGGGGGAGGAAAGAAAAAAAAATCAACCAAAACATTGACTCATGTTATGTCTTGGCTGTCAGGATTTCTAGGCAGAGAAACGAGACGCGTGTGCTGCGTGCCGTGAGGGCGCAGTGTGCCCGCCGCGGAGCTGCGAGCCGGAGAGGGGCCCGCGCTCAGCCTGCCCTTGCTCGCGCTCCCATTTCCTCCTTGGCTTCTCTCTGCTGGGAAAGCAGAAGCAGGTTGTGTTTAAAGAACAAACAGAAATGCACGTGGGCTGTGTTTCGTAATGTGGATTAGGCTGAGATCACCTAATTCACCGCCTGTCCAAAAGTAAACTGAAGTCAAGCCTTGTTCCTCTTTCTGGTCTGGCTGGCACGACTCGCTTTGCTCCTTTTTCTCCTGGTACTTCCAATAGCTTTCTGAATTTCTGTGGGATTCACAAAGCTATTTTATCTGCTGTATAAAACAGAGCAAGTGGACAGGGGTAATTATTTTCCTATATATTTTTTCTGCACTAAATAGCTCTGCAAAGCAGAGATTAAATCCTCGTGCAAATACTGAGTCAAGAAGTTAATGAGATTAAATTAATAATAGGGGAAAATTAAATGTTCTCGCTGTTGTCATTTAATGGGAATTTTTTGCCCGTGCCTACAATAACTTTTGGGAAAAACTACATATATAAGTATTTTTCAAACTGAAACCAGATGGGGGAATGATAGCCTGTTTTTCTTTGTGGGAGGCTATGTTTTCATGGTACGCAAGTAACTGGAGGCACATTAAAATCAAATTTGGCTTTTGAGGCTTGTCCTTCCTATCTCTTACAGGAAGGACCAGCTTTTGATGTTGTGAATTTCAGCTTGCCGTAGGAGCAGGAGATTCTCTGGCGGTGGGGCCGCAGGTCTCAGAAGAGCGGAGTTAACTGTTTAACCAAACCCAAAGCAACCTACACCCGTTCAGGGAAAGCTGGCGTTTTCTTTAAAAAAAATCTGTCCCAGGCACAGATGGCACAGAGGCTGTGGGCGATGAAGTGTTCCCAACGCACTCGTGCTATCAATTCCAGTGGCACTTGCGTGCCACCCTCCGCTGTTCACCGAGCCCAGTTGCTGTCTTCCCCCAGTGAAACCAGGAGAGCAAGCTGTCGGAGGAGCAAGGAGTGATGCTGGGGGACTGGGCAAACGCATGTAGGTGGGTGATGGCAAATCTCCCTTTCTCTTCCTGTCACCTGCACCAACAGTTTGTCCCCCTCTGCTCAGCGCTGTGGCCTCGCTGGGTCGTTTCCAAGCTCCCACTTTCTCTAGTTCCCCCAGGGAACTGAGCGGCTCAAAGTGACTTTGCTCGGCCATGGGAAGTGCGCCTGGTGCAGGCACTTCTCGCAGCTGGGGCCCCTGCAGGTAGCCTCCTGTAGCTGCTGGGTACTCAGGATGTGTGCAGGGTGAAGGGGACGGGGACCAGGTGGTCCTGCTGAATGCAGCAGCTCCCTCGCCCCTTCTCGGTGGTGGCCTGTCACCTCCTCTCATCGGCGCCTTCATAAAGCCACTAAATCCATCTTCAAAGACTAATTTCCTCTTTCTTTGGTGACATGCAAAGTCCATTGATCAGCATTCTTGAGTTTTGGAGGTCCGGCAGGAGGAGGGGTCTTCACTGTCCCCATCAGCTGAGCTGGTCCCACATGTACCTCCGGGGACCTGCACTGAGAAGACCCAAGTGGGACCCGGGTACTGCAGTACCGACAGCACCGAGGTGAGCAGCACTCTTTGGTCTCCTGCTTTTCACCAGCACAGAGTGAGTAAGTGGTTGTTTATTCTGTGTGCAGTGAAGGAGGTTTACTTTTTTCTGCATCCCTTTTTTTTTTCAGAGTTGATAAATAGGTTCTGTGTTTTATCTTGAAATGATTAGTGCCTTTTTTATAACAGTCAGCACTAAAAAGTCACATCTTAGGAGGCTGTTGGTATAATTAAGACCAGTAACAAAGCAGAATGACCTCAGCCACAACCAGGGGAGAGCTAGAGAGTACTTAGCAAAGTTGGATCTTTTCAAATCATCTGAGCCTAAGGAAATCCATCCTAGGGCTGTTAAAGAGCTAGCTGTTGAAATCTTGTCAGCATTAGTGATTATCTTTGAGAATTAGTAGAACATAGGTGAGGTAATGAAAGGATGGAGAAGGGCTAATACAGTACCTGTCCTCTAAAGAGAGAATAAAGAAGAGCCAGGAGATTACAGAGCCTGTGCTGGAAGAAAATGATGAGACAGGCCATTTTTTAATACCTCCAAAAAACAAAGGGATAGCTGCAGCCATCGTGGTTTTGCCAAGAACAGACTGTGTAAAAGCAGTCTTCTTTCCTTCACTGACAAAACAAGGCACATGAATAGAGGATAAATAACATATGCTTTTACTGAGGCTTTTGAAACTGTTTCACATAAAATCTCATAAACAACCCAAGAAAGCAGTGTCTGAGAAGTAGGAAATACTGTCCAGTGTACAAAACTGGGTGGAAACTCTATTCAGCCGCTACCAATGGCTCACTGACAGGGGGAAGGATTTATCAAGGGGACCTCCACGGGATCTCTCTGGTGGTATTTAGGGTTTCATTAATGATGTCTAATATTTAATGAGAAGAACACACTCAGGTGGAGGGAAATGGCGGTGTGTTGGAGCACATGGTTAGAATTCAGAGTGATCTTGACAAACTGGAGATGCAGAGGGAGAAGGTTGAACACGAAGCAGAAGGTACAAGTGCAAAGCGCTGGCACTAATTTTTTTCCCCAGGTAGTGGGGTGGGCTGTGATATCTAGGTGCCAAATCCACAGAAGGGTCTGGGTCTGTGAATGGCAATGTGATTGAGTTGGCAGGGCTGCACCGTTGCAGAAAGGGTGCTCCTACCGGACTATATAAATTCTTTGTGCTCTGAGTATATAAGCCCTTCATGCTCACTGTCGCTGGCTGCAGCTAAAAGCTATGGCTTGGTTTTGGGCATTCCCTTCAGGATGGACATGTCCCAGCTGGAGAAGGTCCAGCGAACAATGAAAATAACCAGGGATCCAGAGGGTGGGATCACAGGGCAAGGTTGGACCAGCCGAGATCATTCCATCCAAAAGAGAACATTACAGGAAGGAGAAAGAGGCGGTGGACTAGAGGATACTTTTCACATAAGTGAAGGCTATTGCAGATAGACGAGAACCGAGTGAGTAGAGGATGAGTAATGGGATTACATATTGTCAAGGAAGTCAGGCTAGATATCAGGAATAACTTCTAAATGGTAAAGATGGTGAAGCACTGGAGCAGGTAGCCTTGGGAAGGATGGGGACCTGGATCCATCGCTAAGCAGGGCTTCTAGGAAGAGGTTGGTCAACCCTATCATGGCCTGGACACAGGCAGCCCTGTCCTGGGGCAGCAGAAAAGACTTCCTTAGGTCTCTTCCAGCCCTATGATTCTGTTTTCCTTCTAAAGATCTTCTTCTTCTTCTGGGCACTCCAGTTTTTGCTCTTCCTTGCCAATTGCTTAGCATCAGAGTGCTCCAGTGCCACGTGGTGGCCATGTCCCAGTGCTCTGACGGAGCCTGCGAGCTCCAGCCCCGACCTGAACAGTTTACAGCCCGTTGTTGTTGTTCTTTCTGGACAAATATACAGTCTGCTACAGAGAATATGAGCTTCTCGTACCTACTGTATGTTTGTAACAATCTGTGATTTCAAAAATAAAAACCAGCCAAACAAAGAAGTCTAACCTGTAAAAAAGTTATGGGTGTAGGTGCCCATTTTCTGACAGAGGGGTTTGGTAACAGTGCAGGGGACAGAAATGTAAGGAATAATTGTTTTTGGGCCTAGAACCAGGAAAACTACTTTTCCAAATTAATCCAGTGAGAGCCATGAATCCACAGTATTTCATATCACACTTCATAAAACTCCAGTCATAATCCATAAAACTGACATTATTAGATTAAAAACCTCAGTTCCTCCTATAAGGAGCTCGCTCATTAGACATGCTGTAGTTTTATAACCTTAAAGTTCCTACCCAATTACCATGATTAATACTGTGCTTTAATAAAAAAATTTTTAAAAATCACCACAGGGGTTGATACCATCTGTTTGTTATAATTGTGCATTTAAATATTGTCCAGCAAGAGAAAGACACTTAGTAAACAGAAATGAGGGCTGAGCTAGGCAGGGTGCAGCCCATCAGCCGCGGAGAGGTGGGGATGGTCCTGCTGGGTTGTGATCGTGGCACTTTGCACGGTGCAAGGGCTGAAATTAGTGTGAGATGAGTGCAACAACCTCTCGATTGCATGTGGGTGATGGGGAAGGAGCAGATGCTTCCCGTGCCCCGGCAGCCCAGCAGCACCAGCTCCTAGAGGTCTTCGGTGTCCTTGTCCCCAGAGGTGGGTGCGGAGGAGGTCCAGCGCCCACAAACCCACTCTGCACATGAGGGAAGTAAGACCTTGGGAATTTGGGGGACGAAACCCAGATCAGCGCACGCCGGTGCTAGGCGTGACTGCTCTTCACGTACCAGGGCAGGAGCTGAGCGCCTTCAATACGAGTTTGAATCACAGAGGATCCACCAGCCCCGGTCGGTCAGCTGACAAAGTTTTGGTCTCACTGCCAGCTAAATGCCAAATACCGCGGGCCTCTTGCAGAAATGGCTGAGAAACCATCTGCTGGGACAGGCAGCCGTCAGCATGCCTGGAGAATTGTCCGTTTTCCTGTTAATTGACTTTGAAGCGGGAGTTCCTTTGAGGTTTGTTTTTGCAAAGCTCGAGGATTCACAGTGTTCATCCCCCCGTCGGGCAGGGGATAACATCAAGCCGTGTGTCAGTTCGCGGCCTGGTGCCTGCTCAGCAGCCACAGTGGCCAGCGTGAGCATCGAGCCTCGGCTGGAATAACTGAAGTTAAAAATGTGTCAGGTTCATGATTCCACCCACAGACCAGAAAACGCCAAATTTGTGTTATTTTTGAATCCCCTGATTTTAAGGGCTGGTGGAAATAAGATATCTTGCTTCTGACTTCCAAGCAATAAAGAGAGGTGAATCACTACCGAAAAAAGCCTCTAATGGACCACCCAGTCGCTCCTTACAAAGCTGTAAAACGATCCTCCGCAGAAGTGGCAAAGTGGAGAACTATTTTCTTAATATTACTGCAATTGTGCAAGGCAAATCAAATCAGGAAAGCATCAGGGTTTCCTAACAAAGTGGCTAAGTGAGAAGTGTGTTAATGAATACAGGCTGATTAACATGCATTGAACTAAAAGCTAAACCACATACGGGTCAAAGGGGGAACGCAAAGCGTATTTACTCCTTTGAGTACAACATGTTATGTTTGAGGACCTAACATGTGTATGTAATTCAGATTTAAATACTTTCTTCCCCCTCGTAATTCTGGATAATTATCCAACTCAGGGTAAATAAGTTAGTTTATTTTTGTTTTTACTAAATAATAGCAGGACTTTTGTTACTTACTTTAATTGGTCAGATCTCTATTTTTTTTTTTAGGATTATGTGAATCTGCTACCAAAGCGTCCTACCAGGTTTTTGAAAATTATAATTTGCAAATCACCGTATTTTAAAAAAATAAAAAATAAATTAAAAAAAGCCAATCTCAGAGGGAGGTAAATGACATGTTTTTAACATTTATTTGTTGTCGTTTTTAACGAGAAAGTGTACATCTTTTTAATAGAACACTGCTCAGACCGAAACTGTGCATGTTATTGATATTTGGGTTGTGGAATAGTATTTTGGGAGACTGCCTTTTATTTTCATGAGGAGGGCCCCAGCGGGACACCACGCACATAAAAAAGAGCCTTTCTGAAGGAAGAAAAGTGCACGCTGGGTGAGTGCACACTGGGATAAACCATAGGGAAACTCTGGGGACTGGCCTTTGGGCATGCAGGTATTTTGAGGGGACTTGTAATTAAGACACTGGGTTTGTAATTGAGAGATTCGGGTCCTATTTCAGGCCCTTCTGCAAGAGTCCTTAGGTGATCTTGGGTTAGTTTCTTTAAGGCAATGTCCCCAGAGAGCGTTGTTGAAGTAAGAACTAGGTGCCAGAATTCTTCCATTCTCCGCCTGTAACACAGCTGTATTAAATCCTAATTTCGATCTAACTTTGTCTTGCGTGTTTAAATTTAAGTTTCTTCAGAACAAGAACTGTCTCTTACCACTTGATTTAGCAAGTCCAGGTGACACCGGTCCGTACTGCAACAGAGCCTCATCGTGTATGTGAGTATAGCAAAATCCTAAAACAATCCCTGGGTAATACCCCAGAGCCCTTGACAGCTAAATTGTCCTGCTTACGAAGTGAGGTGGAGGTCTCCTGCACAGAGCCCTTGCTCCCCAACGAGCCCTAGTACATCAGGGTTCATCTCTGCGAGGGCTGTCTGAGCTTTCACTGCCTTACCAGAGGAGGAGGTTAAACCTGCAAGGTTTGGTGGGGTTTCCTCTATGCCTGGGATGTAGCTTTTTGGTGTTCATGGCGGGGGGCTGTGTTAGAGAAGGCAGACTCAGGTCTGTTTGCAGGAGGATGAAGTTCAGCTGCATGTATGGAGAAGTGTTCTTTAAATAGAGTAAAAGTAGTACCAATCAAGGTTGCAGCTTTCAACCCAGCTGGAAGGTGGGGGAAGTTCTCATTTGTCGGTCTGAAGTCTGAAAAATAACTGACTATTACATCAGAGCATTATTTTTCAAAGTGTAATACATTAAGTCAGCTTTATATCTTCGTTTTTTATGAGTAAGATGGTGAGACCACTTTCTTTTCTTTCCTATTTTCTTCCATTTTGTTTTAATATGTCTGAGGAACAGCTAGTTAATTAGCAGAACCAGGGCTAAATCCTAAGTAATGTGACTAATGGGACAAGAATCCAAATCAGTCTCAAAACTAAAATAGTCCTGAACAGGCATCAGATGCTTTTCTTTCCTTGTTTTGTCTTTGTGTGCGCGGATTCCCGTATACCGACCGATGCCAGCGTGATGAATCGCTCACAGGACGCTCCTTTCCGAGCACCGCGGTGGCTCGAGGCAGGCAGCCCTGGGACACACCAGATGTGGCTTCGTGGTGACCACCTGGGGTGGGCTTGGTGCTGTGGTGCTGGCATTGAAGCGAGCTCATGGCGTCCGTTCTGCATCTGGTGCGAGTCGTGGTGTCCGCAGGGCTGAGCTGGCAGCGGTCCCTCTTCGTGTGAAACGTGGAACGATTAAATGCTGTGGCTGCCCTAGGTTAAAAACCATGTGGTTTGTGTTCGCAAGCAAAGCAGAGAGTTTTTGGGTCAGTCAGTTCTCAGCATCCTCAGTTTGGGTTGGCCTCAAAGGTTAGTGGGGCAGGCGGGATGGGACGGGGCTGTGCAGCACGTGGGGTGATGCTCCTGGCTTGGGAGCAGAAAATCCTGCATTATGTGTCAGTTTGGGGAAATTGTGTGTGTGTAGGGGGAAATTGTGCACACAGGCTGCTTGCAGGGTGCTGGCAACTACCAACGTGACACCCCGGTGGAGCAGATAAACGCGGGGTTAGCACGCAGCGGGAGGAATAGTTCTGGTTGGGAAAGGGAATGTTAGTACCGCCGTAGGAGTTCCCGGTGAGACTCATCTGATGTCCTCTGTGCAGTTCTTGTCAGCACCCAGAAAGATTGATTGGACCTTGTTCAGGTTCAGGGCATGGTTGCTGGGATAAGCAGACAATGAAGTCCTCTGTGAGCGGAGGCAGGAGCTGGCCGGCTGGCTTGAAAGCGTGAAGGTGGAGAAGGGATGTAGCTGCAGAGATTAAACGGGGGCATCTACGAACTGCAAAAAACAACTTTAAAAAAAAAAAAAAGCTATAGGCTGGGCTTGAATAAATTTAGGCTAGAACAAACAGAAAAATGTTCATAGCCCTCTAGAGAATGAGGCTCCGGCAGAGCTGCCCAGGATGGGAGCCAAGCCCCCGGCAGTAAGGGCAGCACCCGAAAACGCTGCGAGAGGAGATGGGTGCCGGGGGGTCCCACCAGCGCCACGTCCCTCGCTCACACGTGAGTCAAAAGCCAAATAATGTGTGATCCAAACCCTGCTCCACTCGCTCGCGCTGGCGGGGAAGCTTCCCACGGGAATATCGCTGTCGCCAGCAGGGCTGTGGGGGCAGCAGCCGAGGTGCAGGTGCCCTCTGCCTGCTCCATACCACGCTGGCTCCTGTAGCACTTCTTTAGTGCATGCTACTGGGCTTGTGCAGCAGGAAAAGCATCTGTGCAAGGTTTTGCACCTTTTCATGAATCCTTTCAGATGCAGACAAGGACAGCAGGGTTTGACCGAGAGGCGTTTGTAGCTCCTTTGTGGCTCGGCGTGCAGGAGCGTGGCCGAGCGCGGCCCCTCGCAGCTCCCGACACGTCGGTTGTTGTCAGTGGGCACAGGGAAGGGCCGTGATGCGGGAGGTATCACGGTTCCCAGCCCTTCTGTCCTCCTCCCTTTGCCCTGCCGTGCCTCTGCAGGGCCAGCAGGGAGCCTGCAGTGGGGGCAGAAATTGAAAACGATGCTTGCAAGAAGCAGAAATTGTTCTGGGCGTTCCGTTTCATATGGAGGCGCAGTGAAAGGCTCTGGCAGGGGATCGGGGTGTACCTCGAGCAGAGGTGCGGCTGCATCTTCGCCGTGGCTGATGTATGGAAATGGCAAGGAAGTGACATCATGCAACCGTGGGGAGACCTGCAAAACAAAGCCATATGCTGCGAAGATGTGATTCATGGCCGAGGCTAAACGGGCTGTGCCCAAACATGACCGCGTGGTGCTCATTAGGACTCGCTGGAGAACTGGGGTGCAAGAAGGTTCCTTCTGTTTTTCAAGTCATTGTGATAGTGAGAAAAAAATAATGTGTGTCTACAAAAAGCCTTTCCTGCTCTGTACAAATATTTATGGAGACTCTTCCAAAGACTCGCAGATTTTTCCGCTTTTTCTGCCTTATGCATGCAGAACATTCTCATAAATGGGCAATAAAAGTTAAAATAAAAATGCCTCTTAAAAAAAAAAAAAAAAAAAAAAACGTACTTTATATTTAATGCTGGTCCTCAATTAGAAGTTCCAGTATTTCCTCCTGAAGGGTTTCAGAAGTGTTGAGTCTGTAGATAGATGGGCATCATCAGGAGGGGGGCCATGCCCCTGGGGCCCCGCGCAGTCCCCGGAAGCACTGCGCTTGGGCTCGTCTTGTCCCGCTGGGGAGTGTTTTTGGGCCCGTAGCCTGGGCAGGGAGGGACAGGGTTTGCCGTCAGTGTTACAGTCATGGAAAATCAGCTGACGATGTGCTCTGGTTTAAAATACCATCAACATTTCCTTTGTCACAGCCTTGAGCCCTTGCTGTCGCGTGGGCAGGTTTGAGGCAGGAGGTGGGAGCTCCGCCGGGGCGTTGCATCGTGAGACCCCTCTGGATCCCCACGTCCTGAAGCCAACTGCCAGGGGTCACCTTGCACTGCATTCCCATCGCAATGTGCTTGCAGGACAGCAGCCTTTGGGTTTCCCTGGCAAAGAAACACCCGCAGGGCCGGGGTGGGGAGCAGGCTGCAGCCTGTGGACCAGAGCAGAGCTCACGTGTGCTGCTTTGGATTTTGGGGGCCTGCTGGGCAGCGCATCATCCAGGGCTGCTCAAATGTGGCTGCATGGATGCTGGGCCAGGGACCGCCCGAGTTTTTCTTAAGCTGTTTTTAAAGGGGTTTCATTCAGCAAAGCCCGCAGAGGTGGGAGCTGTGGAGTCTCCTCCCAGCTTCGGGCAGCTGGCAACTTTAACACCCTCTGCTTCCTTCTTTCCTGTGTAGGTGCTTCTGATAATCAGCGGAAACCTGAGCTTCCTCAACTGGCTGACCATCGTGCCCAGCATCGCTTGCTTTGACGACCTCAGCCTGGGATTCCTCTTCAGCTCCAGGCGAGGAGGGGTGAAAGACCGGGTGGTGCAGATGCAGGCCAGGCAGGCAGCCGGCGAGCAGCCTCCCCTGGGATACGGTGAGTTGTTTCTGGAGGGAGAAAAAGCTGCAGAAAGGCGTATTCAGTGTGTTTATCTCAAAAGCTTTCATCTTCTCCTTCTGGAGAAAACATGGATGGGGAGGGAGATAATTTTGCCCCTGCGTGGTCTCCTCTGCAGTTTGAAGGGTGTCTGAATCTTGAGCTGATGACAAATGAGTGCAAAACCAGGAGCTGGTTTATAAAGGTCTGCGGTGACATTGCCACTAGAGGGCACGTCCTCAGTGCAGGTACGGTGCCTTCGAAGGACGTGCAGCAGAAATCCTGACTTCTCTGCTCACAGGAATCAGGGTTCCTTGCACTCGCCCCAGTGAGCATCAAACTCCAGCCCTAACTAAGCAATGTAGAATTGCACAATTTAGCTTGTGGGTTTTTTTTTTTCTTATTTTTATTTTGACTATTTAAAGTCGAGGATGAAACACGCAGTGTGGTTTGGGGCAAGGGTTTCATGTCAGAAGTTGGATGCAGAAGCAGGTCTCGTGTTTGCTCACTCTCAGCACTCCTCTCTCCCCAGTGGCATGGTGACCCTCTGGCCAATTTGCCCTCCTGCCCCTAGAGCCCACAGGCATTAGGGCTCTGTTTAAGTAACTCCACATGAAGCCAGACTTCCAGAAAGAGCAAAATTGGTTATTGATCTATTGGGGAGCCAATAACTCTTGCACCAAGGGGAAGAGAGAGCTGGCTGCTGGGGAGGTGGCCATCCCCGCTCAGCATCCTGCTTGGAGAAGCCGAGCGGAGCGGTTGCGTGGGCACTGCCACAGGGGGAGGGAGTTCCCAAAAACAGGGTGGAGGTGAACTCCTGTTCATACCACGAACACGGAGAAGCAAACACAAGGGAGTTTGTAACTTCACAGAGGGGATTAATGTGGCTGATGTTCCGCTCGGAAGAGAGTTTTCAAACAGCCTGGTTCCAGAAGATTGCCTGCACAAGCAACATTGGGATATTTTTCATGGGGCTGTGTAACAGATGTAGAGTTGTATTTGTAGTATTTTTATAAACCGCATATAAGCAACAAATTGCCTATAATATCAACAACAATCACAGATGCTCATTTTTAAATATGCTAAACATCTGTCAGAAGAGTGAAAAATGTCAGCAAGATAGAGCATCTGTCTCTAGTCCTTTCTCATCTACTAAGAAATACAGCGTATTAACCAGAGGGGTTACTTCCAGCAAGGCTAATGCAATTTCATTAAGCTTTCTCTGTGTCCTATCTTATGTATTTTGCTAGAAATCTTGAACAGCTTTCCCATTCTGGTAGCTTTGCTGTGAGAGCCTACAGCTTTCCTACCAACTGTATTTTTAAATCCAGTCCCAAACAACACTCAAGTTGCACCGTGCTTTTTGGAGGAGAAGCCAAAGGTTGCTTCTGTGCTATGTCACTCAGTGAGTCACCATGGGGGGGGATAGATCTTTTTTTCGAGGAACTTGCTCCTTTTCTGTAGTGTTCTCCAGAAAACCGTAATGAGCCAGTGCTGCCCCAAGCAAGGAGAGCCATCCATAGTTACCACTGCTCTGAAGTGTAAATGTGTCCCTGTCCTGGGATTTTAAAAGAAGGGGGAATCTCTAAGTAAAGGGTAGAGTTATCTGTAATATTCCGGGTGAATTTGGATTTCTGCATATTTTTTCTGCTAGCAAAGTAGAGGCTGTTGAGCTGGCACTGATGCTCTGTGTGGCAAGAGGCTTAGAGGAGCACTCACCCCTGGGTCACAAGAGCAGAAGACAGGAGGGTACCCAGTCATGCCCTGCTCATGACCTGATTTTATAAGGATCTGGCCACATCCTCGAAGTATGTGCACGTAATTCCCACTGAGACCTCTAATTCCCACCGCTAGTGCTCAGCTCCATGCTGCTCCATCCAGATCCCCTTGGCTCATGTCTCATGCTCCTTCTCCAAGTCTTGCTCCATCCTCACTGTAGTATTTTTTCCTGTATTAAACCCTTTTTTTCTCTGACCAAGTAGTTGTCACCCCAAGGCGTGATGGCAATCACCACACCACAGCGGGCATGTCAGGACCGGGAGGTGCTGATGCTTTTGGGGCCGGATCCTGCGCACCGTTCGGTCAGGGCTACCATGGCTGCAGGGGGTGAAGGACGAGCAGTCCATGCACAGCCATAAACTGTGACCCGTGGAGCCACTGGCACTGCCTTTGTCGTGCCGTGCTCTCTGTCCGAGCCTGCTCCTTGCAGGCTGGAAGCTTCATCTCAAAGACAAATCGCTGCCCGGCCGCCTCGTCCCGCTTTCGCAGCAGCCCTGCAGCAGCGCAGGGGGCGAGGGGAGGTATCTCGGCGAGCTCCATTCCAAACCAAACGGTTCTCCAGAAATGTTCTCAGACTAAACAATTATTAATAGCTTCTGAGAGGGGTTCAAATAAACATCCCTCTCCTGCAGAGATAAGGGGAAAGCTACATGCTATTGCTTTGAATCTGATCCTTTGGCTGTTAATGTTAAACAAATTAAAAACGGCCATAAGCATGGGAGCCCTTCAGAGGTCACTTGTGCTTATTTGTCTGATTGCAGCGGGTTTCTCTCCAGACTGAAATGCCACGTGAGTCCTGCGCTGCTCCTACAAACCGAATACCAGAGCGCTGGTGAAGTAACACATCTCATACATAAGCGATAAGTAACAGAGCTTTGCAGAGGAAGCAGGGAGGTTTGAATGGAGCCACTGAGTGACAGGGAGGAAAATGCAGGAAACGAGTCTGGGTGGCAAGAGCCCGGGGCGGCCACGTGCGGGAGCGAAGCCGGGGCGAGCCGGAGGCAGCCCACGCACGCTGGGGACCAGGAGGGCGACTGTGAGCAAGGTGCGAGTGCCAGCTGGGTTTTTTCCCCCACGCTGAAGCGATGATTAATCTTACATTTTAGACATTTTTCCTTTTAGCCCTTTCTCAGACTATTTAGAGAAAGGCAGATCTCTCGAGTGATAGCGCATGGCCCTCGGCAAGCTCTGCTCGATTACGGGGGGCGTTCGCCAGCCCCAGGCTCGGAGCCGAGCAGCTGCGAGCACCCAGCAGGGTCCCGGCCGGCCCGGGGGGGGGTCCGGCTGTGCCCCCCAGGGGTGAGGGAGCAGAGCTGGCTGCTGGCAGCAAAGTCACATTCCTTTGGTCTGCCTTTGTGTCCCGAACAGGCCGCTGCATCCGCCAAGTGGTGAACATCTCCTTCGGGCTCCTGATCGCTTACCTCAGCGTCCCTGTTGTCCTGAACCTGCTCAGCTCCAGACAAGTCATGAACACCTCCTTCAACCCTCTCAGGATAGTAAACACCTACGGAGCTTTTGGGAGGTACTTCCATTTTAACAGAACGTTGTACAGCTCTCTGCTGTCAGCAGTGTGTGGGATGATCTGATAGCCTTAAAGCTAAACAGAAATCTTTCCAGTAACCAGTAGACTTGGAATATCTGTTTATGAGGGAGAAGGAGAAAAAGGAGCAGGTTTCTTTCCCATTAAATTACAATTTGTTTTCTTTGAGCTCCTTTCGGTGAGCTCATTATATTGATGGAGCAAATGTAATAGCAGGATGAAAATATCCGTAAGAGAGTTCATCCAGTGGATAGTCTTCACCATCACCAGCCCACTTTATTTATGGTGCACTTCTCTTCCCGTGCACACATTTGCTCTCCCTCATGTAAATATTCACATAAGCTATTGGGTAGCAGATTTAAGGCCAACAAAAGGAAGTACTTTTTCCAACAAGTGACTTGGGGAATTCATCGCTACAGGAAGCTGTGGAGACTGAAGTATAAATGGACTCACAAAAAGAACAAGACAGATGGAGAGGACAGGCCCAACAGTGGTCTGGCTGCTGCCGGCCGCTCAGAAAATCCCATGTAGGGCCACGGGGTGGTCCCCAGGAGGACCCTGAGGGCTTCGCTGGGGTTAGCGGGCTCAGGACAAGGCCCCGCAGGAGGAGCAGCAGCAGTTGGGGTCTTCCAGGGGTGCAGGTCGGCTGCTGGAATGGGAGGGTCTCACTGCGAGCACGGGAGGTACAGAGCACACCTGCAGCACATCAAGTTAGTATGAGGTTTTCCCCAGTTTTTCAAATAGCAGGCATTTCTATAGGAAAAAAAAAAAGGGGGAAAAATATAAAAAATAATCAACACTAAAAATGTTGTGAGAAAAACTGACGTTTCTCCTTTTCTGAGACAAGAAGTAATAACCCCTGAACCTCTTTGAAGGCTGGATGGTGAAGCTACAGGAGATTGTTTTCTTTGGGTTGTTGTTCTTTTTCTTCTTCAGTCCATGGTTTCTGTTTCAACAGTTACCAGAACCTAAAGAGCATGTGATGAAATGCTGCTGTAATATGTTTGTAATTCCAGCCTATGTAAACCAATAAAAAGAGGATTGCAGCTTATAATGAATATACGATTATGTGAAACTTGACATATTTTGAATCACACAGTAGGAACGTACTTTTATTAGTAATTTGGTGTCCCTGATTTACAGTGTGTTTCTAACCATTGGGCAGCTGGCCACGGCTCATAACTCAGCCCAGCATATAATATGGAACTTGGCTGGAGAATCCAGAAATCTATTAAACGTAGGTAACAATTATAAGCCGAGATGTACAGCATTCCTTGCTTGTAAGCATCTATCGCTGGAAGCCATCGGGGGAGAAGGTGGAGCCCAAGTGTGTCCAAACTTTCATTTTTTTTGGGCTGAGGGAGGAAGGACCAAAGCTGTAAAAAATTAAAAGGGTGTTGGGAGCAGGACAGCGTGGATAGGCAGAGTTATGCTGTTATGTGTTCGTTACGGAAAGCAGTCCTCCTGGGCAGAGGAGCATCCCTGACAGGCCATTGAAAACCTGACAGTTGTGGTTTCACGTGGGCTGTCCATGGCCTGGAGTTTGCCATCACTGCTGCTCTGCCACCTTGCTGTGCAGAGAATGTCAACCAAGCAGCAAAGGAAATACGCGTGACCTGCTGTAAGGCTGGGATGCTTTATAACCCAGTTTCTAAACACCTACCAGGTACAGGGAGCTTGTTTTGCTTTCCTTTTCTACTTTTCTTGGCTTGATTTGCAGTGGCTCACGCAGTACCTCCTGCTCTTGCTGAGTAACAAGGAGACCTCTTGCAGCCAGGATGGAGAAGACGGGGATGCACTTAGTGACCATCCTTCATCTCCAGTTTTTCATATGACGAGGAGTTTGTAGTCAGAGAGCTCATTTATCATGGGAGTCATCAGAGTAACAGGAGAAAGATTTTCTTCAGAAACCTGGTACAAAGAGACAGATTGGCCCAGGGTGAAGATGCTTGTCTGGGACGTGGGAAATGCTTGTTGTATTCTCTCTCTTTCTTGAGAAAGATGAGATCGAGAAAGACAGGCCCAGCAATTTCAGTAAGAATCATCTTTCTGGGCTGCAGTCCCTCCTTGGCCTGGCACAAGTGCAGCATGATAGAGAGGAATGAGGGAAAGATGTGAAAGATGGACTTTTCCATGTAATTTGCTGCTGGAAAGATAAAAGGCGGCCAGACAGACAACTTCTCTGTTGCTGGACCCATCAGCATCCAACTGTACCACGAGGCCCCAGTGGCTGTGCTGACACTCGTGAGCCAGCATTTTACGTGACTTGAGACAAATAACAGTCTGATGTCGTGTCCCACAGCATTACCAAGGAGAGAACAGAAGTCATCCTTCAGGGTACGTCCAGCCCGGACCCCAACGACCCCGCCGCTGTCTGGGAGGAGTACGACTTCAAGTGCAAGCCCGGGGACTTGAAGAGGCGCCCGTGCTTCATAACCCCCTACCACTACCGCCTGGACTGGTTGATGTGGTTCGCTGCCTTCCAGGTTCGTGCCTTTATGTGTCCTGAGACGTGTGTGTCCCCTGAACCAGGAAAAACAATTTATGTGAATTTACAATGTGCTTGGGGTGGGGGGATGGATATTTGAAGCCTCAGCTAAGTTAATTATGTTGAAAAAAAAATGTATTCCTAAAGGATGTCTGCTGCTAGTGTAATGAAACTCTTGGAAATTTTATGTGAGGCTTTTTAATTGTTTCTCAGCAATAACAGAGCTGAAGATATTGAGAAGGCGCATGGACTGCACCTGTCCCCAGGCATGGTGGCACAGTGGGGGTTTGCTGCTCTGTACGGGGCAGAATTTGCCCCACAGTGTGCCCATGTCCTGCAGGGTCACTCTGCCGGCCACTGGGACCCTCAGTCCCCTGGGGACACCCCAGGGGACCCGGCAAACACTTTTGCTGCTTGCCTGCCTGCATGAAGATGTAGCATCCTCACATGGTATCAGCAGGCAGGTGGCAGCTATACATTGAGAAGGAATAGGGGGAAAACTTGTAAATGTAATTCTTTAGTGTCTTGTAGCCTTTTCTGCAAAATCTCGGTCGTGTGACCGGGAGAACGTAGGTGGGATTTTACAAATCTGGGGCTTACAGCAGGGGCGGGAGGCAGCCCCATCTCAGGCTGTGGCAGGCTTTTCTCTTTGTTCTCATGTCCTCTCCGGGTGCTCTTCCCTCTCTCCTCTCCCCCCTGCCCCAAACTTCTCTGTTTTCTTTCTTTGTGGTATTTTCATTTAGGCGCCTTTTAGATTCCTCAGTGATGACATAACCATCACTCTTTGGCTATGGTTTTATATTTACCCTGCTAGTTTTTGTGTGCTGGAATTTCATTTAATCTGCATTAGGTATGCTTATCCCTCAGCAAGACGATAGCAAAGGTTAAAACTTCAGCCAGCAACGATGCACAGCATTAAATGAGGGTGCAGACGTTTGAAGGGGAGCTGCTGGTGTAAACCTTACTGCATTTCAGGAGGGCTCCAGCAGCAGAGAAGTCCAGGTCACCCAGCGAAGGCTGTGCCTGCAGAGAGAAGCATTTCTGAGATGAGAGAAAGGCCGTTTGTTTCCTGGGCAGGAATACCCCCAAGGCCTTAAAATACAAAGTGTTCTCAGGTTTAAAAACAAACAGGGAAAGGGCATAAATGCTCGTGCATCGTGGGCAAGTGCTGGCCGTGCTGGTGCTGAGAGACACCGTCACATGCCAGCGCCGTCTGTCAGCGGACACCGGCCGCGTGCTGAGTGACGGTGATGTATGGGAGCAGCCTGGGGAGGAGGAGGAAGAGGAAGTAACACAGGCTCGTTCGCATCTGTTTTGTTTTTTTTAATTTCGCTGGAGGGTTCCCCAAAGTGCTCCTGTGAGCAGGGGGCTGGTGGAGTGCGTGCGTGCAGAGGCATCTGTCCACAGCAGCTGATTAGCAGTAATTAGCTCCGTGGGTCTCTTGCGCCGGTCAGCGGAGGTGCTGATCCCCTCCCTGCCATGAGCCTGAGTCAGATGCTCAGGACTGGGACCACAAATCCTTCCCTTAGCAAGACCAAGGCATTCACACAGCCTCCCAGTGCAAACTGCTCTTTGGGAAGCAGTCCCACATCCTGCTTAAGAGTGGAATTAAGATAAAGAGCAGAAAGGAGAAAAAAAAAACCCTCTGAGATCTGGGGATGACGCATGTTGAAAACAGCAGGAACACAAGTAACATGCACAGCAGCAAACATTTTCAAGCAAGGCTGTTTAGGTTTAAGCATGCAAATACATGCGTAAGCGTGGAAGTAAATCTCCTTTGGAGTGGCTGAACGTTTGTTTGAAAACTGTGAGCTGTGTACTTAGTGTCAGCTGTCATCCTTGGGAAAGCTGGCCATCCTGCTCGGAGCTGCCGGAGCCTGCAGAAGGATGTTCGCTGCTTGGCTTTGAGTCCCGCAGAGCTGCGGAAAGGATGAGAAACCAGAAGCCGAAACCCCAGAAGAAGTTTGTGGAGTCAGGCAAGTTTTGCAAACCCCATACAGTAGTTTATGGAGTCCATAAAACCAAGTTACTTCAGCCTCCGGATTATGTTTAATTTGTTTTTAAAAGTTCTGGATTTTTAACACCGCTGTTCACAGCCTGTGCGATCGCTTCCGAGCAGCCGGCCGGAGGGTTGGTTTTGCAGTTCGCTGGAGGCGGTCAGTTAAGGACCTGACATATCCAGCTCTGACAGCCTGCGGAAAAGCCCAGGGAGTTCGGGGGAAGATATTTACCATCCCTTTGTGCTGCTCGTGACAGGTTCCTCTTTGCACCTCATCACTGCTTGACATACGACGCCTTCCTTCGCTCCGGGCTTCCTGCGAAGCTTTCCACCTTGGCTGTAGCTGCAGGATTTGCTTTGAAGAGCCCAAGCATGGGAGAGCCAGGCCCTTGGCCAGGCTGGCGCGGGTCGGCGCTGCGGGGAGCCGCCGGCATGGCCCCAGCTCCGAAACAGGAGGAGCCATGGCGCTGCCCCACCTCTGAAGTGCAATTAGCAGTTGGCTGCCTCTTAATTACTGTTTCCAGTAGTGCCTTGATTGTATGCAATGTAACATGGCATAATTTTCCAGGAAACAATTTTCATGATGTTAATTTTATTATCTAAATATAATATGCCTTTTCATTTGTTTTCTAAATCCCCTCTTTGTTTCATAAGTCTTGCCATCCCGTGGGTGCTCTAGCTCTGAATTAAAGTCCTTCATTTAGCTCTGGCAGGGACGTAACCCGTCCAGAACCATGTCTGCGTGGCTTCTTCCTGTCTGCAGAAGGAGAAAATGTCCCACAAACAGCCAGCAGCAACGGCGTGCGGAAATTTATGCGACCTTTTTCAGTGGCTTCTCAGCAGCTGCCTCGGACAGGACACCCTTTGGTCCATCGCCCAGCTGATAACGCCGTCACACGAGTGCAAAGGGAGCAAGGACCTTCTTGACAAAAATAGCCTGTCCCTCGGTGAGGAGCTGGTGGTCAGGTGCCTGTTACTGAGGTCAGTCACTCTGCGTCCCCTACCTCCATCAGAGCAATTTAAACCCAGGTCTGACCCAACAAAATGCAATGCACATTTTTAAGAGGAGCTCCAGCTCCTGGAGAGAGCAGCGTGATGTGCTGAGTAAATTTGCAGTTGCCACCAAGTTGTGTGAGTACAACGGAGGAGGAGGTCTAAAAGCACAGCGATCCTGCTGGTTTTGGTCCAAGCAGACAGGAGAGGAGTGCACGGTGCTGCCAGCGGGCAGGAACCTTCACCTGCCCTGGATGGGATGGATCAGAGAGCCGTTCTCCAGGGCAGCCTTTTGGGCCAAGTATGCAGCACCAGAAGAGGACCAGCAGTGACGTTTCAGCATTATGAAAAGGAAAACACAGTACAAAGGAGGTGAGCAGGCATTTGACGTACAAGGTGTCACCCTCCCACTAAGCCAAGCATCCTAATTCAGGAAAGATGCAGACAACTGGCAAGGCTGCAGCAGAGGGACCTGCAGAAACCTCATCCCGCAGCAACCGCCTGATCAGATCTGCATGGGGTGAGAGCAGGAGGGAAGGCTGGCCATCAAAACAGGTTTGGAATATGTGGAAACCTACCGCGAAGTGGAAAGTAACAATCTGTTTTCTCCGTCCCTGTGGAGAAGGGAGGAAATAATGGACCAAATGGCAGAATATGATTTAATCTCAAGAAAATTCAGGTTAAGCGTTAGGAAAAACTTTCCAACAAGAAGATAGTGTGATGGCAGAATCCATTCCCAGGGGTGTCGTTCCAATGCAAAGACATCCTGTTTGTACAGAAGCTGGAGACAAATTTGTTAAAGCTTTTTCTGTCCTCCAGCTGATGACAATGCTCCTGTAATTATTTGACTTATTGTTTATGGTGGGTATTTGTAGGTGCCCCACCATCATATCCCAGAACTGAGCTATGCGGTGCCACTGGTATGAAAAGTGTTATGGGCAGATTTTTGGCAGGCTGCAGGTGGATTCAGCATTGTTAATAAATAACGACCAGAAAACAAAATAGTGCTCATAGTTTTGGGGCTTTGAGTTGGTCAGTTTTCCTGGTAGAGGGATGTCTTGGACTTTGCAAAAGCCAGTTGTTTGTAGTAAAAGGCATTTGTTTTTCACCATTGGGCAGTAGTGGAAAGCCTTCGCTGCTCTTAATAAAGAGTAATCAAAGGAAAGGCTTTTTCCTCCTTGCTGTGGCATGAAGGCTATTTATTCTGTTTAGGTTGTGTAAGCTCTCCATGTTGGGGTCTGTGCTTGGCCAGTGCAAAAGCACGCTCTTGGTGCTTACCACATAATAACTAGCCAAAAAAAAAATAACAATTCCACTGTCCTCTTGAGATTGTTTTGTAAAGCTCAGTGTTTTCCTGCATTATACCCTGAAGCAACTCCAAAAGTATCAGAGTGTCAGGACGGCCTGTAGCCCAAGGGATACATCTAAAATTCAGATCACTTTTGTTGTGCATGAGTTGTGTTGCTCCATGTTAATGAGGTGAGTGCAGTGGGATCCCGGTATGCTGCGCAGTGACACGCCTGGGATGTTTAAGACTTAAGGAGCATCGTCCTCGATAACGTGGCAGAACCATGGGCAACACCGGTGCTAATATCAGGGCCTGTTCCCCCTCCAAGCATCTCCCTTCCCTGGCATCTGTCCGTCTGGCTGTCTCAGATGACCGTTGTGAGTCTGCACATTGCCTTTGGAATGTTTTAACTCCAGCAGGGGACCGGCAGCACCACGGTGCCACCAGACACTGGCACAGACTGCAACTGTGTCCTAAAAGCTCTGAAAACTGTCACCAAACCTTCCAAATAATAGCAATTGTGGTGCACCCAGAAGAATTGTGTGTTTTCCATGTGCAGTGTGTAAGTTTATAGATAAAACTCAGCTGACTCCATAAGAGAAGACAGAAACATGAGCAGCAGGATGGATGCTTTGAGGACCTTTTGCTGGAAGAGCTGAGAAAAAGAAATCCTGTATGTAGGGAAGGCAGATGAAACTTCTATAAAATATTTTATTCAACCCTCTGTTACCTGGATTGTCCAGCCAGGAGGTACTTACAGGAAAAAGCTGCATGGCAGCAGAGCAGAGGAGGAGGTGTGTGTAACGTGGTAAAACCTAAACCTCATGAGCAATGTACTAAGCAGGGCCTTTTACATTTCCTTTCCTTCCCCTTCCAAAAATACAGGCCTCAATTCACTTCCATTTTCCATTGCCGCATTCATACGTTTTGGTCCACGTGCAGAATGTAGGAATTATATTTTCTCCTTTTAACTGCGATCGGTATGAAAAGTTTCAAACCCCCCGAGGGGCAGTTGTGCCAGCTGCAGGCCGGGTCGCGCGCAGCCTCGCCTCTGGCGGCAGTGCTGCAGTGCCCAGGAACGCCGGTAAGACTGACGGCCTGCCTCGCCGCGGGCTGTACAAATACCCTGCGAGACCTTGGCTCTGCAGGGAGCGATTGTTGTCCGCGGGGGTTCTTGTGGGTCCCTGTCTGGATTCTGTCCTGGAACAAAGTGACTTTTCCTTCCCAGCGCAGAGGTGATACGGGAGCTGTGCCAGCTGCACCTTTCCCATGTGGGCAAGGTCTGAGGAGCGGTTTTCCTGTCCCGCTCCGCTCTCACGCAGCCTTTTGTTCCCCCCTGGGGCTGCTGCCCTCCTGGCTGTGCACAATTCCTCTGGGGACGCAATGCTTTCGCCAGCACCTTGTGATACAGCATGCTAAGGCGGCTCTGAGTGTGCCTTGAGGAACTGCCCCCACTGAATTAACTCACAGTGAGCCAGAGCTGCCGTAAAACACTTTGTCCCTCTAGGAAACATCTAGGAAGAAGAAGATGAGGTCACTGGAGATGATGAGGAGTGTTACACGCTGATGTAGCCTTCAGCCTTCCCCGGTTAAGTCACTCAGGTAGCGGGACGGTAGCAAGCTTTGTTGAGATGGAGCATTATAGGAAAGAAAAGCATCGCATTAGTTACGCTCTCCTTTCTGCAGGACGTAGTTCGTTTCTCCAGCTGATAGCTCAAGTTCTCCAAACAGCAAGAGTTGAAGTCACTCAGCTGCAGAAGGGTAAACGTCAGTGTAAGCAGAAATGTGAATATTGGGTGAAAACATCCCGGATGGTGGAGTTACTGCTTTACATCCCCAAAGTGGGTAGGCTGTGACGCAAAAAAAAGCCCCTTACAACACAGGGCTGCAATGCAAACCCTCCCCCGGTCATCCGCAGTCGCACACCGAGCCCGATGTGAAAACGTGCAGGGCTCCCAACCATGTGAAATAATAATGCTGGGCTCCCGTGCCAAGTTTCCAGCTGTTTCCACATGTGCATCTCATAGTTACCTCCTCCCGTGCGCCTGTGCCAGGACTGAGATTCAATAAAATGCCACACTAATCCGCAGTCCTTTTTCATTAAATGACCAATTAAAGCTGGAGGAAAAGGGTTCTTATTATTATTATTTCAGTTGGGAACATGTTCCCTGTAGAGCCGTGTGGTTTTTATATATATATTTTTTGCGATTATTATATTCTCTTCTACTTTATCTCTGCAGAGTTCCATTGCTACTGCAGCTGCTTTACCCCAGCTCCTTGCTGTTGCCTGACTTAGTGGTGATTTGGCTTAAAATTCTGTAAAAGGCATTAAATACGGCTGCCTACAAGTGACTGTATTCAAGGTGAGAATGCCGTGTTTATACACCGGCAAAGTGTAAAAACGGAGGAGTCAGAGAATATAAACAGCTACAGAAAAGTCTCTTTGCACAGAAAGGTGGTGGTGGCAGCCTGGGGCTGCGGCGAGGCTCGGCTCCTCGCGCTGGGCATGCACAGGTGGGGAGAAGGAGCAAAGAAAGCCCCGTCCCCAAGCAGTGAGGCAGGCAGGGACAGTGGGGAGAGCCGATTCCTGAGCTCTGCATGAGGCCGAAGCCAGTCGGGAAATAAAAGCTCAGGGTGTCTTAACCTGTCCTGGTTAGTCCACCGCGTTATGCCTAACACCCGACCTGGGGAGGTCCTGTGGTGGTGCCAGCTGGAAAGAGAGCTGGAGGTGGTCTTGGTCCCTGCAGAGCTGCGTGTGCTGCATTGCCCGGGGGCTGCAGGGGCTGCCCAGGAGCACGAGGTGAGCTGAGGCCCAGCGTTGGATGTGGAGGACGGGAGCCAGACGGGGCCTCGCTCCCTGCCCATGGAGGCGCGGGGAGGCCGAGCAGCCCACTCGCAGCCTGCCCTGCTCAGGCGCCTGTGACACGTGCATCTCTCCTGACTTGTTTTATTTAATGCACTGGGTGCTTCAGGCTCTGACTCCTCTGTTTTGCATGCTCAGAGCTGGCAAAAGTAGAGCTCAATGCCAGATGAGTCTCTCCCATTCTAAATACCATAAATATATATTGCAGCTCTGCAGACGGTGTCGGGGTCTGGTCCCACCAGATCCGCAGAGAGGAACTGTCACCTTCCTGCCCTGCAGCGCGATGCTTCCCTGGACGGAACCCAAATCACCTGGGCTCTTTTTTTTTCTCCCTTTGCCACCGTATCGCTTTACAGCCTAACGAGTTAACCAGCGCAGGCGTGAGCGCGGCTCTGCTCCCGCGTGCTCCCAGCATCGGCGGCGTGCGATATCCAAGCCTTTGTGCTGGGGGGAGCAGGGGGAGCTGCGCCGGGTGGAAATTTCTCACCGCAGACTTTGCTGGGGCCAGACATGCTGTAAATTTTACAAGAAAAACACTTTACAAACCAGAAGTCCAACTCTCGTGCGCATGGAGCCACTAATTAACAGTTTGGAGACCGGGCGAGCCAGGGAGCCTATTCCACCATCACTGAGCCTCTTGGTTTTGCATCAGGCTTTCAGGATTTGGGGTTCTCTGCGAAGTTCCAGCTCCAGGAGACTGGGGGCTCCTGTTGCTGTTTTTCTCCCACTTCCCCCACCTCGTGCACAGGACCCCTCGCACCTCGGGCATCGCGGAGCTACTCAGCATGGCTGGAAGCCTCGGCCAGAGTCTCTGGGGGATCCTCGACGTGCTGGGGCTGCGGGCAGGGATGCTGCCGGCTTCTGTCCCTCCGTGAGAGCCCCCAGCACCTCTGCACCAGGCAGGGAGCCAGGAAGAGAGGGAGAAATGGGAGACAGGGTTCTGAGAGGCGTGGAGGAGGAGGGAGAGCACTTGGAGGTGGCACGGTGCGGTGGCACAGACGGGACAGACCCAAGGGGAAGCACCGCGAGGCAGGACAGAAGCAGGCAGATGGGGAAAGGAACCTTTTTTAAAAAGCTGTTGGCTGAAATAACTGTGGTTTTCCTCTAGATTGTGATGAGCATGGGTCAGAAGCCCTCCGAGGCAGGGCTGCTGCTCGATGGGCCTTTCCACCAGAATTTGGTGTTTTCCATCTCCTTTCTCTCCTCTGTTTCCCGTGGCAACGGAAATAACAAACTTTGCCATTAGAAAAGATTTGCGGAGTAACTTTGCATTGATGTTCTGCATTAGTCACAGTCTTGCAGGTACAAATGCCGGGTTTAGCTTTCCCACAGTGTCCCCTACTGCTTGCATTAAAAAGTCCATTTAGGTGCACGTTAAAAAAGAGGGAAAAAAATGTACGGCACTGAAAGTCACCAGAAAGGGAAATGCTTTTTATGGAGCCTCACCAAGAATCCCTGCAAGTTGTGAGATGCATTCATTCATGGAGGGAGGTAAATATAGAGCCAAAATTGCCGACTGCAGTGTCCTAGAGCCCATTAATTTGGTTTCAGAGGTAGCATGATAAAGGGTTCGGCATAGACATTGCATGTAAAGAGGACAGACTAGATGAGAGGAAATAAAGAGGATGCAACAGAAAGGAATCCAGGAATAGAGATTTCGCCTTCTTCTGCTTTCTTTCCATTAACACAGCAGGAAAAGCAACATAATCTAAAAGGGTGGGTGGATTCTCATTTCCAAATGTGCAGTTACTGGCCATCAGGTGCACTGCGGCCGCTGGCCAGGCTTCGGGGATGCCTGCGGTGGTGGGCCCTGCTTTGCTCTTGGGGCAGCCCGACAGGGTGCAGGTGGCCATCGCAGCTCAGCTAATGAGAAACTCGTTAAACCTCTGTGCCTGGCATGCCCTCGCAGTGTCCGTTCCCTCAGGAATGATATCCAGATAGGATGACCTCGGGAGCTCTCTGGGCTGCCCTGGGATGCCGGCATGCCGTACCGGGCACAGCTGCTCCCACTGGCACCGTGGGGTCTTGGTCTGGACCTTGAGGTGCTGGATCCCATGGGATCTGTTCCTGCAACACCAGGACATTCATTGTTGGCCATCGCATCAGCTCTAATCCCTCCCCAGAGACCATGCAGACATCTTTAATGGTAACCATGCTGCAGGGCAGTGTCTAACATTGGTATTTCTTTCTCCTCCCCCAAGACCTACGAGCAGAATGAATGGATCATCCACCTGGCTGGGAAGCTGCTGGCCCAGGAAGAGGAGACCCTGTCCTTGATGGCAACGAACCCCTTCGCGGGCAGGGCACCCCCACGGTAAGCTTTGGTTTTGCCAAGGGAGCTGAAAGCTCCTGGGCTTTGTGTTCAGCGTGATCGTTCCTATCTTGGATGTCCAAGCACATTTTCTGTTGACTGCTTGTTATTTTTATTTGATGTTACTCAGGAGGCCATTAGATAGGGTGGTTTTTTGATATCAGGGCACCATGAAGAGCTGGTGCTCTCAGCACCTTACTGTCTTCTGGTGGGGACCCAGGGACCCTCGAGTTGGGCCCCTTCCCAGGCACCAGGGGCTTTGTGCTGCTTCTCTTGGACGGGAATCTCGACGGCTGCAGTGGTTTCCTGCCCAGCAGCTTCAGATTTTTTGCCATGATCACTTTGCGAGGTCAGATCAAAAATACCGTGTCTAGCAGCCTATTGAGATCTTTCAAAGATGAAACAGCCCTGCAAAAATACTTGTTTTTGTTGATACTCGTCTTGGAATTGTTTGCATTTTCGATGAGGAGACAAAGCAAACATCAGCAAGTGAAAAGCACAGATGAAAACCCCGAGGTTTCTACAAAAGGAAAATTTTCACAAAAGTGTCTATTTTGTTGATGAAGTTATTTTTAGCTGAAAAAACACTTTAAGGGAATTTTGGATCAACTTAAGTAATATTATGCTCTTGCTAATATTTTCCATTTGAGGCTCTCAAGATGCATAGCAAACAGGGATTAAGGTTCCCAGCACCAAGTGAAATGAACTTCCTTTTGAAACAGAGATGGTGTTTTTCAGCTTTAACACAGTGTATCCCTCAAACCTTCTGGAGGTGAGACTCCTTTTCTAGCCTAGACACCAAGAATCTCCACCTTTTACCAAGGTGCTTCCTTTAGGACATGCCATTCAGTGGCTCATACACTGAGGTGAATGTATGTCTGCGTACATTCTGCAGAAAAACAGCAGGCTCACAGCTTGGGATGCAAACTCTGAAGTGACTTTCCCAGCACGGTATTTGAGTATTTCCTATAACCACGTTTCCGGGGTTCCCCAGGCATCCCAAATTGTCTTCTAGCGCACAGGTCCTGTATCGGAGCACTGGTACGGGCTGATGGTAATGTGCTCCCTCCAAGCTCAGGAGCCAAGGCTGCTGGAGCAGCAGAAATTTGGGGTTGCGTGTATTATCCTCTCAGAGCCCGTTTCCCCTCGGCACAGCCCTCCCGGTGTGTGGAGCAGGAGCCTGCCCCTAGCCCGGAGACTCCCCACCGCGCCGGCGTTCCCGTAAATCGGGGTTTATTGTGCAGCTTGGCTTATGGGGCTGTGCCACGGCTTGTTGGGTCTGGTACACACAAATAATTACGCCTTGGCTCGGGTCCAGGAGGGACCTCGGGAACCTGTATTAATTACTGCTACAAAAGGCGTGCTGGGAGATAGCAGCACGTCCCTTGCCACGGATGGATACGGCTTTAGTAACGTTTATGGAGGGGTCTAGCTCTGCTTAGCTCTGCTTGCCTTGGTTTGGAGCAGAGCGGAGGTGCTGTGCAAGGGTGCTTGTGCCGGGACCTGCAGGGCCTCGTCTTTGTGGAGCTTGTCACGGGATCGTGTTGGGCTATAATTTGTGAGGCTGAGCTGAAATAGCTGCTGGAGACCTGTACGATGCTGGCTCTGTGTCAAATGGGGGGATTTACTGTCCGAGTCTCCCCAGACTTTGCTGATATCCCCGAGGCTTGGGGCTGTAAATTCACTGAGCAGTGTCCTTTGTGGGCAGTTCCCTTGCCTTGCTTTCTTTTAAAAAGTCAGCCCTGAGTGCTGGCTGACCCCGGGGGGTTCAGCAGAACCCGGACCTTTAGACACCGAGTCACCGGTTTGAATTAGGTGTCCCCTGGTGCCAGCAACCAAAAGTCATTACCATCTGGTGGCTGCTGGCTGTAAACGGCTCTCGCGGTTCGCCAAGTGACAGAAGCATTTGATAATCCCAGAGCTGTTTATTACCACCTGTCCCCCAGTGCCATAAACATCGCTGCTGCTACTCACCGCGACTGAAACTGAAAACAAGACATCATAGCAGATTAAAACTCAAGATGTGTATCGCGTCTCGCCTTGCAAAGCTTTGCCATGGGTTGCGTCTCTTGTATATTTTCTGGCATCAGTGGTGTTAAAAAAAATTAAAGTAGATGAATATAGGAACTCATTTAAAAACGAAAATAATGAAGCAGGGGTAACACTAAATTGTTCCAGGTGTGAATAGGTTTTTTGTCATATTCTGTAACAGATAAGGAAATTGAATGTTCAGGAACTTAAAGCAAAAACAAAAGCAAACCTTTATCTTCCTTAGCATTTATAGGATAACGATTGCCTAGAGGATAGAGGGGTACAAGCAGTTCCGATAGCTGTGGAGCAGCATGGGTGCTGTGTTGAACACACAGAGCTATATATATTGTTGAACAGGGTCTTGATTCATGCGGTACCTTGGTTTTACCAAAGCACAGACTCTGTTTTCACTCTTTAGCAGCTAGTTTATAGTAGGAAAAGATCAGGATCCAGTGCTGGTTTTATGTGTCAGCTGCCTTTGCTCTGGCATTAGTTTTGCTTTAAAAGTTTTTCATGGGTCTAGTGTATTTTTGGGTGGCTTAAAATAAAAATAACAATTTACAAATGCTCATTTTGGTTCAAACCAAAGTCCAACACGCCCTTTAACCCTGGATCCTAGTTTGTAGGTCACGTTTCTGGTTTTAGCAAGCCAAACCCAAATACCTGGTACTTTGGCCCTGTCCGTATTTTACCCAGGCTGCGAGGATGCAGGAGCTGGAGCACAGCCTGCAGTGGGGTTGCCACTTAGTCACCGATTCCTGTTGTTATTTACACTTTTTTGGCTGTTGTTTGCTGGTAGCACTTCCCCTGCATAGCCTGCATATGGAAACTGAAGTGATCATTTGCCTTTTTTTTTTTTTTTTCTCCCAGTTTTTATGCCCCATCCCAGTTCTGCTGAGTTGACACTTCTGGCATTTGCGGCTGGCGCGTTCGCAGCAGCTCTGTCAGCTCCTTCGGATCCAGCATTCGTTCTGCTCAGGCGGGCTCGCCTGCCCGGCTAGCTGGGGCTTTTTTCTTTAAATTTCAAAAATTTGCCATTTCTCTGCTGGATTTCAGGCGGTCCCTTGTTGCACTTGGAAGCGGGGTCCCTCCCACGCCTGCTGAGCCCCATTCACCCAGAAGAGCTGCCCACAGCTGGGGACACTTCCCTGGGCCCCTGGGCCTGGGAGGGAGCAGAGGCAGCGGTGGGAAATGAGCAGGACACCCCCGTTTGGATTCAGCCCCCTGAGCAATATTTAGCTGCGCACTGCATGCGCAGATCCCCAGCGCTGGCATTTGCCTTTTTGGTGTTACAATTTCATTTTGGTTGTAAGCAACAACCTTAAATCTGGGCCCTAACAGTAGCATCTGGAAAGAAGAGAAAATTCCAGGGGTGTGGAGCTGCGGCGGTGCCCAGAGGCTGCCCATGAGCTGGCTGCTGCGAGCCTCCAGCGCAGCGCGGTGCCACCTCCCGGCTCACTGCTGCGCTCCCCTTCGGTAGCTGCCTGGAAAAAGGGCTAATTTTCCTACCAGATCCCCCCCTCCACTCTAAAGGGAATTTTGAGACTTAATTATTTTCATTCCCTGCTAGACTAAATAATTAGGGGAAGGGACTGTTTTCCATAAGAACATTACGCTCCATACTCCACGGAGTTTATTCTGTTAATGGAAACTCTACACCTTAAATAGCCAAGGGACTTTCAAAATGAGTTAATGCCTTCGAAATGAAATTTCTGAGACCAAAGTTTGTAGGTTTCTTTACAACTCTAGAAATTATAGTATTTTTTCAAGTGTGATAAACTTAAAATGAGAAACAGGTGACTGATTAAAAATGAGGGCATTGTTGAGCACCCAGCCTAGCTGAGTGTGAAGCTTTACTTCAAGCAAAGTGATGTTTGTGGAATGTAGATTTACAAAATATTATTGTGCAGCGGATAGTTCATAAAACACCCGCCATCATAAATCTGAATGGTAGGGCTTTGGCTGAGAAATTAATAAGTGTTTAACACACCGTCATGGAAACAGCCTGCAACAACGAAAGAAAACAAAAATCAGGTTTTGCCTACAGAGGGAGGAAAAAAAATATCGATTTTATTTTTGACCTGAAGTGTTCAGTGTGTCTGATATTAAATCATGTTCACTTAAGGACTTTTATTCCAATTATAGTAGCACTCTGTTGAAAAAGCCCCAGCGTGCAGCTGAAGACCTGGATTTGTCGCGGCGGTGTTATTTATGGAGGCAGCGCTTCCAATTTGATGCTACCTGACCAGGAGGGGCCAGACCTTAAAATATCTGTTTACAGCCCTTAGCAGCTCTGACGGCCACAGAAGAGAACCAGAAGTCCCCACAGAACAGGGTGCAGGGGCTGCTCCCTTGGGTGAAACAGCAAAGTTCGCTCTGCAAGTGTGGGTCAGGGCTGGGTGCCCATGGGGAGAGGATGGCGTGGGAGGAGGAAGGCTCCAGGACTCAGCCCTGGGGGGTTGGTTATAGGCGCAGTGAGCGTCTGAGGAACTTTTTAAGGGTAAAATACCAAAAGTTTCTTGAAGTTTGTTTTTTAAATAGAACAAACAAACAGGAGACCAACCCAGCACGGGTGGTGGTCATTCTGTAACTATTGAGGGCAGTGCTGGAGGAAGGCAGGATGTAGAGAATTAGAGGTAAATATGGGCTGGAGGGGGAATGGTATTTCTGCCTTGCAGGGTCTCCCTGAAAGGAGTCCCTAGAGGCCGCAAGAGCAGTGTTCACGGGCAGGGGATGCTGCATGGGCACGTGAGGCCTTCAAGGTGTGAGTGGAGCTGTGACGATCCCAGGCAGCCCCTCTCAGCCCAGATGTTTCTCTCCCGGGACAAGTCTCCCTCCAAGCTCTGATCCCAAAGCCAAAAGAAGTGTTTGCCTTCCCGGCTGTTCAGACAAATGGGCAGGAGCCAACGAAAATTCAGTTTGTCTTCCCCTGGGTCCCTGCTGCGGGCGAGGGCCTGGGGCAGGCCGGAGCTGTGGCCGTGCTGAGCCGCAGGTGGGCCCGTCCTGCACCTCAGGGTTTGTCCTGGTTTCTCAGGATAATCCTTTTGTTCTACGTTTATTTGATGAACACTGTGATTTGGCAGAATGTGGCTGTAAGAAATCTCTGGGTACCCGAGTGGGCCACGCAGCATCACAGTGTAGGGTGGCTGCAGAAATCAGCAGCGCCCCAGAGCCTCTCCCACAAGCACTGGTGTCAACCGCACGGAGAAGTAAAATATTTTGTGTGTTTCGCACTGAAAAGATGTTTCACCAGCAATGAGAACTGGGAGGTGATGGAGTTCTTAGGGGTGAAAAAGTCCAAACACGTTCCTTCGGCTTTCTCATTGGGTTTTATTGCAGTTCCTGTACTAAGAGCAGCACCTGTGCTAAGATAACAACTTTGATTTATCTTCAACAATGCACAGTCTAATATTATCAGAGTGAAATGATTCCGCTCTCATGGAGGGAGACTTTAAGGAATTTTCTTTTGATTAAAAAAACAACTCCATGTCGTGGGGCAGCAGGGCAGAGCTAATGTCACAGCACTGGGATCTTGGCAGGGCCAGGGCCAACTCGTGTTTGCTCCATCCCCTGCCACCTGCCGCATACCGACCATTAACCCCTGCTGAAGGTAATGCCTGGCAGTGCTGTAAGCCGTGGGGATATCCACGTTTCTTTCCCACCAGGTTTGCTCTGCTGTCACTGTAGACACAGCCTCTGAGCATCAGTTTTCGACCTGTCAAATGGAGTGAAAAAAATTGTTGCCCTCTCCTGAGAGAGTTTTGAGGATGAGTTGCCCACAAGATGCTCTGGCTCTGCAGGGCCAGACCTCACAAGAGCCTTGGAGAAAAAGAGGTCAGTGACATGGAAAAAAAACAACCCATAGAACTACCCTCATTCTGCAGTGATTCGTGGGCCAAAGATGAATTTATGGTCGCTGCTGCTAGCGGCGCTGGAATAAGCAAGAAAAGCAATGATGGAGGCTCTGCTAATTTAATGAATTTGTACTTTCCACTGCCACTTGCTCTCTGATTTACAATGGAGTGGGGAACCTCGAGATAAAAAAAAAAAAAAAACCACACATTGAAAAGACGACTCGTGTTTTGGTTTCTTTCTTCCCTCTCCCACCCCGGCTCGCCCTGTCAGGCCATTAATTCTAACAGAAAACACCGGGTCTGGTTTTTTCCCTCGAACCCCTCAGCTGTTGCAGGGAGACAGCTGCACCCTCTGGAACTAATTACAGCTGTCTGGGAGATTTAGCCCTCCATCGCAACAACTCCAATATTGCTGCTAATTTTTAACACGTACAGTTGGAAGATGTCATAATAGGCTGATATATGATCGAATCTTAAAAGTGCTACAGCACAGCTGCTACCGGGCATCTGGTGGGATGAATATATTGATTTAAAAAATAACGCTGATTATTTTTAGCTTCCCTGGCCTCCCCAAGGCTGCAGTCTTGCCTGATGCGGGCGGTGATGGAGGGTGCGTGCATCCCCGGGGGGGCGATGGCACACGTGTCCCCACGCCGTGCCACGTGGGGCTGGCAGGCCCATCTGCACGGCGCGTGGTCCTGTCCCTCCCCGCCATCCGCACCGAGATCCACAGCTGCCTTGTGGCTCCTCCAGGCACTGCCACCATGGCTGGGAGGAGCTGGCAAAGGGACGCCCGTGTCCCTCGTCCTGCGTCCCATCAGAGGCTGTTGTTGTAGCGAAGGTGGTTTTCTGTCTCCTGGAGGAGAAACGTCTGGCTCGCTTTATCTGACCGAATCCTGTTTCTTGCTTCTCAAGTAATTGTTTTGCTTTCGTGTGTCTCATAAGGGACCTAACCTGGATGTTGCTGGTTCAGCTGGATGCTTCCTCCAGGCTGGTCCCCACCTGGCTGCGGCAGTTGTACCCGCTGCGTCCCGCTGGGTCAGGGAGAGCTCCTAGCTTTTGTTCACTCAATAAATCCTGGGAAACTGCTTGCAGCAAGGAATGGCTTTCCTGACCTTCCTGACTGTCTCTGAAACATGAGCATTGTTCGTCCTTCTCCTGGTGTGAGGGATCACCTGTGATGTTAGTCTCCTTTTAACGTAGATAAAGTAGCTTGCTCGTGACCTTCCTCAAGATGCTCACATTTCCCTAGAGCAGCAAGCCAGGTTCCTGCATGCTGGCAGTTTCCAGCAGCCAGAGGAGCCTCAGGGACCTTTGGATCCCTTCCACCACCCAGAAGGTCTTTGCGTGAGCCCCGAGATTGTGAAAAACACAAGCCGTTTTCGATAAGGCAAGCTGCAGCCTGTAGCAGTCTCTCGGTCTGCAGGCAGCCACGTCTCTGTGGGTCCCACCTGAGTTACGAGCTGTCCAGGTCTCTGAGCGATGCTCGTAAACTCCGTGAGCCCTGCTGGGACGGGCTGCAGGACATTCTGCTCCAGACACCTTTGTACGGGGGCACGCTCGCTCCCCCATGGGACAAGGAGGGAGCAGGTACAGCGAGCTCGCGCCGGGAGAGGTTGCAAACCCTGTAACTTTGGAAGCGAGGTACCCTGGTAGATTATAAATGCTGGGATAGCTTGTAAACTCTATGAGCCCTGAAATGAAGGGCTCCAGTGAGTATTAAATTCAGAAACGTACATCAGAGAGGCTCGGAAGGCAAGATTCACGGAGGTCACAAATTTTCCGTTTCCCCCATAGCCTCCAGCCCTGGGAAGGCACAGAGAGGCCGGGCAGTGGTGGCTCTGCAGTGCCCTCCTCGTGTTTTGGTGCATTTCTGCTGCAGTTGCTCAGCTTTCACACATGGGGTGAGTGGTTCAGAGCCCGGCAGAGCTCAGCACCACGAACCACACAGCCCAGTAGCTGTGCAGGTCCCTCCCGCACGGGGCTCAGACCTCGCATCCCAGCAGCACAGGTGGGACGGGGCTGGGACAGGAGGGTCGCTCGGGTTAGAGATGGGGGGCTCAGGGGTACCTCTCAGGTTTACTTGGACTCTAAACATAAGGCCTTGAAGCATGCTCAGATAGAAAGGCAAACTTTTTGCCACAAAAATGCAGCTTCAGTTGCGTGTGGTTGCTTTAATGCTCACACGGTTCTAGTTTTACATGCCGATCCCTTTGATAGCAAACATTTTAATAGACAAAGAACATATGGGAAAAATCATACCAAATCAGATGATAGATATCATTTAATCTGGGCAGGCAAGCCCAGTCGAAAGGGACAAGGAGCTTTTCATTCCATGGGGTTACTGGGCAGTGCTTGGGTAGGGGAAGGCACTTTAGGGGCTGAGCAGAGTCCTGGGGTCTCCAAGCTCTGCCCAGGGCACTCAGAGAAGTTCTCTGCCCTCCGTGCTGTGCATCCCCAACAAGCAAATGGGGCCCTTGCCAGTCAGGGCTTGCAGGTAGCTCCTTTGGGCATCCTGCTGGTTTTGTATCGTGGGTGCGTGTGGACACTGGAGCACCTGGGCAGTGAATAAAAGTTCCAAAAGTCCCAGTGGGGCAGGTGGATCTGCAGGAACTGATGTAAAATCAGCCAGAGGCTCAGCCACATGCGTCCCGTTACCAGGCTGCTTTTATCAGATGGCTCCATGTCCCCTTCCCCATGTGTCCTGTGCCAGCAGCACAGGGGCTTCTATTTCGAAGCCATTTCCCAGGTTTCAGGGAGGAGCTGGTTGTGTGGGTTGCTTCCCTGGTTGGTGCTGGGAGCTCCGGATAAGGGCAGCCACAGGTCTGCTACTTGTCCCTCTCTAGGCATCCAGAGCTGTCTGGATGAAGCTTTTGGGGTGGTGGATTTGTTCTGTGAATTCAGGAAAGCAATCAAGCAGCACAGCTTTTAAACCTCCTATCTCGGGCGGGAGCCTGCAGGCTGCCCAGACCCGCATAAACCGTGCTGCTCAGTAGTGCTCTAATTATGAACAGGAAATTTTGTGCTCCTGCGAAGTAAACACTGTGGGAGTAACACTTCAGCCCCCGTTTGACTTTTACCAGCCACAGAAAAGCAAGGAGAGAGGGTATAAAACTGGCCCTGGTGGCAGGGAAGCCGGCAGCTGCAGGGCAGGGTTTGCAGTGCTGAGATGCAGGTGGCCCCGAGCTGCGGGGGGCTCTCGGGCAGCATCCCCAGGACCCCAACCCTCTGGTGCCTGGATGCTGGACAGGGCTGGGGGGCAGAGGAGCAGCCAGGGCCCCCCAGTGTCTGCCCCATCTGCAGCAGGGAAGTGGCTCCTGCTCTCTGGGCCGCTCTGTGGATCAGATTCCTCGGGCTCCTTTTCCCGGCACCTAACTGAGATCTCCCAGGCTGTCATCAACACCCCTTAGTTCTTGTTCCAGCCACAGTTATGGGATCAGTCCCTTTTTCTGTTCGCCTTTTGTGTATTTGAGGACTGTTACCAGCCCCCGTTCAGCCGGCAGCAAGGTGGGGTGCCAGGGGGTGTATGGCGTTGGAGGACGATGTTTAAATGAGAGTCCACGTGCGTTAGTCTGGGCTCCCTTGGGTCACTCTGTTCTCCTGAGAGGGGGGTGAAACCCCGAGGCATTTGCTCTGCTTTCCTTGCAGCTAGGAGACAATCCCAACAGGGGTTGCAGTCTGTGGCGGTGAGGCAGCAGCCTCCTTCATGTCTTTTGTTAGCAGAATCGTTCCCGTAGTGCTCATCTGGGTCCCCGTCAGGATTTAAATTGAGATGTCAAGATGTGCTTACAGCAGACCTTTTAATTGGGCTGCAGTTTTATCAGCCGTCTGCCATCTCTCCTGCTTCCTGTTTGAGTGTGTTACAAAGGTGAGTGCTAGTGGCAGCCGTACAGGAGTCGTCCCTAATTATTTTAGCAGTAGGAGCCAACTCGTCGGCGTCCCGAGGTGCAGCCCTGGGAGCGAGCAGCTGCGCGAGCGTGGTGCCCTGCTCAGTAGCAGGGTTTGTATTTTAGTAGTGAAGCAAAGCAGCCTTAAATGAGCATTGACATGACTTTGACATTTTTATATTGTGGGTTATTTTATGAACTTATCCAGCAAATGCAGCGATGCACTCTGCAAGCAGGGACCCCAACGCTGAAGGACCGGGGTGTTACTCCTGCTCTTGTCAGCATGCCCTACATCAAGCGGGACCAAACCTCCCGAACCGAGCGGCATGTTTAGCCTCCGAACGTGTTTCGCGAGGCTGATGAATGCTTCTTTCTGCACTGTTTTAAAATCTCCTTTTCTGTCAACTCCCAGGGCGGCCAGAAAACAGATGCGCTCGGAGCCCTGCTAACAAGCGGCGGAGCGAAGGGAACAGCCGCCGGCTGGGGCAGTGGGGCACAGGGGGAGCTGGGGTCGGTCTGTGTACCCACAAGTGTCCTGGGCAGAAATACTCTGTAGTGCTCTCAGGAAAGGGAAAAAAAAAAAAAAAAAACTTTTGTGCTTTATTATTCTTCTTGCAGCTAGGTTGTAGAGGGTGTGGAGGACAGTGCGGTGGTGCGTAGTGCACAGGGTGATGGTGGTGTGCCATAAGGGTCTCCTGCCTCACGCATCGCTCCTGAACGGCATTCAGAGGAGCCAGGAAGGCTCCAGCAGTGACAGCCAGCACCGCTGCTGGTGGCACAGGGGCTGGGGCTGGACAGGGCAATGGGGAGGGTGAGCCAGGCTGAGCACGCTGCGGCTCATTGCTCTGGTTCCTGTGCGCTACAGATTCCGTCCTGCAGGGCGAGGAGCCCAGCGCCAGTCCCCTCCTGACCACCCTGTGCTTTGTTTCTCCAAAGGTGGATCCGAGGGGAACACTTCAAGTACAAATTCAGCCGACCTGGGGGAACGCACGCCGGCGAGGGGAAGTGGTGGATTCGGAAGAGGATCGGCGCCTACTTCCCCCCGGTCAACCTCCAGGGCCTGAAGAAGTTTTACGAAGACAGGAGTTGGCCGTACCCCGTGCGGGACTGATGGAGCCAGGTCAAGAGAGACTGGCTGGGGAAGAGCGAGAGCCGTCATCTCTCTTATAAAGCACAATTCTTGCTTCCCTCTGTATTTTTTTACAAATCTTTGTTTACACATATTTTACAGTAGGTTCCCAGCCAACCTGTCCACCTGCTGTTGTGGTCTGGTTTTTCTCATCTTTCTGTTTCTGTCTGTTTGTCTTTCTCTTCATAGCCTTGCCTGATGATTGATTTCTTTTGTCAGGCTGCTCCATTAGAAAATCATCAGCTCTAGAGTCAAGAAAAAGGTGAACAAATACAGAGTCAAGTTAATATGTCCAATTTGGCACATTCCGGATTTGTAACAAGTATTTGTGAAGAGGGTTGTTATAGCTCTGCTGATGCTGGAATTTCACTTTATTAGATGAAAGTTTACAGGTAAAAGTCGAAATGGACCAAAAATTATGAAATGTACTTTTTGGGGGAAAGGTTCAGTAAAGTCAAAGCTCCTTTCCCTTTCTCACTGCTGTCTACTTTACAAACTCTCAGGGCAACGTTCAAGTCTCCTGCAGATTTAATTCTGTGCCATTTGAGACATTAGCACAGGGGGGGCTCAGCTGAATTTTCTCTGTCCAGCTGAAAGGAGGCTCAGAACACCTTGCTGCTTTCTCTGTCCTTTGCACCAGAGCCCAGTGCTTCTGCCTGTCCACCTCCTGTCTTGCTGCTGCTGGAATCAGCTTGCAAAATGGGACGTGAGGTTCAGAAATGTCTGGTCGGTGTTCTGCATCCTGGGCTGTCCGTATCAGTAAGTCTCAGCAGAGTGCAGAAACCCCTGCCCTGCAGCGCAGCACCACTCGTGCCAGGCCGGCCAACTCGCTGAGCCATCAAAGCTGCTTTATTCCCAATATACCTGCCCTTATGCTACCCCCTGCATCGCCCTGGGACAGGCCTGCCCAGAGCCGCCTGATTGCAGGGCAGTGACCAGGCTGCACCATGTCCAGAGCTGCTGATCCCTGCAGCGAGCAGGGAGCTGGCCCCGGGGCTGGGGAACCCCCTGAATCCCTCCTTCCCCCTCTTTGCTTCAGCATTGATGCTTAGCATCACCCCACATGGTCCCACCGCGTGGGTGTTGCTCGGTGAGCCCCGATCACAGACACAGGAGGAAAATGAGAACGCGCAGAGCCTGGATGGCTTGGGGAAACGGTGGGCAGCTGGCCCAGGTTGGTGCTAATAACTGATTGCTTGTTTGCACATTTTGCTGCAGACATTTCTTCTTGAAGGGAAAAAAAGTTCAAAGCAACCTGCGTAACGCATAAAATCCCCTTGCCTCGGGGTTGCCCGCAGAAAGCCACGGGTCTGCTGAGGGTCCCAAAATAGCTCATGGTGGAGCTGCCGTGTAGGCTCTGTGCATCGCCGGCACGGCCCCGAGGACAAGCGCAGCCCTGTGCGGCCCCGCGGCGCCCAGCACGCAGCACCCACGCTTCCAGCCACTGCTCGGGGCTCAGCTGGGGACAGGGGCTGCTTTCAGGAGGCGGCTGGAGTCACCGAGTCTGCCGCCGGCCCCACCAAGCTCAAACAGGTTTTGTTTTATCGGGCCCTTGCCTGGCCGCGCAGACGCGCTGGGCTGCTTTTTCCTGTTTGCTTAACCTGGGGTTTTATAACTGGCTCTTTCTCTCGGCCCAGAGCCGCGTGTTTGGAGAGCTGGCGGGGTTTGGTGCCGCGGGTGTCTGTGCTCGGGAGGCGGCGAGCATCCTGCGGGGCACGGCCCCGCGCCCGGGGCAGGAGAGGAGCAGCCACGGGCCGGTCCCGCTGGGTCCCTGCGGTGCCGTTGGCCTCAACCCCCCAGGGGACAGCGGTGGCTTGAGAGCGCACAAAGAGGCTTTCAGCCTTCCAGCTCGCGGTCAGCCCAAGCCACGGGTGAAGGGATGAGCGTTGCTCTGTGCTGGGCCCTGAAATGGGTTGATGCTCGGGGCAGAGACAGCATCCCTCGGTGCCACCAACTGCATGGGGGCTGATGCTGGCCTTGTCCCTGCCCTGTCCCCAGGGCTCATCCGACCAGGGTCTGAGCCTGTCCCCTCCTGGCACGAGATGCTCAGCAGTGTGGCCAGTTGCAGTTTTGAAGGAAAAATCTGAGAAAGCAACCAGCGGGTAAACCTGTCCTACACACCAGCGCGGGGGGGTGACCACACAGGAGGGAGGATGCGGGCACAAACACCGTGTCACACGTTCCTCCCCGCCTTCAGACCACGTGTACCAAATGGGCACCACCAAGAGTGTATTTCTGGAAGGGGATTAAAGAAAGCAGCTCGTGAATAACCACAGAGAGCCTCACTCATCTTGAATTTTTTCCTAAAAACGTTAAAAAAGGAAGCAGCTGCCCCGGTGCAGGCAGCCTGCTGTGGTGTATGCCCTGACGTGGGTGCCCGCCCGCTGGGGACACCGCGGCTCCGGGGACTCACCACGATGACTCCGGTGTGTCCTGGGTGTCACACCACTCGTTTGGTGGCCTGAGTGTCTGATCCCCCTCCCACTGAGCCCAGAGGATGGCAGGGGTACCTACAGGACTGTGGGTGCCGAGAGGTGTCCGCCTTTGCCAGAGGTGCTCCAGGCTCAGCATGGCCGAGCCCCATTTGGGCACAGAGATGAGCCACCCCTGCACTCTCCTCTCCCCGTGCCACCGAGGCCAGCACCAGCTGAGCGTTGCAGCAGGTTGAATCCTGCCCCAGTGACCGCTTGCAGTTGGCACCAGTGAAAGCTGTGGCCATGGAGGCGCACAGCCCCTCGGCTCAGCCACGGCGTGTCTGCAAAACGTTGGTGCTCCCGGGCAGCGGCCGGGCGAGTCCCGCGTGTGAGCTGCATTGGAACCATGACCAATAGCTTAATTACAGGGCTTGGATCAACTTATAGTGCTCTCTGAACTGTAAATAATGTTTATGACTCAATTGTGTTTTCCTAAATATTTGCCATAGTTCAAAACCGATATTCTTAATGCATCTTCCTGCAAACAATGGAACATTTTGTTCCCATGACCGTGTGGAAGGACAGGGGTGAGCGCTGCGATGCCGCGTCTCGCTCCCAGCATCTCCCTTCCTGGCGTGGCCGGGGGACAGCGGGCAGGCACTGCCTTTGCTGTGCTCAGGGTGATGGAGGCCTCTCTGTGCCCATCAAGGTCTGCTGTAGTCAAGGGCCCCCCAAAAAGCACCAAGCAGAGGTTAAGGGGCGAAGCTCGGCTGCTGGGGGCTGCCGGTGCAGCTGCTGCCTTGCTCAGCCCTTGGGGATTCAGCGGCGGAGCCTCCCGTGGAGCATCCCTGTCTGCGCGAGCACAGGAGCTGCCGGCACTCACCTCACTGCCAGATGTTATTTGAAACATTTCGTGATTTTTTTTTTTCCCGGTTCTCACACATCTGAAATTCAGCCCTGGGGCCGGATGCTCTCGCGGGGCCATGGGCAGCCCCGGCTGCTGGGCTCTTGGCAGGGTGCTGGGGCGGGGAGCTGGGGGGAGCCCCACGCGGCTCTGTTTGCTCAGGCTTGGCAGGATGACGGAGCCTCCTGTGGATGGGGAACCCGGGGACTTCGCACCTGCAACCCGTGATGGTTGAGCCTGCCCCATCCCCATCTGCGTCCCGCAAGGGACCGGGCTCCCACCTCATGCATCTCCCCACAAAGCCACCTGAGTTAACTCTCCATTAAAAGCTCCCCCGGCCTCGCTGGCTGCTTCCCATCCACGTTAGGCTCTAATGCAAACAAGCTGTCCGGGGCAGGATCCGTGCCGGTCCCGGTGAGTGACGGTGCGAGGGCGCAGCGGGGCCAGGGGAGCGCGGCCGCATGTCCCGCGGGGACGGAGCCCCTCTGCGCCACGGCCGCGGGCTGCTCACCGGCAGCTCACGGGGTGCCCCCCCCCCACCCCGCTTTAATTAATTTCTTTTGGTTTCCAACCTCTGGGTCAGGGATAATGGAACCCAGACCGTCATTTACATTCCTGTTTGTTGTGCGTTGCGCTGCTTAAGCTTTTTTCTTTTCCCCTTTTTTTTAAATCTGAAATTCTCGCTCCACTCTGGAGCGCTGGCTGGAAGATAATATACATTCAAAGGCAGCAAGGAAGGTGCATGCAGGGAATTAAATTAGAAACGTTTCCCTCGGACAAAATTTTTAAAAAGAAAAGGAACAATTATTTTGAGGGGGTTAGGAAATCAGAACCACATTGTGTTATCTGTTGCCTGGAAGTTTTCTTGGAGAGTTTTTTTTTTTTTTTCTCTGAGCTATGCACTGGACATAAAACTTTGTGGCGTTCCCAAATCAGCGTGCCATAAATCCATTTGAAAGATAACTCTGTCTGAGGCCTGCTCCTGCCAAGTCCCTCTCCCTTGGATGCTGCTGAGGATGGGAAGGGGACACCCACCGCGCACCAGCCAGGGGGATTAGGGTCTGGATATAAACCACGGCAGCTCGTCCCAAAAAAGGGAACCAGGCTGTTTTCATCCCATATGTAAATGCCTGGTCCTGTTGTGGCTTCTGGAGAACACAAGTTGAATATACACAGGCAGGTGGAATTTAGCTCATCTCTTGTACACAGGGAAAGGCTAAATCAATCCGTACTTGGGTAATTTGGGAAAACCCAGCAGTGTGGCTTTCAGAGCAAGCTGAAGGTGTCCGTGCCAAGGGGACGGTGGGGTAGGAGGCTGGATCGGTGTCCCCAGGTCGGGCCGAGCTCTTCGTTTGCATCATTGCTCTCCCTGCCATGTGAGGCTTTGGCTTGGACTTTATTGAGTATAAAGTTGCAAGGGCTTTCAAGTTTTTATAGATATCTCCCTGTCTCCAAACCCTGCAGGAGAGCTGTCTTCTGGAGGTAAGATGAAAACGTGCGCCGTGTGTTAACATGCAGCATTTAGCCTCCCACAGGAATTTAAGACAGCTGGAAAATCTTTAATGATGGATTTATATTTTGAAGTTGTTTCCAAACATAGGAAGGGTCGCTGTAAGACAGCTGAGCTTTCTGCGGGGATTAGCAGTAGCAAGGTGATGTTAAATACAAATGCTTTATGCTGCCACCAAAGGCAGGGTGGGTTCTGTCTCAGGAGCACGGGGAGGTTCCTGACTCCATCACCGTCACGCTGCTCCGTGGACCCTTGGAGAACTTCTGCCCCCCTCCAAAGCCCCTCAAACTAACACCCTTCCTTTAAAAAAGACCTCTGGGGTTGGTCTAAAAAAAACCTTAGGACTGGGGCAAGAAGTCCTTCCTCTCATTTGATGTTTCAAGATTGACCCAGGTCATACTTTGAGACCTTTCTCTGGATAACGGCGTGCATTTGAGCAGCACCTGGGGGCCGTGGCTCTGCAGCGGGGCCGGCAGTGAGTCCTCCCGCGGGATTCACCAGGCAGCCCTGCCCATACCTGGCCTAGCAGCACCATGCACCAGCCAGAGGCCTCCTCGTTCCTGGAGCATTCCTAAGCTGTGGTTGTTTGTCGTGAAGTAGCCAAGCTTCAGTCTGTGAGTTCCCGTAGATGTCTCGGTGTGCCTTCCCCACTCGGAGCTGCTTTTAGAAGCTGGCTTCGCTTTAACACATATTAAAGGAAAGAGCTTTTTTCCTTCCCAGTAGATTAAGTTTGGCTAAACAATTCAGTGTGAACTGCTGGGCATGAGGCAGAAACCTGTAGGCTAAATTACCCAGCTGCTATAAGTTTAGACCAGCATGGGATGAATTTCAGGATCGTATATTAGTTTTCATTTAATCTGATTATTCTGGGCTGGAGTTCCTGGAGGGTCTTCAGGTTATTGTCAGTCAAAAGAATCTTTAAAAGCTTCCATTTGCACTAAACTTTTCCCATTAGAAGTCTATTTTCATTATGGATCAATTTTTATTTTAATGAAAAAATTATTCCCCCCCCCCCCCCCCTTTTTTTTTTTCCAGATGGGTTGAAAACGAAGCAGCGGCGGTTGCTTCACTGCTTTGTGTCAGATGTGCAGCCGGGGGGGGGGACTGGCGAGGTCCAGGCACGGAGGGGTTGGCGGGGTCTTGCCAATCAAAATGCCATTCTCCTCTTCGGGCGAGGATCTGGCGTGGCTGAAGGACCTCGGGCGGGTGAGGCAGAAAACCCAGAGCCCCCCCACGGCCCCCAGGCGGGCAGCCCCATCCCTGCGTGCAGGGCGAGCGGATGCCTCACCGCTTCGTGGAGAGAACCCACTCACGGCTTGCCCTTGGGATTTTAGTTAAAAGAGCAACGTGGAGGTTTCCAGAAATAACCCCCAAACCCGTGGCCTTTGTTTATGCAGGATTTCGCATTGGATGTGCCCGCCCAAACCCTGTGTCCCCGTGCTGCTCCAGCTGGCAGTCCCAGCACTGAGCTGTTTGGGGCCAGCACCGTGCGAGGCTCTGCAGGGACACGCCGCTGTCTCTGTGTCCTGGTGCCTCGTCACTGCCAGGACCACTCAGCCGGGGCACACTTTGCAGGGGGGCAATGGGGAGGAGGGAGCTGAGCTGTGGAGCCGCACGTCCCAGCCGGGCACCCTGCGGGTCCCCCCTGGTGCTGGGGTTTTTTGCCCCCTCTGCCTCCTGCACCTGGGCAGCCCTGGCTTGCTGGGGACAGCCCCGAGCACGTGGCATTGGCACTGCCAGAGCTGGACTGTGGTTCAGCCGTGCCTCAGTTTCCCTTTGTGAGACAGAGGATGCTTCGTGCTCTCTGCAGAAATAATGCAGATGTAGGTCTGGTTTTCTCTGGGGGGATTTCTGGGCTGCTCTCTTACCAGCAGAGCCTTCCTCCACCCAACCACCCTCTCCAGCTGAAAGTCCCCAACTCCCTCGTCCTCCACAGCCTCCCATTTCTTCCTCTGCAGAGCAGGCATTCAGGGGCAGCCCTGCAGCAGCGGGGGGATACTACCCTGCCCTGCCCGTCATTTAGTCAGGGGGCTTTCCCCTCTCCCCCCTCACGAGCCGGCAGCCTGCTTCCTCCGCGGTAGCTGCTCCGGATAGGATTGCATGTTGCTGAGCTTTTCCGTGTAACTGTTGCTGAGACAATTACGTTAAAATCACACCACCTGCAAGCAGTTAGTTAGAATAATAAATAAGTGATAGATTATCAAATAAAGTGTTTGCTTCAGATGAGGTCATCCTAGCACCGTGTCACGGGTCTCGGAGGGTTTGCAGGCTGCTTTCCTGCCGCTGATCAGCTGAATAGCTCTTGTATCAGTCAATAAAAAACTTGTAGAGATTAAAGAATCAATTAGGCATTAGCCGAAGGGGCAAAAGCATAACCCAAACATGCTGATAAAATCCAGTAGGTGATCATGGGAACGGTTCCTATTTCATTTTACTTTAGGAAGAAATAATTGCTCGTTATAGAGCATGGAGCGGCCTGGCCTGGATACTTTTCCAGCTTTATAGGGAAGCAGGAGGAAATCCCGGTGCTGGGCTGACAAACGCGGAGGCGCACCGTGCGTTAGGGCTCAACGTGTGGTTTTGGTGCGTGCTTTGAGGAATGGCATTTTAGCCCCGAAAAGAGAGATAGGGGAGCTTGAGCTGTTGTTTGCCACAGCCTCACCTGGGGAGATTTCTGCCCCAGCCAGAAAATTGCCTGCTGAAGACAAAAGGCCATGGGCACACGTTTGCAAACACATTTCTGGAGCCCGAGCAGCGCTGACGCCCGTCGATGGGCTGCACCCTGCGAGGCACAGGAGCGTTTATATTCACATGCATTGTGCCTGGCAGATGTCTGCTGTTGGTACACGCACAAACTTTGACTAACCAACCAAAATCTGATCAGCTGAAAAAGCATTTAGGGATGCATATATTCCAGCCCTTTCCAATATTTCCCACATGGCCTTCCATTTTCCATCAAAACGCATCCGCAGCGCCAGCTCTGGTCTGGGCGGCTCGTGGGGGGAATCGGGCTGTCTCGCAGCGGGGCTGTGCAATGTCATGTTTTGCTAATTCATGCTAACATTTATTAAGTGTTAGTCCAGTGCAAAGCCTTACCTCATTCTAGGGCTCTGCGTATCGGCCAAAGATAGGGAGCAAAGGCGTGGGGATCGGCTCCTCGGCCAGGAGCGGGCGTTCACCAGCTGGTGCCCGTGCCACCAGCATCCCCAGAGCAGGCAGAAGCAGGGCGCTGTTTGGGGTGGGTTTATAGGGCTTGTGGATGTGGGGCAGCAGGGGAACAGGGAGAAAAGCCACCTGCAAATGCAGTGAGTGGTAGAAAGCTGCTGTGGAGGAAGACGTCGTGGAGCAGCTGTCCCTGCTGTCCTCACTGGGCTCTGTTGATACCAGTCCATCAGAGAACGATTTCAGATGGAACACCCTGCATGGGTAGCATCATTTCAAGTCATTTCTGCTCTGAACCATTTCCAGAGTGGAAGTGTGGTGCTTTCAAGTGGATTTTGAAGTCATTGCCACCCCACAAGAAGCGTCAGGCTGTTCGCTTCTCCCATCCAGGGCAGCCCTCCATTTGAAGCGGTGCAGCCTCCCGGGCAGGGGCTGCTCTGCCCTCCTTCTCTGCCCTCCCCTGCTCTTCCAGGATCTTACTTCACATGGCCCTGGGTTTCACGCCGCAGGAATCCCCGAGGAACCCAGCTGGCTGTCTGCCCAACCACCCTGCTCTCCCAGCACATGTGAGCATGGGGACAGACAGTGAGCCTGTCACATTTCGTCTCTCCACATACCTGTGTGGGCAGGTGAGCTGGGGAATTTGTTTTTCCTTTTTTTTTTTTTCCCCTTTTTTTACAATCCATATACCACCAGGCCATGCTGTGGCTGCAGGCAGATTGCTTCGGGTCACTTTGTTTTAGGCACATGGAGGAGTTTATCCCAGCTTGGTTGGGGAGGTTGGGGCAGAGCTGTGCCATGGGGCACGTGCACGAGGCTAGGGCATTGCCTGGCCTGCATTTTTCTACATTCACAAAATAAATAGTTAAATAAAGCCCGGAGCTGCAGGGCTGGCTCCCCGGCCGGTGCAATGCCGTGCGGCTCGTGCTGGAGCTCGTCTTGCCCAGCTGCAAGGCGGCCGCTGCCGCCCGGGGTTGGGTTTCCAAGGCAGGGGAAAAAAGAGCCCGATCCTCGCTCGGGGGCTGCGCGGCTAATCCCCTGTTTATTCTCCGTCTAGCCCAGACGCCCACGCTGTCCTGAGCTTTTGTTTTCCTTAACAAGGTCCAGAGTAAAAAGATACCTCTGCGGCAGCTGCCTGCTGCTCCTGGGGCCGGCTCTGCTCTGCCTGGCCGCAACGCTGAGCTTTTATTTCACCTACGGTGCTGCACGGACAGCGAATGTAGTGCAGGAAGGCTCTGTGGCTGCTGACCGTACGTATACTGCGTGAGCAATCCCGTGTGCTGCCCCAGAGCTGGCGCATTTCAGTGGTAAATTGATCTTTGTCTCCTGGGGCAACTTACAGGGCCAACTGCTGTTCTGGAGCTGGGGAAAGTGGGGCGTAAGTGGGAAAGTGGGACCTCCACACTGCAGCTTATAGACCCCGTTACGCTGCCAATAAAGTGCTGAAAGATGCAGAACTCTAATAATAATAATAATAATAATAAAAACTAATAGTGCTGACATCCTAAGGGAGATAAAAATACTTTGGAAATAAAATCAATGTGTTCTTATCTCCTGGAGTAAAGTAACTGTTTAAAAGGCTGAGATGGTTTTGAAACCTTTAAATAAATTCAGAGGGGACTGAATGAATTTAAATGACTTCAGTCTCTGAGATGGTTTTGCAAGACTCAGCCCCGGATGCTGTGCGAGGGCCCTGGGCACTGTGTCCCACAGGTACCCCCCTGCTTGAACACAAAACGTGCCCATAGCCTACGTGTCAGAGCCACCCAATGCCACCCAGGCAGGGCAGCAGGGGGACGTTTCAAATAGGTGTTTTCCAAAGAATTATTTGCTGGGAGGGTGTTTTCTGCAGCTATGCTGGGCACCGCACTGGGCTCACAGCACCTTCCTGACAGCCCTGCTCACGGGGCAGCGCATCGGCCACCGGGGCTTGCTTCTTGAACTGGAACCAGAGGCCACGAGCAGATGCTGGAAAAGCCAGAAATGAAATCAGAAGGATTCCCATCCTTGAGAAAGTGGCTGCTTTTCATAAGCAGCTTCTCCCTGTCTCCAGGAAGGCCTTTGGTGAGCCCACGCCGTGCGAGCCCTCTACAAACCAGCCCATTTGTGGGGCTGGAGGTGCCCGTCGCAAGGCCAGCGCGGACAGCTGGGTCGGCTCCTTGGGAGACCCCAGCACCCCTTCCCGCTCACCCCTCTCCTCTCATTAATTGCGTTTTCTGTCCCTTTGTGGCACGGGCGCGGCAGCTCGAGCGTGCAGCTGTGCGCCTGGCGCGGAGCAGCCATCTGCAGCGCCCGCGCCCGCCCTGGAAGAAAGCCTCGCAGCTGCGCTCGCCTGGTACCGGCGGTACCCAGACGAGGTCATTCATCACCAGGAGCCCGGGCAAGGAAGCTTGGCAGGGAAGAGGAGGACAGCAACCACAGGAGGCAAATTTTAAAAATACCGTGCGGACGGCAGTTGTTGTATCCGCAGCCTGAGCTCGTTTCCTCTCGCCGTTCGAGACGGGCAGCGATGCTCCCCGCCGGGGCTGGAAGCGCCCTTTGTGTCCTGCCTGGGATGGAGCAGCCCCGGCGTGACTCCGTGGAGAAGCAATGAGCCAGGGCCGGGGCCAGCTCTGCCCCAAGAGGTGGCAGTGGGTGGTGGGATGGGTGTCCCCTCCCTGTGCAGCGTGGGAAGCGTGGAAATGGGGAATGAACAGCTCGGTCCCAAGGGTTATGCTGGGAGGGTGCCTTCCGTGGTGCCCTCACTGAGATCTTTCCTTGCTGCCTTGCCCCAGTCTCTAGACAAACATGCACTAACAGGAGAGAGCAAAACGTGTGAGCTGAGCCCCGCAGGTACTTAGGTGCACCAGCCCCACTGGCTCTGGCTGTGTGAAACGCTGTGGAAGGCTCCAAGCCCTGTGGCTCTCCTGCAGCAGCTGCAGGTCCCCCCCCAGCACCCGTTAGCAGCAGGGCTGGCTGGGGGAGCGACACGGCGATGAGCCGAGGTCCTGGGCTGGGGAGCTCATGGCCACCCCCTGGGCTTCCTCCCTGGCCACTGCTCGGCCTAGCACGGGGAGTCTGCAGACACCCAACGGTGACGCCCACCGCAGCTCTGATGCTGCTTCTGGTCTTCTTGGCCCCCAGGTCACTGAAGAGGAGGGTGGGTATCAGGAGCTGCGTGAGAGCCGTGAGTGACCACCCCGGAAACAGCATCTGCAGGACCCTGATGCGCTGCGATGGACACAGGGTGCCACTGCTGGACCCTTTGGTGATGATGGCTTCACTTGGGTAAAACAGAACACGGGCACCTTCCCGGCAGAAAGAGGTGAGACAGGGGGAGCACGGTGTTTGTCCCTAAGGGGGACCAGGGGACGGGATGCACAGGGGCACCCGCGGAGCAGAGAGAGCAGCGAGACCTTGTCCTGCAATGCGCATCACAACTGGTTGTCTCTCTGTGGGATGCCCTGTCTTTCCTGTTTACTTGCTATTTTGGAAATGGAACAATAAATAATTTATCGCTGATCGGTTGGCACGCATCCGACTTGTCAGTTAAGTTGATTTTAACTGGCCAAGTGTCAGGGCAAAAGGCCAGGAACGCTGTGTTAGGGAACAGTCAACAGCACAATTATAAGATTAACACCTTGTTTAGTGGTCAGATACTGTCGAGTGGTAAAAGATTGCTCCGGTTCGTCTCTATAGAGCATCGCTCACAAATTACCTTATTAAGCAGGATCTTGCTCACGGTCGGCTCCCTGCACCTGTGTCCTCAGATATTTCCATTCATGCTGGAGAGGAGGCCAGCACTGCCGGGGCCGCTGGGGGCTGCGCAGCTGCGGCAGCATTATTCGCTCTTAGCATATTTGCATATCAATGAGACCCTGATTAATATTTAAAGAGCCAGCTGTCCGAGCCACCTATGAAAGAAAAAAAGCTCTGTTAGTGTTTTATCTATTTATTTTTTTTAGGGATAACACTTACTGCCCTTTATCAAGTACGCTTCATTTTTAACCCCCCTATTCTTTTTATTAAAAAAAAAAAAAATGCCAGGGGGGAAAAAAAATATATGAAACGCCATTAAGGAGTTATCAGTGAATTAGTTGTGCTGCTCTCAATGCGTCTCAGTGCCTTTGTGCCGCGGCTGCAGCTGCATGGCGCAGGTTTGCAGGGGCCGCGGGGCCGGCGAGCGCCCATGGGAACTGCGGCTGGGGGCAGCTCCGGGCAAGCGCGGGGGCTCGGCAGCGGGTGGCAGGGCAGGGGCTGCCTCGCCTTGCCTGGTCCTTTTCTCACCCCGGGTTCCCCTCATTGCCGTGGCAGAGCCATCGCTGGCGTCGCCGTGCCCCAGTTCTCCTTGCCTGCGGGCACCCAAAATGCTCCCACCAGCTGGGGGCTTGTTGGGGTGGGCTGGGGGCTCACTGGGGTGGGTTGGGGGCTCATTGGGTTGGGTTGGGGGCACGGAGCCATCCTCTTCGTGCCATGTGCACCTCGTGGTCACCGGGGCCAGGTGGCCGATGGCAGCCGGTGCGGGCACGGTGAGCGCGGTGACAGGCGCTGGTTTGCACCCCACCAAAAGTCGGCTACGGGAAAGGAGCAGGACACAAAGGAATGGCTCGAGCAGGCTAATCAACTGAAATGCCAGCGAAAAACTGAGGCTTGGTATTTTGTGTGCCTTCTCAGCGCTGTTAATCGTCAGGCCTTTTTGTTTCCCTGCTTAAAAAGCTGTCATTTTAATAGGCTATTCTCTTGCCATTTTTTTCCTTGTGCGTTTGTCAATAATCCTCAAACAGCGGAAGCTTTGTTATCCCAACTAATTGGAGTCAAGTAGGGCTCTGATAAAAGATTTTTCGCGACCGAGCCCTGGGAAAAATGCAAAAGGATTTTAATTTTCAATAAAATATGCAGATAAGTAGAAATTAGCAGTGGGGAAGGGGGTCTGGAGGCTGCGTGAATAATGGTGCTGCTCAGATGGTCACGGCTTGAGGGACTTAATGAGGACTTCAGCGGGTTGTTTGCATTGCTGCTGGCTCTGTGGAGCAGGCAGGGACCGGGGGGGTCAGCACATGGACCCCATCACGATGGCAGTGTCCCCCCGCACCTGCCTGGCTATCACCACCCTCCTGCCTGCGCTTTCCAAGGGAAATGGACGGCTCGGGTACTTCTTTATTTTTTTTATCAGTATTTTTTGCAGAGGTGGAGCTTACCTGGCAGGTTGCATCCAACTGCAGCTGGTGTAGAAATATTTCAGGTCGTGCTTTGTTATTTTCGCACACGAATGAGGGAAACTGGGGCCTCTCTTAGGACGGCATCGCTGCGGCACATGTGCAGCTCCCAGAACAGGCATGCGTTCGGCCGTGGCCGTTTCCCACCGCAGGCACAGGCTTTGGTTGGGACGCACGGGGGCTCGCTGCGTGCTGCCTCCCCCCCCCCTGCATGCACCGTGCAGGAGCTCCGTCCTGCCTTTCCCAGCAGCTCAGAGCACTTTTTAGGACAATTTGACACAACTAATGCCTCCCAGCAGATGCGCCCCATCCCGCTGGGATGTGCTCAGCCCGGGGCAGGAGGCAGCCGCATGCAGCCGCCGGGGAGAGCAGGACAGAGCCGGTGGCCCCGTGGCTGGCTGAGGACGCGGGGAGCAGCCCCCCCGCTGCCAGCAGCCCGTGTGGGGGGCTCGCAGAGTGCCCTGGGGGGAGCACAGCTGAGCCATCACCTGTTGGAGCTCAGACGGCCGCAGCTGCGCCCGGCCGCTTTGAACCCGCTGGATTAGGCAGACAAGAGTGCCCCGCACGCACTTGTGCTCCGCATGCCAATGCCTTCCTCCTCCTCCTCCTCCTCCTCCCAGCACCAGCACGCTCCTGGAGCTGGCGCACGCCTGCAGCCTCCCCGACCCAAAGTCTCATCTGTGTTGGAGCAGCAGAGGTGTGTGTAATTCAGATGATTTCACAAAATGCACTGTGCCTAGGGAGCACATCATGCAGACATCGCGTCCAGTGTCCGCATCGAGCCTCTCTTTTGTTTTTTGGCCCCAAAGTGAGCAAAACGTGGTGTTTCCAGGAAAGGCTGATGGCTCAGCTGGCCGGGAGCCCACCGCCACTGTCTGCGTGGTACGTAGGTAAAATCATGGGAAATCTGGGAGAAAGAAAAAAAAAAAAAAAAAAAAACATTTATTTTAACTTTGGGAGAGCCAGCATGTAGCCACAGCCCAGTGCTCAACTGCAATTTTTCACTTCTTTCCCATTACCTTCCCACCCCTGTTGTGGTGGGACTCACATGACATCTGCACCCTCCTTCCTCTGTTTTGCCTTGCCCTCCTCCACCAGGCACCCAAAACCCCCGAGGCGGGCCAATTCTGCCCTTGGCCAACAGCAGCCCAAGTGCCCCTGCACCCTGACGGAGCTCAGCACAGCTTTGTGGGGACACAGAGGCCACCAGCACAGCTTTGCTGCCCCGGCCATGCCCCACAGCTCCCCACGGGCTGCCCGTCCTCGGCAGGGGGCTGGGAGCTGCTCGCCCCCTTCCCATTCCCTGGTTGAACGTTGCGGTGCTGCTCGAGCTTCGGACAAACCCAAAGCCCGTGAGGTCGGTGGAAGCGGGTCTCAGGATGGCCTCGGTCCCCAGGTGTGTTGCTCAGGATTTGCCCTCTGCCAGTAAAAGCAGAGAGGGATCGGTTTGGTCTGGGTTGCTGGGTTTTTCTGTTTTTCAAGCTTTCTTCCCCGCGCTGTACTTTTAAAATTGACGAGTTTTGCTATCTGTTCCCCACGCTCATGCTTTTGGTCTATTTAAGAGCAAGACTGTAACATTAAGGTGATTTATAGCAAGCTCTGGAGTGGAAGGGCAGAGAGGTGGGTATTTTTTTCCTTTTCCTCAGGTGAAAGAAAACCTCGAATGTTAACTCATGAGACATTACAAGGACTGCTCCTTCAATCCTTGATTTACGAGCTCAAATTTATGAGTTAAAAATTATTATTCCACTCGCATATATTTTTTCCCCTGGCCGTTTTAGTGCTTGTGAAAGGTGAGGGTTTTGACAGCTCCTGGAAACAAAAGCCTTTAATATCTCCCCAAGCGAGGCTCTCCCAGGCAAGAGGAGAGCTGCCAGGAGGACTTTCCCTCGCCGCTGCAGATATTGGTCACTCCAGCCCCAGCTTATCCAAACAGAGCAGAAAGTTTGCATGAGATAAGGCAGGACTAATGAGCAAAGTCTGTTCTTGGTGCCTCCGGGATCATCCTCTGCACCCGGGGAAGATGGGCTGGAGACCACAGCTGGCAGAAGGATGCCCATCGCAGCCCCGCTCCTGGACACCTCCAGGCTTTTTGGCAGGGGATGCGCAGGGCACTCTGCTTTGAAAACTCTTTATGTAGTGCAAGAGCATTTATCTTACAAAGCACTGCGAGATCAACAGAAAGATTCGTCATCTTCCCCATGATGTGGGATGTCTGCAGCCCTCAGCCCAGGTTTAAGGGGATAACCCAGCCCTGCAGCATCGCTGGGAGGTTTAAGGGCACGTTGCTGGCAGGCTGAGGGAGCCCTGCCTGTGTTGCTTACAGCAAGCAGGGAAAACCAGGCGTAGAACTGAGTTTTCAGTAAAGAGGCTGTTTATTTCCAGAGCACCATTCTCATCACACCGCAGTGGCCGGGCTGTGCCGGCTCGCCCTCCTCCCCCAAGGTGGCTGCAGGATTTTTCTGATCACTTTGGTAAAGAACCTACCCCAGCCCCGACAGACACCAGCGTCTTGGGCTAACCTAAGCTGGCAGCAGCCTTTAAAACGTAACAGCCGTGAAATACCACGGAGCAAAAAATATCCTCTTTAAAGCAGATGTCGCGCAGTGGCTTAGAGAGCCTAGGGATTAAAACCTTCGTGGCGCTTGGGAAATAGTGCCAGAGCCCCTGCTGCACTTCATTAAAGTACATTTTTGACACAGCTTGCCTTATTCAATAACAATTTAGTTGACCAAAAACTGAATCAAAAGGGACAGACAACTGCGCGGTGTTTTGTTGCATTTTCATTTTCAGCATTTTTTCGTGTCAATTTGCCATCCGCTGCCGCAGCGCTGGAGATGCAGGTCTGCTATCCAAAATGCAGCTCTGCTATCTGAAATGCAGTTCTGCTGTGCTGGAGGGCAAGCCAGGGCTGTGGCAGAGTGGCAGAGGGCTTGTGTGTCCCCCCAGCCAGCCCCATCTTGGGCCAGCAGGACTTGTCCCATCTGTGGTGGCTGCCTGTCCCAAGGTCACCATGCCGCAGAAAACACTTCTGGTTTTACTGGCCACGAAAATGAAAAGTTGGGGTTTGGGCGGTTTGAGTGCCAGAGCAGAAAGGAAAAGTTGTGCTGACCTTGGCTGCTTCCTGTGGAAATTTCCATTTTGAGTGAAAAGGCATTTTTCTGTTGAAAAACACGCTCTTGGAGAAAAGGAGAAGCATGGCTCGGTCAGCACAGGACCAACATGAAAGGCTGCAGATGTTCCTGGTGCAGATCTATCCCTGAGGACATGTCAAGACCCAGGTGGCTTTATGGACCCCTGGGACCCTGGAAGCCCTGAACATCTCTTCCACCTTATGGAAAGTCATTGCAAGAAGTGAGCCAATTTCAGAGTATGAAATGGCAGTTCACATGGCATCAAGGTGTTTTCATCTCCTTCACCAGCCTGCTCCCACAGTCAGATGTTCTTACCCACAAATTTGATCAAAAAGAAAAAAAAAGAAATCCCAGGTTGAGAATTTGTATTTCAGGTATATGGGGTGATTTTTTTGTCCTTCATGCAGGCAGGGCAGCTGAGGCTTTGCTGGGCATTGGCTGTGCCGTGTTTGAGCCACTTGATTTGGGGAGTGGAATATTTGGGACTATTTGGAAGTTTAATATTTGGGAGAGGACATTGCATGGGCTGAGACTGCAGGCACTTCTCCACGTGAGTCTGTACAGGGCTGATCTGCCCTAGGGTGTGTTTTTTTGGGTGCAGAGCTCCTTTTCTGCCCTTACCTTCCCATGGGCAGAACAGGTGCTGCTCTCATTGCAACCTACCTCCTGCAGGGTGGGCACGAGTTGCTCAAGGTGGAACAAGCACCGAGGGCTGTTAAGGAGCATTCTCCAGCTTCAGGCCTCTCTGACCGTGCCTGTTCCCTCCTGGTGCACCACAGGTACCCGCCCTGCCAAAGACCAGACTGAGGGATCCTTGGGATCCAGCAAAGCCCTTGTGTTCTCCCTCCACGCACCACAAGCATCTCACAAGTCTAGCGCCATGGGCTCCCTTGTGCTGGGTGAGCCGGGGAGCAGAACAGGGCTGTGGATGACGTGAAGCCGTGAGCGATGCTCCTGAGGTCAAGTGCGGGCAGAAGGGGTCCCAGGGGAGCCGGGCAGCCAGGTCCAAGCGTGGCCCCACCACGTGCATCTTCTGCAGGAGCAGCCAGCCAATGTTCCCACAGCGTGTGTCACGGTTCCCTGAATAACCAAGGCGTTCATACAAACAAAACAAAGAAACCCTCCGTCTCTCCGGAGACAAGTCACAAACAGAAAGCCAGGCCAAGCTCATTGATAGAGCTGTGCGCGGTGAATCACTCAACCAGCTGTAGTTGAAGCAATTTGGGTCAAATATGCACCCTGGCGCAACTCCACTGACTTATCTTGCCTTTCACTTGTTGTACCTCAGCTGAGAGCTTGCTGTGCGGGGCTGTCAGTTAACTGGCAAGTCCTTGGTGCTGAGGGTGGGTACTTGCGTGTGCAAAGTTACCTGAGGAATATGCTCTGATGTTTTCCTTCCTATCTACGGTGATGGCGCTTTTATTCCTGGCTCGTTTTTACTGCAGCCAAACACAGAGGACAGCAAGAACTGCATGAGCAAGGAGTTGCGCTGAGCTACTCACGTCCCCATGAGTGCAGGGTGCACTCACACACTCACAGGTGTGCCAACGGGTCCGTAACGTGCCCTGTGGTGCAGCACCGGGGCGCTGGGCAATGACCCACCTCTGTGAGCCAGCATGGGGCTGCGGCGAGGTCTCGGCGCAGCTCCCGATCAGCGAGCGTGGGCCCAGGGGACCTTTCTCCAAGATTACATCAGTAGCATGAGGATGCTGAGTGTACTGTCTGGGAATCTAGAAGACGAGGGTTTTTTTCTTCAAGATTATGTATATGATAAAATATGTTCTACTGACTCTCTCTTTTGGGCCGCCTGCAAGCAGGGATGTGCTGCGATAGCGGCGCTGCCTGCTTGCCCCCTACCTGGGGCAGTTTTGTTTGCTGGGACGGGGCAGGGCAGGGCTCAGGGCTCGGTTCCCCTTCTCTGAGCTCATGCCCAGTTTGGTACTGGTGGCACAGCAGCTGGAAACGGAGTGTCTGGGGTGCCCGGGCAGGAGGGGTGTGCACGGCGCCGGGCTCTCGGCAGGGGCTGGGTGTGATGGAGAAGTTTGGCAGCTCTGGGTGCGGATACCACCATCAGGGTGCTCCGAGCAGGGAGCAGCTCGGTGAGGGCAGCTTTATCAGTGCTGTCTTTGGAGCTGATAGCTGTCTGGGTGAGGATTTCCATACATGCAGGGTGCAGCGTTGTGTGGCAATAGAACCTGGCGTTTCCAGCTTCCTAGTAGGGGATTTTACCCCAAAAGAGGGGCGAGGCGGGAGAAGGATCCGAGGAGGTGCAGCTGGGTGCCCGCCCAAGGTGCAGGCACACACAGAGCTCAGCCCAGCTCTACACGGGGTCCTGGTGCAATGCGGGACCAAAAGTGGGGGGACGAGGGCAGCCCAGGGGCTCTCCGTGTGGGGACAAGCTGCTCTGCACAAGTGTTTGCTGGCAGCAGGGGGGAGGCAACAAGGATCCAGTTCCTCGATTTGAGGCTAGCTGGAAAACGGAGGTCTGCCCCCGGGCAGCTGGGGATTAGCTGGGGAGAACTGCAGAAGGGGGCAAAACGCGGGGCTTCCTTCGGCCAGGATCACAGGAGCATATTTGAGCAGCGGCCAAGGCCTCTTGCAGCCCAGCACCCCGCAGACTGACTCCACCTCCCGCAACAAGCGCCTCGCGCCGGCTTGGCAGCGCCGCTGCTTCTGGCAGCCCCCTCCCGAACAGACTCAAAACGTGTCTGACAGATCCGGGGTGAGCTCTGGTCCCAGAAGGGGACGAGAGGAGGGGGTCGGCAGGACCCACACCAGTTCTGCTGCCCCCGTTGTGCCCTTCCCGTGGGTGCAGCCTGGCCAGGAACGGGTGGGAGAAGGGGATGGGGCTGAGCATCACCATCAGTGCTGTTAGAGGAGCCCCAGGCTGTGCCCTTCAAGCCCTTCTGGATGGAGGAGGGAGGTCAGGACATGTCCTCGTCCCCACTGGTAGCCCAGCGGGCTGCCCTGGTGCCCACCGAGCCCACCCAGGGCTCCTGGCTGGCAGGAGGGATGCTCGGAGGGACAGTGCTGGCTTGCCAAGCCCTGGTGTGCTGGGGAGCGAAGCATCTTTAAAAAAATAAAAATAAATTGCTCCCTTTCAACATTTCAGCAGGGAAATGAAATTTTAGCAGTAAGTCGCTCAGCTCCTCTGTCCTCCCCCAGTACAGAGCAAGCAGGGATTGCTCCACAACTGCAGTTTTCACCCAAAGAAATTAAAACAAACAAACAAACAAAAAAGGAAAAGAAAGAAAGAACACTTGGCCGTGTTTTTCATGGTTCCCTTCCCCCTCCTTTTTTGATCGTCTCTGTCTTGTCCAAGCCTGGTAGAGGCCGACAAGTGAGGATCTCACCCGTCCTTTCAAAGTAGCAGGGAGGAAGAAAGCAGCCTTTGTGAAGGGGTTTCTGAACTTCTCTGTTCTGGGAAGGTTGGAAATAGCACAAAAACATCCTTTCTCACTATATTGTGTCGCTTCCAGCTCTAAGCTCCACCATGACCCAGATGTTTAGATGCTGATGCTGAAAAGGAAAAATAAGAGCTACGAGAGAAAGCCAAGAGAGCGGGACGCTGTGCGAAATTCGCTTCTAGAAACCTGCTCTGGGTTGGGTAGGATGCTTTCTTTTACAATCAGGGAAAAGAATTAGTGAAGGAGATTGAGACGTTGTGAATCAGTCTTAACTCAGTGGGTCCTGCGGTGACTGTTAGGCCAACTGCACATCTCCTTCCATGCAGCTGTGTAGGTTGCTGTGGGACACTGCATATTCAGCCTTGAATGTGTTCGGGGTTTGTTTCTATCAGGAATTTTTGCTGCCTTTTGGTCCGGTTCTCCTCTTTTCACCTCTCAGTTTTGAAATACTGTTTTCCTGACCTTGGTGCGAGTTCATCATTTTGCTTTTAAAGTTACCTTTATTCAGAAGAAGGAGGGGGCTCCTTAGGCGGATGTAGGGAATAGCAGTTATTGCATATTTGATTGGACAAGGAAGTTAAGTGTGAAACTCTTCTGTATTGTCCGTTTCCTCTCTCTAGGGCAGTGAACCCTGCATGCAGGAGATGGGCACCATGCTCACCTGCAGGCCAGGCACGTACCAGGTAGGTGTCCCCATGTCCCCCGCAGGAGCCATCCCTGCCCCATGGCTCAGGGTCTGTCCCCAGGGTGCAAGCAGTGCTTGTTGCTCTGGGGTGATGCCTTGTGGCTCTGTGACTGCTGGGAAAATCCCACACTTTGCTCCTGTGCAGGCTGCTGGGGGCAGGGAGATGGGTGCAGCAGGAGGCTTGGCTGTCCTGGGGAGGGCGACGTGGTCAGCACCCAGCGTGGGCCGTGTGGGGACAGGGAGGAACCGTGGACATGAGGGTGACCCCGATTTTCTCCGATGATGTGCCCTGCTTTATGCTGCACTTTTGCCCGTCCCTAAGCTTGCACGGGTGTGAGCTTGTGCTCATGCTCACTGCAGGTCCCTGCTGTCACAGTTTCCCCATGCACCCCCCTCGCCATTCCCCAACCTCCTCCGTTGCCGGACAGAAGAGCGGTCAGAGACCCGGCTCCCACCCTCCCTTTCCCCAGTTGTGCTTAATTCAATTTGCTTCTCCCTAAACGGCTTCCCATAGTTTGACCATTAACAAATGGACTTGGCCAGAGGCCCCGGGGACCATTTGCATGATAAACCTTCTGCCGCGGCGCGCGCGCCAGCCCCGGGCACCAGCGAGCCGCGTGGGCTCTGCCAGCAGCCCCGCCATCGGCACGCCGCGGAGAGGTGCCAAATCTCAGCCGGCCCGTGCCAATTCGGAGAGAAAGGGGCGAGGGAGCTGCACACAAAGAGCGGTTTATAGCCCGGCCGGGCACCTGACACTGGGAGGAGGGAGGGTTGGGACGTGCTTAGCCCTGATAATCCCCGGGTTGAGTTTAATATATATATATATTTTTTTTTAATCAAAAGCACAGCAACAGCTGGGGCTGAGGCTTTCCAGGAGATGAACTCATGAACAACTGTTCAAAATAACTTTATTCGTACTGCTATTAGATCAGTCCACTGGGGAGCAACCAATTATTTTTGATTACTCAAGGCAGATAAGGCTGGGTTAGAACCGAGAACCACGCGCTGCAAGGGAGAGGGGCTGGAGGCACCTCCTGGCACGCGCACGCCGGCTGTGCTGCTCCCTGGCTCAGCACCTGTGTGAGCCCCCAGCACCTGTGTGAGCCCCCAGCGCCCATGCGAGCCCCCAGTGCCCATGCTAGCCCCCAGCACGGTGGGTTTGAGGGTTTTGCACAAGGCTTTGCAGGCGTGCGTGGTGTGGGCACGAAGGAGGCACATGTGTGCCGCAGGCAAGCTGGGGGGGATGTTTGCAGACAGGTGTGTGCTGTTTCCACCTAAAAACCAATTAACAGTGATGCTGCCGAGCTCATTAGCCTGCCTGTGGCTGGTCCATCCATCTTGTTTGCCAGCCCCCAGCATGGAGTCAGCCCAGGGGAGCACAGGGGTTGAGCAGGGCAGGAGCCATCCTAGTAGCTGAGATGAGCCGTGCCCGGTCTTGGTGCAGCAGTGCCGGCAGGAGTCAGCATGGGCAAGGAAACGAGAAGCTTCCAGATGATTTACCACCCTCTGTTTGCACCAAATCCATTTGCATGGTAGGTGAGGAACAGAAAAGGGGGTTGGGGTCCCTTTGTGCTGGGCTGTTTGGGTGCAGAGCTGGGCTGTTCGGGGTGCAGGATCCGTGCAAGCCCCACTCTGACCCCGGGGTCATTTCCCTTACCAGGCTGGGCTCCTCCACGAGACCACAGAGGTGCCCATCACCCAGTGGGCACCAGTATGGGGTGGCTGGGCTGCCAGCACCCCGCTGCCCCTGCCCTAAGCCTTTGACTTTTGAGATTTTGCTGTACCTGGTCGCTCGCCCTGCCTTCATCCCTTGGGTGCTCGGGGTTAAAGTGCGTTCAGTCAGCTGAGGCCAGTGCCGGCCACTTCTGCTTTCCAGCATGACATCAAGCAAACCTGAGTGTGCGAGCTGCTAGCCAGCAGAATGGTCTCCCAGGGGAAGGAAAGGTGGAAGCTAAAACGCTGAAAACTGGGCTGCAGGGAACAGCCTGCACTGGCCAGGAGACAGGCTGCATGATCTAATAGGTCTTTTCCATTTCTCGCTCCTGTGATTCAAGAAGTTCTGTCACTAGGGATTTTTTAAAAATAGACTGGATGAAACACAAGACGGTGGATGGACAGATCGGTCCTGCCTTGGCCCAGGGACAGGTTGGTCTAACAAGACTTTTCCATCGCACTGTTCCATGATTAGTCAAGACAAAAGGAGAAAAAGGAAACTGATAAACACAATAGTAATTCCATCCAACATTTGCCTTAGTCAGGTTATTATAATCCTGACATCATGTCTTGAAAAGAAGACTGGAAATAAATCTCCAGCAGATAGGATCTGCTCGCGGGGGACGGGAGGTGCGTGGGGCTGCAGGGAGGCAGGAGTTAACCACCGCCGGGTGCCCCTGCCCAAAAAGCCACCTCTCGACTCCCAGCCCTGCGCTGGGGGCAGGTGGCTTCCAGGAGAGACCTCGCTCCTTCTCCTGCCCGTGCTTTCCTGCTAAAAGCACTTCGCCTTGCAGAAAAAAACAACAAAAAAAGCGTTTTCTGAAGGTGTTTTCAAGGTGGTTTCTTTCCTGCCAGGTCCCGCTGGTTCCTGGAAGTCCTGGCTGCTTCGTGGAGCTGGCACAGGTTGCCTTCGTGGTGTAAATCAGGGTTATTAAGGCCCTCTGCTGCTGCGGGTGGGTGCAAGCCATGGGGTGAGGCTGCCCTGAGCTGTGTCTGAGCCCACAGAGCCCCAGCCCTTACAGACCACAAAGGTCCTGGTGGAAATCACTGTTTCATGGAGACAAATGAAATATTCTCCCTTTTTCCCCTAGCAGGTCTCCGTGAATGGAAGGTCTCAGTCTGGAACTGATTTGACTCCAGTCACCAGAGCCGCTGCTACCAGGGATTTTGTAAGAGTCTGCAAGGCCTTTAATCTCTTCCCCTACAAATAGGTACGATGTAAAACCCAAATCCTGACCACCTCATGGTTACAAGTCCTGCGGCGCTTCCTGCAAGAGCCAGGAGCGTGAGCCCCGGGGTCCTGGCCAAATTCCAGCGTGGGAATTCACCTTCTGCCCCTGGGTTCCTGCAGCTTCAGCTGTGCAGCTCAGCGCTGCTCGCTGCCAGGGCCGGGCTGCGTCCTCACAGCAGCCCCCGTGCTGTGGTGCTGTGCCTTGAGAATGATGCATTTCACTATTTATTTATTTTTTTGGTATTTGTTTTGTTTTTCTCAATTAGTTTGTTTAGCGAGTTAGGTTTTTTTTAGTCTGTGGAAACATGCTCCACTGCTTTCCTGCAGGCAGCCCTTCATGGAGCTGCCCTCCTGTGCTCCCAGGGCTGCTTCTCGTCGTTCTGATGCAAAATCCCAAGTCAACTCACACCTGCAAAAGAGAAATCCAGAGCTGGACACGCAGCCCTGCTGCACCCTCCAGAGGTCTGGCCACCTCCAGCCCAGGAACTGTCCTGGCTAATTCCGACCTGGCACAGGGCCGAGTGTTTATGAGTTGAAATGTGGAAAAAAAAATTAGCTTTTTTTTTTTTTAATTAATTTTTTTAATTCAGTTCTGCCTGTTGCTTGAGGAGGAGCACTGCGGCCTGCACCCAGCACCATGGGAAGCTGCAGCATGTGCAGGGATCGCCTCGCTCCACCGCCAGCTTTTGGCTCCTGGCGGGCAGCAGTGCCCTCTAGTGCGGCTGCACCTGCTAGGCTTTGGGCGTTTTTCTTGGATTTTGGGGTTTTGTTGCTGCTGTGGTGGTGGTGGTTTTTTGTTTGTTTTAGTAAGGGTCATCATCACATCTGTTTTTGTTTTTGTTTTTTTTAGTCCCCCCCCGACCCACTGAACCTCTGCAAATGCCTCTACAAGCACTGTGCCCCAGGGAGCTGTGAGCATCCCTGCACCACGCCACAACCTCATGAGCACCCAGCTGCACCCCACGGGAGGGTCACCTGCCTCATGTCCCTCCTCTAGCTCAGAACCGTGCCTGGGGATGAGAGGGATGCGGCCGTCAGTCCAGCACCAATGCATGCTTATGTCCGCCCCATCTGGGCTGTGTTCTCCTAATATCCGTACTGCTTGCTGCAGGGTTTTCGCGCTATCCGCAGCCAAACAGCATTATATTCTGCTGAGGAAAAGTCTGTGTTTTGGGACCACTGGAACAATCCGGCAGGAGGGCGTTAGGTGCTCCCAGCATGGCACCCACAGGGCGCAACGAGCAGCACCGGGCTCGCGGTCCCTGTGCTCTCCTGCCCGGGGTGATGGGGAGGTCTCCGCGAGGAATTTAGGTGCAGATGTTTAATAACACCGGGACACGTGAAGTCTTGTTCGCCTTCACGGCTATCGGTGCTGCTCAGCCACGCACACGGTTGTTTTCCTTGGCTCTGACAGAGAAATGCGCTCCTCGAGGACTTTTCATTAAGCAAAAATTTATGAGAGGGGATGAAAATTATGTTTTACTGTCTGAGGTCTCAGTCAGTGCTGTTTCTTCAGACGTTTTAGTAATTCGTCTTGGCAAGGACCTAGAAAATGTCTCCAGTGGAACAGAAAATTTCACTTGGATGCTTGGAGTCGCTCGCATCGGCCGGTCCCGTCCCCAGCGTGGACCGCTGCCCGGATTAACGACCTGTCCCCCCGGGAGCTGAAACAAAAGCGAAACACCTCACAATTTATGTCCAGTGAAAAATAACGTGTACATGATGTAAAGCGTTATTGGGATTTGATGCTAATTTTAGTGGTCACCTTGGCTGTGTTTGAGGAAGTTGCCGGCGGTGCCAAGAGCAAATTTACCTGATGATGAATGAGGAATCAGAGCATAAAATAAATAAATATCAGCAACACCTCTTTTTTTCCTGCTTTTTTGGCAGGTCGGTGTCATCCAAGGTCACACATTTGTGCATTAGGAGAACTACTGCCAGAGCTTAACAGTTTAAAGTCATTTCTAAGTGAAGAGCAGCATCTTTAAGGGCTGAGTCTAAAACAGAAAGTCCAAATTAGAGTCTCCCAAAAATTCTTGCCGTTGGCTAGGTTTGCACATAAGCTGTTAATCTTCTTCCCTCCTTGTGCTCCATCTTAGGCTTGGAAGCAGCTTGCTGTGAATTTCTGCAGAAATTCTTTGTTTTCCTCCTCGAGTCCAGGGCTGAAAGCACCCACGGCAGCCCCGACCTGGAGAGGAGCAGGGCACGGTGTCCTGCAAGAGAGGTCAGGCCACGGGGTGCTCTGGGGCGACCCTTGTTCTCCTCTCCATGGGAAGACCTCTTGAAACGTTGGTTTTCTGTGCTCTCAATGGAGAAAAGGAGGACTTTCTGTTTGTTTTTCAACAAAATGCAACAAGTCGCAACAAGCAGGAAAAATCTTTGTTTCCATCAGCGCTTTTCTCAGACAGAGCCCGTGTCCCAGCCAACTCCAAGAACAAACTCAGGGCTGGAGCCAGGTCCGCCGAAGCGAGGCAGCAGCTCCCACCGAGCAGCACGTCCCAGGGCTGCCTGAAGCACCCTGAGGTACTTCGGCTCCTCGCTGAGGTGCCCTGCCACTGCCGGAGGACAGACCCAGGGCCTGGGGGAAATACAGCCATCCCAGTGTTTTTATGATTTCTTTTATTACTTTGTCTTCCCAAAGCAAACCAGGAGGGAGGTCAGGAAGAATAAGCGTTTTCAGGCTCCCGGCACTGCGACGACAGAAAGCAGACCTCTGAACGCTCGTTCCTCTGCGAGCTTCCAAAAACCAGTGCAAACCCTGCGCATGTCACAGTGGCAAAAGGGCTTGCGAGCAAAACCAACGCAAGCCCTCCTGAATAACCCCTGCTACTGGGGATCAGAGGGCAGCAAGTGTCACTGCCCTGGCTCCCAAGCTGTTGCTAATTACTGAAAGCATCCCTAAAAAAGCAGGAAGCTCCCCCGTTAGAAACCACAAGCCTTATTTGCATGTAGTACCAAGCGTTCTGTGGTTTTGGAGACGGCCTTTCAAGATTTGTATTTTTATTTAGTTTTTGTGGTTTTTTATTTTATTTGTTATTTTTTTCCTCTCAGAGAGGATGCGGGAAGGAGATGCGTAAGGTTGCCGAAATAACGCAGCCTACGCAGGGAGGCAGAGGGGAAGTTTGCGCTGCGTTAAGCAGGTTCCTCGGTGGAGACGAGGCATGGCTGAATTTATAGCAACCCTCAGAAGAAAATGATAAATGGAAGCTGTAATTTTTACTGGGGAGGGGGACAGATCATGGGTGAGGGAACAAAATAATAAAAAAAACATAAATTAGAAGCACGGCTTGACGGCTGGGAGTTGAAAGTGTTTGGCTCGTATATAATGTGCGTTTCTTGTGGAACATGATCCAGCACAGCGCATGGAAATTACCTGCAAAAAGACTTTCTATTAAGTCATATTACTGTGAACTCTCCCTACAAGGGCTCCAAGGACGGGTGCCCCGAGAGGCACTGCTGCTCCTTGCTTCCTACTGCTCCTGACCCACGTCCTACAACAACCGCCCGCATGGCGCTGCTCCGGTTTGGTATGTACATATATTTAATATAGACAGGATGCAATTCATAGTGCACAGCCAGTGCACCTTTTAAGCCCAATACAAGCCCAGCGGGACACCCTGTAGTTCTCCTCTCTCTCCTTAGGAGAGGTTTGGATGGTTTGGGGGCAGCTGCTTGTTCTTGCACCCATCCAGCACAGCTGGGTGCTGGTCCCCGTCCTATTCCAAGTGCCCTGGGCTGTGGGGCAATGCGCTGCCTCTCGGAGACGCTGGTTTTTAACCAGGAAAAGATGCAATGTGCCATGAAGCAGCACTGCAGACGGCTCCAGGACCCTCCGTCACCAGGAGAGTGCAGGAACATCAGTGCCAGGACGTGGGAATGTCACCGTTGGGACACAGAAACGTCACTGCCAGGACATGGGAACGTCACTGCTGGGACACAGGAATGTCATTGCCAGGATGCACAGCTCAGAGGTTGCCCCTGCCCATCCCAATGCCAGCAGGAGTTTGGCTGCTCACGGACCCCTCAGATCTCGGTGCCGCTGGGATGTGCACGACCTGCAGCAAAGTCATCTGCAAAGCCTTGCCTCGGAGAGATGTGTTAAACCAGGACAGCTCCTCCGTGCAGGGAGGGTGGCAGGGGGCAGCCTGGAGGAAGGCAGGAACCAGAGGCTTTGGTGGATCCACAGGAGAAACGGCAATGCCACAGAAAGAGACTGAACACGAGTGGGAAGGGGCCGAGCATCTTTCCATGACACGTTTCCACCCACCACATGTTCTCAAGGAGCGGCAGCCTCACAGCTCCCCAGATTTCCCAGGTCTCGTCCTGACAGCCAAGTTTGTCTCTAAACCTGACCGGTTTCTTTGGGTTTGAGTCCATCTACCGATCCCTTTTTGATGCCAGAAGTGCTTCCCTGAGCCAAATTTCCCTGGTAATTGTCCTTTGGATTAGTTTGGAAAATTGCATAAGCCTTGGGTTAGAGCTGGCTGCGTCTCTCATCCGAGTGCCTAAGGCTTCATGGGGCAAAGACTAAAGAGCTGTGAAATGCAGAGATATAACAGATGTTGACATGTAGTGAAAATACTAGACGCAGGAGCCTAAGATAATAAATCTGAAAAATTAACACGTAGGAGAACGAAAAAAGGAGCAATATGTTTTGGTAATCATTCTGAACTGCTGAACCCTTCTCCTGCAGTTCAAAAATCTCTGGTATTAAGCAGATGTCATTCAACCAATGATTAACACATTACCGAATTTCTCCAGTCGTTTAATAAAAGTTTTACATAACATGCAGGTAATTGCTTCCAAATGTCAAGGTAACAATGTGGGCTTCTATGGATGGCATTGTTTCCAGCGTCAGGTGAAAACCCCTCTTGGTGCCGTGCTATCAGGCGAGGTCCCACTGCGAAGACCCCGCGCCTGGCCAGCTGCTTTTCCCGTCACTCCTCCTAAAGCAGAAACAAAGAAACAGTCGGGGAAGATTAAAAGCCTTCGATCTGGTAATGTTTTCTTCCCTTTGAATGTCTGTGCAGGCAGCAAGCAGACCTCGTGCTCCAAAAAGAGGGCACAGGCATATGTCTTCTCCGTGATTTTATTTTATTTTTTCTTTTTCTTGCTAGATCTCATTGCTGCTGGATGCAAGTAGGTAGTGGAAAAGAGCAGGGTGCATGGGATGTCCTGGCAGCAGAGATGGGTGATGCTTCCAGGCAGCCCACAAGCTCGCAGCCACCCAGCCCATTTCTGCAGGAGCTCTCTCCCCATCCCTGAGCCCACCTCGAGCTCAAAACCTACATTTACCCACCATGGGAGCAGGAAAATGTTCATCCCAACCAGGTTATTTGCCCGAGAGCTGTCCCCATGTAGAGCTGGGGGTCTCAGCACCACTGCAGGGTCTCGCTTGTTATTTCAGCATCACTCACAGCGAGGTGTGAGAGTGATGGATGCCCAGGGATGGGGAGCCTGACAGGCTGCAAACTGTGTGCAGACTCTGCGAATTGCTGGCCGGTGGCTTTCCAGGCTGCAAATTATCTTCCCAAATTATAACTGGAGAACAGGATACTGCTAAAACAACCGATCTGTCGCGAGATGTGTCCTGTGTTTGTCAGAGGCCGGTGTAGCTCTGTTGAGAACAGCTAGGGGTGGCTGTCCAAAGTGCATGTCGATGCCACAGCTTTGATGTGACGCTTGCTTTTAGGAAATCTTTAAGTGATTTGTCCTGCCATGGCAGGTGGCACACAGTCCTCCTGCTAACCAGTGTCTGCACTACGGATCTCACTGCTGCTGAGATAGGCAGGGCTGAGAAAGCAGGATTGTCTCTGGTCTTGTGAGCAGAGGAGTCCTGTCCCAGGTGCAGATGCTGTCGGTGCAGTGCTCTGTGCCAGACCTGCAGGAATAGGGCCAAGTATCTCCATCTCTGCATACTTCAGCTGCCCAGCTGCTCCTCCAGGTGTCCTGCAGCCCCCTGAGCACCTCACAAGGCAACAGATACCCCAGTGCAGGGGGTATCCCACCCTGAATCCCACCCTGGCTTCCCTGGCAGGTGGGTTTCACCCCATGGTGACCATTGCCTTGGGTCTCTGAATATATATACATATATTTGAAGATAGGAATGTTTCATCATTGAAGTAATCTGTCTTTTTTTTTTTTTATCATTTCCACATCAACTTTTATCATGTGTGAAAAGCCAGCTCTTTTTGGCGCTTGTTCAGTGTCTTTATGAAGGCGTAAAGATGTGCATCTCGGTTCCTCCTGGCCTTACAGGAGCTCTTCAGCATCCCGGTGCTCCAGCAGTGGCAGCTATTTGCTCTCAGCTCCCTGCACTGCACAGCTCACCAGAAGGCAAACCCCCCTTGCCCACCCCACCCCATGGCCTTCAGCTGATCTAACTCATCCCAGCCCACAGCCCCCGACCTCCGGGGAGCGAGGACAGGCCAGGTGGTCCCAGCGATGGGAGCAGGATGGGGCAAAGGGGGCGAAGGCAGGGTAGAGCTGAGGGAAAGGGCTGGTTTGCTGCCCTGACCCTCTGGGGGTGCTAGTATTGCTGACATGGGCACAGGATGGGCACAGTGCAGCCCCTACCTGGCTGCAGAGTGGCCTTGGCCTTTCTGCTGGCCACCGCCGAGCAGCTCGGGGAGCGGGGTGGGAAGGCCTGGCAGGAGGTCTTTACATTGCTCGATGTCTCTGTACTGAAAAGCAATACCTGCTGAGATTAAACCGCTTGGCCTCCTTCCCCCAGTCTCCAAGGCAAACATAGACGGTTCTATTCATACCCACAAGAAATACATATTTCAGCATTTGGTTCTTTTTTTGTGTGCGCGCTTTGTTTTATCTAGCGCCACGGAGCTTGGATGTCTTTTTCAACTCATATTGTGCTTTGGATGCGGCCTCTCTTATTCAGCCCTCTTGCTGCCTTCATAAAGAATAACAGCAGCAGTTGTTTTTTCCCCTGGAGCATGGGCTGCTGTAAACCGATGGGAACCTTCTTGCTGAAGGGGGACAGAGCGGCCAGGACACTGCCATGGCCATTTCCACAGCTGTCCTGTAGCCCGGGCAGTTTGGCTTTCTCAAATCTGCACGAAAGCAACAAATTGTCGTGTAAAAATTATTTTCTTGATTTCTGTTTTTCTAAGGAGACAGGCCCAGCTTGTAAACTTGGGACTGACATTTGCTCCTTCTCAAATGGGCAGCCAAGTCCACGATAGAAGCCGTGGCACTGACATCTCACAGGGGTCTTCAGATTCTGCCCCTCTCCCTCCCTAAATACGCACTTGAAGCCTCCTTTTCCTGGCTGTGGGAAATCCGTCTGGGGGGCTTAACTAAGCCCCCATCTCGTGCAACCCCTCAGCAGCTGTCAGAAAGCAGAAAACCATGCAAGGACATTTCTACTGATCTTCCAGCTGAGAAGGGACAAGAGCTGCGGGCCCAAGTGCCAGCACCGAGTCACACCGTCCTTCCCCCATCAGCCCTGCTGCTGTGGTGGTTTCCAGTGACCGTGAGTGATGCTGGGAGCAAGAACATCTTGTGGCAATATGTTGCCCTTGAACCTTGGGCTGGGAATTACGGGTTTTAAGGCATTTGAATTCTGCGTCTGAAATCTGTGACTTGTCTCATGCCCTGACCTGAGAGAAGGGACGCTTTGGGGCGGCCCTGTGAGCAAACCAGAGCAGCTGCGTGGGACCTGCATCACTGCCTGGGGATAGCACCTGGGGTCCATGCCCAAAAATGCCCATCCCAGCTCCAGCTCCCACCGGCTGTCAGTAGGGTCAGTTGGTGCCGATGCACCCAATGTCTGACACAGCTGAAGGTCCGGTTCTTCATGCCCAGGTGAGCACCCAAACCTCTTCTTTTTTGAGATACACCCACTTCTATTTGTCTGGGGCTGCATGTCGCATGAAAGTGAGCCCAAGGCTGCTCTGATTCTTGCCACCTGCTTGCACAGGGCCAGCTGAGGGGTGGCCGGTGCCATCCCCACTAACAGGCTGCCAGTCCTGCCCGCCGGGCAGCCAGGGAGGAGGCAGATGGGGCAGTGGTGCTCCGGCCCCACGGGTCTCAGCTGTGCAGAGCACCGAAGACAAATGAACTGCACGAAGCATTTCCTCTGCCGAAGGCTCGCGCTCGGGAGGTTTCTCTTCACAGCGTAGGTCAAGAGTTGAAAAACGAAGAAGAAAGGAAAACAGATAGGAAGATCTATCTTCCCCTGTAAAATCCCCAGAGCAGGGGGCACTGGGAAGTCATTTTTCACTGAGCTGAGAGCTGTTTCTGGCCCTTCAGCAGACGTTATTCTCTGCTCAAACCTCATGTTTTGGGACATCCTCATGGGTGTGGGAAGAGCTGGCTCTGGGGTGAACACGGTGCCAGGAGCAGCTCAGGTCAGGCAAGACAGGTCAGGTCCAGCCCCAAAACGAGCCTTATAAAATGTTCCTTGTGGTGCCTTGGGATGAGGGAGGAATTTTCCCTGCAGGAGGATTGTCCTGGGCTCGCCAGGTGCAAGACGCTTTGCACCTTTCTCTTTGCACCACGCTGCTTTGGGATTTGGGGCACCGTGGGGCCCCACACACGCTGGCAGTGGCTCAGTTCCTTGGTGTGCAAACATTTTAAACTAGCCAGGACTGAGATGCAAGGAGAAATGAGGGGCTCGGATTTGCCGGCATTAATGCACAGGTTAAGAGGGACAGCTTTTAACAGGGAAAATCCTCTGCAACAAGGGGAAGGAGAATTTCAGTATGGTTGAAGCAAATCTAAGTAAAATTCCTTTCTGGAAGGAATTCAAGAAAATTATTTTCCTTCTGTGTTTCTGTCTCTCTTCTTCTGGCTTATAAAAACACCTTGGCTTGGATATTACATCAACTCTGCCTTTTATTAAAAACCCCTGCTCCAGTTGTGCAGATACCATGCTGCTACATGAAAGTAAAATTTTATGACCAGAAGCTGAAATTAGGAAGGAAACTTTTTTTGTTGTTGTCGTGGGCTGGATGCTGTGGGTAGTCGTGGGGGCCTGTTTATTTTTGTTGTTTCTGAAAGGCAGCCAGCCCTGGGGCTCGGCACTCTGGGCTTTTCAGGGTGTTTGCTCCAAGCAGGTGCTGGCAAGAGGCAGCTGTGCCCTGGGCCATGCGAGGGGCTGGGTGCTGGCCTCCATTGTGGCTGTTGTCACCTTCAGGTGAGCAGGGTTTTGTGTTTTTTTGCCATTTCTCACCTTAAAGGTGGTACTTCTGGTCGCCCATGAATTCCTGCCTCCCCTGCTAAAAAAGTAGTATGTATATAAGGGTAAAAAGTAATGTTTTAAAGGTCATCCTGTCTTTCCCTGTTGGGTCAGCTGTAGTGAGCGTAGGGGGCTACTACATCTGGAGGTGCTTGGAGCAGATGAGTTGCACGGGGTGAGATGAAAGCTGCAGCTCTGAGCTGGGTGTTTGCTTCTGGCATGGCCATGGCAGGGCAGCTCTGCAGCCCCAGCACCCGTCCCTGCAGCCCCCGCTGTTCCCCAGCCCCCCAGACAGGCTCAAAGCCCCCTGGGCTGCTGGGACCAGCTACATGGGGCCGCTCCACCAGCCTGGTGGTGGCTCAGAGCTGGGGACCTTTGCGGCACAGCTTCAGCCGCAGCACCCCGGGGATGAGGGGACACCTCGGGGGATGTCAGGCCTCGAGGACAGTCCCTGCGTGTGGCCAGCTGGGAGCAGGGCTGGGCTGTCCGGAGACACCATGACGGGGATGGGGGATGCAGGTCAGGCCCAGCGGCCCCTCCGTTTCCTTCCAGCCCTAACGTCTGCGCAGCCGACTGCTGCCCTGGGAAGATTTACGGAGCAGCAGTAAGTATTTCACCAGCTCTTTATTAATAACGCGGCAATAAAAAAGGTGCAGCCTTTCTTCCCAAGGACTCGCAGAGCCCCTAATAATCCAAGGAGGGATTTGGCTCCCCCCGGTAGATGGCTCACCGGTGGGCATGCTTTACGGCCCCTTTGTTGGAGAGGGGCTGTCCCCCAGCATCAAAGTGCGAACTGAGGCTCGGTGATGGGCTACCCCATAAATCTCTCCTCCCTAATCCTTTCCTTTCTACCATTTGCAAACTGGAGGAGGTGGGGGTGGACTGGATGAGGCAGGCCAGTTTTAACCCTTTGTGCTTTGGGGGATCTTCTCCTCCTGAGCAGAAGAACCATGTGTGTGAGAGGAAGACTGGTGCGTAGCCACCTTTGAGCAGCAGGTAGTTGTGTTCTGCAATTAAACCCCAAATGACAGCTTAAAGAGCTCCTTTAAGTTTAATAAGCCCACCACTGTATATAAGGAATAAATCTGGCTGCATTACAATCACTTCCAACTACTTAAGCAATAAATGCAGAGCTCTGCTCTTACTCACCCATTACGTGGGTAGGGTTGCTTCGCTCCTCGCTTGGTTTCCAGGGCTGGGATGCCAGAGGAAGGCCCAGCCCCAAATTCAGAGACAAATCAACACTGTGGAGACTACAGGCCTGTGGTAGGGAGGTGGGGTGGTCTGGGGCTTTAGTTTGGGACCACTTGGATCTGGGACCAAAACTAAACCCTTGTGGGCTCTGTGGAGGCGAGGAAACTGTCCGAGTCAAATCCCCAAATCTCCTTTTAATTTGTGGCTGGTGATATGTCGGACTCTGGAAAGATGTGTGGCATCCTGGCTACTCAGCGCTGATCCTAGAGGCAGAGGTGAAGGAGGACCTAGGTGAAGAGCAAGAGGAAGGATGGCGATTTCGGTCTGCAGGTGTTTGTGCAAACAGTTTCTTCAAGGGCAGGTTTTACAGGCGGGACTGTCACTGTCATGTTGTGGCACCAAACAACTTCTTGGTGGCTTTCTGCCCTCCCCGTGCCCACTGGAGGTGGGATCAGGTACAAGGGCCATCGGTGGTCGCCCGAGACTCAGGCAGTCTGGCAGCAGACCTTGTGCAGCATTCAAGCTGCCACACCGGGCTTCCCAACCTCTCCTGGCCCTGTTACCCAAAATCTGCCCAGTGAGGGACACCTCTGTGCCCAGGAGAAGCAGGAGCCAGCCCAGAGCAGGATGGAGCCATGAAGGGCTGCTGCGAGCACCTTGTCCCCTGCTCCCTGCAGCTGCCGATGTCTCCATCCTCCAGGCACTGCAACGGTTGAAAAATGAACTTTGTGTCCGCTTTATCATAAAAGATCCTGGGCTTTTTAAGCCCAGCTTTATAAACAGTGATGAAAGGTCCTGCAACGGGCAGAGGTCTGCTTTTGAAATTGAACAAATTGTCGTTTTATGGTTCCCGTGTGGTGGGGGGGCTGTAAATCTCCCAGCATTTAACGCATCTGTTCTTTTCCAACCACGCTACCAGCATCTCGAGGAGGAGAGGGAGAAATATCTGACATTTCCTGACATCGGCTGCTCTCACAGCCCCCGGGAGCTCCTCGGGAAAGTTTTTAAAGTAATATTTATGGATGATCATGGTGAATCAGGGCCTGAAAGGTACAGAGACAGGACTGGTGTTCATTAACATTTGGAAACTGTGCACTGAGGATTTCCCTGTGGAGGGGCAAAAGGAATGGAGTGAAAGTGAAATAGCTTTCGAGGTAATCCAGGTCTTTCTGAAAATTATTGTTGTTGGTAAAAATCAGAACCGTATTTTGGATGAAGAAAAAAAATACATTGTGGGGATGGTTTCCCTTAAAGTGGCTTTCTTTCTAAAAGTCCACAATGAGTTCCTTAGCAAAGACGTTTGTTCTTACTGATATATGGATATACGGTTGGTTTTGGTCTTTGTCTCATACACATCTCCATATTAAAACAACAATATATCTGCTCCAGCTAATTACCTAGGAATAGCTTCCATTTGATATTTTTTGATATCCCTCATTGCCACAAACCATTTAGTTTCCACTTGATAAAAACATCCTTAAAGCATTGCTCTCACACCGGCTTTCATGTGATGTTCTCCGAGGTGAACTTCCACGTCTCAGTAAATAACAGATCTTTGACGGAGACTTGTAAAATCCCTCGGCGGTTACTCAGCATTAATTACTCGGGTTTTATGAACAGGAAAACTATGCACCGGAGGACGGCTGGTTTGGTAGAGCGCAAGTGGAATCAGGTCCGGGGGTTTCGGCTTTCAGTGCATTTTCCTAAGGGCAACGGCGGTGCCCTTGTAAGTCAGTTAAAAGCCTCCCACAGCCCTGACTGATAACACGGAGTCCCTAGAGGTGAGCCAAGGTTTGTCCATAATGTATTTATGTAAAGTATCTTTGGAAGGATTTATTCAAATGAATGCAGGGAGGAGATAAGGCCACACGTGTCCTTTGAGCTAGCTGTTTCTTTCAGCACAATGTCTTGGGGCTTATCTGAGTGTACCTAAGATCAGAATTAGCCAGAGAGGGACACAATTAGGGGATGTTGGCAAAACAACATACAGATTGCTCCTTAATCCCCAGGGTTTGAATTTCTCGGGACTTCTGCTATGTCCCTGCACATCCTGCTCCTAGCAAGGACCACGTCCCACCTTCACAGCATGCTGAGTGGTGGCACCTCTGGTGGTCCTGCGTGGAGCCATCGGCAGCCCCACAAGCACAATCCCCCAGCTAGGAACTGCTCCTGGCCCACCTCTGCTCAGCTCTGTGAGCTTGGCACAAGGTGAGGAGCGCGGCCTGGGCAGCCCACACCTCTCCCTGGGGACACCGGGGCCCCAGGGAGGTGGCGGAGAAGCAGAGGAGGGGTGCTGTGCCTGGTGCATGGAGCTGCAGCTGCTCTGCCCCATCCCCTGGGAGCAGGGTGGGTTTGGGACACAAAACCACAATGAGTTCAGCAGCAGCACAACAGTGGGGCCATGCCCAGCTGACCCTTGCGAAATGCCACCGAGCTCCCCAGCTCCCGGCATGCCGCGCCGCCGCTCATAGCCCAGTGCTGGACTGTTACCACAGGCAGCAAAAAAAAGGTTTGGTTTTTTTTCGCTTTTCAGTGACTTCATGAATCCAAGACACTGCCAATTCTCTATCATCTGCGGCATTTAAAATGTCAGCACCTCCCTCCCAAATGGAAATGGAGTTAAAGGTCCTGCGCTAGCCTGTGCCCCTTGCTCCGCTCCTCCTGAAGGACTTTATAGCACACGGCCAAATCCTGCCCCTCTCTGTCTCTGCTGAGCTGAATTGTGTTTGCAGAGTGCTGGGGCCTTGCCAAACCGCAGCCAGGTTCGGGCTGCCCCTGGCCTGTCCATGGTAGGTGCCGTAGCTCTTTGCTCACTGCTCACTGCTTCCATGTCTTCTTCCTTCCATGTCTTCCCAGCACCTCCCTGTTAAAAAGAAGCCTCCATCTCTCCCCCTTGCTTTCTTTTTGCTGAGACTCTGCTTGGAACTTGCGTAAAGCTTGCCCAAAAATAACACTGGCCACTCTCCCAGCTGTGGGCGTCATGACTTCTGTGCAGGGAAGGCTGCGCTCTCATTTGCTTCGTGGCAGATTTCGGTCAGCTTTGGCCCCACTCCATCCATGCTGGTACCAAATTTACAAGGTTCCTCCTTCCAAGCCTTTCACTCTTCTCCTGGGCTTACCTTTGCCTCGCTGAGGCCTTGTCTCTGGGAAGCCGCGGTGTTTTCTTGGCACAGCCACCTGCGAAACGTGGCACAGACAAACCAATAAAACCAGCCAATAAACTCCGCGACGTTTCTTTCCTCTGCTGCAAGTGGCCAAGGCAGCGCCGCTTCCTTTGGGATGACATTACAGCGCAGCAGAGAGGATGAGACTCGGATCCTTTCCTATTTGGTTCCCAGCCATTGGATAATTTTTCCACTGGTGCAAGAAGAGGAATTTTTTTAAAGGGAAAATAGTTACAGAGACAACTGCCGCGGGTGCTGGTGGGTCAGCCTGGGGTCCCTGCTCAGGTACCAGCCTCTTGGGCAGTGGTTGCTCATCAAAACTGGAGTGAGAGCCACAGGCCTGATGCCCAGCTGATGCTACTTAGTCAAACTTTTATCATTTTAATGAGCTCGACATGCACAGATCACCTGTGATGGTAGCTCACTCGCATGCTTCTGGCAAGAGGTGCAATAAAGAGAAGAAGGGTGCTTTTTCGCTCTCAGAAATCCTTTCTCCTTCTCAAAAAGGCCAGCCAGTGTCTTTTGGGGAGGGGAGAGGCCTGCTGCTGGCTGCAGCCCTGCTGGGGACAGGGGACATCTCCCGAGGGATGCAGGCGGAGGCGGCAGGGGACCAGCCCTGTGCCCTGGTCCAGCCCTTGGCTCTGCCCTGCATTAATTTAAAATGCTGTGAAGTGAGAGGGGTGGGGTGGGGAATGCTGTCTAAAACTTGTTCGGAGCCTTTGCTGGATAAATCTCCATGGAATTTAATTTAAAGGAGCTGACACCAGTATGAACCATGCCAGCACCACCAGCTCTTGAACACGTCCTACCAACTGCCCGCAGGGCTCTTGCTTTCTTATTTAAAGCGAAGACTAAAAGCAGCTACAACTGCTTAAGAGCTCTGTGCAAAAAGAACACTTTTTTCATCTTTTCACTGCAGAAGGAAACAGCATCTGCTATAAGAATCTGGGACGGACAGCACTTCTCCCAGCCTGGCCGCAGCAGAAGCAGCCCGTGAACCAACGCGGAGCCTCGTCTGCTGGCCCCGCAGGCTGCAGAGAGCCAGGGCAGAGGGAGAAGGGAAATAAAGGAAAGACTTCCAGGAAAGGGAAGAAGGCAACCCTGTATTTACAAGTGTGTACCTGTGCTTAAGCAAAGTCCCCGAAATGCTACTGGAACACAACGCCAGGCTGCTTTATAGTAAAGCAAGCTCCGTGAGGTTGTGTGTCTGCTCGTGAGCTTCAGCTGACGAGTGACAGCTCTGAAGAGGCAGGAAAGTGGTCAGGAGTAAGCATGAAACATGTAAGATTGCAGAATTCAAAAGGATAAACATTATTTGATACCTTATTTATAGGGCACCACAGGGGAAAGGTAAAGGTTTCAGAAAAGAAAGAAGCACTTTAATTTTATCTGGAGATTTTCCAACAATAAAATCTAATCCATCATTCTCTCAGTGTGACTGCTCTTAATGAAAATTTAGAGGCTGTGACTGAAATTTAGAATTCACAGGGGATACTATTAGGAAGATGTCTAGCAGCTATGCAAAACCTGTTATATCATAGCCCCTGCCAAAGGCCGGGGGAAGAGTGGGGTGTGAAGCGGACAGCTTTGAATTCAGCGTGCCGAGGCCGAGCGACGCCGAGCCTTCCTCACCGGGTGGCAGCGGGGCTCATCCCAGGGCCCAGCTCACCGGGACTATGCCAGCAGCCAGGCCTTGCCGGTGCCAGGCAGGGTGGGTTTCCTATTTACCACTTGGGCTGAGACCCTCCAGGTTCATTTCGTGCCGTGCAGCCTGGCTTGTTGGTGGTTATTTAAGACGTGCAGTGCCCGGGAAGCACGAGGACTGGAAGGAGCCCGAGGGGAAGGCTGGCCGTCTCTAATCGTTCCCAATCCTCTGCACTTTATTTTTAATCAAAGCAGATCACTAGGCTGTTTCCAATAGTTTTTAATGGGCAAAAAGGAGCTTCAATTATAAAGACAATAATGGTAAATTATTTAAGGGCCTGGATGTACATCATGAATCAGTTTAATACCAAAGTCACTGCCAATTACTCAACTGATTCAAAATGAGACTCCATCACAAAATGTTAAATCACAGGATAAATCTGTCCTAGGAAGGGCTTTAGTAATCAAAATTCTCTCAAAGCAGAAAAACCTTTTCTAAAAGCAGGGGGAAAAAAGGGTTACAGCTTAAGCCAGACATTATATAGTAATGCCAGATGTTAAACAGTTGACTTAAATTATTGGCAGCTATCAAATGCAAGATACTAATACTACTGGTTGCAGAGCTATGCCACCAAGTTTGCAATCTGTGGAATGGGCTTAAATATTCCTTTAATTTTCTGCCTATGGATAATAAGCAATTTGGATTAGCTTCCGCAGAATAATAACCTCCTAATTCTCAGCAGATGAGTCTAAGACTTCTGCAACATCAAAAAGCCAAGGCTGTGCTTAATATGTAACCTTTAATGGCATATGTTTTTAAATTATACGACTCCACTGGACGTGTGTAATTAAGCACAAGAAATGCCTGTAACCACTCTGCTTGCCTTGCAGCAAGGAGAAGGCACCTACGTTGTCCCAAATGCAGAACAAAACTAAAAATCTGTTCACAGATTGGCACTCAAAGGAAAATGTCTATCTGCACCCCAAATTGGCCATTAAAACACCCATGTATGCAGTCCCATACATCCTAGGCATCCTGCAGCAGCCCTCACCGTGCTGTCCATCCCTGGCTGAAGGGATGGGGACCTGGGGACGGCCTCATCCCCCGTGCTGCTCAGGCTCGCATCCTTGTCCTGTGTTTTATTCTCGCCCTGCACTGGGCTCCAGGATGCATTACAAATAAATGAAGCAGCCATAGCCAGACCTGTTCTCCAGCTGTTTGCTCATCGATGTGCATTGTGCAAATTATAAAAGCTCCCCAGCATGGCCACAAGGCTACACATCCCGTGAGCTTTTGTTTTGTCTTAATTTGTGTTTTTTGTTTTGTTTTTTTTTCCTTCCCTGAAAAAGAGCTGCAGGCACTTGTGCGCTGGGCACGCTCCTGGTGCTGCATCACGGGAAGGTCCCTGCGGGGGCTGGAGGTGGGAGGGACAGTGGCGAGGAAAGGGTCAAAACATCCTCCTGGCTGTGAGCAAAGGAGGAATGTTGGCAGGGGAAGCCTTGCCACAGGAATAAGAGGTTGTCCTGGCTGTTCAGATTACTCCACATGGGGTGAGTAAAACTGTCGGTCGGACTGAAGCGTCTGATATACAAAGGGGAATAAAAACTCATTAAAGGTCTAAAAGGAAACTCTATTAAAATACCAAATATAAAACAGAGGAGACTCGATCACCCCAGTGCTAGAGAAGTGTCAGAGCTTGAGCGAACCTGGCTTTTTTTTTCCTGAAAGCAGAGGAAATGTGTTTTGTGGAAAGCCAGGTGGGATGAGGGGCAGGTAGGGTGTCAAAGAGCACTGATAATATTTCAGGGTCTCGCTAGGAGCCTGGAATACGAAGGGGATTTATTCAGTTTTCGGCAGGGAGGAGAGTGCTAGCAGATTTTTGAAGGCATTCCAACGCTGTTCATGTTCATCTGTTTCTTAAATCGCGAGTTGCTGGCTGCCGTGGAGGGGAGCATCTCCACCTCCTCTGTCCCCACCGCGCCGCCAGCAGCAACTCAGCGCGGCTGTGTCCCTGTGGTCCCCCTGCCCTGGCCCGCTGGGGTCCCCCCAAAAGCCAACAAACCAGACCGCTTTTACAGGGCCCGAAATACCCCGAGAGCGGTCCTTCTCACGGCATCTCATTTCTGCTTTATTTGATCTTGGGGAAGGGAAGAAATTACAATAGGAAGGAGCTAACCGAACCGTTTTCTTCCAAGCATGAAAAAGTCGGGTCATCCTGTGAGTGCTGGAAGCAAGGGAGCCTGGTTTCCGACAGACTCGTTCTTCATGGCTGATGGGCTTAAAAACCAAACAGTATTAGGGCTGTCCCCCTTTGTAGGGGACACTACTTCTCCGCTGGCTTCTCCTGCTTGGGGACATGGGTGGTGCACAGGCATGAACGCTACCAAGGCTTCTCCACAGATGGGGAATTTTGCCCCACCTCTTCCCAGATTTGAAGGTTTTGGATCAGGGTTGAATTCAGGAAAGGCATAAACCGAGGGTTCCTCCCTCACACACACACATCTCTTATCACTACATTTTTGGAACTTCTACCTGCCGTACATTTGGTTGAAATCAGCACCAGAGCTCAGTAATTACCGGGGGTCGCATTTGTATGTGGGCTGTCACCACATGCATCTCATGTCCTCACAAAATCAGGGTTCAAGTAAAAGCTTGATCTGCTTTAGACAGAGGTATAGAGCTGCTAACGCACAGTGAGGCTTGGTTTTTTTCAGCCCTCCCTCTTGGACCCTAGCTTTTGGAGAACAAGGATGGCTCCCTCCCACCTTGGTGACTTCTGGACACAAACAGGGCCCGTCATTCACTCACGCACACATTATAACCACGTAAGCCTTGTTTCCGTATGAAACCTGAGCAGAGCTGCTGCCACACAGCAGACGACACTTCGTCAGCCCATTGCAATGCTCGGAGGCACTTCAAAGATCAAGGGGAGGGGGGACCGCCTTCAAGGCACCGTGGAAAGTTTGCCCGTAACAGAGGCAACAACTCTGCCGAGACGCCAAAGGTAGCTGGAAATGACCGCAAGCCTTTTCCCAGCAGCTCCGTTAGGAGAATCTCTTTCACAGCTCTAGCACTGAACATCCTTTTCGGGGCCAACAAGCTCGAGGGGGAGTCAGCTCGCAGTGCCAGCACAGATCTGCGGCACCTTGCTCGGGCGCAGCAGGCTGATGGATTAGCACTCGTCCAAGGGCAATTGTAGGTCTCAATCCTCTGAGCCTTTTCCAGCCGACTGATCTATCCCAAGCCTTTCATCGGATACAAATGGGCCTTTGACTTTCAACAGAATGAAGCAGCAGTAAATATAAATGGGACGCGAATATATTTTTTTTTTTGAATGGATGTTTTAATGGTCTGTTTGCTCTACAGCTCTGATGTTGCAGTCAGAGAGGAATTCCACCTCTACTTCAGGAGCCGGAGGTAGAAATCCATTCCCCTGGTCCCCAGTAGCTCACTCCCACTGAGCTGAAGTCTTCTGCATCTTCAGTTATTCCTTGACCTGGTCCAGACTGGTCCATTCCTCCCTTAAGGTTTCACTTCCCAACCTGCTGCTAATTATTGCCTATATTCCACTTCTTTATTTTGAGACTACCAGTTACCCCAAATATACACCTATATAAATTTTTATTCCCATTCCGGGCACCTGACAAACACGAGCCCACGCTGTGCCAAGCCCCAGCAAGCAGCAGAACAAGGTTCCTGCTGCCTTTGCACAGAAAGGGCAGGGACAAGTGCACAGCAAAGCAGTCAGTGCTCTGAGGTGATGGGGAAGCTACTTCTCTCATGTGCTAGAGATAAAAAGAGAAGAATACATTTGCATTTCCAGGTGTGTTGGAATTGAAATGCATTGCATGCCAGCCTAAATCAGTGGTATTATACGGTACTCTTGCAGTGGCCATGGGAGTTCACCAGATGCTTTCTCATTGTTCTGTCTTAACAGAGGATGGGGAGTTGTGTCTGGCTTATGGGCTCAAGGAGCAGGAAAGCTGTCTCTTCACCCCAAATGCAAAAGTCACTGACCTACAAGATGAAGACCATGAAGCAGAAGCCTGTGGTGTCAGTCCCAGACTGAGAGCTTTGCTAGGTCTGGGCATGAAACGCTGCGTGGCAGAGCAGACTGAGCTGAGGCGATACGAAATTTAACCAACATACTTTACACCCACACCACTAAAAATAGGACACCGACGCCAACTCTTCATCTGGAAAGAGAGGAAACACCAGTGTTGCTGTGTTTTGGATGAAACACAGCACTGAGTCCTGACCATATTTGGCCATAAGATCATCTCCCAGGACTGCTGCATGAGAGCGGAGTTTTCAAAAAATTCTGCTGGCCAAGTGCCAGTTCTGCCTTTATTATTTCTCCTTGCTATCTCAATACTTCATTTCATCACCTAAATTGCTGTGTTGAGTTACTCTGGGCTGTTAAAATGCTGTCATGCTACAGAGGCAACTATGTGAAGGAAATGATGGCTCCACAGAAAGTGCTCCACGCAGCTGAAATCAGGCCACCTATTTAGGTGTCAGGTTTAAATTTTTCCTTGTAAGCACAGAAACTTGAAACACTTTGCCCAAATGCGTTGAAAGCTACGAAGACATTAAAGATTATTCATGAAATAAATATTCATTTGCAGGAAGGCATTTTTTTAATGCATTAATATTTCAAGCAGCGTGTTGCAATGTGTGCAGCCTCTTACAGAAAAAGGTAATCATATTCCAAGTGTTGTTTCAATAGTTTTTATTATTAACAATACCAGAAAAGTAGTACGTTTTTATGACTTAATGGCAATTTCAGCTTAAATCAAAATACTTCCTAGATTTTCCTTGTACTATTAACTACTAGTAATGAAAAATTTCCATTCCATGGGTATTAGTCCTAATATGCTCTCCTAACAGGTTCTGTAATACCTTCAGTTTGCTGATAATTTTTAACCGACAGTACTATGTTACGCTTGTCCTGAAACGTGAAAAGTGTCCTTATTTCATTCACAATTACCCTGTCTGATTTTTCCCATAGAAAAGGCGATTATTTTGCCAACAGCTTATGAATATATTACAGCTTTACATCTTCAGCTTCCTGTGTATCAGAATTTCCACTTTTGAGGCACTTTCGGTCCCACTGGCTGATGCTTGCCGGGGCCTCAGTGTGGAGCTCTGGTACCATCTAGCGTTACTGGGAAATCCCAAACATCTGCTGGACGTGGGCCTTTCCTCGCTGATCACCTGCTGGGTTGGCAGCAGGAGAAATCTGCCGTGAGATTTTTCCAGAAACCTGGCGATGACCAAAGCAGCAAAGCTCCGTGAGCAGCTGCCATGATGGCGTATGCTGGGCCTGGCTGGAAGGGAAGCGACTCTTTCACTGGGTGTTTGGGGCCACATCTGTGGGGTTCAGTCACGGAGACCCCCAAAAGGAGACGCCACGGGTGTCTTTAAATATAAAGTAATTAAATTAGATCCAAAAGGAGGCTGCCATAGGCGTGAGAGGCAGCCTCCCACTTCTCCTCCTACAAGGCCTCGCACACCACAGGGCACTCCTTGCCCTGATGCCGGTTCTCCCCCTTGCTGTGAAGGACGAGGGGTTTATTTCCACCCCGGGGGCCAGCCATGCCCCCAGGAACGACACAGACAGACAGACACACAGACACACACACCCACCCCTGCCCACACCAAAGATGGCGGCCCCTCAGGGCCCTCCCAGCCCGCTGTCAGGGCGGAAGTAGCGCCGGGCGGCTTCAGGGCGGGCTGCCCTAATAGGGTCGCCGCCTCGGAAGCGGTTGTAGGTTCAAAGAGTGGCGGGGCCCGGCGGGGCGCTGAGGAGCGCGGTGGGGAGCGCGGTGGGGAGCGCGGGGACGGGGACGGGGACGGGGACGGGGACGGGGACGGGGACGGGCCGTGAGGGGGCGGCCTGAGGGGGGCGCCTGGGGCCTGGGGCGGTGGGGGCCGGGGCGGTGAGCGGTGGTTCCGACGGCCGTCCCGCCAACGGGGGGCAGCTCCCGCCCTTCTGTGCCTTTTTTTGTTCCTCCCCTCCTTGTTTTTGGCGTTCTTTGAAATTTGGGTGGAAAACGGGGAGTTTTGGGAGCTGCTGGTTGTGATCGGGGCTGGGCGTTGCTGTCCCTAGGGTGGCTCGGAGGGTTTGGGGCTTGGGGGAGGCGTTTTGGGGTCTTTCTGAGGGAAGTGGGGGCTAGCTTGCTGTCCTGCTTGCTGCCAAACAGCGTGGCGCTTCCTTCAAACTTCGGTAACCATGGGGTCCTCAAAAGGGGACGAGGAGCAGGGTGTGATCCTGATCAGCGACGACGAAACTGAGAGCACGCTTGGGAGTTCGGTTCTGTTAGTAGACCCGTCAGGTAAGTACTGGGCTCTTCTTCACTTGCGAAGCTCTCCTTACAAGAGAGGTCTGTAAAAACCTCTCCTACCGCTCTTTGGGTAGTGTTTTCAAGTCTTTTGTCCCAGGCCTGTGTGCCATTTGTGCCATATGAAACTATAAGAAAACTTGCATCTTAAAGTGTTTTAAAGAATAATTGTCAGTAGCTGATGACTTTGTTATCCGGTTGTAGTTACCTTTCTATTAATTTAGACTTTTTTATACAGAAAAGACCACCGTGGAAGAGGAGAAAACTGAAGAGGTCGTAGACGAGGAATGTGACCTCATGGTTACATTCTGTAAACAAGCAAATGTGATGCCCCACGCCAGATACGACTGTACGCTACACCCGTTTGAGTATGTTCCCTGATGTGGAGGATGATACGGGGGTTTCCTTTCCTACATTTAATCCACCTTGTCAAGTAACCTTGTTAGCATTTTAACAGCTAACAAACAGAAAGAGTTGGGTAAGGTCACAAGCAGCTTTGTAAGTAATGTTCTGTTTTTTAACTCTGCAGGAGAATGGAATGTGATACGTGCTTGCCTCTTGGAAAAAATGCTGATTTTTGCAGTCAGTGCTACTGCTACATTTGTGATAAACTAGCTTCTGAGGTAAGGAAGAACTGTAGTAAAAAAATGCACAACTTTGAGTAAACTGAATTCCTTAAGTCTTTAAAAGACATCAGTCTTATTCACACTAAAACAATAAACAAAACGTAAAATTTGATTATTTTAACAGTTCCTCTCCTAAATGTTCATCTCAGTCAGCTTCACAGCACTACTAACACATGGCCAGTGTCTGGATTTATTTCTAGTGCTCCAGTAAGTTGTTGGGGTAGATACTCATTTGATAAAAACAAATGTACCTCCTGTTTTCCTTGGGTACATGGTGTATTTCATGGAATCATTGCACTAAATCGGACTGATTCTCACTGCCCTAGGCAAAGGTCAAACTTTAGATGTTCCTAACCAAAGTAGGGGGTGAAGTAGGGGGGAGCATTGTTTTGGGTTGTTTTTTTGTTTGTTTGTTTCTCTGGTGTGTTTTTTTTATTTTGTTTTAGAGGGAGGGATTTTGTGTATCTTTTGTTTGTTTCGCTTTTGTTTTTTAGAATTCCGCAAACTTTACTTTGAGTAAAGTTGGCCTAAACATGCAAAAACAATCCTCTGTTACCAGTTTACAATGGGGAGGGTGTGAACCCTAACTGCCTGTAAGGTGCTCACTAATGAGGGTAAACCTGGGGGGAAGAGGGAGGGCCTGGCTTTTTTTCCTTCTTTTAAAGCCACGATAACAAGTTATTGCCATATTGGTCTCTTGCTTCAGCTGTCAGAATATCTCTTTGTGGCTTTGACTAGCTGTGTAAAGCATGAAATGAATTCTAGTCCTTCACTAAGGTAGAGGAACAACTTTTTGTCTGCTTAACTTGGGATGAGGAAAAAAAAAAACACTTTTCCCTGTTTTTCCCTTTTCATGAAATAGTGCCAGAATTGGACGACCCCTTCCCTCTGTCACTGCAATGCACATAACAAAAGCAAATTCTGGAAGGACCAGCGTGATTTTGCCTTGGCTGGTGTTCTTGTAATGTTCAAATTGGAGCTCACGGAAATAGACGCAGACCTTCGGCATGGTGGTAAGCACAGTGCACTTATACTGTCTTGGGAGACCTGTGGCTCGCTGTGTCTGCTCAGTCTGTGGCTCAGTGATACTTACAGTCTATGAGGACCACTTGTCCGAACTGCAGCTGTCCTTGCAAAGGCTTGGTGAATTATTTAGGTAGCAACTTTTCTTTGCTATCCCCTTCCTGGGCCGTACGCAGACCAGACAGATCTGCAGGTCTGTTTTTTTGCTTCCTGCTTTTCTCCCCCTGGAAGAAGCACCAAAGCATGCCTGGCCATTAAGATTGCATGCAGGGGATTTGACAAATATTTCGCGTAGGGTACCTCTGAATGTCTTGCTGTTTCTTTTAGTTTTTAGTTTTGAAGAAAACTGATGCACTAACAGTTTCACATCTCTGCCTGCCCTCTTAGGAAGTCTTCTAATAAATTTTATCCAGGAACTTTCTGTGGAATATAATAAGTATTTGATTGGAGAAAAAATACCTCCCATACAACATGAATGCTTTTGTCTCCCAAAGTTACCTCCTGGCCAATGCAATATCTGCAGATCACGCAACCCGGAGGTTGTATACAAGTAAGTGACAACAGAACTAGCAGTACGGACTGGTCAGTGCAGGTTTGCTTTCCTTTAGTTACATGCTAGTTAGAATCATGGCACCTGAGATAGCAGAAACAACTGAGGGAACCTGACTGGTCAGTGGGCAATTAAACTACATCCAGTTCAATTCAAAAACTCCTTTAAGTATATTTTTAAATATGTCTCTTGTGCTATGTGAAGACAGTTGCTAATATTCCTCATTATGACAGTTTGGGAAAGCATGAAACTAAAGTCGGTATTTTTACTAATTTGTCAGGATTGGGTTTAGCTTTTACTCAGTGGTATATGCCTTTGAAATACTGAAAGTTTTTCAAATGCAAACATGCAAATGCCATGTTACCGTGTCGTAGATTCTCAAGGAAAGGCAAGTTAGTTTGCTTTCCAACTGTAGGACAGTCATAATTGCTATTTGTTTACAAAGTATTTCGTTCCAGACACTTTATCTTATGGACTGCTTAACTTTCTTAGGTACTCTGGAGTTTTTGCACTGGTAACAAGATTTTTAAATCAGGCAGAAAGAGAGAATCCTAAAGCTACTGCTGTCATGCTTCTGGGAGCAGCTAAAGAGCTAGCCCTTCATAAAGACCCTGCTTTGTAAGTATCCGGTTCCATATCTAGTGTGTGATCTCTGTTTGCTCCTCAAAACGGGGAGATTAAGTGAGAGAGTTCTGGTTTTCCATTTATTAAGGGTAGGAACAGTGTAAAGGTCATAGCCCTGGTTGCAGCACAGCGAGAGGAAAATGAGTATGCGTGAGGAGGAAATGAGCCTGACTGCAGGGAGGGATTCTGGGGAACATAGAATGATAAAGGTTGCGTGTGGGAGGAAGAAGTTGCATGGGATTGAGTCGTGAGGGAGAGAGATGATCTCCGATGAAGGAATTTGAGATGGGAACTGGAAGCAGGGAGGGTAACAGACAGCAGGTGGTGGCAGGTGGGAGTCAATTCTAAGGGAGAAGGTAAAAGGCAGGGGAGCCTTCCTGAAAGAAATGTGTGCAAGTTGCATTATGTGAGGAAACATCTGCTTCTGAACTGGAAGGGAGGACGTGATGTTTTTCAGGTAGTAAGTCTTAGAGCTGTCCCATAAGTCTGGTGGAAACTGACCTGTTTCACTGGGAGGACTGAACAATAAATAAACAGCACAGTGTTTAAAGTCTGTTTTTTATTTTCATGCTTATATTATGGCTGGTTCATACTTGATTGCTGTCTGGCTTGAGCAAGGTCCTGGAACTTTGCTTAACAGAATCTAAATATTTTGGAGCTAGAATTCAAGGCTTCTTAAAAAGCAGCAGTAAATGTGGTGTGGATTAGTTCAACAGGCCAGAAACAGCAGCTCCTCTGCAGTTATTTTTGAGGAGTTACCAAGGTTGGAACCATTGTTTGGGTAGGTTTCTCTGTACGCTTACTGTGAGTCCCACAGGATTCACCGTATTCACATGGGATGTGGTTCAGCCCTCTTGTGGGCTGATACACAGCCCCGTGCAAGCACAGATGTGCCTGCAGTGATCTAATACAACAGGTTAGAAGGTTAGGTACTGCTTTCCTGTGACTGGGCGGGAGGGGTTGTGCTGTAGTTGGTTAGGTACTGCTGAAAAACTTAAATCTAGAATGTTTTACGCTTCGATCACTTGTTTTATCAATTTGGAGTGATTATTAGCATGATAGCTCCCAATGCTCTTTAAGAAGAAAGTGTTGTCTAAAACAGTTGTGTACAGAGAAGGTGAGAAGGCAGGAAAAAACAAAACCAATTAATTAGTGCTTTTCTTTCCCCCACCCCATCTGTGCCCCTCTTAGAAGCTGGCAGAACCTTGGTCATATTGATTCGCTAAAGCTTGCTGTCCCGTATTTGTTGCAAAGGTAAGACTTATCGCATAAAGCTGAGATGGCAATGAGATGGTTGCTAGATGCAAGCATTCTGCTTACGCTTGAGGTTTGAGTGCATGCTTTAGCTTTTAAAAGCCGTAAGTAAACTTGCACAGCTCTAAAATAAAGGTATGGAGTCTTATGGTTCTGTAGCACCAGGGAACAGGACCTAAATACACTATGTTAGGCACTGGTTTGTTTGAGCAGAGTATGGAGAGCTGGAAGCATGTGTGAAGACTGCAGATGTGTAGGGACGGACAGAAGAGTATAAAAAACTACACACACCAGTCAGCCTGATAAGCAGGGACCTCAGCGTGCTTTCATATTCTACGATTGTATGCAACACATCAGGGTTTTTAGCATCTCTACATATTAGTCCCTTTCTGTGAAGGACAAGAGCAGTATCTGCCTTATTTAGAGCCACATAAACACTCAACTCTTCTTTGTTGCCTCAGAGGAGACTAACTTGATAGCGAGCTCAAAGCCAAGAAGATGGATTACTTTTAGACTGTAATCTAGGAGTGTTCTGTAGGGCCAGACCAGAAGATGGTGTTGGGTAGCTACTTGTGGTTAGTAAGCCTAAGAGTAAATAGCATCTGTTCAGAATCAAAACAGCAGCCTTGTAGTCCTCCACGGGGATGGAGTAGTTGGGGATGTAACATAGTAAAGTTCCCCCAGAGGTTAACGAATGAGGACATCTCGCTCACTTGGCTTAATTCATTTCTCATTTTAGCTTTTCACCTTTAACCTCAAATTCACTTGCAACAGAAGGTTAATGAATTAAGAATTAACTTTTTTTTAGGAGCACTCAAAAACAATTAATATTCTCACCTCTATGACAGGTATAACCTAAATCCTATATCAGTTTTCATTTTAAATGACTATTCTTGAATTTATTAATTTTTTACTTTAAAAGAACAGTAAAAGGATTTTCTTTGCCTCCCTCCCCCAGTTTCAAAAGAATTAAGCTCTTCTTTGTGTCAGTGTGTTATCTTCAGTTTTCAGTCAAGACAAAAATGGTTTCACAAGCTTTGAAGCTGCCAGGAGCTCAGGTTGATCAGCTTCCTTATCGAGCTTACAGTTCGTTGCTGCAATGTTTCTTGCACACTCAGCGGGGATCTTCTTTAAAACATAAGACCACAGAATACATGCTTTCATTGATGTTTAAAATTAATAATATAAAAGCAATATCCGTATTTACTGCAAATCTTAAAGCACAAGCTTATAGATCCAAACTGTCTGACACTTAACCAAAGAAATCTGTATATACTCTCTGTAAAGTAGTTTCCCACGGGATTTTTTTTTTACAAATTTAAATAAAAATTCTATTTAACTTTAGCATTTTATTTTTGTTTTCCTATTTAAAACAGGATCACAACACAACTTCAGAGGATGCTGGTGTTGTGTGACTTCCCAAAAAATTTATATGAGAAGTTTATTAACTTTTTCCAGTCCATTTCACTTCCGTGTCACTGTTTTGGCTTCTCAAATAGGTATGTTCTTTTTGCTTTTTGTTTACAAAATATATTTTCATACAGTTGGCTGATCTGAAAACAGCTGTACAGAATGGTTCTTTCATTGATGGTGCTGGAGATGTGTGCGTTTTATTGGAAGGTTTCGGTATTAGCTACTTCATATCCTGTCCTTACCGTAGTAAGAAATTGTTGTTTGATGCTATTGCGAAGTGTATATTGATAATTTTGTTTCTTTCCCTCAAATTGAACTGTAAACTTCAAATGTTTTATTAGTAAGTCTTCATGTTACTTAAGGGAAATATTTTGTGGCACACCAACAAAATACACTTAACGTTTCTTTTTGTGCTTCTAGCTTGAACGTTGTGCCATGGGATCATGTCTTGCTAACCACTGTTCTAAAAGGCCAGAATACCACTGGACAAAGAACACAGAAAGGAAGAAAAATATTTCTGTGGGAAGCGCTTCCTGTCATACAGGCTCGAGTGGAGAAATTAGTAGACAAAATGAAGTGAGATTGGTTTAGTCTTGTTTTGTTTTGGTTTTCTCATTTTATAATTTCAACTTTGTTATTAACTGCAATGTAGTCTTTTCCTAACATCTGTAGCAGTTTTGCATTATGGGGAAACATGCAAAAAAAAAAAAAAATATATATATATATATATATATATTTGAAGCTGCTCATTCCTATTACTTCCTGTCAACAAAGCCATTACTTTTTGAAGTTGTTCATAATAGAATCAAGACATTTGAACACTTCATGACCTGAAAGGAATGTAGAAGTGGAAAACTTCATTGTTTCTATAATCTCACTAGGTTTTAGATGTTGATGTTTAAAATGTGCTCTGTTTGTCAAAGGCTGACTAGATGGAAGACAGAAAAAGAAAAAAGAAAAAAAGCGTGTTCTGGTCTGAGTCTTCTGTAGTTTCTGTTCAAAAGAATATAGTCCACTTCAAGATGCTCCTGTTCTCAGCCTCCTGTTCTATTTTTCTAGAGTGCAGAGATGATCTGTGGATAGCTCCTTCATTCAGATATCTGCTGTGTTCAGAAGTGGCTTTATAGAACTTATTTCCAACAGTCTCTCTTCCTGCCAGTTGTATTTCCATCCTATTTTTGCAATATCTCTTATGTGGGAAGAACTACTGTTTTGCTTCATTAATTGTAATATTTGACATGTACACAGCTTAACACTTCCTTTCTTTTCCTACCCACTTGTTTTTTCTCTCCCCAGCTATAAAGAAGTTGTTCGCTACCTGAGAGCTGTGAAATGCAATGATACCAAAGGGTAAATAGCTATTTTTGTTTCTTTGTCTTAGGTTTGTGTCCCAGTCTGTCCTTTTATTCAATGCCTAATAAAATGGCAGAACGAAAAGCAGGATTTTGGCAGCTGTTTACCAAGTGAAAATAATACCGTACTGCAGCTAAATTCTGCCTTGTTGGATGTAACTTATTAGTTTTCAAACTTAATCAGGTATATACATACACATTGTAAAACTTCCAGTGAACAAAAATCAAGTATTCGTTCACTTCTTTTTTCCAGGTTAAGAGACCTTCGAGATAAAATCCCGTTCTATTTGTGTAAAACTGGAGACTTCCTTGATGCTGCGCATTCTCTGTTGTTTCCCGTCAATAGCCTTGCGTGCTGCACTGCCTGTCGGCTAACACCTTTTCAGTTTGAGGCCTACCTGAAGATGTTCAGAACAGGCAGTGTCCCCACTGGAAAGGATATTCAAGACCCTGCGCCCTGGATTACAACCGGCAAGTGTAACTTCTTGCTTTCAAATGTTTAGAATCTTAATGACAGCTTTTATTTTAATAACATTCTAAAATCTAAACTTCATTCAGTTTTTTTACAGCTTTCTAGGATAGCATGTAGGTTCTGAATAGAAAAACTACAGCAAAATATTCTAAAAAATAGCTGTAGATGCTTGTTTTTTTTTCTTTCGGTTTTTGTAGAAACCTATCTATAACTAAATTATTATCTTGGTTTTATCCATACTCTGTAGTTATTCAGGCAATAAAAAAAAACATCTTGGATTTTTTCTTCTTGCAGGGTCTCCATTGAAGGATGGTGTTCTAATTAAGCAGGCGCTCAAACTCCTGTACAGCAATCTGTCACTATACAGGAATGTGAGTCTGTATTAAAACTTTCTGTGCCCCATTGAGTGGTTTTGTACATTATCTGTTTTGTCCAGTTACTTCTTCAATGAAAGGATTTACTGTCAGGACCCTTTTCTCTGAATAGTTCATACCTTTGTGAGACTTTTGTTTTACTTGTGGGGTTCTTGATCATTTAAAAAGTCTTGTTTGGGGGAGAGGAGAAAACAAACTCTTTTCTCAGATAATAGTTCTGCGTTCTGTCACAAAACCATGTCAAGTTTTGTAAATGATTTAGCTGGAACCTTTCTGATAAAATTATGGCAAATGTTGTATGTATAGAGCTTGTGTAAATTTACTGAGTTGAGCAGTATGCCAATGTAAGGATAATCAAATTTGCTATATGTATACGTTCTTACTGCTATGATTATTTACAGTGGGGCTGTAATGATTACACCAGCAGCATGTCTGTTGATGGGCCATAGAATAGAAATAAAACAAGTGAAAAAAGCCTCTTTTACTGCAGGTGAGGGAAAATAGGTGGGCTGTTTTGCAACCTGACAAATGAGGTTGGGAAACCCCAAGCATTAACATGTAATTTGGGTGTAGTTTTGCCTGGGTGTTCCATTAGAGAGAGGAAGAAGAATGAATGCAAGTCCGCATGTCAAGGGGACTTATTCTGATCGCTAAAGCTTGCTAAGCGTGGATTTGACTCAGTAAAACAAATGTTCTGCTGTGTTTCAGCCTAAATGCTGGAGTTCCCTCATCATGATTTTGGGTAGTAGCCGTTTGCTAGAAAAAAGTGGGCACCTACATCCTCTGTCCCTGAAAGAGCCACCGCTTGACTTCCAAGAGGTAACCGAAATGGGGCTTTGAGATGGAAGAATCTGTTGTCTTTGCTGGCTATGCAAGACATAACTGGATGTGGGCATTGCCTCATCCTTTTAAATAATAAGGTTAATGTTACATTACTTCATCAAATATTCTTATAGTATGTGCCAAACGTAAGACTTTGGAAAAATTGTGATTCGGGAATATTAAGTGCAACAGGGAATAGATTAACTCCTTTTGCAGCTCAGTGCTGAATACTAATTCTATATTGTTTAATGTTGAGATGAATCAGACAACAGCAAAATGGATAGGAAAGCCGTTTAAGAAAAATGTGTTCAAATAGTCCTGAGACAGTATCTGGGTGTTTTCTTGATAAGAACAGAAATAAGTGTCTGCTAAGCATAGTAGGTTAAAATGATGATATGTTTAGTTAGTGTTGCAGAGCCTCAGCTTTCCTTGTGTATGCTGTTGAACAGTCAACTGCATCTGTAAAAATGCTGAAAAATAAGTAAAAGCACTTTAAAGGAGATCGTCTTGGGCAGTTTGTTTGTAGAGTAGCTAGGCATCCTCTTTGATTTGTGACTCATTACTTCTTTTGCAGGGGGTGCTGGCTGCCAGTGGCAGTCTCTTGCAGGAATTGAAGGCAAAAGTTAATGTTTCTTTACCACCTGCTATTTTCTCTCCTCAAGTAAGTGTGCATCTGGCAATAAGGAAATTGACAACTTGGTTTATAGCTCTCAAAGATACTGCAGTTGTATTATTACGAAAAGCTTTTAAGAGGGGGCTTGAAGATTTTTGGGAAATGGCATAAGATTGTTGTTCTTCACATAGTCCAAAGGTTAGAGCAGGAATCTTGGAAGGTAAGGAAATTATTAGGGCCTGCTTTGGTCTGACTCTAAGAAAATCTTCAATTCAGGAGAAATTTAAATTCGTCGCTGTCCAAATTTATGCATCTATAAAGCGAGGGTTGGTAATCACTGATTCTGTATTAACCTCTCACATAGAATAATCTCGTGTTGTTTGATTCAAATTAGAAACTATCCTTTGATACTAACAGTGTGTTTGTCTCAAAACTCAGAATAGCACGGAATTTCCCAATTTGTTTTGAACAATGGTTTCAGGTGTGGAGCATGTTTAAAAGTGGCTTGAAATGGGTTATTTATTAAATACAATCACCTATCTAAGGAGCAATCTTACTCTGTTTTATCTCTCTTGAGGAAACTGCAGTTAGGTTATTCTCCAAGTACATGACTCCTGGGCCAGAGGTTTTTTCCCCTTAATTCTTCCACTTCTGCTTGACTGTGATGGTATGAGACTTCATGTTTCTGTGAGGACTTTGAAAGCCCCAGGTGAAACATGCTATAGAAACAGAAATACTTGTTTTATTCCCCATCTTTTGGTCACTGTAAGATTCTTCTGGATGTTGTGTCTATCATCCAGCCTGTGTGCTTGGAATGGTAGTAACTTAGTGCTGGTTTGATTGGATGTGATATGCAAGTAGTGGGAAAACAGACTTCTAAATACACGTCTCTTCTTGTGGATATCTCTTCCTGCAGTTACACCATGAGGCTTGTCTTATTCTCGCAGTGCAAGCAGTACAACAGATGCTTTTCTGTGATCTCCCATACTTGACTTCCTTCCTAGAGATAGCCCTGGCTTTTGGGGTGAGTCCTAGATATTGGCTTCTATTCTAAGAAATTAAAGCAGATTATATTTAAAATCTGTGTAACACCAACCTGGTGTTGTTCCCCTTAAGCTTTTCTGACCTTTAATTTCTTCTACGTATTTTTTTTTTTAAGAAATGATAGGCAATTAAGTTAAATCAGTGCCCTTATTTTTTCTTTTCCTAGAATAACTTCTGGGCTCTGAGGCTGTTATTGGATCATCTTTCCTATCAGGAGCACATTCTCCATGGCACTGTCAATCTGATTTTGAGAGATCTGAGTCGTCAGAAAGCAACAATGCTAAAACTGTGAGTAAACACTTGCTTCCTGAGATCTGTTTATGAAAACATTAACAGCAATCCCGAAGCAGTAGCATTTAGCAAAGATACAATCCTTAGCTCTTTGAAAATGGCCAGCCTAGTGTTCTAAGTCGAGAATGCAAATAAGATGCTAGGAATCAATGGGAAATAATAGACAATAGAACACTTACATAAATGATGCATCTGTTTTGAATATTGTGCGTGATCCTAATACCTCTTCTCAAGGTATAGAATGACCTCTGTGAGAGGAATTGGTTAACCTGACTCAGCCATCGGAGTCTGGAGTTATGATAACGGTCTATAAAATCACGCTTTCTGTGCTGAAGGTGACCAGGGAATAATTGTTCACAGATCAAGAACCAGGGGGCTTAAAGGAAATCTGAGGTGGCAAAACAAGATGGATTAAGGTTGTATCACTTGGAGGAGTGAATTTGGATGACAGAGAATGTTGTGGAAACAAAGTATATACGGACTGAAAAGCAATTAAGCAAATTGCTGTAAGACTCAAGTACAACCAGCATGAAAATAGCACTCCAGACCTAAGGAGGTGGTTCATGAGCTGTTGAAGATAAGAGTGTACTTAGACAACAATTAATTTCCTTCAGATCTGTATGAGCTAGCACTATTCCTTATCTGTTCCTTTAAACAAGAGGTATCTAGGGCATCTCCTTCTGTGTGTCTGGTTTGCAGAAGGCCAAAATAAATATCGCGGTTGTTGTAAAGGGAGGATACTGAGTTAGATGGGCCATTGACCTGACCCAGTGCAGCTGTTCATATAGCGATAAAGCTTTGTAGTATTTCTTAATAAGCAGTAATGCTTATTGGCCAAGTAAAGGTACATCTGGAATAGCTGCAGCAATCTGAAGTCTCTTTCCTTGATGGGAACCCCTATCACGGTGAAATAGTTCCAGCTGGAAAAAGAATGCCTGGTCATGGTATTGCTATGTCTATGTAATAGATGTACTGTTAATCAGAAGGTTTTAAGTAGAAATTGTGATTTTTTGCATTCCTATAATGAGATGCTACTGTTTTTAAAGCAGATTGAAGTATGAGAAAGTAGCATCAAGAGAGAAGCAGCGCAGATATTGCCATTTGTCTTTGTTGTTGAACAGGTATGTTCTGTTTCTTGGTTTTATGTTGTTTAGGTGGCAAAACCTTGGTCCCCAGTATGTGGGTGAATTCCTTTGCCTGTTCCTGACTTGCAGACATAAGAAGATGCAATCTATCGGTCTGTTCGCTCTGAATATAATTACAGAAAACCTGCATGTGTAAGTGTTAATCTTTATCATAGCCAAACGGCAAATCATTATACATTGCAACAGTGCTGGTAGCTTTCTCTTAATTAACAGGCTTAACTCAAAATTAATTACTGGTTTATATACTTCCTTATTATTAGCAATGGTAAAGGTACTGAATGTGATAGTTTGAGTAGATTTGAAATTATTCTATGTTCCTGTTCAACCAAATGGCCTTCTAACTTCCCAGTGCCCTATGTTGTGTCTGCTCTGTGCAACCGTAACCAGTCAAGGTATCATAAGGTGCAGTCTAGTTCTGTTAGTTTAATGTCACTGTCATCTCCTTTCATTCTATTTAGGTTTATAAAAACAACAACAAAAACCTTAGTTGGAACTTAGACACTGGACTCTAGGAGGTATAATGTTGCATAAAACTTCGTTTAGAGAAAATAGTTCAAATTAGCTCAAAATGTATATTGTTGTGTATCTGCCAGAGTACAATGGGTGTACAGATGTCAACGTTTCTTTTAAACTTGTAAAAGATGTTTCACGTGGTGGTGAGGGAGTAAATCCCTATTAAAAACTAGACTCAGGAACATCTGGGCACTGTAATGCAAACTGAGGACAGGATTAAGTTTGTGCTCGTCCGTCTTATCCTGTTTAAAAAAAGAGGCTATTTGATCAGCAGCACAAAGCTGCTGGAGTGGAAAACAGCTCTGAAAATGTCTGAGTACTATGTTTAGATTACAAATGATGATAAAACACTGATAAGTCACTATGGAGACCACTAGATATTCCTAAATATAATCCTTGCTCTCCTGGGTTGTGCAGGAAAATATTAACTTCTATCACCTTACATCCTATAATGTATTGACATAATAGTTTTAAAAAGAAATGACTCGATGCTTGCATACCAGAAGGCAGAATAACTGCCTGCTCTGGCACTTTTAATTCACACGTAGCAGATGGCAGCAGAGTAATGTTGAAAATTCACTTTTTAGTAACTCTCTTAAGTAGAAATCATGAATATGTGAGTTAACTTACCTTGTAAAATGCTTTCCCCCCCCCCCCCAAGCCTTTGTTGTATGTATCTTAGGAAACAAAAGTCCTAACTTCACTCAGTTGTTAAATATAACTCAGCTCATATAAAAACTTGCGGTTCTAATAAATGCCTCTTTTTATCTCAGATTTTGTGAGGTTTTACAGTACGCTCTAGCAGTAATCCAAGAGAATCTGATTAGATCCTTTCTGTTATGGTCTATCTCTTTTTTTTTTTACTGTACATCTGATGCTGGAGTACTCTCTATTTGGAAGCTGAATTGTTAGTGTGGCTGAAACTGGGGGGTAGGTCTGTCCCTGTGGAAAATGGATTAAGAATTATATATCTAAATCTGTTTTTCAGGTGTCCATGGGCAAAGCACCTTTGCAGATTCTTTCACAATGTGGTAAGTATCTCTGTATCTTAGAATTAACAATAAAGCATATAAATGACAAATACATCATTGATATATGATGTATTAGATATGTGATAATTGATAAATATTTGAAATATTTAGTAACGTCATTTATTGTAAAATTGACAAATTACTTATGTATATTATCTTTTTTGTCTGCACAGGGATTAAGGTATCTGCCCCTTGGCACTGCAGCTCATCATGAAGTCTCAAAGTTCATAAGCATTTTTGAAAAACTATAATTTGCCAAAACTTTCAAGCATATTTTTCAACTTGTATTGACTGGACATATCTCTTGCTGGGTTCTTCATTTTCTGTTTTGTCATCTCTTCCCTCACTTAAAAACGTTCACCTAAGAACTGACCAGACAAATCCAAAAATTTTAGATTTAGGTGGTGAATAGTGGCTGTATTTCAGCAGATATGTTCTGGAAATGTCCTTTTTTCAGGCATGTGTATTAAGCTGTCATTTAAAGAGGCAAGAGCTATACACTGTAGGAAGAGCTGGCCTACAGAGAGATGCTGATCCGAGGCGGCGGATGCAAGAGGTATGAGAGGAGAGAAACACGGACAAAACAAAGCACCAGAAGTTTTTGCTTTTGAGTTGCACAGGTGGATAGTTGTGTTCTGGGTGAGAAAGCTGCGGCAGAGCAACTGCTAAGAGAACAGTTAGAAAAGCTTCTCCAGTGAGGAAAATTGCCTCTCCACAGGTGTACAACAGTATACATTAATGCTGTTTGCACTCCTTGGTTTTCTTTAGTGCATAATTATAAAAATAAACCACTCTTCAGTTAGTGTGGTTCAGCCTCAAGCTTTCTTATTTGCTGCAAGAAATCAGAATCAAGAAAGCCATAACCTGTTTTTTGTACTTAAAAAAAAATCTAGTTTTTTGAGGTTTTCTAATTGTGGGGCTTTTTTATATTCTACAATAGGTGACAAACTGGTGCTGATGGCTGTCTTGTGTTTTTTTTTTTTTGAAGCCTGAACTGTGAAGGTAGAAATAGAAATATTTCTAGCCTTGTTGTACTGTTCTTTGCCCCCTGCCTGCTACCTGTCTGCATTGGTTTGGCAGTTGGGATAAAGTTGTTATACCGTATTTTGTTATCCAAAACGAGTTGTTATTCAAGTCTTCCACAAAAAAAAAATACATGCATCTAAAATTACTTGAGGTTTAATAAAACTTTTGTAGAAATCACATCATGTTGTCAGTTCTGTGAGTTTTTGTTGTTTGTTTCTTTTGTTGTGTTTTTAAGCAGTTGCTGTGCCTTTATCTTGTGCTGTCAGGGGTCAGTAAAGTCCCCTGCTGCAGGTGAACGTGGTTCTGTTGGGTGGTGGCAGGGGTGACCACGTGGTGTTTGTTCTCTTCTGGCCTGGGCCCGTGCAGCGTGGTCTTTCATCCTGGTTTCCCAGAGAGGTCTTTTTTTGTGTGTTCCTAATGCTGTGATCTTTCTCACCCCATCTACATGAGTAGAAGGCTTCCATTCCTCGTGTAACAGAGGTGGGGAAGGAGACTGCAACCGCTAAGCTTCTTTGTAGTCGTCATTCAAGGTGTCTGGGCTCTCTGCAGCGCCCTGCTCTACAAGCCTTCCTTTCCAGCCTGCGGTGGGGCTGGGCAGCCTGCGTGGTGTCGCTCACGCTTTGTTTCACTTCTCTGCGGATGTAAAAAGACAAGTGCAAGGCCAGGTAAGCCATCGCAGCTTGAAGTGTGTGGGCTCCTCGGTGCCATCCTGTTGGTGCCTGGAGCGGGGCTGGGCAGGGGAGGGAGCGGGAGCAGGTGAGGGCAGTGCTTCCTTACCCTGCACAGTCTGCATTTACCATCACAAGGAAGGGCAGGAACTGCTTCTACTGCAGTAAGTAAATAGCATGTTTATTCATTATTTATCTGCAGCTGAATTTTAATGAATTATAGCAGCAATGAGTAAAGCCCTTATAGTGAGGATTATACTACAGATAATGATATAATCTTTTATGTATGAGAAAATGACTTTCTCTGCAGATTAGCACTTGACTTTGTAATAACTGTACCTGTCTATCCAACCCGTGCCCAATCAACCACAGCAGAAAACATCTTCCTGGTACCCTGAGACTGACTAGTGTAACCTCAAAGGTAAATTTAAGGCTTTTTTTTTTCCCTGCTTTGCTCCAGGTATAATTGAGATGAACAGAGCTCATTAAAAATTGAAATCTATACTTCGGAGTAGAAAATGTGCATCTAAAGCTGTCTGATCCAGATATTGTATTTTAGCAAACAGAACTCTGCCGTTTTAGCAAGAGTACATACAGCTGCTAGTGCCAAACACTAAGTAGAACACTTGCAAGTAAGCACATGCATTGAAAATAAAATTTTGCCTGGAACTAATGAAATTGTTTGAGATTCATAATGTTTGGAAAGGGAATGCCATCGTTCAGCCCAGGAGCGTAAGGTTCATGTGTGCTTGGTTGTGATCAGCAGACATAAATTGAGTTTATCAGGGTAAGATTTCTAAAATACGTGGCTAATAAACTAATTGTTTAAAAACTTGTCCTCTAGTGTAATATTTAAGGGAAGAAAAAAAAAGTTACCTTGCGCCAGCCATAAACTTCTGTCATTCTTACTTGTGCTCTGGGGCAGTGGTGCTGCAAATCACACTACCCTAAGCTCACACAGCAGGGCTGGGCTATTTCTAGATCTGAATAGAAAATGCCAACTGGGACCCCACCACCTCAAGCCTGACATGAGTAACTTCATGCTCGGGGTGGATTGGTATGAGAAAAGGGCAAGTAGGCGAGTTCATGGCCAAGGAGACAGTGGAGTAATGTGGGTGAGGGCACAGGACCAACCCCATGTGCGCTGCTTCATTCTCCCTCTGCTTCCCAGCCTTGTCTCTGCTCAGTGGGCTGGGAGAGAGCTGGTGCTGTTTCTGCCAAGGACACTAATTAACCTGCTAAATGAGTTTATCCCTTCAGAGTGTGTACTGGGGAACTGAGTTATCTAAAATACCATTCCAAAGAGAGCCTTAATTAGCAGCCTGTGCTGAGGGCAGACCCCTGCTTTCTGGGGGGTGGATGGGGGCTGGTGCCTTGCTGCTGTTGTGGGACTTTGCCCTCCAACGCTGTGCTTGGCACATGTCGTCCTTCCGTGGGTGCTTGTGCAGCACCTGGCTGTGTTTGACAGGCACAGCATCCCTTCCCTGCTCTCCAGGTCTGCAGACGTGGGGCTTCGGTCCCAGAAGAAGCCGAAACCAGGCAGCAGCTAAATGTGGTTGCTGCCACAGTAGCTCCATGTCAAATGTCCTTGCCCACTCTCCCATGCCCCACAGCAGGCTCCCTGCCACATCCCCCTGTTCAGAAAGCATCCTGGTGCTGGTCCATCCCAGCGCTGACCTCACATTTGCCTACATCGCTGAGACAGATCCCATCCCTGCTGGCTCCTGGCGTGAGAGCACAAAGCTGCCGCTTACCTTCCTGGCCCTGAGACACATTTCTCCAGGCTCCAAACCCTGTCTGAGATGAGGGGTTCAAGGTATTTTCTCCATTCTTACCCCACACCCCAGGCTGTGCTGGGCATGGGCTGTGTCCCCTGCATGTGGGCTCCTGCCCACCAGTGCTGGTGCTGCCCACTGATGACACTGATAACGAAGGGGTGAAGTCACTGCTCAGCCACCTCAGGACACCATCGAGGAGTAGCTTTCTCCCAGCTGCCTGCCAGACCAAAAATACTCCATTTTAATAACTGGACTAAGCAAAGTAAAAAAAAAAAAACAGCTTGTTGCTGGCTGCCAGATTAACAGATGGCTACAATCATTAATATTGCAAAACTTCAGGAGTTCATAATTCTTTAATCTACAAAGCCAGGCGGGGTTGCTAATGCGAGCCCTGCAATCTGCTGCGCAGGGTGGGCACGGCGGGGGCTGCACAGCCGGGTCCTCAGTGGGCCCTTGGGGATTTGGCACGTGGGGCACTTGTCCTGCTCCCTGCCCAAAGCCTGCCAAGAAAAGGTGCCAGGGTGACCATGGCTATAGGAGGGGATGAGCTTCAGGGCCCCCTCGGCTTTGGGATGGTGTCGATGGCTCTGAAATTCGCTGGGCACTGCCTGTGCCATCCCTGGCAGCTCTGCCCGGCCCCGCTCAGCCACCGCTGCAGTCAGATTGCAGAAAATCCACGGAAATCCAATAACCCGTCTCCAGTGTCATTTTATCGCTAAACCCCAGCCTTTCCCATAATTGTTTGGAGGCAGCGCTGGGAGATTATGACTGATGTCAACAGCTAGATAATCTGGGGGCCAGCACGCCGTATCGCTGACCTCCTTCAGGCGGATGGTGCCATTTGCAAAAGGCCGGGCGGTGGCGACCCAAGGAGGCCACCACCACGGAGCCGTTCGCAGAGCACCCAGCGCTGGTGTCCCAACAAACACGCACAGGCACCGCTGCCTCTGGGCCACCTCCTCGTGCTGCCGGCTCAGCATCCCACCGCCGGCCCCGGGCGGCTCCATCCATCGATCGCTGGCTGCAGCCCAGCCCCGCTCCCTGCAGCATCCTCCCGGGGCAGGGGAGAGGAGCGGTGAGCCCATTAGGCGGCCGGGGAGGCCGTTAGTGCTATCGATCTTCGGTGGAGGCTGCCCGCAGAGGCTGGGGATGGGCCAGCAGAGCACGGCCAGCCTGGCTGCGGGCGCCAGCTGCATGCAGGGAGCAGCAAAGCTTTTGGGACAGGGCACCCGGGTGGCTGCAGGGGCTTCTGCGCTGCCAGAGGCATCCAAGGTGCAGCCTTTGTGTAAGAGAGATATGGATAGCAGCAAAGAGTAAAGTTCTTATCATGAGGATTAAGCTATAGATAATGACACGGTCATCTCCATATGAGAAAATGTCTTCCTCTGAAGATTCACACTTGATTTTGTAATAACTACGCCTTACAGTATGTAATAACGGTAACTATCTTCTAATAACACGGATTAGAACCCATGCCCAATCAACCAAACATCCTCTATAATATATAATACATATTAATTATACTTTACGTTTTATTATATTTATATCATTTTATATGCTAAATGGTCTACTATATTTCTAGTGTACATATTTATTTCATATTTTATTATTCACAGAATCACAGAATTGTAGGGGTTGGAAGGGACCCCAAGAGATCATTGTGTATATATACAATATATATACAAGCGATTATTGTGTATATATATATTATTTATTTTTTTTCACCTCCCTTTCCTCAGGCACTCAGGCCAATGCAGGGAATTTGCTCCCTGAGCCCCCAGCACACAGGGAACCCCTCAGCTTGGCAACACCAGGCTCATCTCTTTGGGGTGGAATTGGGCAGATGCAGCAGAGCAGGAGGCTGCTGCTGTGCTCGTGAGCTCAGTGTCTGGGACAAACTCTAGGCCGGAGCCGTGCTGGCCGTCCCCCCGGCAGGGTAGGGGTGCTCCCCACCGCCCCTGCCAGGGGACCCCTTTCTCGTGCGTGGCGTTAAGAGGTCAGCACAGCCTGCAAGGTGCACGAGGGGCTGGAGACACAAAGTGTCAGCAGTGTCTCGGGCTGGTGAGAAAGAAATTACTGCATTCACCCTTCCTGGAAATGTTCCCTCTGTGCCTGCAGGGATGTAGAAAAGCAAACGGTGTCTCCCAGGTCACAAATACTGGCCTGAATGGGTATGTTTTTGGGGGAAAAGAAAAAAAAAAAAGTAAGCAAAAATGTGCTTGGACTGCCATATGACAGAGGAGGTGATCGGCAGACACCAGGCTCAGCATACGGTTTTGTTTGGGGGGGGGGGGTCCCTGCTCACCCTGCGGCATCGCCCTGCACCCCCTGGAGCACCCCATGGGCGTGTGGCCCTGCTGGGTCCCCTGAGACCGGGACACCTCGGGCAGGCGCCTCGGGCTCCGGTGGGTGCAGCTCCGGTGGGTGCAGGAGGAGCAGCCCAGGACTGGCACAAAGGAGGGCACTTAGTGCCCATGCAGACTGCCCTGGGGCAGGGCTTGGGCAGCTTGTCTGTGTTTTTTTTTTTTTTTTTTAAAGCAGCAAAAATCTGCTGTCATCATAGTTATCTGCTTTTTTTTTTTTTTTTTAATGGTTGCTTAATGTGGGTGGGTTTTTTGTTTGTTTTGTTTTGTTCTGTTTGTTTTTTCCTTTGCGGTTTTGCTTTTGCTTCAATTACGGTGATTTTAATCAGTTAACAACACTTAGTGTTGCTTTATCTTTTTCCTCCCTGTAAGTTACACTAATTGCTGCTTTTTAATGCTGTTGTTCAACTTGTGCTTCCCCTGCCCTTCACCCTGGCCAAATATTTAGTTTCCAACTGCTCAGCTTTTGTATTTTATTTTATTTGTTGTTTTTTTTTTCTTCTTTGTAAGCCATCCCCATGTGCACCCCTGCAAATCCCTGCCTCCTGGCCCTGCCAGCACCAGGAAAATGGGAAGGTGCAAGAAAACCAGGAGCAGCACAGAGCCACCAGCCAGGGGAAAGCAATGCCGTGGGTCTTGGGGTTTACATATGGGGAAGTCCTTGCTGATGGCACCCAGGAAAGCTTTGCAAGGATTCAGGCAGGGATGTGAGCAGGGATGCAGGCAGGGATTCAGGCACAGACATGGGCAGAGGTGCAGGCAGGGATGTGGGCACAGATATATGCACAGATACAGGGACACGGGCAGGGATGCAGCCCTGGGGGGCTGCTATGTCCCAGCACTCGGCCCACACGTGTCCCCCCGGGGCCCATCCATCCCTTACAGCTCAGCCGAGGCCGGGGTAGCCCCGTTTCGGCAGCACGGCCGCCGCAGCCCCGGTACCAGCACGCTGCCTTCGTCCCGGAGCTCACGTTCAGCGGAGCCAAATCCCCTGGGAGCAGCGGGGGGGAGGACGCTCTCATTATCCGGCTCTTGCCGTGTCGGAGGCAGCTGGACGGGCCGTGCATTAATAGATTACACAGAGGATTTGGGCTTGCTGACAGCGAGGGCAGCGCTAGCGGGAGGCGAGGCCAGCGCAGCTTGCCGAGCCGGCGGGGACGGACGCAGCCCCCGCTCCTGCTAACACCTTTTCCAGCCGAGGTAGGTGGAGAGCTCAGTCGTGGCCGTGGCACTGGGATGCTGCTGGGATGGCTGGAGCGGGGCCGGGGATGCTTCTCCACCGGGAGAGCCGCCGGAGGGAGCGGGAGCGGGAGCAGCGGGGAGGCCGGACCGCGGGCACACAGGGATGCTGGGCGCTGGGTGCTCACCCTCCTCCTGGCCGTGCCGGTTATTTTTCCTGTGGCTGCTCAGCAGAAGCACTGAGCTGCTGAGCCCTGCCCTGCGTGGGGGCTGAGGCTGGCCCGGGATGCGGGGTGTCCCTGCTTTGGTCACCCTGATGCAAAGTGATGCTGCCGGGTGGGCCTGGTGCTGCCCTGTGCCGGACAGAGCACGGCCCCAGGCTTTGCTGGGGTCGTGGCTGGCCACGGGCAGGAGGAAACGTCCCCTTGTGCCACCCATCCCTGGGCCAGCATGGGGAGTGGGGACTCACGCAGCTGTGGTCACAGCTTGTGCCCAATTGGGTGCCGTGCCTCAGTTTCCCCACCATGTCCCCACTATTAGCTGTGTTGCTGTGGGGTGCTCGGTGCTTTGCTCCCCTCACCCCCACCAGCTCTCCCCGGGGCCACAGGGCCTCCTTCCCTGGTGGGTGGTGCCACTCGGTGCTGCCCTTGGGGGCTGCTGCAGCCCGGGGGTGAGGCTGGGAGGGGGGGTTGGTTCTCAACCCAGCCCCAAATACTGGCCTAGGGGCTGCAATACATCCTCACCAAATGCCCCACTGAGACTTCTCCAGGGCTGTGGAGGGCCAAAATCCCTCCTGCCCCTCGCTCACGGCCACAGCCAGGCAGGAGAACGCTGCCCCCCGCCCCAGAGAGTCTCCGGTTTGTTATTTGCACACACCAACAGCCAAATCACAGTCAAATCCAGCCTGGCTCTCCGGGCAGGCTTTGCATGTGCCTGCGGACTCAGCGTGGCTACGAGAGTGCGGCATCAGGCACTCGCCACTGTGCCCGGCCGTGCCACTGAGGTAGGTAAGTGCAGCCCTCGCCACCAGCCGAGGCAGCAAAACCTCCCAAAATCTCTTGGAGCCACAGGTCCACAATGGGTGGGATTGGGAAGGTCCCCGGGAGCTCAGGGAGCACGGGGATGGGGCGGGGGGCAGCCGGAGACACAGCGCGGACACCCTGCCTTTCAGCCCCTGCCACTGCCGTGCCGAGCCCCCGCCGAGCCCAGGTGCCATGGACGAGTGGGACCTGCCGCAGTGGAAGAAGGAGGTGGAGAGCCTCAAGTACCAGCTGGCCTACAAGCGGGAGATGTCCTCCAAGACGATACCCGAGTGAGTGGGCATGGCGGGGAGCAACAGCGGGGCTTCCTCCCCCTGCCCCCTCCAAATCTCCTCCCCAAACGAGTTCAGAAATCGTCCCCCCGCGGTCACCCAAGCCCCAGCTGCTGAAGCCTCTCCAGACCCCCCCACAGGTGCTCGTGCATGCTGCCACGCACCCAAACGCTGCCAGGGCACTGGGGCTGCCAGGGGGGGTGGCTGGGGGCTGCAGGACCAAAGCCTGAGCTGACTGGGGAGGGCAAAATGGGGCTGTGGGTGTGAGGGTGGGTGCCCAGAGGCTGCAAAGCAAAGCTGGAAATGAAACGTGTAACGCAGTCATGAAGGGGCATTTCTGCATGGCTCGCACCTCGCTGCTGCCCACCATGAAGGGGCTCGGCCCATCCCCACGGCCTCCCTCTTACATGGTGAGGGGGGGAGAGGAAAAGGGCGACCTGAGCACGGTTCACAGGGCGGTGCCGAGGCCGGCAGCACACGGCAGCCACAGGCACTGGGGACAGGAGGCAGCTGCTGAGGTCTCGGAGAGCTGGGGGCCCCGGCCCGATGGCTCCCACAGCAAAACACTGCCCTGGGCCCACCGTGTGCAGGCCTCGCTTCGGTGCAGAGCAAATCAGGGAGGGTTTGTGCACAGCAGCCCCAAAAAGCCAGGCTGTGTAACGTCCCCCAACCCCTCCCGCAGGTTTGTGAAGTGGATCGAGGACGGCATCCCAGAAGATCCCTTCCTGAACCCGGAGCTGATGAAGAACAACCCCTGGGTGGAGAAGGGGAAGTGCAGCATCCTCTGAGGGCCGCGGGCCGGCAGCGGCTCAGGCCTGCCGGGCGCCCGGCCTAACGGTGAATGTACACTTTTTTATTAGGTAGCTTCCGAATACGACTAACTGAAAAACCCTACCCTCATCTTGTCTTTTTATTTTTAGTAGTAAAAGCGTTTTCTTTTTTATATGGGGTGCCTGGGAAAACAGACACGGGGTGGGCAAGGTGGCCGAGAGGTGTGGGTCGAAGCAGAGGGGTACAGGAGGAGTGAAAGTTTCTCTGGGAGGCAGGTACAGCCTTCCACCTGCTTCTGCCCCCCTTCTGTGAACGTGACCGATTTTTCAACTTGTAAAGGCAAAGGAAAAAAACTTTTATAAAACATTTGCAATGATTTTACTCTTTTGTATATTGTAGGCTATGCAGTTTTGCAGCACAACAGGCAAAATATGGCAACTAAGGGTTTATAAATGAAATAAACAGCAATATTTCAAGATTTTATTAATTTTTATATTTTATTTTTTTTAAACAAAACAACTGGTTATTAAAAAAATATCAGCACCACCTGCACCCACTCCATTCAAGGGTGAGACAGCTAAAAGGCAGCTTATCATTTCGCTCCTCTCTCCGGTATTTCCTGGGTTCCCTCTGGTCCCTGCTAGAGCAGGTCCTTGATGTAGAGGTTCCTCCTGACCGCGTTTGAAACCCCTTCATTAAATCGGAACCAGACGTCGCTGTTGCCCACGGCCTTTCCCATCTGTCTCTCGACTGAATCTTGCTCAGAGGGCTGAGCGGCTGCAGGGCAGGGGACGGGGAGGAAGACCGGGGGTAAGGAACATGTCATGAGCCCCCCCCTTTATTGTCATGAGCCCCACTGATGCCAAGAGGGGAGCTCACACTGCACACAGGGGTGGTTGCAGGCACACAGCTGATGCCATGACTCAGCTCCCACAGACACTTGCAGGACCCCATAACCCCACTCCCCAGCTCAGTTCATTTCCCAATTTCCCTTTCCTACCCCACCAACATTCCCCCAGACTAGGGACAGGGCTTAGGGACAGAACACCCAGTTGGGGACCCGTGCATGTGGGGTCCAAGCACTGCAAATACAGGGACCCCTGGCAGCACCTGTGGGCACCCCGTCCCCCTGCCACCTACCCGGGGCTGTGGACACCCTCTGCCGCAGAAGAGGCCGCCCGAAGAAGTCAGTCTCAGGCTGTGAAAAACAAACAGGGTGGGGGTCAGCGCAGCCCTGCTGGTGCCTGCTCCAACCCCCGGCGCAGGAACAGGAAGCCACCGAGCAGGAGCTGAATGCAAATCCTGCAGAAAGGGCGAGTGGCCTTGGTAAAATGCAAACAACATTCAAAATCAGTAGGAAAAGACAAATGTTAGGGGTTGCTGTGTTAAACAGGGTTTTGCTGAGGGCTAAAGTCTGAAGTTCAGTCCAGGGCAAAGGACAGTGGCACGGGACCAGGGCAGCCCCACGGTGCCCAGTTGGTCCCTGGCGCTGCTCCTGCTGCTCCCCACCGACCTCCCTGGCTGCAGCCAGATGGGGGTTTGGGTGCTTCGATACAGGCGTACGTGGGCTGTGCTGAAGGCCATGGATGCCATGGATGGGGCCTTCAGGGGGTGGGCTGCAGGATCCACCTCCCCAGGTACCAATATCCCCAGGTGCAGGGAACGGAGCAGCCACAGGGGTTTTGTGGCCACATGGCTGCAGGAGAAACACCCCGGGGACACATTGCACAGCCCGCTGATGGGTAAAGGGCCCTCCGACCTTACTGCTGATAACTGTGTCCCCCCCTCACCTTGTCCTCCACCGCTGCCCTCCTCACAATGTGCTCCAGGCGCTGCTGGTGGTTTTGGGGCGCTGCCGGCCCCATGTCCCTGCTCTCTGCTGGCTCACTGGGGCCTCTTGCTGGCTCCTGTGGGGGAAAGACCCCTGAGCACGTCCTCTCTGGGCTGCTCCTGGGTGCCCAGACCAGGGAGAAAGCCCCAAGCTGAGGACCTCTGCCTTTTTCCTTCAACACACAAACACCTGACTGTTCCCACCTGGGAAACGCAGGAGGATTTCATGGGTTTTGTTACAGATATAGTCATCTTTATGCTGTAGTCTGGGGTCTATTTGCCACCTATTTGGATAACAATACTTCGTTATAAATGTTTTTCATCATGTTATCTCCCAGCAGCAGCTCCAGATTAGCCCAAGGCAGCACTTCGGGCACGCTGTGTGTGCTGATCCTTTGCTTGGGACTTTGTGGTTGGCACCACGTAAACAAAAAGCCTTCAGAGATGTTTTTACACCATCTCTCTGCCACAGGTGTCCCCTGAGGAACCGCCTCTGCTGCAAGAAGGGGCTCCCAGGGATCAATTATCCCCCTGGCACCAGGGCAAGGCAGTCAGCAGTTACACAAACCAAACCAGGGCTGTTTCTCAGCCTCCACATTTGCCCACTTCCACCTTCTCCTGCCTCATGCCCACTGCTCCGTGCAGTGGAGGGTTTTGGCAGTGGGCAAAGGAGCTCTGCTCCTCCCAGGGTGCTCTGGCATCCTCCGGAGGATCAAAGTGAAGCAACAGGAATGTGCAGGCAGGAAAGAGCAGGTCACCTCCTTCACTGATGTGTATAAGTCACAGCCAGGTCAACTGAAATTCCCATCCCTAGTTAGAGAGGTTAAGGGTTTATAGCTTATACTCAGAGGGAGTATTTCCAGAATTCATACAAAAAGATGAGCTGTTCGGGCTTGCCACACGCAAGGCTGATGTGCTGCCCCACGCCTGCTGTCAGCCCAAGGCAGATGTGCAGGGGCAGGGGGGGCAGGCAGGCTGCAGGGACCTGGGGGGTTAATCCTGGATTTCCACTGGCAGAGCAAAAGCCATCAGCCTCTGTGTGCCTCTGCTGCCATCAGCAGGCATAGGCGGCTAGTAGGGGCAGGGATGGTGGGCAGGGGCATTTTGTAACCCCAGACTGTGGGACAGGGGGGACACAGCCGAGATGAGACATCCTCCCAGGCCCTCTCCAGCTGCAGCTGGGCCCCCTAACAGGGTCTGTGCATGCACTGACAACCACCTCCTGCTTTGGGAAGACCCCTTCCCCACACCAGCCCTAAGGACTTCATTTATCCCCATCGCCCACCTGCACCCCAGGCGACAGACCCACCACCACAGGCGCCCTGAAAGCCCACACCTGCTCTCCACCTCCCTACCTCGCTGAGGTTTCGCGCCTGCAGCAGAGCCTCCATCCTCCTCATCTTTTCCAGCTCGATCTCCCTGGCGATGAGCTGCTTGGCCTGGTAGGTCAGCTGCTTGCGAGCCGGCAGGTCCGGGAACCGGCAGACATCCTCCACGTTCCTTCAGAAGTAGCCAGGTGCATGGGGGCAAGGAGGAGAGAAAATAAATCCATCACCGTGCATGGCGAGACCTGCAGCACTGCCACCCCTGTCCCCTTTCTGTCCCACCCCGGGCATGTTCCCCACCACTGCCCTCCCAGCGGGCGCCGGCAGCGTTAGAAGATGCCCAGCAGGCGGTGCTGGACGTGCAGACCCAGGCTGCTCTGGTACAGCGCAGCTGAATGACAATCCCCAGGAGATTACACACTTTTTAATCTTGTTTTGAGTGCAAGAACAGGAAATTACACAGGTTTGTGCCAAACAGACTGCCCTGAAAAAGCCCAAGCCACAGGGTCGGAGCTGAGGCAGAGGCGGCAGCAGGTTCCTTGCCATGAACCAGGGGGGCCGCAGGGAGCCCCCCCAGGGGGACGCAGCCAGGAGTGGGCATTTGGGCAAAGCAGAGCAGTTTGGTTCTTAACGGGGCTGGCACATCAGTTAAGCCTTTTTCGGCACAGTTAAAGCCCAGCCCGAGCACCTGTCTGGTTTCCTTTGTCTGCCATTCAGACCATTCCATGCTTTATTCACATTCAGTATTATTTCCCTTCAAATAATGGGAACGCACTTGCATGTCAGATGGATTTGCAGCTGTTTAGAAGTTAGCTGTCAAATCTGCTATTTAAAAAGTCATTTTTCTTCGTGTGTTTCCTCACATGGTCCCTCAGCTGCCTTTAAAGAGCAGCAGTAGTGACAAGGCAGCACCAGAACAGGCTGCTGCAGGAAAAGCAAACAGTGCAGACACTGAGCTTCCCTGTAAAAACCCAGCTCCTGTCCTTCTAGGTACTGCCATCTCCAAAACCACTCTGCCTATATACTGCAAGAGAAAACAGCTTGTGACAGCTCAGAGAAAACAAAAGGTTTTGCTGTTAAAACAGCTCTGTTTGCCAGACACTGGGACATTTTCGAGGGGTGCCAGCAGGACACGGCACCTCCCTGCAGCACCAGTCATTGCTGCACAGCACACCAGGTGCTGCTCCACGCTGCTCCAGCACCCTGCCGGCGGCTTTTCGGAGCAGCCGGGCTCAGGGGGCAGGAGAGCGATGCCTCGCCGCAACCCAAGCAGGTCCCGCAGGCGTTTCCGTAGAAAAAAAAATAAAATGCTTCACTGTAATTAGATACAGCGGCTTGATTTAACAGAGGCTAATTTCTGTAATTAACTTTGTACCAGGAAGACATTAGCTTTGCTCCTAGCTCTGGTCGGGTCTGTATTATTTCACCAAAGCCTTGGGAGCATTTACAGCTCAGAAGATCCCTAAAACACAGCGAAGACTCAAGTCCAGCAATGGCAGGCTACTAATGCACAAGTTCATCACATGAAACCAGGACAGCGCACTCATTTTCTCATCCTGGTACAGCACCCACGAGCTCCTGGCTGGCAGAAAGAGGACTGGGCAGAGGTACAGCAGTCACTCGAGACTTACGGGTCAAGCTTGTAGACGTACTGGCCCTCGGGCAGGCGCTCCTGGTGGTAGGTGAGGTTGTAGGCCAGCATGGTGCTGATGAGGTCGGCGAGCTGCTGCTTCTCCTTGAGGCTGTAGAGCTGCGTGTTCACCTGGGGAGGAGAGCGGGGCCCACTGGGGAGGTGAGCAAGGGGAAAGCGCAACTCAAGATATCTAGAGCAGCTTCGCAACACAAAAATAACCCAAAGCAGGCTTCTTGTCTCAATATGAGAACAGATAGCGAATGCCCGTGAGGATACGACTAGGGAGGAGAAACGTTCGGTCTCCTATTAGGGACACCCTGTGCTTCAGGGCAGGGGAGCCTCCTGCATCAGCCCGAAGGGTGACCGTGCCAAGGGAGCAGGAGTGGTTCTGGTTGAACCAGGCCTCCAAAATCCTCACTTGCGCCAAGCCCCCAGCCCCAGCTCCTGGAGGTGCACCCACAGCCAGGTGTTTGAGTGCCACATCCCCTCTGACTTCTGCATTGGGTGCAATTCCAAACCAACCCTGAACTGGGGACGTAGAGGTCTGGGACGTCAGCTCAGCCCACACCAGGGCAGGGCAGCGCAGGGGACGTGTCCCAGCCCCCCTAGGAGCCACTTGCAGAGGGGACCCAGCACCCAGGACCAGAGCAGCCAGAAGGGGCCAGCAGGCACTCACCGGCCGGAGCTTCGGGGTGAGGATGTCCAGCAGCAGGCAGAGCACCTCCAAGACGAGGGACTGCTGCCCGGTGCGGCTGCGAGCGCTGGGCGTTATCCCCGAGACCATGGACACGATGAGGTTCTGCATGTGGTTCTGTTTGGCCAGGGCCTGGCGGGAGACAGGGCCGGGACAGCTCAGCCTTGGCCACGAGCGCAGGTGTCCCCACGGTTCCCCGCTGGAGCCCGATCGCCACCGTGCCCACCCGGGGCTTGGCTTGCCTCGTGCTGGCTGCTGGGGTAAGCGAGCCGGGGGATGCTGGTGGCTGCGAAGAGCAGGTGGAAGGCCACGGGCAGGAAGGGCAGGTAGCGCATCAGCTGGAAGCTCTGCCTGTGCAGCACGGCCCTGCTCAGCATGTCGGAGAAGCCCAGCCACTCCAGGGCCAAGCACACCGAGCTGAAACTGGAATCCCGCAGCTTCATGTTCAGGAAGTTGTCGTACAGACCCTGCAGGCGGCCGGGCGAGAGCAGGGTTAGAGACTGGCAATGGCCCCATCTGATGATTTTAAGCCTGGTACCCCATCCAAAAGGAGCATGGACAAGGACTCACACGCCTGGCTCTCCCCTCCAGGCTGCTCTACCTGGGCGAGCTTCTCCTGCTCCCCTGAGGAGCTGGCGAGGTGCAAGACGCGGTGGAAGCGGTGGGAGGACGCGTTGAGGCCGGCCTTCACGCCAAGGTGCGACAGGTCGTCCTCGTCCCCCAGCAGCTGGTTTGGCAGCGTGGGGTCCATCCCTATCCTGTGCCTGCGGAGAGCAGCAAGGACAGGGCTCGGGGGGCCCGGGCCACGCACAGAAAGTGCAGTGCTGGATGGACCAGCAAGGAGTATTTGGACCCTTTTAAACCAGACTGAAGGCAATACCAATATCAAATTATTGGGCGCTAAAAGAGCATCTAGAGTACATAAATTTGCTGAAACCAAGCCTGGTCTCCAGCATGGTTCAGGTTTCTCCACTGCACGTCCTGCAAGCAGGGCCCACAAAGCAGCGTGTGCCAGACAGACCTAACAAATTCCCCGTTTACCTTTGAACCCGTGGGAGCTGGAAGATCTCTTGCCAGATGGAGAAAAGCCCCTTGTTTTGGTCCTTCAAGCCGATCTTCATCGTCTGCACCATCTGCACGTTCAGCTCCTTCTGGCCTCGGCCGTGCAGGAACTGCAACACAAGCAGGGGGCTGCGTGCCACGCAGGGGGAGAAGGGCAACGGGAGGAGAAAGGGGGTGCCAGCAGTAGCTCTGTGGTGCTGGGAACAGCCCGAGACAAAGGCACCTCGTTCTTCCTCACACTGTAGCAGAATCGAGGTTAAAAATAACACCAGGGACAGGACTGACACTTTAGGGACCTGCCTGGAACACAGTTTTTCCCTTAATCCCCACCTGAATCCAGATCAGGTCAAGCAAAGCAGCAAGCCTTCATCCCCCCCCGAGACCTCCTGCTGCTACAAATACCTGCAAGGTGTTTATGCACGAGCGGATGTCGTTCTCCGTCTTCTCGCAGAGTGCCAGCAGCGCTCCCGTGTCCGCCCTCATGCCCTGCAGGAGGGCGATCTGAAGGGAAGGGAGGTGAGCGGGGCCCCGGCCGCGCAGCCACCGCGCGGGGAGAGGAGCTCGGGGCTGCGCGCACCTCGCCGAGCCGCTGGGCCAGCCGGGACGGGGCCGTGCGGGGGAAGCTGAGCAGGAAAGCTTGCTGCCGCAGCGGTCTGAGGGCTGGCACGAACCTGGAAAAAGGAAGCAGAGGGTGTCTGAGCCCCCCCAACAGAAGAAATCCAGCCACTAACGCTGCCCTCCGAAGAAACGTGGTGCTTAAAAGATGTACAGTGCTGCACGTCGGTGCATGCGCCAAGGCTACCGTACCTGGGGCTGTTCGGCCTTGAGAGGAGAAGACTGAGAGGGGATCTTATCAATGTTTACAAATATCTTAAGTGTGGGAGACAGAGGGATTTGGCCAACCTCTTTTCAGTGGTTTGTGGGGACAGGACAAGGGGCAATGGCCACAAAATGGAGCACAGGCAGTTCCGCACCAACATGCGAAGGAACTTCTTCACGGTGAGGGTGACGGAGCACTGGGACAGGCTGCCCAGGGAGGTTGTGGGGTCTCCTTCTCTGGAGATATTCAAGGCCTGTCTGGACGCCTACCTGGGCAACCTGCTCTAGGGAACCTGCTTTGGCAGGGGGGTTGGACCCAATGATCTTTTGAGGTCCCTCCCAACCGCTACAATTCGGTGATTCTGTGTACATCCACACCTAGCCGAAAGTCACACCAGCACCCGTCACCTCGCTCGGGGCAGGGATTTCAGCTCCCCACCCGTCCCCTTTCCCACCCCGGAGGACGAGTGGCACACACTGGTCGTTGCAGATGCAGACGATGGGCCTCAGCAGCAGACCGCCCTCGCGCCGCCTCCGCCGGCCCGGCGCCGCCTCGCCCTCTGCCTCCTTGCTGTTGATGATGTTCAGCAGCACGGTGATGGACGCCTTGGGGAAAATTAAGGGACAAAAGGGAACGAATGCTTGCTGTTCAGAAGCAAGGAACAGGTAATAAAATAGAGCAGAGGATGAGCCGCTAACGGGGTTAAGAATTAAGCAATAGGTGGCCAGATCCAGGCTGGGCAGCGGCGAGGGCTTACGGTGGGCGCGCCGTCTATCTCATCGATGATCAGGCAGTTGGGCTTCTCGTCGGCGCCCAGCACTGACTTCATCTGGGTGGCAGCTTCGATGCGGGTCTTGAAAACCTCCGGGCTGCGGTCGTCGCTGCAGGAGAAGACCATGGCGGGAGGCTCGGCGCGGCACCACCGCCAGCGGCTTTCAGGGCTGAGCAGGGCCGGGCAGAGGCGAGCCTCACCTGGCGTTCATCTCCACCACGTTGTACCCCGCGTGCTTCGCGATGATGTGGGCCAGCGTGGTCTTCCCCAGGCCGGGCGGGCCACAGAGCAGGGCCACCTGCGGCACAGAGGGGACATTCAGCCCCTGCAAGCCCCTGCGCTGGCTGGGGCACCTGGAGGGGCACTGGGAGCAGGGAAGGTCACTGGAGGAAGGGGAATGTAACAGGAGCTCTTGGAGGTAACAGTCATCCTGGCTAGCAGGTGGACCTCTCATGCATTTTGTAAGTTTATAGGATGATAGAAAATGGAGAATCCCCTTCCAGAATAACACTCCCAAGAAACAACACTTTTACATTTTTAGCATCTAATTTTTGTTTCCCTGGTTTTTATATCCTTTCACTGGATATGTTGAAAAACAGTCTGGTAAAACAGGTAGTTATCTCCATTCCTTTTACTGTTTCAGCACCATTGCTCTTTTCCAGATGCAGAAACTCTTACTCAAAGACATGACGCGTTAGCCCCTCATGAATGAAGTCCAGACCAACCTCTGATAAAAAGGGCACTTCTTTCCTCTACCAGCCCACTTAATCTGGCTGGAGCAAGTCTCTTCAAACCTGTTCCCCTCCCCTTGTTATCATATTACTTAAGCTGAAACAGCAGAAGAAATGAGAAAAAGATATATTTCTAAATGAGAACCAGGGAATCAGTTTTTTACTGGATCTGTACTGGAAAAGAAGAGAAAAGGAAGACCCTGCTGCTCACCACGGTGGTGGGGTTAGGAAAGGAGGCTCACCACAGCTGCGTCCTGTCCTGCCTACCTTGTATTTGGGTCTCTTGTGCTGGTCCAACTCAGCCTCCAGAATCTCCTCCGTGAGCTGGGCCTTCGTCTTCCACTTATTCTGCTGCTCCTTGGACTGTCTGAACGGGGGATGAGCCTCAGCGCTGGACTTTGCCTTATTCACGGGCTTCTCCCTCCCGAACACCACCGTGTCCCAGAGCTTGAGCCACTTCAGGAGGCAGCGGTTTGTGTACTGGTGGCAGACAACAGAGCGAGCAGTCACGCTGGGATCTGAGGAGCACCCAGTAAGGACAGACACAGGGCTCTGTCCTTCACGGCTTAACGCCTGTGTGGCGTGCACAAGAAGCAAACCCAACAACCCACAGCATTAAAGGAGAGCTACAAGTGATAACCCCCCCGAACCTCACTTATCCTAGGAGCTCACATCATCACTGAGCAGCTCCATGTAGCGCCGGGGAGTAAACTTGTCCACCCAGAGGCAGTGCAGTGTGGACTCCTCCTTGTCTGCTGCCTCTGCTGCCTCCTGAGGCTCCACGGTGTCGTCACAGGTCTCAAGGCAACTGCGAGGAAGGATTAACACGTCCCAGACCACGCAGGGAGCCAGGGCAGGGCTGGGAACTAAACCCAGCCTTCCCAAGCTGAGGGTGCTGGGGGCAGACCCACGAGAGCATCTCAGGGGCCACATCTGAGCGCAGCAGGCCAGCAGCTGCCCACACCTCACCTGTTTATTATCTCCGTCAACTGCTGCGACGCCTCCAGAGCACGCCTCCGATGCTTGGGGACGAACAGGGCAAGAGAGGGGTCAGAGACAGGCTGCTAACGGAGCAGCAGGGGCCAAAGGCTGGCAGGGCAGTAAGGTGCGATACCTCTTCGTTCACTTGTTCCTTCAGGTAGGAGAAGGGGACCCCCAGCAAGTGGAGCGGCCTGCGCGCGTTCCAGCCCAAGGAGTCGGGGAGCTGTGAGAAGCAGAGGGCACAGCGATGCTCAGCACGGATGTTTTGTGCTTCATCAAAGCTCCACTCCTGAACCAAATGGAGGTCGCAGAAAGTAGCAGAGTTGAGCAAGCCTGGCCTCCAGACCCCCCTCACCTCCACTCCTGTCCTGGAGGGATCTTCCCTCACAGCCATGAAGACCCTGGTGCCTTCGGTGGACGTCACGTTGATGTAGTCCTCCAGGATGGGCGGCCGCTTGAGGACCCGCTTTGGGTTCTTGTGGGAGGGCGGCGTGACCTGCAGGGGCACCATGCCGCTCACCTCCAGGCGCTCCGAGCTGGACAACAGGCTCCTTTAGCGGGGGGCAAGACGAGGAGCGCTCAGACCCCACCCAAGGGCAGACCCAAAAGGCTCTCTGAGCGAATCATGGTGACAGAGGGGCAGCAATGAAGCCGCCAGGGGAACCGGCCAACCTGGCAGCCTGGGGAGCTCCCAGCGCCTCTGGGCTAGGCACGAATGTGGCAGCATCCTGCAGGACATCGGGAACCAACTCATCGTCCACATCAAAGTTCAGCTTCTTCACGGCTTCCAGCCGCTGCCGCTTCGGCTTAGGAGCTGCGTGAGATGGAGGCAGGAGAAAGCTGTGAGATGCGGCACGGACCGAAGCCCGCCAGAGCAGGCTCGGGTGCAGCAGGGCCCCACAGAGCCCCCAGCACACCCCACAACCAGCACCGGTTCAGCGAAACCTACTGAGGGCCACGGGCGGCTCCGGGGACCCACGCAGGGCACACTCCTGGCCCCTCTTCCTGGGGTTGCCCCCCCCGGCTGGCTCCGTCTCCTCCAGCGGCTGCCTCCTGCTCCGGAACTGGGAGATTTTGGGGCCGGCAGGCGGGGACGGGTAACCTGCGGGGCAGCGCGGAACGAGGCTGCTTGGGGCTGGCGGGCACCTCCGGCTCCGTCCGGGGCAAGCCCAGCGGGGCCACCCGGAGCTGGTGTCCCAGCCAGCGGCGCTGGGACAGCTCCGGGGACGGCATCGCACCTCCGGCACGGCCAGAGGGAGCCTCCTGGGCTCCGGTTCGTGCCCGCTGCCTCCTGGCCCCGCCGCCAGGAGCCCGGCCCCGCAGTCGCAGCCCCCCGGGGCCGCTCCCCGCTCCCCGCCGCTCTCCTCCCGGGCACCGCGCGGCCCCGGCCCCGGCACCTTCCAGCTCGGCCAGCACCTCCAGCTCGGCGGCGAACCGCTCGTAGAAGTCGTCCCCGGCTCCGTCCCCGGGGCTGTCCCCGGGCCCCTCCACGGGTCCCTCCATGGCCCCGCCGCGCCGCTCCCCGGGGCCGCCCGCTGCCCGCCCCGAGCTTCCTCCCGCCGCGCCGCTCGCCGGCACGGCCGCTGATTGGTTGCGGCGCGCCTCTCGGCCGGCGGGGGGAGCGCTGATTGGCTGCGCCGCGCGGCGAGGCCGGAGGAGGAGGCGCTGATTGGTTCCGGCGCGATCCGCGCTCGGCGCCGAGGTGACGCGCTGCGGCCGCTCCGCCCGGCCGGGCCGGGCCGCGCCGCAGGTGGGCCGGGAGGGGGCCGCGAGCGGGGCCGGGGGAGCCGCGGGACCCCCGCCCCGGGACGGGCGTGCGGGGCTGCGGCGGGCAAACGGCCCCGGTGCCGGCCCCGGTGCCGGTCCCGGTGCCAGCCCCCAGCCCCGCTGCTGTCCCCGCAGGGCGCTCGCCATGGAGCCGGGCACCATCGACAACCTGTGCATCCTGTACCAGAGCCCCGACTTCATCGTGGTCAACAAGCACTGGGACGTGCGCATCGACAGCAAGATGTGGTACGAGACCCTCACCCTGCAGGGCCAGCTCAAGCGCCGCTTCCCCGAGCTGGCCGACCCCGACACCTACTACGGCTTCAGGTGAGCGCCGGGCCCTGCCCAGGGCCGTGCGGCGGTGGCCGAGCGGCCGGGTGCTCCCGCCTGCCCTCTGCTCCCAGGTTCTGCCACCAGCTCGACTTCTCCACCAGCGGGGCCCTCTGCGTCGCGCTCAACAAGGCGGCGGCAGGGAGCGCCTACAAATGCTTTAAGGACCGGCTGGTGACCAAAGCCTATCTCGCCCTGGTAAGCGCCTCCCAACAGCTCCTGCTCCTGGGTGTCTCACCGTGCTCACTGTAGCTTGGCCTCTGCTTGCTCATCCCCGTGCCGCTGAGGAGTGAGTGTCGGTGCTGGGCTCGCCCCGTGGGCTGCCTCGTCCCCTCTCCCTGCAGGTGAGGGGCCACGTCGCCCAGAGCCGCATGACGATCCGGTACGCCATCGGGAAGAACACCACCGAGGGCATGACCCACATGATGTGCATCGACGGGACCGAGGGTGAGCGCCCTGCCCGCGCTGCCCCCACCGCCCTCCCCCGGAGGGCTGCGCAGAGCTGACCCCTGCGGATCTCGTTGCAGGCTGCGAAAATCCCAAGCCCTGCCAGTCGGAGCTGATCGTGCTGGAGCACGGCTCCTACAGCGGAGACCCCGTGACCAAAGTGCTGCTGCAGCCGCTAACAGGTGGGAGCCAAGGGACGGCTGCAGTGGTGGGGGCTCACCCAGTATGGTGCTTGTGACCTTAGTGCAGGGTGCTGAGGCTGGACGGGTCCTGCAGTGGGACCTGCGCTTGCAGCCATGGGGCTTGGCTGCAGAGTGGCCGCATGATGCAAAGCAAAGACTAGAAAGGGCCAAGCAGAGCTGGTTGCTCATGGAGGATTTGAATTCTCTGGCTGGGGGGCATTAACGCCATTTGGGAATTGGGTGATAACCTGTGTTCCTGCTCGTGCTTTCCCCCCAGGGCGCACCCATCAGCTCCGCGTTCACTGCAGCGCCATCGGACACCCCATCGTGGGGGACTTCACCTACAGCCACAAGAAGGACAGCAGCCCCTACAGGATGATGCTCCACGCCTACTACCTGCGCATCCCCACCGGCAAGGAGCTCATCGAGGTCTGCGCGCCCGACCCCTTCGTCACCGCGATGGACAGCAACTGGGTGCCCCAGCACGTCACCCACCGGCTGGACGACACCATCCAGGAGCTAAAGGACAAGGCGATGCAGAAGGGGGAAGCGGAGGAGAGCCAGAAAGCCGTGCTTGAGGACAGGGGAGAGGAGGTGCTGAGTAAAGCTAAGAGCCCGGAGACAGAGGAGCAGCGAGCCCGGTGTGAGCAGTGGCTGGCCGAGTGGGCGCTGGAGTGAGCACCAGCCACGTTCCTGCATTTCCAACCCACTGCTCCATTTTTGTCCCGATGGGTCCCAGAACCCAGCACTGACTCCGCATCCGCACTTTCCGTATGCCGTGGCATCCCTCACTTCTGGGGCTGGGATTAGGCAGGTTTTAGCAGCAATTAGGATCGGTTTATTTTTTTAACGTACCCATCACCCATCTGGCCACCGGACGCCCCTTTTCTAATTGTGTGCCTAGCAGCCGCCACTGCGTCACGCGCCAGCTTAGAGTGACCCCAGAGCTTCACAGCCCTGTGCCGGGGCTGGGGCACGGCCGCTGGCTTTGCCGGGAACGTGGAGGGCAGCTCCAGAGCCCACCCGTGCTGGGATCTGAAAGGCAGCCCACCAGGACGTGCTGGGTGCAGCCGCGGGATCCATGAGGTCTGCGCCTGCGGTCAGCGGCAGGGCCCCCAGTGCAGGGGACGCGCTGCCCAACCCCTCCTCACCCCCTCGCTGCGTTTTTTTAAAGGCTTATTGAAGATGGATGAGTTGATACTAAGAGATTTTAAACTTTTTTCAGGTTTTTATGAGAAGAATCTAGTCTTTTAGCAGTTCTGAATACCGATGGTCCCAGAGATGCGCGTATTTTTAGTACTTCCCTTGTATTAAATTTGCCAGCGTCCCTCAGCTTTTTCTAATAGATCCCACTATTCTTTCTACTAGCGTTTCCTTTTCTTAGCGCCCACCTTTTCCCTGGATGTGGAGGTAACTCCTGGTGAGACAGATCAGAAGATAGAAGCTTCTTTCTGCTTTACCCTAACGAAGGGGAGTAGTTACCACGTTTTGGTCCTACTGCTTCACCGCCTGCCCAGCGGGTCGCTGCGGGGCTGTTGGCACTAGGTGGTGCCGGAGACAGGCCCTTTGCTTAGGCTTTTTTTAGGGCTCTGGAGCAGCAAGAGGAGCGGATGAGATGGCTGAAGCGAAAAGAAAAGCTGAAGACTGCTGCAGGCAGCGGGAAGGAGCTTGTCTCTCACGTTGGCGCTCAGGTTTGCAACATGCCAAGATTCGTTTCTGCAAAAACGCCCTTGCTTCGCCGGCCAGCTTCGTCCTGCTTTGCTCTCCAGTTTCCACCCCGCTTCCCTGCAGCCCTTGGCGAAAACGAAGAGAGCAGATCAGCTTGAGTGGGATGAGGAGAGACAGCGCGTGGGCCACGGTGCCTGAAGGGACCGGAACCACTGAAACGTGTTCCTGCGCGCCGAGCGCCAGAGCCCCGGGCACCAAGCTGCACGTGCCGCAGGTCCCACCAGCCCACGAGAAGCCCTGGTCTGTGTACAATGCGCCGTGTAAAATCTCATACAACGCACCTAGCCAGTGGGTGAACAGAGCAGCCCGAAACCCTGCATGGGGTCTTGCATCGCACGTGGCCCTCACCCTGCTCGGCGCGAAGCTGCTGGGGGTCAGGATGGGCGCACGGCTCGGGCACCGAGCGGGCACCGAGCGGGCACCGGGGGCTCGGGAGGTGCTGCTGCGGTGGCAGAAGGCTCGCTGGAGCCATCTCCTCCCTGCCAGGTACCATCCCCACCTCCAGGTGTGGCCGGGGAAGCAGCCACAGGCGGGTCGGAAGGCTGTGAATTGATGACATGAACTGTTTGCCAAAGAATTAGCGTCAGCGATGTGCCCAGCAGGGCCCAAAAGGTTACGGGTGAGGTTTGCTGCCTCGGAGCCAGGATGCGCCCATCGTGCAGGTCCTGGGTGGGGACGTCCCCGCTGCCACTGGTGGCTGCAGGGACAGGGGCTGCCCTCGGCCGCGTGGGGACACACTGTGCCCCTGCACACAGGGATGGTCACACAGACCATCAAGGCCAGGGGCTGGCGCCCAGCATTCACCTGGAAGCACCAGAGGAGCCCCTGCATCCCGCACCGTCCGTCGTGTGTTGCACTTTTACTTGATGTTGCAGGAACCGGAGAAATCTGTATTTTCCTTACCCAGAGAGGGGGTCACCGGAGCCCTGCCCCTGCTCTCCCTCGTGCACCGGTGGGCAGTGCTGTCCGCACTCACTTCCACGGGGCATTTGCTGCATCTTGTGTGAATCCACTCGTGCATGTGCAGTGTGGGGGGGTTGTGGTCGGGTGTGCGTGTTTCGTGACATTCTGTACCTCTGGGAGTAACCCTTATTTGTTGTGTGTTTGTGGACATCACCATAGTAAACCGTCACCTACAGGCACGGCAGTTCCCCCTGTGGTCTCCTCCTTCACCCCGCGCTGCACCGTGCGCTGCCAGGCAAGCCCAGGGGCTCTCAGGAATGAGCACGGACCGGCACAGCGGGGCCGGCCCCGGGGCTGCAACCCGGCCAACCTGTCCTGCGAGCACCCACTTTCGTGAGGGCACCGGCTTTCATCCTCACCCTGGTGAAACCCCCCTGGCCGAAACCAGCAGGATTGTCCGCCCAAAAGCCCTCCCGGGAGGGCAGAGGAGCTTGGAGCAGCTCCGCCACCGCGGGGGATTCGGTAGCTCCCATGCAGGCGGTGAGGATGCACGGGGATGTTGGGGCAGATGCTGCTGCCTGGCCCTTCCCCAGCCCAAACCTCGGGCCCCCTGTGCCACCCCACAGTGCCGTCCGCAGAGATGGGGTCCCCAGGGATGGGAGCTGGGAGGGTTGGTTGTCCTCGCTTGCACAATTCTTCCCCGGGGACCTTTTCCATCTCAAATACCCGCGGTTCCACCCCATTTCGTGCTCTGGGTCCCAGCCCTGGCACTGGCATTGGCACTGGTTGAGCCCCCCATGTCCCTGAGGGCATGGAGGGGTTTGGGACCCCGGGTGCCACCTGGGGCTCTGTCCCCTCCTGCACACATGCCCCGGGGTGGGCGCAGCCCCCTCTGGCCTCTCCCTGCCGCAGCCGCTCCGGCTCCTCTTCCCCCCGCAGCCTCTGGCAGTGTTATGCCAGAACCAGAACTCTGCGTCACCCAACAAAAAGCACCTGACTGACAACACCGGCGGCTGGGGCTGTCCCAAACCAAACAACAGAGGTGGAAGGAAAGTTTCTCCTAAGTGCTGAAGAGTGCAGACCTCTGGCAAGGACGGGCGGGAGCAGCGCAGCCCCACACTGCTGGGGTCTGTAGGGGTCGTGGGAAGCGCTGCCTACAGGCGTCGTTTTTCGGTGACACTTTTACATCAGTAGTTCATTCCTCAGCTTGGTGCAGCTGGAGAAACAAAGATCCAGAGAGATTACGTGCAGCTTTCAGGTTGTGAGCCTCTAGGGTTGTAGATCTGGCCGCAGCGGGTAAGCAGCCGCCAGGAGCGGGGGCTCTCCTGCTGCCTCCTGACGCGGGAGGCTGGGGATGCAGCGTCCCCAGCGCTGCCTGCCGAAATGCAAAGGCCCCCAGCACGTGGGGTCTGTGGCCACCTCCCGTGATGGGTCCTGCACAGCCCCCCGAGGTTGTTTCAGGGCCAGGTTTGAGCCCTGAGCAGATCCCGTGTCCGTGGTGCCCCGCACAGGAGCCCACGGTGCCCCCACCACCGGCCAGGAAGGCTGGGGCGGTGGCCCCATCCTGGCAGCAGCCCCACACAAGCAAGTTTCTGTAATTGCACCATTCCAGCGGCAGCTATTTTTATCACGGATCCTTCTGAAATAGAAACCAGAAACCCCTGCCAGCAGCTGCCCGAGCCCCTGTGCTGCGGGACCGGTTCGCCGGCTCGGGGGCGGGGGGACATGGGGGGCAGCGAGCGCCGCATGGCCCCGCAGCGAGCAGCCCCCAGCCCTGACAGCACCAGGACAGGACCCCCACATCCCTCGAACAGGAGCTGCAGGGAGGGGAGCGAGGTCCCTCTGCGAAGGCTGACGTTCCCCAAAATGCACCCAGGGGCAGGGGGAGCTTCCACCTCACTGGGACGGGCAGCTGGACCCCACCACTGCCCAGCTGCCGTCTCCTCCCGGGTCTCAGAGAAGGTCACAGGCACTGCATTTGCTGTCTTGCGTCATCATTTCCCTCTGGCTTTTCATTGCATCTCCTTGGAAAGGCTTCGCTTCCTCTTTTTCTACACCTTTTTTCATGTGCTGGATGGCATCACGGAGCACGACCAGAAATTCCGGGGAGAAAACTGTAAGAAAGGAAACAGAGATTGTCCAACACCAGGGCAAGAGGATAACAGTGAGGAAAAGGGGTTCTGAGCCCTTACCTGAGGACTGCTGTGTTCTGAACCCCAGCTGCCCCATAAAATATATCCCTGAGTAGCTCAGGGGTTGTGGCTAACCCAGAGGACCTTTGTCTCCATGAGGAGCACAGGAGCCGCCAGCCCAGAGGCATTAATTCATTAGCCCCAAAGTTCAAAGTGACCCTTTACATAAATTTAAAATTAAAAAAAAAAAAAAAAAAAAAAAAAAAAGGAGGGGAGAATGAAAACGGGGAAAGGAAAGAAAGCAACTTTACAAAACACTGTTGAGAAACTGCCTCCGTCACACCCCGTTTTTCAGAGCACCATCCCCACCCCGCAGGAGATAAGGGCTGCACCGCTCCCCGGCGCTGCTCATCCCTGGTGGCTGGCACGGGGCAGGCGGGCTCCCGGTGCAGGTGGGGGCCTGAAACCCACGGCAGAGCAAAGCTCCAAGGTCAGTAAGGTAATTCTGTGCGGTGCTACAGTCTGCTGATCCAGCTTCTGGAGCAGGGACTTATTTTCTGTAGGGGGGGCTCTCGGGGTCGGGATGCAGGGGGTGCAGCACCTGCTTGTGTGCCCCACGGGCTTCGTGTGGGGCTGACTGCCGCCTCGTGCTGGATTTCTCCCCGCCTGCACTGGCGTGGCCCCGTGCAGAGCCAAGGGACCGCGGGGAACCCAGCTCTGGGTGCCAGCGAGGACATCTCCTTACGGAGTTCATTTTAATAACAGGTAGAGAACGAGACCTGTCACCCACTATACAGGATTCAGAAACCTCCCGCGGCTGCGCGAGGACCTGTGCAGGCAGCACTGGGGCTCAGCTCCAGCCCCAGCTCCGGACGGAAGCAACCAGCACCAGGACCCCCCAGCCGCAGCCCCCCGCTCGGTGCCCAGCTGCAGACGAAGCCCCGGCGCAGGCAGGATGGTGCTGGCGGCCCCCGCCCTGGCCACCCTCGTCCTCAGCCTCCGTGAGTCACCGCCTGCCTCCGGGCTGTGCTCGGCCTCCGCGAGCCCCCGGCGCTGGCGCTCCCCGGGCTCTGCCATCAGCAGCCGCGGCTGGGGGAGCTTTGGCCAGCCCGCAGCTGGCTCCACATCGGGGCCCGGCATTTACTAAACATTGCTAAACTGAGAAAGGAAATCTTTCCTGCTTGTAAAGCTGGAGCTGATCCAGAACAGACCCCCATCACCTCTACATGCGCTCCCGCCCGTTTTATAACACCGTCTCGCTTTGTTGCAGGATTTTCCACGGGCCTGGCGCAAGCCGCACCGGTAAGTCCCTGCGGGTTGTCTCAGGGGCTCCAAAGGCACGGCAGTGGCCCAAAAGCAGCAGAGCTGTCACCATGCCCTGGCCCCATCCCCATCCCGGCTCTGCTATGACCCCACAGTGCTTGCTCACAGCTGCCCCGCAGCCTCCCCGTGCTGCTCCCAGTCCAAGGGAGGGGGTCCCAGGGGAAGCAGGGGGAGCCTCGCTGCTGAAGGGTTGGTCCCCGACCTCGACACGGGCTCTGGTGGCTTTCACACCTGCACGTGACCTGGAGCATCCCCAGGGCTGCGGCTTGCGGGCACAGCAGGCAGGCTGGGAGTGCTGCCCAGCCCCGGCAGATTTCGGGCTCCTTGCAGCTGATGTCTGCCTGTCCTCCCCCCAGGCTGCCCTGCTCTTCGGCACCGTCCTGTCCGCCACCGAGCCCTTTGCCGAGTAAGTACCGGCCCCTGGCAGGGCTCCGCGAGCGCGGGGGGCGCAGGGTGCGGCCGGGGGTTCCTGGCTGGGGTGGATGTCGCATTTCTCCCCGCGTGCGTCACCACCGCCGTGACAGGGAACTTGGGCTGGAGAAGATTTAAAACCTTGTGCAGCCGGTTCTGGTACTGGGCTAGGATTTCAGCTGCATCGTCTTGTGTTGTAGCACAAACAGACAAAAAATGCCGTTCCCTTTACCGGGCTGGTACAGGCACAACAGGAGCCTCCCCTGGGCCAAAATCCGGGCTCTGCTGGTTTCTGCCTTACCCACAGCCCAGGACACCCTGCTGCAGCTGGAGCACCCGCACCGCCCCAGGCTGCAGGGGAGACGTGCCTGTGGCTGTAGGGCATCTCCTTTGTCACGGCATCCCTTTTGTCAAGGCATCTCTTTTGTCAGGGCATCTCTTTTGAAAGGGCATTTTCTTTGTCACGGCATCTCTGCCCACTTGCCCCATGCAACCACAGACAAGGCAAAGGGGAATTTCCCGAAGGGTAGAGCAGGTTCACCCTGCCAGGGGGGAAGAGGGAAGGGAGGACACCCAAAAGAGGGGTGCGATGCAGCTGTACCTGCCCGATGCAGCCTTCCAGCCTCGGTCCTGCAAGGATTCCGGTGCTCCCAGGCCCACCACCTGCCTGCTGCCGCCGTCCTCGCGCTCACCCGGGAGATGCGGAACAAAAGCGTGGAGCTGAGCAGCGCCCAGGTGGGCAGGGGGGGCTGCTGGAGTGGGGGGGGGGGGCTCGCACCTGCTCGGCGTGGTTAATAAAAGCGTTTCTTTGCCCAGCTGTCGTGCCTGGCCCGGCTGCTCGCTGCCAACAACCTGACGGCCAACTTCAGCAGCTACCCGCCTGACCTGCTGCTCTTCTTCGAGTGAGTACCGAGGGTGTCCTGGTGCTCCTTGGGAGCTCCGTGCGGGGAAGGACGTGATGAAAATCGCCTGCTGCTGGTGGCATCTTTAGACCAACATGGGGCAATCCCAGCCCCGCAGACCCCCAGCCCCTTCCTCACCCTGCTCCTCTCCAAGGCCAGGCAAAGCAGCGTGTGGCCGCACCACGCTGGCTGCGGCGTGGGGTGTGCGGGTCCCCCATCCTGCCCAGGGCAAGAGGAGACCCCCAGCACGGGCCAACGCACAAGCTCACCCCATGCCTCTCATTGCTCAGAAGGGAGGGACGCCTTAAACAACTCTCCCCACACCCCCAAAAAGGGGGCAGCGCAGCCTCTGTGCCCCCATTTCCAGGCCACCCCTCCCCACACCGCTGACTCTTGCTCCCCGCAGTGTGGCTGAGGTGCGCAGCGAGACCTGCGAGGAGTTTTATTCCCTGGCTGCCCGCGGGAACCTGGAGCTGCTGCCCCGGGGCTCAGCACGGCGCAGGGCAATCCTGCACGGGGCTCTGGCCTGTGTGGTGAGTGGGGGCCGTGCCGCGGGCTCTGCGCTGGGGATGGTGAGGGTCCCCAGTGCCGGGCATAGGACAAGCACCACGTCCCTCTCCCAGGGCGCGAGCAGCTCCCACCTGCGCCCCGAGCAGCTGGGCAGCCTCGGGGCGCTGGTGTGTGACATGGAGCCGGACACCATCACGGCCTCGGATCCCAGCATCCTGGAGAACCTGAAGCTCTGCACAGCGCTGACGGGGGCTCAGCGGGGTGCTCTCAATGCCGCCCTCCTCGGGGGCAGCACGGCGTATGGGTGAGGAGGCCCCGCTTGCCGGGCGGTGAGCAGGAGCCGGGGGGGGGGGGTGTACCTGTGAGGATGCTGGACCGTGCCTTCTGTCGGCTGCAGAGATCCTTTGGGCTGGGATTTGCAGACTCTGCAAAGTTTGGGGCCGCTCGTGCTGGCTTTGAACCAGACCACGCTGAGCCTGGTGGCCAAGGTAAGCCGACCCCAAAGTGCCCATCTACTGGGGCCAACCCACGGCCGTGGGACCCAGCACCCTCTGCCCTCCCCTGGCAGGCGGTGAGGGAGGCGTTTGCCAGGAGCATCGCGACCACCTACAGCAGCCAGGGGTGGTCCCAGCGGGAGAAGTCCCTGACCCTCCTGAGCGCCTTCGCAGCGGCCTCAGCAGCCTCTCGCCCGCGGCTGAAGCGGAGCACAGACCGTGAGCCTTTCCCTTCACTCTGGATCCATTCGGTTGCTCAAAGCTCGTGGGGTGAAAAATGCCCCCAGGGAGGGGGAGAGGACAGGCAGAAAGTGGAGATTGCCCATAAAGGAACTGGGGAGATGGGGGAAATGTGGGAAATGTTCCTTCCGCATGTTGGGGGCAGCGGCGGGGGGACAGCGCTGTGGGACCTGTGCAGCTCGCGTGGCTGTGCTGTACCAGAGAGCTTTTAATTGACTTTAACAAGACAAAGCAAAGCACACATGGCCTGCAGAAACATAAACACGTTCTCCAGGAATAACTTTAAAACTGACGAATGAAAGTGAATAAGCCACAAGAGTGAGAGGGAGAACTGGGGGACGGGAAGCTGACCACAGTCCTGCCCTACGAGGTGGTTCGAGCAGCATTATTGCAATAACCTGCCTGTTCCATAGGGCTTTTCTGGGTGGCTCTGAGGCCCCATGATGAGATCAGGGCCAGGTGTGGGGCGAAAACGCCGACCCCTAACTTGTCCTCCCCACCTGCAGGCTGCATGTCCAAGCCCATCACCCCCAGCACCCTCTCTGACAGCTTCCTGCTCATTGACTATGACACCCCCGAGCAGTTCTACCTCTGCCTGAGCGTTCCGGTTCTGAAAAACAGCCTGGCACTTGTGCTGGAGCAGCCACTCACCACGGACTACCTCCAGATGGTGAAGAAAAAGCTGCAGGAGGTGATGGATAAAGCAGGGCAGGGACTGCTGCTCGGCCCCTGGTTGGCACGGTTGGGACCGGGGTCTGGGCGCTGCTGGGAGCAGGAGGTGCTCACTGGGTGGGCTGGTGCTTGGTGTGATGTCCCTTTGTGCCCCGCAAAGCACCAAGGAGTTTGTGGGCTGGGGACGGCGTGGGCAAGGCAGAGCGGCAGCAGGGTGGGGAAATAGGTGGTGAAATGAGCTGGGTGAAGAATGCGTGGCAGAAAGCAGAAGGGTGGTGTTTGTTCAGACAGGGGTTTCTCAGTGCTTGTTGGGCTGCTGGAGTTTGCCTTGGGATATGGAGAGCACCTCCTGTCTTAACATAGACAACGAGAGAAGCATCCCCCATTCCCGACCCTCTTTTCTGACCCGCTGGCCTGGCCGTACAGGTCTACCCCGCGGGGATCCCGGATGACCAGCTGAGGCTGCTGGGGCCGCTGTCCCGGCAGTACACGGCGCAGGAGATCAGCCAGTGGCAGGTGACCTCCAGCGACACGCTCTGCGCCCTGCTCAGCCCCCTGGACGGCACGTGGAGCGCTGCCCAGGTACCTGTGCTGCTGGGGGACATGGGGGGACAGCCGGTGGCAGCAAAGGCGGTGCCCAAGCATGGCACAGGGGGGTTTTGCAGCTCGCACGCGTTCCCCCCAGGAGCGTTTTCCTCCTCCAGATACCCACAACCCTGTGGATTGTGTTTTCTAGAAGCAGCAGCTTATCGCAAGGTACCTGGAGCTAGGGGGCAAACTAACCGGCCCCTTGCTTCAGAAAATCGGTGGGAGATGCCTGTGTAGCCTGAGTGAGGAGCAGATCAAGAAAGTAACCCCAGAAGCAATCGGGTAAAGCACTTTATAGGGGTATTTGTCAGTCCTTTTTATAGGGGTACTTGTCAGCACCTGGGATCACGGGGGAGGAGGGCAGAGGGGCAGCATGTTCCCACCTCCATTCTGGCTCTGCGATGTCCCCCTGTCAGCTCCCGCCTGAGCCAAACCACTTGTCCCCCCCAGCCATCCAAAGGGCTTTTGCTGTGGTTTGGGTGCTGCCCCCTGCTCTGACCTGTGACCCTCCCTTCCCCAGGAGCGCCGGAGAACTGGACGTTTCCTCTTGCTCTCAAAGCAAGAAGGACCAGCTGTACAGAACAGCCCGGGAGGCTTTTGCTGGCCAGGCTGGCACCAGAGCCTATTACTGCCAGATCCGGCCCTACCTGGGTAGGTGCTCCAGCCTTCACCTTCCTCCCCACGGCAACAAGGCATGGGGATGTCATCCTTGGTTTGGGGGGTGTGTGGGGGTTAGACAAGGTAAAGACATCCAACAGCCACCAAAGCCTGTCTTGCAGCATTGGAAGTGTTTGCAGGTATTTAGGAGCCCCATATGCTTTCTTCAAGGTGGAGCTCCAGTAAAGGACCTGAAGGACTTGGCTAACGCTGGCATCACCATCAGCATCGACACTTTTCTTGCCCTAAATCCCAATGAACTGCAGGTACGTTCCTGGTGCGTTGTTGCTCTTTTCCCTGCTGAAGGGAAGGGCCAGTCGAGGGCAGAGCTGTGGGGCTCAAGGCTGCAGTCCCATCAAATCACCAAGGCTCTATTTTTTACCTTTTTGTCCTTGTTAAAGTTATTCCTTGCTCTGCACCCTGTTAGAAAAGCACTCTGTGGCAGTGTCAGCTGTGGGGCTGACCAGAGGCGCTGTATGTGTATTGCAGAAACTCAGTGTCATGGATGTCAAAAACCTGCTTGGGACAGAAGTTGAAGAACTGAAGAAAGCCGAAAATCAGACCGCCGTGCTCTGCTGGATCAAGAAACAGTCCCAGGAGGAACTGGACCGAATCCTGGGAATCGGCCTGCACGGGGGGATGGAGGAGCCCAGCCCCACGGGGACCACCACCCCGCCTCACCCCACCACCTCGGCCAGTATCGCCCCCACGACCACCGCCCCCCCCACCACCACCCTCCTCGCTTCCCCCAGCCCCATTGCCACGAGCAGCCGCCCTCCTAGTACGCCAAACACCAGCCCCAAGACCCCCACCCCAAACGCTGTCAGCCCGACCCTCCCTACCAGCACTGCCCCACACGCTTCCACCCCCCGGCCCAGCACCGCTCTGGGTCCCGCTGCCACCCCCACAGCCCGGCCTGCTCCAGCCCCTGGCTCCATCGCCCCGTGCCTCAACCACCAGTCCGCCACCCCAAAGAAGACCACCAGCACCCCGGCTGTCACCCTCCTCGCCACCATCCTTGCTGCCACCAACCCCAGTGCCACTTCTCTGAGCTCTGTCCCCACACCAGCTGCCACAGGCAGTGCCCCCCCCAGCACTCGTGTCACCAACCCGGCTGTTAGCACCCACGGCACCAGCACCGTGCTGGTGCCCAGTAACGCCCCAGCACCCGGGGGCACCACCAGCCCAGCTCCTGCCACCCATACCACCACCATCCCGAGCACCCCCAGTGCTCCCAGTGCCCTTGTCCCAAAGTCGACCGCTGCACCTGCTGCCATCACAGCCACAGAAACGAACCTTCCCCACAAGCCCACCCCAGTTCCCAACACCACTGTGTCCACCCAAAAGGGTGGCAGCTCCTCAACGGTCAAGACTACAACATTTGCTTGCAATGGTGGCCCTCCGGCACTGCTCGGACCCTCTTCCACCACCTCCAGCAGTGAGAACACCAAGAAAACACCCACAGGTGTGCCAGAGCCACCAAAACCAACCCCCGGTGGATACATCAATCTGCAACCTGAACCTGGTAAGGCATGTTAAGAGTCAGGAAAGGCTTAGGAATCGACGCCAAGGCAGAAATCTTCACTGACCAGAGCAGCTGATCCGCCTTTTTCCTTGCCAGGTTCAATACTGGCATGCTGCTGTCCACAAGAAACCCCAGATAGTTCCTGGCACGTCAGGTAGCAGTGTGTCTCCACAGGGCCTTATAGCCCCTGGGTCTGCAGCATACTGCCTTCAGATCCTGCAAGTCCAGCAAGGTGCATCTTAAGAAGTCTTGTAATGTTCTGAGAGCACAGCAGCCCTCAGCCGCTCTGCAGAAAGCTGGAGAAATTGCAGGAATGCCAGTGCTCTGCTTTATTTTTCACAGGGCAAGGATACAGGCCTTCCATATTTTAGCTGCACATGGTCTTCTTGAATAGGAATTACTGTAGAAGCCCTAAAATCTAAAGTTCTGTATCCTGACAGAGCTACTTCAGTAGTTTTATTGACTCAGGCAGATTTACTCCTGTTTTACATTAGCAAAATTAAGAGAAGACTCAGTCCTCCTGACTGTTCATGGCAAGGTGGTATTTGCAGCTGGGGTGCAGGTTCCTGCCTGAAGGTGCAGGGTATGGCCAACGTCACAAAAGGCAGAAAAGTGTTGTCCTACACATGCAGTCCCCCAGGGCACCTGAACCCCAAAGCAATTAATTCTACAGCCCTAACAGCTCACATGTGCTATTGATATGGATAATCCAGTTATTTCTCATCTGTGTTCTCTCTCCAGGATCAGGATCCAGGCTCTCCTCCTGCGTGGTGCACATACTGATCACAGCCGTGGGCTTACCACTGCTGCAAGGGCTTCTCTGACACTACACCACCACCTCTAGCACCATACTCACTAGATCCCTCCTTAAAATTTTCACCATTCTGCAAAATAATGGTGCTGGCAAGCTCCCTGCTGAAACACAGAAACTCAGGAAAGTAAAAGTTTGTCTGTTTGCTTCCAGCAAGGAATTTGCTCATTATTTTTGAAGCTGGGAAGTGAAAGGAGGACAGATGATTTTCCATCCCAAAGCAGCCCAACAGATAATTACTACCTAGATGCTCTATATAGTACAAGTATCAGTAACATTGACTGAGCTGGCAATGCATTAATGCTGACAGCGGGTACAGTTCTGACAGCTTCACTCACACGGGGTGGCGTTTTACTTCTAAGCAGTCCCACTGGGAGTTGTTGAAAACAGTGGGAAAACTCAGGGATTCAAGTTACTGGCCACTGCAAGATAGGTAAAATATGGCCCAGGAATGCTGCCAGAAAGCTCGGCCAGAAATCTACTAAACTGCATTTAACTCACTTCATGAACGTATGAGAGTTTTCATCAATGTTTGTTCAAACTACGCCAAGCCTGATTAGAGGGAAGATTAACTGAAGATAGTTTGTCTTGATTACTGTTGCAATGCTATATAATAAAATATCAATCAACTTTTTTTTTCTTCCCCTAATCAAATGTGTCCTTTGATGTGTTTAGTGCTTTGTTGTTTTTGTTTGTTTGTTTGTTTGTTTGTTTTGTTTTTTCTGGCTAACAAACCCGAACAGTTTCCACTTCTTTTGCTCTGACTTCCTTCTGTCTTCTCTCATAGCTCTTCTGCAAGCAAGCATTTCTCCCTCCAGCTTGCAGACCTCACCAATTTAATTCTTCACAGGCTGAGAAGACTCTCACATGTCATTTATTGAGTGAGTCAAGGCATGAGGAAACAAATTAAGATTTCTATTAAGGGATCAGGATTTGGGGAAATGCTGTTAAAAATGTGGGCTGCCTTACTTGGAATCCCATCCCCTTCCCTCCCAGCCTAGGTAGTGCCCCAGCACCACTGGATGCAGACAGTGGGGAAATGTCTCTTGCCACACCGAAATCTGCAATGATGGACAGACCAGTCACTCACATTCTTTTTCTGTAAACCACGGACAATAAACATTTATGATGTCTTTGCAGGAAAGAAAAAGGGATTTCAAGGGCTAGATTCTGACAAAGTACAGTTTGCACTAAGGCTTTTTCAGACAGAAATCCCCAATGAGTGGAAAAATTATGCTGAAAGCCTTATACAAAGTTCTTACGCCCTTTCCATGAGGAAGCTGAGAACAGACTGAGCCCCTTAGATTTGAGCCGTCAGCACCAAAGAAAACTAACAGACCTGTCTGGGGCTCCTGGACACTTAATTTGATCCAATACCTGCAGACAGTAAGGTGCAGGCAGTGCGAAGAGAAGACAACAGCAACTCATATTTTGCTTCTGGCATTTTTTACTTAGTTCCACCATTTCTTTACAACCAGCCGGAAAACTTTACTCCTACTCAGAGGTCCTGGCAGTGTCAAGAGATCAAGCTCTTTGAGAAACGTAATTGTTAACATGCAGAACAGCTGATTTGCTCACCCTTACACCCACCAGGGTTACACAGTCAAATATTGATATTGGTTTTGTTGCAGCAATATGGCTGGGTATACTTGGGCTTGGTCTGTACAAAGGGAAAAAAAGATCCTGCTCTGAAGAGTCTGAAATCTTCCCTTCAGATAGAACACTTTTTTTTTTTTTATTGATTTGAAAGAGAAAAGCACCTAGCAATGAGCACCAGGCTACGTAGCAGTTGCCTGCTAGCACTGAGTCCCCCTTTATCCCCCCGGCCTCCCTCAGAGCAGGTCACAGGCTGGTCCCCCTCATCTTGCTGCCTGCTGAGGGAAGATTTTCAAGACAAGGCCATTGTCGTCAGGAAACTGAGAAGCAGAGCAGGCAAGAGGTGGGCTGCCATAGCCACAGTGCCCAGAGCGGATGAGGATGGTGCTAGAGGAAAAAGAGAGAGGCATCAGTGCAAAGAAACCAACAACTGAATCATTCCCATGGGGAGAAGATCTCTTTGTGCCGCATCTGGGGAAGATCTTTGGCTTTCTGACTAGGGCTTTCTAACTGGTAAGCAGCCATCATCCTTGGCAGAACTGAATTTGCTTCCCCCCCATGCTGGGAGGCGAAGGGAGCAGGTGAGCACTACCCAACGTTTTAGAGGGGCTGGGTGGCAGGGCAGTGACACGTGCCACTGGAAGGGGTCTGCAGTAGCCCAGACCAACAGTCTCTGCTCTCCTGGACACACGAGTAGCTAGCAGGACTGTCCAAGGCCTTGGCACAAGCACAGCTGAGAGCAGGACTAGAACTGCTTGGCAGTGCTGCCCAAGGCAACCACCTCAAGCAAGGTCCTGATTCAGGGCCCACATCAGCTTGGTGCACTCACTTCTCTTACAGACGACCAAAGGCACCTCATTTCCACAAGGTGATGTTTATCCTTACTGTGGCCCCAAAATAAATATTTAAAGTACAATGATCAGAGGCCCTAACATACTACGTACGCTGAAATTGAGGTGTGACGACGATCATGTAGCCTTCTTGTGTTCCCCCAGTGAGCCCAATGCCCAGTTTATCCAGTTCTGCTTGTTTCCGTGTTCGGACCCACTCCTGGATGGGAGCCTTGTTCTGCCATTTCACCAGATCACGAAGATTTACCCCCAGCAAGCCCTTAACTTCAGCAGGCGTCAGGCTCTAGGAGAAATCAAACAGCAAGACTTACAGCTGTAAAGGCAGGAATGGCAACAATACCTCTGATCAAGGAACGGGTGAAGTTTATGTTAGCCCAAGTGTTAAGAACAGAAAGACAAACTTCTAGTGAGTAGTTTCAGTTGGAATAATCTTGCCTTAGGTTAGGGGAATAAACACAGTGATTCTTCAAAGCCTCTTTCTGTTGTCCTCTCATGACACACCTCCTTGACCCAAGTGAGGGCCCAGTCGTTGCCCAGGTCAGTAGGCTTTCTTCCAAAATTGATGATATTACTGCTAACACTCTTGTTAGAAAATTTGTCACATAGCTGTGTACTGTAGCCTAGTGGAAGGCTCCTACTACTGCTCTGAGAGCTTGGACTAAAGAAATTCCCCGGTGAGATTGGGTAAGCATCCATGTATGACTCCAAATTAAACTTCTTCAGAAGTTCCAGGTTGGTTCTCCACTTTCCACTAGTCAACTATCACTCTGAATGTGATGGAATGACTCCAGATTTACACCAATGGACAATGCAACCAGAAACAACCCCTTAGAGCATGACATACATGCAAGGAGTCAAACAATTTCAACATTCAGCTCACCATCAAAGAGTCTCTTCTTAACTTTGCCAGAGTATCAACTTTCATGTTCACGTTGTCCTTGCTTAGGGCTCTGAGATCCACGCCAGGAGCACCACCTGCGACCAAAAAGAGAATGTTTTATTACAAGCATGGAGATCAGCCCTCAAGGTAGCAGTGATGTGTATCTGTATAGACTGGAGCTACAGTGACGTCTTCTAAATTTATTAGGCTGGGGCTGCTAAAAGAGTAAGTTCCAACTGCAAAAAAAATATGGATGCTAGTTCATTTTGTTGCAGGGTTTTATGATGTTGGCCATTAAATCAATCTGCATCAAAGCCAGATGCTAGATGGAGGGGGAAGAAGAGTTCACTCAGGCTGTGAATAAATTCTTGGGTTAACAGGAAAAATCTAAGTTTTTGACATGGGGAATGGCTGTGAGATAAGCATTAAGCATGAGCAGCTGGATTTCCAGGGGACCTAGCAGACCCATCCCAGAAGCCTCGAGTCTGATTTTCCCTGTGGCAGTTGGGCAATTGATTTGGGGAATTTTAAATCAGGTACAGATTCCTTCAAGAATATTTAATGCCACCTACAAGTTGGAAAAGGATGTGGACCCTCCAGAACTTTTAACAGTTTGGCTTTGAAAATTCCCAAATCTTAAGATGGTATTTGATCCCCACTCAGCTTCTGGCTACGACCTCCCTCTTTCCCTGTAAAAGATTGTTCTTTTACATACCTAGATATGGTTCAATGTGCGTATAGTAAGAAGGTAAATAGTGCTGGTCTGAGAAAGCACGTTTTGCTTTAGCATATAAGATGTCTTTCGTAAGCTGTGAACAGGATGAAAGATTCAGAGAAACCAGTCTGTAGAAAAATGAATATTTAGGAAGAGTTTTTATTATTTTCAATGTGAATAAATTTTGAACTATTCTGAGTATCTCTCTGGGCTTCTCTACACAGGACAGATTACCTCCTCTTCCATATAACCCTGGGTATTTCCCAGTAGATAGAAGAGGTATGGAGAGAAGCTAAATTAAAAAAATAATGACTCAGGCTACTGCTCAATATGATATGTCTTCTAAGTAATGATGGCTCTGATTGTGTAATGATAAGTTTGTGTGTTTGAAAGATGTAGTTATTTAATTAATTTCATTAGGAGTCTTTCAAAGGAAAGTAAATGTCATCAACTCTGTTTTGCCTTTAGATAAAGCATGCATGCAAACCATGTTTTTTGTTGTCACCTGATGTACAATAAAAAAATTTGATTGCAAATTGGAGCCCTTCCTGCAGAATGGAGAACAGCAGGCTTTTAAACCAGGACACAAAGCACGTACTGAGTTGCTTCCTAGATTTCCTTTCACTGAGTGCAGAGAAACTAAACTGAACTTGCTGATGCAAAAGTGTTTTTGCAAGCAGCCAAGAGCATCGCAATATTTGACTCACTTCAAGCTGTTGGAGTCTATCATATTCAGCAAAGTTGCATTTAGAAGGCACAAGTGTTTTCTATCAATTGCTTTCAGTGCAGTGGCGTCCAAGGGATTTCCCAAGGCAACATAACGTTCAATCAGTGCAGTAGCCTAGAAACACAATTATTTTTTTTCAGAAGTTAACTTTAGCCAGAATCTATGGTTTCATCTTCAAAAGAAAAACAAATGCAATAATTACAAAAATAAAACCAAACATTTAAATCTACTTGTTTGGACTTCAAAGATGGACCAACCATCTTTGAAACCACTAAGCTGGTTCTAAACCAGCAGTTCCCAAACAAGGAAGCAAACCTAGGCAGAAAAGCAAATCCAAATCCCTACCTGTTTATCTTGGGCAGATGTTCTAGCAAGAAAGCCAGAGTGTTAGGTGAAGTTATCCTCCATCTTTTAATTTCCTCCACGGTGGCAGAATTAATGAAGAGGCCCAGTTTGGGAGAGTAGGACTGTCAGGATACCCATCAGGGTATGTCTGTGGAAAGACTGTTGTTACTGCTATGAATGCTCTTTATCATGCCTATGCTCCTTGCAAGATTACTGTGGAAAAGCCTAAAAGGCCTGCAAGGAAGAACCAAAGCCAGTGAGATTACTTGAGCACATCTGTCATGCATTTTTCTGTATGATAGCTCAGGCAAGCAGGCCCCAGGGAGGGAACAAACCTGCAGCAATGCAAACTGACTCAACAGAGACCTGAGTGGAGGTGTACCTTGAAGCGGTGAAGGCTAACCAAACACTGGACAAGCAGCACAGTCAGCAGATCAGAAGTGATTATTCCCTCCATTTGGCTCTTGTGAGACCCCATCTAGATACTACATCCAGTTTTGGACTCCCTGATACAATAAAGACTTTGACAAAGTCTAGCAAACACTAGAAAGTCTAGCAGAGGTCCATGCTGGTTGAGGGACTGGAGGCACAACATAGGATGTGGAGTGGTGGGGCTGAGGAAGCTGGTTATTTCAATCTGAACAAGAGGGAAGCTAGGAGAGGATTTAATTACCATCTTCAACTATTTACTGGGAGATTATAGGGTGAATGGTACCACAGTCTTCTCAGAGGTGCATGGTGAAATGATAAGGGTCAACAAGCAATGAGAATTCTGAACAGGTATTAAGAAAAATCTATTTTCACAGTAAAGGTGGTCAAACATTGGAAGAGGAGTGCAGAGAGATGGTGGAGTCTCAGTCCTTCGAGACACTGAAACTCAACTGAACAAGTTCCTGAGCAATCTCATCAGTGGATAATTTGGCATTCTTCAGCGTGGCATTACCTGATCCAGATTCTCCTTCAGCACAGCCAATTGCTCTTTACTGAAGGCATAGGTCAGGATCTGAGAGAGGTGATTCTCCAGAGAGACATTCTTCAGGCAAGCACGTAACTCTCAGGTGTATACATATAGGCATCAGGTCATTGGTTAAGAACTGCCTCTGTTATCTTCTTGTCATCTGGGCAACCTGTTGAAGAAAGTATTAAATATACTAACACCACTGCCCTTGTTAAATCCTTTTGCTTCAAGCTTTGAGTGCTCCCTTTATGGAGATAGACAGGTATACATTGTTCCACCCTCCCCCTGGGCAACCTACCACCAAGTGCTTCATAGCTCAACTCAGACAAATTCAGGGAGTCCCACAGGCACTGGGGTCAACCCCGATACCAGGGGGAACCCTGCTGTTTATGGATCAGAGAAGGCTCCCATACCACTAGCACGCTTGTGCCTAGAAGGCAGGATTTCTTCAACAATGGTGGCCAGCTGTTCCCTTGACAAAGGCGAATCATGTGCAAAGTTTTTCAGCCAAAGAGTTAAAGCATTCTGCAAAGAAGAAGTTTAATCAGGAAGATTTTCCAATCTTGGGTATATCATCAGCATAATAAGTGATTATTCACACAGGGGAGAAGCCTTATTGTTGAAATACTATGGGCAGCTAGACTTCTGCTAGCAGTTTAGAGACGTTTCCTTGGTTTGCCAAAGTCTAATTTCTAAATGCTTAAACTCTGCTGTATTCCATGCCCTGTAAATGATTGTAACTCCTCACAAAGCTCTGTATATAGTTAATACTGCTTTCTACCTCTGGTCCTCTTCTGACAGTTATAGGAGGAAGATTATAGTGATCTAGGTTGGCAGTTGCAGGCCATCTGACTTGATTAATCCTCACTTTTCATAGACCATCTGGCCCCTTTGTCACCATGTTTTTAGATGAAGACATACTAGTGAAAGCATGAACAACTGCTGTCAACAACCCCGTCGTACTTCTACTATACTGCAGAACCTAGGAGTGTTTTCCAAACTTCTCACACCCCTATGAGTAACCCACCTTGGGGATCCTCTGCAAGATGCTGTGATCAAATACAGGAATCAACCCACCAAGCTCATTCAAGGTAGAAGCTGACCACACTGAAGGAGGCCTGCATACAAAAATTAGCAGGGATTAGCTTTCAAGGATTAAAAAAAAAAAAAAAAGGAACTTAAAAGCTGCCAGCATTACGCCTTTATAACGTTTTAAGTTAAGAAAGTAAAAGATTTATATCTTGAAACTTCTCAGTCACTTCCTGTTACACCAACCTTAATTCCAGTGGAGCAGAAGCAACTGTTAGTAACATGAATAGGGGCAGCTGTATAAGAAAATGGCATTTAACAAACACATTATTTTCTTAAGCATGAAAACCAAAGAATATCTACTGCTCACCACTGCCCATTCAGTGCCAAGATCTTAGATCATTTGACACAGGAAGGAAAATATTTTGCCTCTTTGGATGATGTCTCTTAGAGACAGCAAGGGACTTATTAAGCATCTGGCAGTTTAGGAGGTGGAAACAGAATGTTTTCTGAAAACCGTCAGCTGACAAACATCTAGAGCCCACCTGTGTTCATCAAGACCATCTCAGAGAAGTTTGGTTAGTGAAAAACAGACCACAAAAAATGGTTTTATAACTACAGCAGGTGAGACACAGAAATGACTATATATTTTTCAGTTGAATTCCAGGCTAAATTTTCAACTGAAAGAAGTTCAAATAAACAAAGTAAAAGGCCCAATATGAAATTTAAAACAAATTATTCAAGTTTATGATCAAGCTAGTCAGCTGGAGTTCACTTAGGTATCAACAGGACAAGGGTTTTGTTTTAGGGAAGTGTTTTGCTGATGCCAAGAAGACAAATGCATACCCAAATGTAGTGTTACCACTGCTGATCACACTCTTAATAGCCTCTTCTTGATCAGGCAGGAAAGATTCACACTGGCTTAACTGCTTCAGCACACTCCCACCAGAACTTCTAATGTACTCTTCACCCAGGTCACAGACCAGATGACCCAGAATCTCTGCATTTTCCTCGTTCACTTGTGTTCCAGAAATTTCTGAAGTAATACAAGACAGAGACATTAAATAGAACTGGATACCATTGTAGAAGAGCATTCTTGGTCTTGTTGACAGCTGACAACCCCATACTCTCTACGGCTTTGAGCAGAGTTGTCCCCTGACCACATACCAGACATGCTAAAGCTTCCAACAGCAGCTGTTTTCGCTCAGGCGACTCTCTTTGCAGAAGATCAAGATTGGCTTTCCCAACACTAGCAAAGTACTGCTTACAGCTTCCTGTTGCTGCGTAGTCTGAAGGACTAGAAAGACAAACATTGTGAATTCTGCTGGGTGAGATCAAACAATTGGTCAAATATAATGTCTTCCACACCCACAGTCTAAACTCTTCTCAAAGACTGAAGTCCACATTTTTCAAAAACATGTTTTCACCTTAAGGACTCTATTGTGAGACTCAGCTAAAATTGTTCAAGATTTGGATACAGAACCACAGTGGATAGCTACTGGAACAAAGAAATCCACTCTACTGTCTATTTCATCTGATGCTGTAAGGGAAAAGCCCCCTCAGAGAGGCTAAAAAGTACTAAAAAGCCATGGTGGTTTCATATTAAGACAGAAATATCTAAAAAGAGCTTCATTCTGTTTTACCAGTACAAAGGATGATTAAATCTGAAAGGACCTTAAAACTGTTTTGAAAGCTTTCCACAATATGATTTTTTTTTTTTTCTGTAAGGATGCCTGAACAAATTGGAAATGTATGTCAAACATGAATTGGTCATTACCAGCTAGCTTGTAAAGTCATGCCTTTTTTTTCCCACCAATGCCTAATACAACAACATGAAAACCATAGCACATTTACCTTAAAAATAGCAACAGGTCTTTTGGATAGCTATCTAAATCCTTGGGAATCCCATGCAGCGTCACCATCTTCACTAAGCAACTCAGCTGAAAGGATACCGGAGTTTATATCAGAGAAAGAAAACAGCATGAACACAGAAAAAAAAATAAACATGAAGACTTTACCCCACTCTATAGAAAGAAAGAAAAAGACAGAAATCGGAGATTTTGGTTCCTGAGACACCTAGCCAACTGGGTTTTGACTTTGCCTCCCCCTGAAGAAATTCAAAACAGTGTGATCGAGACCCAAGACCAGTTGTTCTAGTCCCTTAAGCTGAAAGTATTCTTGTTCTTGCTGAACAATCCTAATTTATATCTCAATTGCAATATCAAATGCAGCATTTTGGAACACAGGAACTGACCTGGTCTTCTCCTAGCTGGACATTCTTCTTCTTCATGGCTTTGGCCAGCTGCTGAACTCTTTCTATTCCTATTTCATTGGCAACTGCGCATGTGTAGCCTTGGAGAACTGACTGAGAAAGCCTGAACATTTACAGAAAGCAAATCAGAGGTGCGAGAACTTCAGGAGAGAAGTCAATGATTATCTCCTATATATACCATGACAAATATGACAAGCATAAATCTCTCCCATCCTTAAATCTTAACGCTCTCCAAATTCCATCCACTCAAAATTGCTAGTCTTGAATTTTGTAGGAGATCAAAAAGCCATCACTGCTTGAATAAACATGGTCTGGAGACTCTGCAGCAAGCAGTACTGCTGTACCCTGATGTACAAGATCAGTCTCCTCTATGTGCTTTCAGTACGTGCCACACATCAAAACAGAAATGGAGCTGTGCAGATTCTCATCACAGAATACAGTCTGTATGACCTGGGAGAGCTCAGGGAGAAGTCCTATATGGAAAAAACTGCTCTTGTGAAATCAGCATGACATGGGTGTCAGTTCAACTGCTTTTCCAGATGTGTGTCAAGGTTTTCATCATTTTTCTTCTCAGATACACGAGCTGACAACAGACACTATTTAATCCCTGGAAGAACACTATATATGACTGACACACTATCTGACTAGAAATGCCTTTCACACAGGCAGTCAAGAAGCAAGGTTCCCAAGTGCAGTCTGAGCCAGCAGCATAGTTTTAGAAAGCAAGTCTGGCTTACAGGCACATTTTGCAGCTAAAACCCTGGTAGGCCTTGGTGCTACATGCCTGTGTTTGTGTTTGCATGGTATTTTCCCATCTCCTTCTATAGATTGAAAACGATGGGACAGCCATTTGGGACAAAGGAAATATGGATAGCACAAGCAAAGCAAACAAGGAAAACAGAGAGTAAGAAAACACTACCTGCTGAAGTCGGGCTCTCTCTTTATCACATCACTGAAAAACATGGCAGCCTGTGGAGCAAAGCCAAATTGATAGTGGTTTACCATGCTCTTCTGCAACATTCACCTGTATTTTCAAACAGATTTGCAGAGTGGTCTCATAGCTCTGCAATGTCCAAGGCTGACACTGAGGGGTGAGAAGGACACCAGCTTCTAGCACATTACCTGTTCTCGGGTCCACATTTTTCTGTTGAGATCTTCAATACTGGGCTTCTCATCAAAAACAAGCAATGATTTTGGGATGTAACTAGCCAGAGCATCAGGGATATGTTTAACCAACTCAGCAGGGTGGCTTACACTGGAAGAAATCTTAAAACAACAACAATACATACATATATTCACATATATACATAAAATCATTCCAACACTGTGGCTAAAATAAGCAATGTCTGTAGAAGAAATGAAAATTTGGAAAGAGGCCATGGAAATTCCTCTGTTGATCATCTAGGCATTTGTCAAAGACCTAATATGAAATATTTCCTGTTTGACACATGCATCAGACTAGGAGAGCTGCATGGAGCTAACAGTTGAAGCCCTGATGAAAGGGAATGATTCTGTCCCTATCACTTCCCCGGCTCCTGGCTTTATGCCCTAAAAACCTTTAGTAGGTCAGAGAGGAGGGACACTTCTTCCCTCTCTGACAACCCAAACAATAACTCAACTCTTGAAGGCACATTGCAGAGCCTTCTGTGGTGAAGGAGATGTTATTTCCCTAAGGCATCACACACAACCCTGACAGCCCCGTTGCCCCAGCACATGCTACAGGCTATACCAAACACGGGTCAGTGGCTTTCCTACAGGAGGGAGCACGAATAACAACAAACTCAAATGCTGCACATGCAACTTGAAGGTTAAAGTCATGGCTGAGAAAAGTGGGAAAAGAAGTCCAAGACCTGTACAGTCACACAGGGAAATGGCATAGTGCATTGCTAGAGTCTGTCCTAAACGGGGCTTCCTGAGAGCAGCCTTCACTTCTCACACGGTCTCACCCCAAGCCATGGCAATAACCTTTCCCTGACAGCATCTTATGAAGTCAGTGGGGAGTAGTTTCTAGGTATACCCTGTAGAAAAAATGTCTCTTCTGACCCAGGCCCTAAGAGGCTTGGTGGGTCACGCTGGCTGTCAGCCAAGGACATCTACACAGGTCCAGGGATAGGGACGTGGGATGCCTGTCCTGCTGCACACTCCGGTTAGCAATGACAAACACCCCCGAGGGAATGCTGTGTGTGTGCAGGTATGTGCCAATGCCTGGCCCCAGGTAACCAGTGTTCTTGGCTGCGAGTCATGGGAGCTTTGCTAATTTGTGACGTCCATAGAGAAAAACAATTTCACCATTTCCACAAATGTCCTTTTCAGAGCAGGGGGCAGGGTCACCAACTGCTGGACAAACTCAGGCAACTTAATGGCTTCCAAGATCACTTCTGGAGGGAGACTTTGAAGCGTGCTGCTGCTGAGGCCAGCCACCAAGCTCCCTAGCTTTGCCAAGCTCTGTCCATCTGAAATCTGAAAGGTAATACATGCAGGTATGAGTACACAAAGGGCCAAACATCATTTGTGCAACTAGCTATACCGGGTGTAAGGTGCATTTCTGGACCTCATCCTTTGTACCTGATAGCCAGAGCGGAGCAGTTTATTGATAATAGCACTGGACTGGTCAGCATTCCAGCCACGAACTTCACCCAGGGCAGGAAGAGATTCCTCAAGGTCTTCATCACTTATTTTATTTTCGATGTCAGATACGGACAGCCCAACAGCAACCTGGCCCAATTCACGCAGGATTGCAGGAGTGAAATGCTCAAACTTGCTCACCAAGGAAGATGCAACCTGCAGAGGTCCCACACATACAGAAAAGAAAGTCAGAAGAATAATGAGATGAGCTTATTGGATCCTGCAGCCTTTGGATGTCTTAAATCACTGGATTTTCTGCCTAAAATTTGTGTGACGATGCCAGTTGATGGACTGCCTCTACCACTGAGATTTGCAGATCATAAAACACCAGCCAGACATTTATTTATTGTATAAAAATAAATAAATAAGCAAAATCCCAAGGTGAGCTCTAGGAGTGTATATGGGAGGAGGCACAAGAGTTGAATCCTCAATTCTCAAAAATACTGTCTAGGTGAATGAAGAACTGAGTTGAGGCTGGACAGCAGATTACCTGCAGTTCCTCTGTCGTCAGGAAGGAGGGAGCTCTCTCTCTATTTATTCCTCTGTGTTTCACGTTCAACGGGCAGTTCTTAGTGATCCTGTGGGCCAAGCTTAAAGCATCGTCTCTGCTCAGGTTGTTCACTGCGGAGGGGCTCAGGTAGCAAACAAATCTGTCTGGGAGACTGCAGGTGGGAGACAAGGAGGAGAGGTTACCGGTCTGATAGGCAGTGATTCTGATTTTTCCTCTTTTTGATCTTTTCCAGTGCATATTTCCAGTGCATATCTCCCCTGATTCGTTTTAGCTCCGATGATGCTCCTGTCTACAGCGAGCACAGCTGTGTCATGCAGAACTGCCCAGCTGCAGGATGCGCAGTTGGTCATTCGCTGCTGAACAGCACTGCATGACAATCCTTTCTCAATGATTCTCATTTCTCACTGAATATTTCTTCATTCAAATACCTGCAGCAGGACAGCTATTTGCTACCCTCCAGGAAAGGGTCCGGCCCACCCGTTAATGCCAGGCAGCCTTAATGAGGCATAGCCCAAAAAATGAATGCAGAAGAGCAAACGAACAACCCCGATGATAATTATTTGCTGGCACCATTTGGGAGCAGGGAGAAGGTACTTGTAAACTGTTTACCCTTAGGTAGAAATCAAATCAAATGAAGGTTTGAAACTGACCTGTCTGAGTCCTAGGCCCCCATCACCAGCTAAGCCAAGCTCAGCACTACTGCCAAGGTTCTTGGAGCAGTAAATCCCACCTGTGACAGGCTGTCTTGCACATCAGGGACTTGCCCTGCCTTTCTTTGCCCTGCACAGACACTGAGCCCCAGGAAACCATTTTCCCTTTGCAGTTCAATCCAGCAAAACAAGGGCTCTCCCTGCCCAAAGGCATCTCTGGGACTTTGCGGGGAGGAAGGTGCTATACCAGGTTTCAGAGGCTACCTGCCACCCAAAGTGACATCCCCAACAAACCAGTAACACTCCCCAGGGAAATGGTGCCAAGGTAATTTGCTGATGGTTCACATACCTTTTCACTGAAGCACACACGGCAGTTTCTGATTTCCCAAAAAGAGAGAGAGAGACAAAGATAAAGGCACTGTGATAGGAAAACCTATACAGAGCCATGTTTGAATCTTCCGTAGGGAAATTATTTGGTAAGAAACTCACCATTGACAGGGGAGCTGGAGCACTGAGCAGGGAGAAAGAGAGAAAAGAGATACCAGTGTAACTGCAGAGTGACGTTAATGCAGTGTTATCTGTGATCATTTCATACAGAGAAGCATGGACGCTACAACCATTTGTACTTGGATCTGGCTTGAAAACACACAAATACCTACAACCAAAGCTCCTATCCTGACATGTTAGGTAGTTGCCATCTGCAAAGTTGATATCACTACTCGTTTTGTACTTTAAACAGCCAGAACGTTCAGGGTTATGCAAGTCCTCCCGTCGCTCAGGCATCAGGCCCACGGGATGGACTGCTCCCAAGATCTGAGTGTGGTCAGTGGGTGCCACCTTCCCTGCAGTGTCTGGTGATGTGCGTGCGCCGCAGCCCTGCAAAGACCTGGAGAAGCCATCCCCACTGTGCTCAGCACTTGGGAGACACCACTCAGGGGAAGGGTGGTTAGCACCCACCTCCCTCACAACACTCTGGATTTGGTTTGTAGCAGCTGATGCCCATCAATGCCCTGCTATCAGGAGAGACCACGCGGACCACCAACCCACACGTGCTTTGCAAGTAAAGACATGGGTGACACTTCAAACACAGAGTTTGCCTTACCAGGTATGTCTCAGCAGAAGCTGTATCAGCTGCCAGCCAACCTGGAAGACAATGTGATATGATTTAACAGCAAATGCAGGACAGAGGTTCATTCTCAGTCCAACCCCCAGCTGGCTTAATAGGTCCTGAACCTCATTCATCTCACTGCATTATTCTGTTCTTCGTTCTGGGCACGACATTTCACAGAATCATTTCTGTCAGCTGTGGCCAAGCCTTTGTTGTTTTTCACACCTCTCCTGCTAAGTCCTTCACTGGATTAAAACCCTCCAGCACTGCAGGACTGCACAGGGCGCAGGCAATGCCCGTGTGTGCCAGGCCTCGCTCCAGCCCTGCCTAAGAGCTCGGCAGGGATTTACTAAAAGAAACCAACCTGTCACTGCTGGCTCTCGGCAGGTCTGTGCAAGCTCTCCACTACCCTACACTTTGTTTCCCAACAACTTCCCTACTCTACACATTGTTCCCAAAGTAAACTTACATCTCCCCTCCCAATACTGTGAAGTTCAAAATATGGTGAAATGTGAGCTTAGAAATCAAAACAGCATGCACAAACTCAATTCTCCTTGGCATTACTATTATTTGCTTCAGATTAGAAACCTGCCAAGCTCAGCATCTCTTGTGTACAGAAGAAAAAAAAAAGAAAGGTTAAGACAGGGACTTCCATTGGTTTGTGACAGGACAGAACAAATGACTGCAACAAATGCTACATGAAACCAGAGGCAGGGAGAGGGAAAAGACAATGATTTAAGCTCCTGAGGTTACACTGGAGGGCTGACAGGCACGATTTGGCTGGTGCCGAGTCACTGCCGAGTTGTTTTTGTCCATGTACTTCTCACACAAGAGTGTTCTCCCTTCTGGGGAAGAGGGAGAAGATCCCCAAATGCTGATGTACCGCATGGTGTTGTGACCTGTGGTTCCTCCACACCCTCTGGCTAAAAGCCTAGGCTGTGCAACACCAGGACAGTCCCAGTCAAACCCATGGCAATATTTGGGCACAAATCAATAGGATGGGAGACCCTTATCACTGACCTGCGATGGGGAAGGGGGAGGAGATGGAAGGTAGTGGCTTACTGGGTGTGAATGTGTTCTCCAGACAATGACCCACATTAAGAAAGGGATTGTAAAACAGCTTGTAGGGATGGATTAGAGGAGTCCCTAATTAGTGTAACAGCTTTTTTGATTACTACTTGCTACACCTTCTTAATCGTTTAATTAATAGAGAACTGCCACTAAGTAACAGGCAAAGGAACCATACCCATAGGTGGCCACGTGTGTTCCTCTAACCCTAACATACATTAGATTTACTCCTAGATAAAGTCCCAGAGGAGTTACCAAAGTAATCAAGAGCTCAGTGCCAGAGGCCATGCTTCCCTGCTTGCAGACGGAGCTGGGACTGTTTCCACCCATAATAATTATTTCCTCCTCACCTCAGGATTGGACCTTGGAAAAATATAGCCAAGCCCTCTGGCCCCAGCCTTGGAAAGGTCTTACACATATGTTTATCTTTAAGCACGGAAATCATCCCACTGACCTGAAAGAGCAGTGCTCAGAGATCCGTGTGGGAAAGGAGGAAGAGGAAGATTGGCTTCTCGTTCTGCAAGATCAGGGAGGCCCCCAGCTCACTACCACAACAATCCTAATTCTATGTAAGGGCTACAGACTCCTCTTGTGTCATGAATCATCAAAGATATGTGTTCATTGCTCTAGAAACAAAGCTTTTCCAGAACACTGCTGTCACTCCTGTGCCTTGTTAGTGCCCAGGCACGGCAGCCGTAAGGGACAGGACCAGCTCCGTCACCCACAGGCATTACTGACCTGTCAGTCTTAAAAACAATTGCATTAAGAGCCATTAACTTTTACAAGCAACCTGTGTACTTCTACTGGACAGACTTCTCTCCCTGTACAAGATGTCAATATAAAATTGGAAAATCAGATTTTCATCAGGTTTCCCAGAGACACCTGCATATTCCAGTACAAGGAGCAGTGAGCAGACAGCTCTGCGATGACGGGAGGAAAATGAATTCCATTTTTGTACTTCCATTCTGTTTGCTATAGAAACTAATATATTTTGGTTCACAGACACAATAATAAGCAGGACTAAAGGCTGGGGATTTCAAGCAACCACCAAAGTAATGTTCAATGGTATTTCAGCACAATCTTCCCTTTTCAGGGCTATCTCAGCTTCAGCTGTTTGTAAGGAAAATCCTCCCAGGACACCCATCACCCTCACAGTAATACTCACCAACCAAAAGGAGGAAGCCAAGCCGTGGGAGCAAGGGCAGCATTTCTGCAGAGGTCTTTAGAGTGCCCATGCACACAAGGAATCACCTTATTTCAGCCAAGAAAAATCAAACATGAACAATACTTAATTATAAAAATAAAAATAGGAGAGTTGAAAGGTGCTCGTTCAAATAACTATCTTGCAAGCAAACTTACACATATCAACACACTTCACAAAACCTATCTGAAACTGGATCCAAAGCACACAAAACTATTGAGGGTCTGCTACGTCTGGCAAAACACTTCATTACATGAGATAATTCAGTTAGTTAAGCTAGATTCCTCTCTGGGAGAAGACAGTATCGGTTTGCAGAGCCCTGATTACCGGTGGCACTCACCTTCCAGCTGCTGGTTGCTGTGTCCTTCATGTGCAGGTCTCCAGTTGTAGAGGGCTGCTTTTGACTGAGCAAACCAGGGTGTGTCTCTGGCTTCTCAAAACTACATCTGAAATTACAGGATGGATTTGGAGCGCTGGACACACCTGTAAGTCCTTGAAGATGCAAACGTTCAACAGTACAAATAAATGTGTGTTATTTGTTAATGCTTGCCATTCCCTAGGACACCACAGGGAACGCGGAGCCCACAGCGAGGCTGCATGGAGGGACAAGGGCAGTGAATAGATGCATTCCTTCCTTGCCCTGCACAGGACCCATTTGCCATTCACAACAATCTTACAGCTCCAGAATTGTACTCCCTGAGATCCCTGTCTCCCTATCACCAGAAACGGCCTTTCCCTCAACAAACATGCAAATTTACTAGAACATAACGTTATGGGCTTTCCAGTCCTGCAGGCTGCTCTACTCCAAAAAGTAAACAACGTTCTTTTTAAAGAGCTTGCATTTGGTTATAAGGGATCTGTGTGCAGTAACTGCATGCAGAGGAATGCCATGATGGGTTTGCCCCGCTCCTTTGGCTGAACAATACATGGGGTTCCCCATGACCTCCCCAGAATGGCACATCAGCAGCCAGGGGGATCTCCTCGATTGAACTTGTGTTCTCTCTCAGCTAAAGGTCAGTTGTAAGGACTTCATCAAGAAAAATGTGGCAAGCAAAATCTGCAATAAAAATGAGATCTGCTGCAAATTCCAACAAGGAATGGACATCAACTTATTTTTCATCTAGTTCAGACTTCATTTCTCTGAACCTTAGAACCGAGTCCTCAAGCCACTAAGAAATTGCCCACAGTAACTCTTGATTTCTCTGGATGCAAGTGAGTAATTCTGTGTACTCAGATTTGAAAAAATCTTTGTTTGGTCACTTTATTGATGCTTTTCAAGAGAAGTTTGAAAAGCCAGTTGTGTCCCAAACTCCGGCTTGTCCCATCATGCCCACCTACAACTCAGGTGTTTGTGGCAACATGGAGAAAAGCCGGTGTTGACTCACGACACGTACCCAAACCCCTGCTCCCTCCCCACTCCCAGCTTTCTTAGCACACTTAACATGTTTATCAGCTATTTTGAAACTAGTATAAGAATACTGATTCATACTTGTGGTTTGTCTGACTCAGAAGTCCAAAGGATGCCAAACATGAAAGCAACTCACTTCAGCACCCATCTAAGCTACCTCTATCTATGTAAACTCGAAACACGTAATTCTATAAATAGTCAGCTTTGTGGATTCCCAGTTCAAAGCAAGAAGACTCTTCTCCAGAAAATCCAAATGAAGTCTCCTTGAGATGGATGGAAGAACCTTTGATCAGGCTTCAAATACCACAGCTTTCAGTGCCTTGTGCCTTTTGGAAAGACAGCATTGCACGCAGGCTGGCCAGGAAGGGGGATCAGATAGGCACACATTGCTCTGGAGCCCTGGTCGTGCTGCTGGAGAACTGCAGGTCCACAAAAGAGTCCACAAAGAAAGCAACGAAGAGCACATGGCACAGCATGCCTCCGCCATCTGCAGCCAGACCCATGGCTCTTCACCAGGGTATCAGGAGGTGAATCAGAAAAACAGGGAAGAGCTGAAAAGCAAAAAAAATCAACAGTGAGCCTCGGCTGCGGATGAGGAAAACAGGGGAGACGGGCAACGCGGAGTGTCAGGATTTTCTGCTTATGTTAGTCAGGAAATCATGCATACCTAAAAAGTGTGCAGAGCACCCTCCCTTCTGGGGAGAGAAACTAAAGTTCACAAAGGCAAGGAGGAACTTTCGTCTGTAAACAAACCTATTTTTCTTAACTCTGTTCACAAGGTGGCTGAGCAGAAGTATCTAGTACCTGGCATTTGTGTTCATACCAAAGAAAAATTCAGATTATTACACAGGATAAGGCTGGAGATGATTTGTGGTATTGTATCTGCTTGAGTAAGAATAAATAAGAGCTGCAACCTCCTGAAATAGGCTTCCAGCTAGAGGGTTTGGGCTGTGATGCCACCTCCAGCCACACCACTCTGTAGCACTGGATCAGTTGGGCCTCTTGCAGGTTTTCCTGCACTTTCTAGATGCCAGCCTGCCCCAGCCTGGGACACAGCCACAGTAATGCAGGAGGCTCAGCACTGCTTTCAGAGCAGGATAAGATCCCTGTGATGGATGGCCAGAGAGGAGAACATCACAACCTCTCACAAAGTGACACGACTCTAGAAAAGCAGATTTTACGCCATAATTCAATGACAACCTTCATGCTAACCAGAGAGGACGTGGTCTAGGAGCCTCACTCCTAAAATGTTCTTAGCAACGTGCAGCAATTCAGATAGCAACTGTGACTAAGGAAGAATTTGCAGCCTGCACCCGGGCAGACAAGTCTTTCAGGGGACAGAGCCTAGCACACCCTCAGCTACCACCTCCCCTGAAGCAGAGCTCTCCCCGTCATTAATTTCATTTGCACCACGTTCCCTTCCTAAGCCCTGCTTTCCCCACCCTCTATGAACCTTTCTCATTTTGCAGCATCAGGCCCCTCAGGTCTCTTGCAAACAGATGGGAACAGAGCGCATGCAATGGGAATGCTGGTGAAACTCCCTCTTAGTGGGAGACAACCAGAGATCTCCTCTCGCCCAAGAAGCAAAGAGCTGGAAGAGGTCTCAGCCCTCCCCTTGCGCCATGGTGCAACTGCAAATACCTGGGCTGGTAGAGGTGCATCCAGCCGGCCATTGCATAGGCATGTGAGGAGGATTTTAGAGCTCACTTGTAAAAACAATCACTTCTAGCTCGCTGCAATTACTGTGGAGACCTCCTTCTGCCTTCTCTTTCCTCTTGCATTCCTCCCCCTCTGTTTCCTGAAATGGAAAATAATCCAATAGCCTTCATGTCACCTCCCTCTCTTCTCAAATGCATGAATCTCCCTGTGATAGCAAGTGGGGAGTGAAGCCCGGCTTTGCATCCTGATCTCTCATCGCTCACACTGAAGGGTCAGGGCAGGAGGGAAGTCAATGAAATCTGCAGAGGGTGGGCAGGAGCAGGCCAGGTCTAAGCTGCAGTTTGTACCATGGAGAAACGAGTCGGCACACTGACAACCCTCTTCTCACCCAGCCTGACTCTGCATGTGGAGCATCAAGTGCCGCTCACGAGTTCTTCAGCAACACCAAATGGTACAACTGGTTGCCGAGGTGTTCCTGCCATGGTAAGCCAGGTGTGGCAACAGGCAGTAAATCTCCCTCGATCCCAGCTCCACCATGCACGCCACACACCCCGTTCAGCCCCAAATCATTGGACTTCCCCAGAATGACAGGGCCTTTGCACTCTCCCAGAAAAGCCAGGGCTCCCATCAGTTCGGTCCAGCACCCTGGGGCAGCAGAGCCAGGTCAGCAGGTAGATACTTGCACCACAGGTGAATCCCCATCAAACAGGTCAGAAGGTGACAGGCACAACAGCAGCTTTTAAGAAGATCTCCAAGGGAGACTGGACAGAGAAACAGAAAGTAAGGTGGATAAGGTTAAGTCTCAGCCTAGATCAAATCTCTTTGGCGGGGCAAGGAAAGGCCCAGCTTGCTGTAAGAATCGGGTGAGCTGTGTGAATCCCTTGCAAAGGGCTGTGTCTAGAGTTGACAGAAGGGATAAAGACAGAAGTGATGCAAAGCCTGTGGCCTAAGGTATAAACAGACCAAAGCCCACAAAAGTGGTGTTATAACACAGTCATCACTTGCACTTAGCTCTTCTGTTATCCTCCCTGTACAGATCTCAGGCTTACTGGGACTTGGCACACAAAGGAAGACTCCCCAGTAACTGAACTAAGCCTCCGCGAAACCTCTCCTCTCCTTATCTCTCTAGAAATGCAAACAAGGAAATAGTGCTAAATAAACGTCCACATCTGAGAACTGTGATTTCATTGATAACAAACCAGGTATTGCCCCATTGCTCACTGTTTCCACTGCAGAACTGTCCTGCCCTCGCTCCTGCAGCCCTGGACCACAACCGCTGTCGCTATTTGCTTCTTGCAGAAAAGAAAGTCAAGAGGCCTCTCAAAGAGGCCTGGAGCAATCTTCCAGGTCAGCAGCATGAAAGGTTCTGGGTTAAGGCATTTTCTGAAAGCTCTGTCTTGCAGGTAGCCTACAAATAAGGTTTTCCACTTGAATATGGTGTTGGTCAGTGTTGGTAAGAAGAGAGCTTTAGCATAAATAGGCAGCTATGACGTTTTGGCCCATTTTGGCTCCATAGCCACCTTTCTCTGCACATCAATGGATTCAAAAGGACCAAGCGGAGGCAGTTCAGACTAGGAGAGGAGCTGACCCTTCACACAGGCAATTGAATTGCATGGCTTTGTCTCAATAGGTGGCACATGCTAGAAGTGACCATTGGTTCAGAAAGCAACTGTACTAAAGTTCTCCATTCAGATCTATTACAAGTGCAAGTGTGGTTTTGAATTGACAAGACTGATTCTTATCGCAGAGAAGATCTTCAGAAGAATGCGTAAGCACACAGGTCACATCCAGCTATGTGACTTGGTATTGTGTACCTGCTTGTTAAATGTCAGCTAGAGATTTTTATAAACAAGGCAGTATTTCGCTCAATACACAGCTTGTCTCACTTCTGCTTGCTTAAGCATTCAGTTACAAGTAGAGAATGTGAAAATAAACATCATTGGCTTTGAGATGTCACTGTGCCCACACCTACAGATGTCAGTGGGGTCACAAGAACCTGACTGTGAGGGTTTGTGTCTGACATCTCATGCAAGTCACTTGATCCTCACCCCCTACACTAACAAACCTTCACTTAAGGCTATTTCTAAATTGCCAAGGAGAAGACAAGAAAGTCGAGGGTCTCAGAGACCTGCCTACCATCAAACACGCAGGCTCCTTGGCCACCTCAGGACTAAAACTCAGTCCTGATCTGTTCCCACTGCACCAACTCCAGAGCAAACCCTGCTCTGACCACTTTGCACTGCCAGAGCTATTCTCTGCACACTGCTAAAGGAAGTATCACGGAGACAAATAAATAAAAAGGCAGCAGAGATGAGTAAAAGTTGGGATAAAAAGGCCAAACAGTATCAAATATCAGTTTATAGCTAGAAGTACAACTGAACCTCCATGCTAACACCTTGCTAGAAGTTTACACAAGAGATTTTGCTTATTTTCTACCTCCCTTTCTTCCTTACAATCATATTGTCGCATGAACTCAAAAACCACCTATATTTAACACTCACACCTCCTGAATTAAAAACCTAAGAAAGCTAAAAAGGAAGTACTCTGCAGTCTGATTTTCCTCTCTCGGCAAGGTTTCTATTTGTGTTGGTGACTGACTGGTTGATCTAGAGAGCAGAAGCGGTGTTTAGCACTCCCCTAACCCTACCAGTTCAGCACTCCCCTAACCCTACCAGTTCAGCTGCCCATCCGGGCCTGGTCTTAGAGGCTCTCCTGACACATCAGCAGCCAGCAGTCAGAAGCAGGACCAGGTTTCAGGTAAGTGACATTGCTGGAAGATCCCATTTCAGCAGGAGGAGGCTCGGAGCTGACAAATGCTCCGAGGAGCCCAGCCCAGCTCAGGAAGAAGCAGGGTGTTACGACACCGGCCCCTCAGCCATCAGTTCTGGCTTTACCATGGTGCTCAAGGCACTAGAAGTATTTGGCATCCAGCACTCTGGAAAAGTGCTACTTATGTCAGCTGCTGTGCCACAGACTCACAACTCCCATGTCTTTTGGGCGAGCAGATCCTCCCAAAGCACATACCTTCTGTAGTGCCAGGCATGAAAGGGGGAGTATTCCCACGGTGAGTGCTGTGGGTGTCCAGCAATGCTTCTGCCCATCTTGCCTTGCCGCAGGTACCATCAGCACTTGGACATCTCTAGTATGCACCCGAGTGCAGCAAAAAATAGCTATAATTGACAGGCACTCCTTATTCTCAAGGACAAAGAAGCTCTGTCTCTGTATTGCATAGCTTCAAGAAAATGGTCTCCTGTATGAGTCAGCTGCCAGCTAAAAAACTTCACGTGTTCTTAGTTGCTTCCCCTTACAACAAGGCTGATACCTTGTGATGTAGCAGAGCAGCCTAACCTCCCTCTCTTCTTTATATATAAATACAGATATACATGCACAGGTGTGTACACAGTCACCTACAGATGGTGACACCACACGCAGCCCTAAAAGAGAGGGAAAAAGAGAGAGCCTGCCTAGTGAAAGTCAGAGATCCCGCTCAACCTGGAAAGCCTAACTCAGTCTGTAGCACGACCGAAACCCATCCCTCATTCTCCCTAAAGCCCATCAGCCAAAGGCCCCCAGCCTTAAAAACCCTTTTCGAGTAACTTCTCCTCACCCCCATGTAGCACCTTGCAACGCCCTGCAAGGGATTTATTTCAGCTCCCAGTCTCCTGCCTTGCCATGCCCCCTGCAGTGAGTGCTCTGTAAGGCAGGCTAGGGAGCCTTAATCTCTTTAAACTGCACATATGTGTCTGATGAAAAACAACTTCCATGGGCCAAGGGCTAGATATAAAATATTTGACATTTTATCCTTAGCCATGAAACCAGCTGACAGGAACAGAGTTCAACTGGATTACCTCCTTTTCTCTGTTGCTCAGGCACTGACCCAGCTCTCTGCTCATAGCAAGACCATCTACAGCCCCTCAGCCATCCAGATGGTGCTGGTGCTAATTGGGAACGAGGAAGAGCCTCTCCAGTGCCTTCCTAAAGGACTTCAACACTTTTGTCCTGAAGGTGAGTAATCCACGTGCCTGCAATAATCAAGTCCCTGGGAGCACAGCAGGTCAGAGGTGAACTCTCAGACTTTGAACTCCGGGAACCTCATGGCCAGACATAAAGTCAGTCTGGAAGACGTGTCAGAAAGGAGTTCCTCCTGCTCCAGCATGATTTGATCTCAGTCCAGCCCTTACTCTGGCTTAACTTCTGTGCACAGACCAATGTAAAAAAGGTTCTTCCTCAGAGGAACTTCGGGAAGCACACCCACCAGTCCAGCCTAGAGCCAGGATGTAAACAGCAAGGGCTTCGCTATTGCTGATCTGTGGTTACCTAATGACTAACAAAAAGCTTTCGACCAGGCCCCTAAGCTTGTTAACATCCCTTAAAACATGTGTGTATGAGTCAGAAAGACCTTCTCCTGCTTGTCCTAGCTCTGCTGAGCTGAGGCTCTTCAGTTAAGCAGAGCAACCTGAGCCTGCCCCAGCCTTACTTTATACATAGCACGACCACTCTGCTGACTGCTGTAACAAAAGCAGTGGCCGTGGGAGTGTAAGAGAGAGGAAATCCAAGCACCTGGCTTGCTTTGTTGTCCAACTCTGCTGACAAAAGAAAACCTGAACTGCCAAGGTCAATTCCCCAACAAGGCCACTGTTGGGCCATATTCCCAACTTTTATTGTTAAACAGGGGGAGGAAGGAAGGGGAGGGGAGCAGCAAAGAGGAGGAATTGCAGTTACTTTGCCAATTTTTCCTTCACCACTTTTCCTGCTTAGCTTCAACATTCAGGGCTTTCTAACAGCTCTGCTCATCACCTTCAATTTCTTCCTCCTTCCTCAGAGCTCTGATTTCCTAGGAAGTGCTCAAATTCGAGACACGATGCTAATGAAGGCAGCTGAGATTGTCTTCCCACAAATTCCTGACATGTCCCTGGAAGACACGTCTGCGTGGCTGCACAGACTGCACATTTTGCTCCCCAGTGTGAACGTGAGGAGTGGAGCTGCTGCCCCTCAGCATGCGGTGCCCGTCCTACCAAGCTTTGTGAGTGTCTCCCAGCAGGGCTGCAGCTGCCTTAGCCCTGTGTGGCTGTGGGGGCAGTCGCTCTTGCACCAGCATTTATTGATTGGGCAAGGGCTGCTTTTTACACCCAGTGTAAAACATGAAGATAATCAAAATCGGTCAATGACCCTGCTCTAATTGCAACATTTTCTTGTAGAGGGCTACCAAATATTAGGTCTTTATCTCTCAAGCACACCATAAATGATACAAGCCAGCAGAAAACAAAGCTCATTAGTCACATGCTATGGGCCAGCTACTAGCACCTGCCACCTTTGGTTTGTCAACATTAAGAACTTCTCCTCAGAGAAGTTCCCACTAGACCCATCTGTGCTGCTTTACTCACATGGAAATGATCTGTTGTATGGTTTGCTCCCCAGCATTGAAGCAATTGATGGAGTCTATCCAGCACTGTCAGCAAGGAAGAAACATGCTGTTTATGATTTTCAGAAGGCCTATTTGACAGCCCAGCTCACGGAGTCAGGTAAGGTGCCCACACATAACCTCTCAGTAAAGCACTAGTACGTGTATGTGGTATTTGTTCGTACTCCAAACATTCACTCTTTTACACCTAATGATCACACGTCCTCCCAATGCTGCAATTCAGTCACTTCTGCATAAGTTCACAACAACACTGGGAAACAGAAAGGGAAATTGCTTCTCCTTTTGAGGCTACAGGGAATACTGGTGCAAGGAGGTGTGATATGACAGAATAAATGGGAGATAGGCAGAGAAATAAGATTTCCATTTGGTGTAGTGATTTCCCGTCTCAAAGTGAATCAGAGAGCAGACCAGACCCTGCATCCGCAACAGTACAAATATTAGCCACTCTTCTGTTAGCAGCTAAGCAATTAGTCAGAGGAAGGATGCCTAGACACATCATCCTTCAGAATATGCTGTGGCTTTTAACTGTGCGGGTCTGTTTTGTTTACAGGATCAGCATGCCAGGATGGAACAACCGGGACTGAAGACTGGTCGCAAAAGAATCTGGGAGAGATGTGTTCAGGAGCTAAATTAAATGAACGACAAGCCTTTTACCCGGACATTGCTGGAGTCTATGCACTGAATAGTAGTAAAATTAGCACCAGCTTCCAAGCAAACTGGATAGCTTCCTGGGCTTTACACTGCACTAATGAGTAAGGACAAGATGCCCGCGGTTCCTCACAGCGGCACCATCTCCTACAGCAAGGATCATCTGGGGGAGAATTCTAGGTCTGAGCCATGTGCAACATCAGGGGGTGAAACACACATCTCTATTTGGATCTGTATCTGGAGACACAGTTGTAGGACTTTAATCAAACAGAAATAAACGCAGCCCAGCCCCCTCCTCACGGCGCCCGCACCCCAACCCCTTGGTACCACGCTGCAGCCCTGCGCACGCCCGCCCCTTTCACGACGCCGCGCCTCGCTTGACGGCAGCGTGGCGGCCGCCTTTTGCGGCAGTGTGGCAGCGCCGCCCTCCCCGCGGCTGCCGCGCTTGACGGCAGCGATGGCGTCGCGGCTGAGCGGGGCGCTGCGGCTGGCGGGCCTGGACGACTACATCGCGCCCTCGCAGGTGGGCCGGGGGCGGCTCGGGGCCGGGGGGGCCGTGGTGAGGGCCGGGAGGAGGTGGGAGGGAGGTGGCGTCCTCCAGGCGCCGTCAGGGGCCGGGGGCGCGGGGGGGGAGCGGCCCCCATGGGTGCCAGCCACCCCCGTGGGTGCTGGGCGTTGGCAGGGCTGGGCCCAGCGGCCTGGGCCCAGGGGCGCTGCCACGGGCACTATGCCACCCTAAAGGGTCACAGAGCCACCCCAGAGGTCACCGAACCGCCCCAAAGGTCACCGAGCCACCCCAAAGGGTCATCAAACCACCCCCAAAGGGCCACCGAGCCACCCCAGAGGTCACCCAACCACCCCAAAAGGTCGGCCTGTGCCACCCCTGGCAGGCCTGGGGTCATGGGGGCAATGAGCAGTGCAGCAGAGGCACGGAGTCTTCTTACCACAGTCTTCGAGCACCAGCAAAAGTACAAAATCCCAGACGTTTGCTGATAAATAGGGCAGAGAACTCCTTAATCTATGGAATGGGGTGGAGCAAATCCCGTTAACTCTCCCTGTAATTTGTGGGTTTCCCAGTGAAGTCTCCCACGTAAATAATGTGACCCACTGCTCGGCTTCAAATAGAGATCCGTGCTTGATTTATTCACTGAGCAGAAGTGAAGAATCATAGAGACTTGTGCCTGCAGTCTCTGAATCTGGCAAAATTCAGAACAAAAATGTAGTAAGGTTGGATTAAGTTAGGGGTGATTCTGTTTAAAGGTGTTGGCAGAGCAAGGATGCTAAAAGGCAAAACGAATTGTAGCCGTGGAAGTAGGACAAGGAGTCATAAGGTGCGTAAACAATAAAAATCGCACAAAATGTGAAAATACCCCTGAGACTTCATCACAGAACAATACGGAAAACTGGAAGCTGTCCATCTGAGGTCGTCAGAGTCCTTTCGACATTGCATGAAACTTCATTGGCACTAGCCACATGTTGACTGTAGCGACCACGCCTCCATCGGTTAAAATTCGCAATGAAGGCTGCACGATCATCTGTCAGATTCGAGAGAGGAGGACTTTGCAGGCAAGGCTCCTGAAAACACAGCTGTGTTATTTGAGAAAGAACACACAAACTCTCCTCTGGTTTTGGTATGATGCTGAAAAAGTGTTCCTTCTGTAAAAAAGGGGTAAGCGGATTTTGCTGGTACGTTTTCCCTTGGTGGTTATAAACACTGTAAGTATATCCAGTATTGCTTAAAGTAGAGCAAGAGGCGTTCACTCTAGAACAAGTCTTTGGGTTTGATCATTTTCGTTTCTTTGAAACCAGCCTTCCACGCTTCATTGCTCATCTCGTTTTGGGGTTTTATTTCTCTTTCAGGAATGTATCAAGCCTGTAAAGGTGGAAAAAAAGCCTGGAAAAGCAGCAGCTAAGATCAGAATTGAAGCAGATGGGAGCTATTTTCAGATCGGTCAGGTATTTGTGATTTTTCTTTATTATTGTGTAAAATATGAAGAAAATGCTAATGTATTGTTACATATTAATAGTTGTAACCTATTTAAGTACTCAGAGGGGACCAAGGTGTTAAGCATTGCTTTTTTTCATCAGCATTCTCACATCTGTTTTCCAAAGTCCAACTTCTTAATGATTACATTTTACAAGTAATAATTCTGATCTTGTGTCTATCATTGTGCTCTGAAACATTGACGTTAAGTAGTGGTGATTTTTAGTGTAAGAGCAGATAAGCTAAGTCTTTTTTGCCATCAATTCTTAAGCATTAATAATTCCTAGATTATTTGAGATAATGTCTTTTTTTATAGCACTATTTCGTACGGTGCAGTGTTACTTACAAAGAGATTCAATTGGGTTAGATGATCTTTTAACCTTAAAAAAGGGGGAGCAGGGGATATAGCACTTCTAAAGGAGCCTGATTTCTTATTAACATTTTTAATTTAATAGAACCTAATTGCTCTGTCTGTGTCTGACTTTATTGAGAAATGAAGTTTAAGGGAGAGTCTCACTGGAAAAATGACTTACTCAGGTCAATTAGTATGAAAAATATTTCTTTCCATTGCCATACCACACAATGATACTCGGCCATACGTTTCCCTTTTAGTGTCTGTGTAAGTTTTGCACACACAAAATCTGCAGAACATTCAGCGTCACCTAAAAATATTAGCAAGTTGTAGTTGTAACACGATTTCTTCAGCAGGAGTGAAATTCAAGACTCCTGTGAAGAAACAGCTCCAGCACTATTCAATAATACGAGCTGCGTCTGATAGAGGTGGTAAAGCTGTTGTGCTTTCTCCAGCGTAATGTTCAGTGCACTCTGGAGGTTGGTTCCTAAAGGCTTAGGATCTCTGTGGTCTACAATTCTGTGGTTAAAGTTGCAGCTGCAGTCTGTAGTATGTCAGCCGTGGCGGCCCAGTCTTCAGCCACCCATAAGCTGAAAAACTAAGCAAGACAGGCCGTATTTGCTCCTGGGAAAGTATACAATTTCAGAGTTTTGGAGCAATGTCAGCCCACCGGATAGCAGAAATAACTGTGGCCTCAGCAACTGTTCTGTATTTGCTGACAAGTTCATGGTCTTGTTAAAGTTTATCCTGAAGTTCCTCAACATGTTTGCGTGGGTATGCCGAATAATCACATTAAAATCAGCAGCCTTCAAAGATACAGGTCTTCCTCCTTATTTTGCTGAAAAAGAAAGAAAGAAAGAAACCAGGGGGGTAAAAGGAGTAATATCTTTGTTACTAAACAGAGTAAAGGTGAGAAACTGCCACCCTGCCTAATTCTCTATTGGGATCAAAACCAAGTCTAATCTGTTTCTTCCTAGGATGGAGAAGCACAAAAACTGGAGAAGGCTAAAATTACTCTGAACGACTGTTTAGCTTGTAGTGGCTGCATTACATCAGCGGAGAGTGTGTTAATCACTCAGCAGAGCCATGAAGAGCTCTGCAAAATACTAGCTTCTAACAAGGTAGGTGACAAGACAGGGGGAGGTAGGCTGCAAAGTTTTAATAAGGTCTTAATAGTTTGGTATGATGCGTCTGCAGAAGCATGTTTGGAAACAGCACGCACAAAAATTAGTTTCAAAGATGGGAAGGATCTGAATACGTTCTCGGTGCAGTGTGGTGCATTTTCCAATTTTTTAGAAAGTAATCATAGGTTTGGAAATGTCCTTTTGTGTTGCCAGCCTACATTAGTAACTAGGGAGGTAAACTAGAAGATCCTTGGTGAAGTTCTAATGTGCTACAATACTGCATGAGCTCTATTAGTACTGTCTGAACAGGTACTTTTTTTTTTTTTAAGACTGCAGCTCCCAATGAACAGAAGTTGGTGGTGGTTTCTGTTTCACCACAGTCCAGAGCTTCGCTGGCTGCGAGATGCAAATTGAGTGTTCTGGAAACAGCAAAGAAGTTGACTGCATTCTTAAAGAGTTTAGGCAAGTGTGGTCATGTGTTCTGTTAATCACGGGTGGGACTGCTGGGATGCATGGTAGGTACAAATTTCGTGAGCTCACAAGGGTGATGTAAATTAACCTCCGTCTGGATTCGTAACATTATGTATTTCGCATTAAGCTAAAATGCAAGCATTCTGCATTTTCAGTCACAAAGTAAAGTTGGAGTAATGGGGAGAAGGAACTTTAAATGATTCACATTTCTCCTGTGACTTCTGTCTTGTCTATGCTGACAGGCTGGGGAAAACAGTTCACTCGCAACTGCAGAGGTTGATAGCTGTGGATATGATGTGCAGTTTGCTGCTTGTATCTTCCCTGTGAATTTTAACACGTGTGCTGTATTGCCTAGGTGTGCACTACGTATTTGATACAACCTTTTCAAGAAACTTCAGTCTGCTGGAGAGCCAAAAAGAGTTTGTAAAACGCTTTCGAAAACAATCTGAAGACAAAAAGGCTTTGCCAATGCTAGCTTCTGCCTGTCCAGGTATGGTATTAAATTGGTTACAGAAATAATAAAATGGCGTACTAAAGTACATCAAAACAAGAATTCAGAAAGCTAGTCAGAAAAGTTCACATGGATAAATTTACTGAGAGGATTACTTGCCTCTCAGTACAAAGAGATCTTGGTGTTAATAGCAATAATGGTCTAGGCAGCTGCCTACTGATCTTTCAAAAATGAATTGTGTTACATTTCCTTTGCTTTTTGCACTGAAGTGAGTCTGAAAATGGTTATTAATGGTAGTAAGAGGGGGTAGTAATGGGGTTGAGGGGCTGTGGGCACCTGAAGGGGTGCTTGTTGTTTTTTTATTTATTGCAGCTGTTTGCTAATTAGACTCTCCTCAGGTTGGATCTGCTATGCAGAGAAAACCCATGGCAGTTTCATCATTCCTTATATCAGCACCACCAAGTCTCCGCAGCAAGTCATGGGCTCCTTGATAAAGGGCCATTTTGCAGAACAGCAGGTAAGGTCTATTGAACAATATCTGATATATATATATATATTCCTTTGTGTTTTACAAGAGAGCTTGAAAGTAAAAAGTTGTCTTGTAAGTTGCCAGCAAAGGCAGCATCTCTCTCACTTCCACAGCTGGTTAGAAGCTGGCCACTGGGCCAGTAACACTAAGCTTAAGCTTCATGGAGTACTTAAAACCTCTCTATGTTATTCAGGAAGGCTAGGGAATCTGATTTTTCAGTGTGCTTGTGCTGACATCTCAAATACCACTGTGTGGTATTATCATGCTGTTCACAGTTGGTGAATAACTTAAAATAAATTAACCTAAGACAAAACTTCAGTGAGTGTATACGTGCAGATCATGTCTTGTCTAAAAATTGCTTGTTCTTTCCCAACTTAATGTTCTGTTTCAGTTTGACTTAGTTTTGTTCTCAGTCTTTAACCTTTGGAATCTTTCCAAATGTAAATTTGATACTTAAAGACTAGAGTTATACTAATAGCCCAGAGTTGTCCAGCAACACAATTAAGCACCGTTTCTCATTGTATGATTTATTGTCCATTAACAAGCAGTGGTTTAACGCTTGCATTAAATAATTGCTGACACCTGCATACTTGTTACAAAAATTGGCAGCTACTAAGAATATTTGGCACAAGATAGCGAAACAATGGCCTTGAGTCAATGACTTATTTCCTCAGCTTGTACTTATTTCTTGGATAACTCTACATTATTTCTCACTTACTGATGCAGGGGTTTAGTAGCGTGTTAGAAACATGTCATGTAACTGAATAGGATTTCTCCGCTGATTGGATCATCTGCACTAGCAATAGGTGGGGGGGGGGAACTGTGAAAGACCATATTGTTGACAGTTGCTACGAAGTTGGGTTCTATGTTGGGTTCTATGAGAGAAAAGAAAAATATATTTTCATGTTCAATAATCAAGAGTATTTCCAGAGGCATGGCAGCATTAGTTTCTTCATTCTCATTTGTACTTGGAAAACATCTTGCACAAGATAGGTTTGATATTGACCATTTCAGATACATTGCTGTGTCTTTTTCCAGCACTTAACACCTGACCAGATATACCATGTAACAGTAATGCCCTGTTATGACAAAAAGCTAGAGGCTTCAAGGCCAGACTTTTTCAACCAAGAGTACCAAACTCGTGACGTGGACTGTGTAATCACCACAGGTAAGAAGAGCTAGAGACAGTCTAGATAATTTCTGGACTGGTTTTAATAATTTTTTTTTGGTGATGGAGGAAGTAATGCATGGATATTGCTGTATAATTTCACTTCAATAATACAAATCGTGTCCTAGCAAAGACTGCAGATATATGCTTAGGTATTGATCTGTAGGTTGTTTTCCTTTATCCCAAAAATATGCTGTGCTTCTGTTTTAGGAGAAGTGCTAAAGTTACTGGAACAAGAAGGAGTATCTCTATCAGATGTAGATCCTGCTCCTCTGGATACCATGTAAGAACAAAATCTCATTTGTACCTTTCAGGCATGTTCTTGTTCATCCACTATTCATACCAAGGTCTTCAACATAAGTTACCTCCTACTACTGTTCTGCTGTGTACAAGGCTGCACGTGTTTGCATTTATTTGTTTTCTTGCATCACTAATTTTGAATCGGTACAATTCTGCATGAAGTACTCTAGCAATCTGTGACAAATTTACACTTTTGGAGCACCTGTAACTATTTGCTAGATTTTAGTAGTTAAAGGATTAGCAATTCTCACCATAAATCATCAGGATTGCTATAACTAGCTCAGTAAGAGTATAACAGCAAAGTAATTGTGCAGAGAAGTACAAATTGCATCACAGTCGTTTAATTACTTTTACTCACAATATAACCGGTGGTATCCTATGAAAATCTACCTGCATACTCAGAGGAATGAAATAATCTAGGTCAGTGATAAAAGAGTTCGCTGAAACAACGCCTGTTATTGCACTGTCTGCAAACAGAAGTTTGCGTGTGTCTATTCGTTATCTGAGCTACTATAAGGATTCCAGTATTAAAGCATAAAAAAATATATTTAGGTCACTCAGCTAATCTCTGGGAGTCTTTATTTGCAAAAACATGATCTTAAACATATGCAAACCAGATGAGACTTCAGTTGCATTAACTGAAAACATCTGGTTAAGTGACAACTGCAGAGATCTAAGAGATTATAGAAACATTAACATCACATTTTATCCCTCTAAGTTGACATGCAGTAGTGGTTCCACACTGATCATTAAACCAAAGCATTCTCTTCATCAGTTTAGAAGAAATGTCTCTGTAGCGCTTTGTGCCATAATAAACACACTACGTATGTAGCAACCTTTAGAAATTTTAAAAGATTATTAACAATATAGTTCAGAAGTTTACTGTTCAGACTAAGTTTCCAGGAGAGATTTTCATACCCCAAATATGCAGCATATAGCACATGAATAGGAATTGGCACTTGTCTGTTTTCAATTGTACCCTTTGCAGATACGACGCTTGTTTTGAAATGTAGTTTATTTCTAAATAGGATTTAAGTCTTTCTAGTACAACTAAGTGCCATGGGCAGCCTTTGCTCAGGAGTTGTCTGAACAGCACATGTATGTTGACAGAGCTGTGAACAGAAGCATCCTTGCATGAGGCCTGTTTCCCAGTTTAGCTTTTACTGTTGCGAACATTGGTCGTTCCTGTGCTTCTGGAAAAAAAAAAAAAAAAAAAGAATGTGAGAGAGATTGTTTGCTGCAGTCTGATCCCTCTTATTTAAGGGATACTTTCAAAAAGAAAAACCGTAGTAAATGAGATTTGTAGCTTATACAGCTACTTCTGCACTTTTAGGTAAATTTAAAATGTGCATTCAGAGAACCTTGGTTACCACTGATCCGTAGCAGAAGGAAGACTTTCCAAATAATACACTGAATCAGTTCTGTAGAACTCAGTCTCTCGTTCACATTGCTCAGAAGGACTTCCTTAAGGAACTTAAGGCACACCAAGACAGTAGTCACTCTTTTTTCATTTACTGTAATTGATCTTGTTTCACTACTATATCTGCCTTGAAAGACATGGTGATATAAATAATATCAGGTGATGCATGGCTGGAGTACTGATAAAACTTTAGGAACTGAGAGACTGCATAGCATGGATGCAAACATGTTTTTAGTGCTGCCGTTAAACTTAACATATTGAATGAGTTTACATCAGCGTATGCATATGCATGTAAAGCATTTTGATGTATTTGTGCATTCTGAATTTATAAATTATTCCAGTATTGCCTTTTTCTAACATGGCTTATGCACAAATTGCTTTCACATCAAAAAAATAAAAAACGTCTTCAGCTGTAATAAACGTCTGCATGGCTAATTCCCAAAGGTACAATTTCAGAAGTTGCCCATGTAAACAAGCACTTCTGTTCTACCTGTTTTATTGCTATACTATTAACAGAATATCAAGGAGGAAAAAAAAAACATTCTGAAGTGTTCGGATTCACTTAGGAAATAAGATTATGGAGGTGTCAGTTATAACATACAACAAAATGTCTAATTACGTGATAAAAATCTCTGGCTCACTTCTTAGGAGTACATTCTGAGCACTAGGCCTCATGCTTGCGGTGATAAAGTGCTTCTATAACCTTTTGCTAGCTTTAACTTAGTAAATTGACTGGTTACAAACTGCACGTATTCATCAGAACTTGGAGCATTAACATAAGCAGTCCAATGGCTGTTGTTCTGCTTTATCCTCCAGCACGTGGAAAAGCCCATTAAGAGGTTATTATATTTGGCAGCAAGAACGAGATAAAGTGCCAGAAATCTGAGGACTTTTGCTGGTATAACTGTTTGCTCCAGGCCAGCGCTGAGGCTTACTGGCAGCCTCGTTTTAAGAGAGTAGCAGTACGTGAGGCCAGACACACTGAAACATTTCATTAATGAAGCTCAGTTCCTGTAAACAAGACCAAATTAAAAATAGTTTCTGAAGGTGATTACAGGCTAAAGTGTTGCCTTCTGCAGTTCTTCTAAAACTAAGATTTTATCGGCAAGAGGCAACATCTTCGATTTGACTTGAAACTGCTTGGCCTGAATTCAAGTGTTTTCCCTCCTGCAGCTGTTAGTAGGAGAATGCAAGTGTCACTGCCTGATGAGTGCTTATAAGCATACCCCATATTTTATTATTCTCTTATAACAAAAGCTATTGTTGTGGCTTCCATCTGGTGAGCTGTTTTTCAAGAAACATTATCTTGACCTCTAAGTACTTGGTTGTGTTTTAGGATATCAGTGAGATGGACTTATTTGTGCAGAACTTGAATTAACAGAACTTACGTTAGCGCAGTTATTCAACACCAGAGGCGTGTTGAACTAGAACCAGGTTCTTGCTGAGGACAACCATGTACAGAGCAAATGCTCTGGCAGTGTTAGGTTTGTTCATCTTTATGTTCTGCAACTTTGATAGCCACGTGAAACCACAGCAACACAGGTTTCATCTCTTCATGCTTGGACAGACAACGCTGATACCTCCCTGAAGCGTTCTCTGATGTCCTGGCAACCAGATATAAGTACCCGTTTTCCAAAAAAAAAAAAAAAAAAAAAAAAAAGGTTGTAACAGAGAACTAGAGAGCTTTAAATAATGAACTCAGCTTTTGCTGATGTTGCAGAAAAGCTTTATGACCGATGTCTCTTGACTGACTCTAGATTGTGTTCTCCACGAGAAGCATAGGCTGCACAGATCCATGCCCCCAGTGCTTCATTATTTCCCTCCTCCCATTTCTAAGTATAACCCAGGATGTTTGTAGAGATATTAAACAGGAAGCTAACTAAAAAATGCATTCGCTTAGACATCTCAGGTAATTGCCCTCATAACTCAAATGTTCCCAAATGTAGTTTTGTTGTGCGAAGATTAAGTTGGCAGTGGGGTCAGGTCTTATGGGGGCATGTGACAGTATTTCCATTGAGCTTGACCCAAGGGATGTTAGACAGCATAGAGTTAAATCTGCAGGGCCCTGGAGCTATAAATAGTCTCTTCCCAGGAGAAAAGGAAAGGCTAGGAGTTCAAAGGGAGCCGGTCTGTGGCTTGTTCTATTGCTTTTGAATTCCCTGGATGAAAATTCTGCTATCAGAGAACCGCACAGGACTAACAACATGATGCTTCTATTAGGAGTACTGAAGCTGTGTTAGCATTGGCATAATGAAACTTCTGTTTGAAGGAACAGTGGGCTTTGTGCTGGCTGTTCTGTTTTGTTGGAGAGTCCCTTAAAATTGCTTCTTTCTTCCTTTCCTCAGGTTTAGTAGTGCTGCAGAAGGGGAACTCACTAGCCACTCAGGAGGTGGTTCTGGTGGTTATTTGGAGCACATATACAAGTATGCAGCCAAGGAACTCTTTGGAATTCAAGTGGATACAATTCAGTACAAACCTTTAAAGTAAGAAGTTTAAAGTTTTTACAGAAAGCACTATTTTTATTGCAATTCTGTTTATGCTTTATCTTGCCGATGGGCCGAAACTTTCTTTGCAATGTTAAACATTTTACTTCGAGGCATGGGAATTGGCTTCTCACTCCCACAGTTGCTGAGCAATAAATCAGCCAGCATTCCATGCAGCCTGGCCCTTGGAGACTTCTAGCCCCTTCACCACCCACACATTTTATTTTGGCCTGATGGATTTTCCTAGTATCAAGTTTCAGATAATTTTAGAGCAACTTAGAAGTCAGAGCTCACATGGATCTGAGTTGTCTCACCTGCAGTCAGGCCAATAATGTAGCTTTGTTACTGATGTAGCTATCATGGAAGAGAAAAAGCCTTATGTCAGGATTTTGGAACTCTGTTTTAACAGTGTTATGGTAAGACAGAAAACAAGTCACTTAGTTTGGGTATAGAGGCACATTTAGCTGAGATTCCTGCTTGCCTTCTAGGTATAAACTTAATGTGCCACTTATAGCAAGTTACTGCCCTGATTAACGATAGGATTCTCTGGTGTAGGAAACAGAAGGAATATAGAAACAGTTCCTCGCAGTCTCAAACAAAACACTTGATAAAAGTCAAATTACTTATTACCAGGAACAGGTATTTCCACTAATGTTAGGAGTCCGGAAGCCTTCAATGATAGCTTCCTCCATGGTTTTATGACCCACTACAATTTAAGTTTCCTTCAGTAGCCTCGCTGATGTGTAAGTTGGCTGAAGCCAGCTCAGGTGGCCTATCACAGTGAAACTTCAGTTTAGGCTCCATTTGCTTAGGTTTTAAGGATTTATTCAATACAGGTGTTCTTCAGGAAACTGAGTTCAAGCAGCAGGTCCTCAAACAGGATCTGAAAAGGATTTGTAAGCTAGCTCTGCCAACTGTTTTGCTTGGGTGGTAAAGAACTAGGACAGCTTTCTCAAGTAAGACTCTATGAAGAACTTCATTTCAACACAGGCTTCTTTGAAGTTTAAAATAGAAGTTAGTTTTGATAAGACATTCTCTGCTCTTGTTCCTCAGAAACAAGGACTTCCAAGAGGTGACACTGGAGAAGGATGGAGTAGTTCTGCTCCAGTTTGCTTTGGCATACGGGTTTCGAAACATACAAAACTTAGTGCAAAAGTTGAAACGAGGGAAGTCACCGTATCACTACGTTGAAGTCATGGCCTGTCCATCAGGTAAGGCTGCATAGGGATTTCACTATTACAGTCTATAGGTGTAGGAAGCCATATGAAGCTATAACTAAGATGTGAGACAGCAGCAGCTTCTCACATCCGTGAATGTTGTGGCGAAGTCTTCAAATTCTTAAGATGGGATAGTCACAACGTGGGATTTCAAAGGGAGCATATATGTTTTCCACCCAGAAGCTAATAATTCTTCAGGATTTAAGTAATTACAGTTAAATTTCACGTCGAAATAGTAAATCCAGAACATATCCCAAGATACTTATCTTACCTTCAGTTGAGACTGCAGGGCTGTTTTTGCCTAGGTTGGATACTCTCTTTTTTTTCCCCCCTCCCCTGACGACAGAGGAAGAAAACCAGCCCTCCTTGCTTCCTCTTATCTCTGTCTCCCTGGCACTTCCCAGGAAGCCTTGGAGCCCTGTCACAGCTGGGCTGAATTAGCATTGGGTCACACCAGGCAATGAGCTCCCCTCTTGGGCTGCTGCCTGCCCTGCTGCTGTTAGATAATGGGGGCGTGTTCTTATTTCTGCAGCTGTTCGCAGGTGGAAAGTAAGCTTAACTGTAGTTGGTTTTGTTTTCCTGATAAAACTGCAGTAATTTCTAAACCCAGTGATATTTTCCCACTTTGCTTTACGCAGGCTGTTTAAATGGAGGTGGTCAGATTGAACTGGAAGGTGAATCCAGCAAGGACTGGCTCCAGCAAGTTGAGAAGCTGTATAATTCTCTTAAGACTGAAATTCCAGAGGAGAACCGGACTGTAACTGAACTGTATGAGCAGTGGCTGGGTGGCTCGGAGTCAGAAAAGGCTGGGAAAGCTTTGCATACGGAGTACCACGCAGTGGAGAAAACAAGCACCGGATTTAACATCAAATGGTGAAGACTGATGCTGGAAGCAGATCTGTGAAGCCCAGATAAACTCAGTGCCTTTTAAAGTTGATTGTATTTAAGATTCTCAAGAGACAGGTAGAGCTCTGCGCCATCACTGGTGAACTGCACTTTCTGACTCTCCTTGGGAGAAGGTAATGTGCATATAGGCAGGCAGTACTAATTCCTACAGCTTTATAATTATTATAATGATGTGAATAAACGACAAACAGTGACTTAAATACATGTTAAGAGAAGCAGTAATGTATCTTAGCCTCTGCAGTCTTTAACGACTAAATCTGCACTCCCTTTACAATCCTATTCCTAACAGAAGTGACAAATTTAAGGTACTGAAGGATTTGGCTTGCAGTACGCTGTAACCTCACTGAGGTGAGCTTTATGCTACCTGAAGAGTATTTCCCATCCAGGCTTTGCTGTATTTTTCACAGCACTAAGTTTTATGGCTGTCTTTTTTGGGACATCCTCGTTTAGTTATAAATGGTCTAATTAGACCTTGGGTTTTGTTTTTGTGTTTCTCTGCCCCTGACTGGATGCCCTTGAAGTCCAGCTGCAGCATCTCTGCACTGGCAGAGGGGGGCGGGTAGCAGCAGCCTGTAATCATGTGAGAAGCATCATCTCTAGGGCTGTTCTGTGGCCTGCTGAAATGTGACTCGAATGAATGTTTAAGAAGAAAAAGCTATGTGTTTTTTTCCTTTGATTATAACAATCGTCCATAACTGGGGGCAATTACATCTCTCTCTCCATAAATACATGGAGATACACACAACTGTCACATCTACCCTGGCCTCAGCAGCCAGTTACTGATGAGTAATATCCTTAAACTCAGCACAAACAGTTTTTACAGTGCTTCAAGTAAGAATTTATTGCCACTTTTCTTTTTGACAAAAGTCCTTGGTGTCTTTGAAAGGTGTTAATTTATAAAAGGTCATAGAAAAAGGCGGCTGTGGGATGTAATCATTATCCCAGCTTACCAGAACAATCCAAGAGGTTAGCAAAAATATATCTGATTTAATGTGGTGCATTACGATGCTTTGCCAAAACACGTGTGGATGTGAACTAGATTTGGTCTTTTGGTACGGGAGATGATGTGTGCTTGACTCGCTATCTGTATTTTTACGTATGGGTGTTTTCAGAACTATTTACAGAAAAAAAAACTGTGAATGACTAACTCTGTTTTGGCCTATTTAATCTGAATGTCGTTTCACAAAGTGACAACGTGTATAGGAAGGGGACAGTGGTAGTGGGGGGAGTTGCAGCTTTACCTTAGTTCAGGGTGAAGGGACACGGGCAGACGTGGAATCTCCTCATGACCGCTGTAGCTGCAAGTGACAATGAACTGAAAAATCACGTTCTTGCTTCACTTAAATATTTCTCCTTTTCCAAGTTCCTTTCTGCAGAGTCACTCTTCATCACGTAGCAGTGAAGTAGATGAGAACTGAACACAAAGCTGCCCTTTTGCTTTCTTCCTTCAGAGTAAATACAAACAGCCGGAGCTGATTACTGCATCTAGCCCAAACTGAAACCTTGCCCAGACCCTCTTCAGAGATAACCCTCACTCAGTTACTGCAGGGCTGGCAAAAGGCAAAGCTGCCAGACCTTAACCTGCTTCTCAACAGCTTCTCTGACACTTCCCTGTGTCCTTCTCAAAGCCTCCCAGCATTCATTAGAAGTAAGCCAACAGTGTAAAAGACAATTTTAATGTTTTTTAATTAAAAGCTTTACATATTTTAGGTGTTACCGATCAATTAGTGAATTCACAGTGTTCATAAGGCAAAAATCTCCCCCCGTTTCCCCCTCCCTTCCCTAGTCATACACGAGCAAGTTGGTAGTTGCAGTGAATGCCCTTCTCCAGGCATAGTTCTGTAACACAGTGTTAGGCTAAATCATAACATTTTTATCTACAGGAAGAGATACCAGTGCTAATGCAAACTAAGTCCAACATGCTGAAGTGCTGAGACCATAAACTGCGTACATCAGTGCAAAAGAAACACATTCTGTTTCTGTTGAGAACATGCACATCCAGCCAGAAGTGCACAAGTAAAGCTGAATTAGCTGTAGATTAAACTGAGGATTTGCATTTTGTCACCTCCAGTTACCAGGTTACCAACATGCACCTTACTAAAGCTGTCAGAGGACTCTCCACCCAGAACGTACCCAGAGCACAGCTCCCACAAACTCTCCCAGGTGTCTGCTCTTGCCATGATCTCAAGAACAGCTCCAGCTTCACCCAGCCTTTGGGCTGCATGCTGCTGTCAACACGAGCAGGCCCCGTGGTAGTTCAGGAACCCTCCCACACGCACCCAAGTGCGTCTTCGCTCACAGTATAAATAATATTCCACAGGCACTCCCCAGGTAACAGATGCCTGTCAGGGCATCACCTACAAACTGTACCGTTGCATCTGAACTGAGTAACTGGGAGGCAATAAGTACCGAGGCAACTTGTGCAGCAGGACTGACTCTTCCCTTCCTGTGCAGAAGAGTAAATTCTAACAATATAACTTAAAAAAAAAAAAGGGCAAAAAGAAAACCTTAGTCAAGTTTCTAGCAAGGGAAAAAAAGGCCGTAAATCAGGCTTCAGTGCTAACAGATGCAATTCACAGTCCACACACGACAGCTCCTGAAGTCAACTCTATTCCAGTGTTAGGAGCTATAAAGTTTGTAATCAGTGCTGTTTAAAAGGACACCCCCTGTGGTATGGGGCTGTGGGGCCAACTCCTCTGCTCCTCTCTGTTCTCATTTAATCTGCATGAACTAGGGGTAAACTGAGCAACACCGAGACAACTAGCCACACACACATTGCACAACTGAAGTAAAGGGAAAAAAGAGATTTGCGTGACTGCCCAACACGGAGCAACCTGCCCCGAACCAGACCCATCGGAGGGATTTTCACAGCTATTTACAGAGCTACCTCCAAGCCCTATTTTTCCCTACAAAACTACGTTACTCAGTTTTGTAATACAACTCACCACCACCTGCAAAATAAAAGCTCTACACATTTCTCAGACTTAAAAAGTAAAATAAAATGCAATACAGTACTGATTTTGCACAAACTGAACAATGAGGGCTGCAAACGCGGCATAAGAGACCCAGCTGCTCCCTCACTCTTATTCTAGAGGAAAGGCGAGGTACACGTAAGTTTCACCCAGTATTTTTTCAGTATTCTATCTTGGGGAAAAAAAAAAATGTAATGGATCCATAGCAGCATGTTGTTGCTTGCCGCCTAAAAGCTCTTCCACCCTGAAAAGCACTGTAAAAAGAGTGGTTTAGAGCATGCCCTCCTCCATGCCTGAGCTCCACCTGAATGTATCCTGCAAGGTTTAAGCAATTTGGATGGCTCCGGTAAGTCAGCAATTGCCTTAGAAACCCCTAAATGATCTCCTACACTGCCTACAAAAACCAGAAAGTAAAAACGGAAGAAAAATACACAAACCACAACGCAGGCAGGGTTTCTGTCAGCCCAGCTCTGAAGTCCAGCAGCTGCTGCTGACCTCCAGCTCGACGCCTGTCCCCTGGCCGCTGGGAGCCCAGGGCCAGCCCTGCGGCAGCTCCTCCTGCGCGTCCCCAGGGCCTCGCACCCGTCCCTGCCCCGAGCCTGATCAGGGCACGGGGATGCCCGAGCGGAGCAGCACGAGGCAGTTGGAGGAGGCAGAAGGGTCTGGAGCCCGCTGGGTGCTGCCGGTCTCCCCGCTCCCCCAAACGCCTCCTCACCCTCTGCAGCAGCACCCACGTCCCGGCGGCGCAGGGCTGACCGGCGTGGCTGCTCGCTGGAGGCAGCCACACGCTTCCAAAGCTCCCGAGGGCAGCAGGAGCCGGGCTCAGCATTGGAGGGAGCGACAGCAGATTGGGCTGCAAACGAGCAGGCTCGGGACAGGAGCCCCTTCCCAGCGGCGAGGCCCCTGCCACCACCGGGACGCTGCGTTTTGGTGGCCGTGCCCACGGCCGCACCGGGGAGCCGCCTGCTGCCACCGCGGCTCACTTCTTCTCCAGGAAGGGGCTGAAAAGTCCCCAGTCGAAGGCCAGCACGGCCTGGGGATGGGGCCGCTCCTTGGGCTTCTTGAAGTTATCCTTCTCGGTGCGGAGAGCCCTCAGCACCTCCACCGGCTCCGTCTTGCCCGTGAATTTCTGCACGGCCTCCTCCCTGCAAGGGCAACGGCTCCGCTGAGATGGCGGGGACAGGATGGGGACCCAGCTTTCCACCAGGACAGTGGGGGGCACAGCCTCATGCTGGGGGCACTGCAGGCACGCAGGGCTGGTCTGCAGGTACCCTGCGGTGGCAGCGCGGGACCCCACATGCAGGCACCCTTCCCTCCCTCGGGGCTTGGAATTCCCACTGTCCAACAAAGCCACTGGGAGAAGGGGCGATGCCAGAGGGGAAGGGGGAGCAGGTATGGGGCCGGGAGCAGCAGGACAGGGATGGACACTGGCCCCGTTTACGGGCTGACCCGTGCGGGGCCCTTTGTGCCCTCAAGTTGCCGGATCTGCTTACGTGACCCGCAGGAAGGGGTTGTAGAGGAACTCCTCCTGCAGCGTGGAGGGCACCGTGGGCAAGTCCTCATCATCCCGCTGCTGCAAGGAACCAGATGCGTCCAAAAACCTGCTGGCACCCAACATCCCCCCCGCCATCACCCCCACAGGGGCACAGACACTTACTTTGGCCCACGCAAGTTTCTTCTTCACTACTTCGTTCTCCGGTTCCACTTTTAAGGCGAACTTGAGGTTTCGGACGGTGCACTCGTGGCCGCAGAACACCTTCTGCAATGGCAGTGGGAAGCACCCGGCGTCACACACGCTCCTGGTGCCGGATCCGACCCTGCTGCACCCCAGTGCATGCAGCCCTGGGGATGGGCGCTGCCTCCCCATCAGCCCCCCCCCAACATTTCGCCCCCCCCAGGCTGAGATCCGGGGCGCTCACCGTCTCCTTCGGCAACGCCCCCAGCACTTGGGTGAGGTTGGTGTACATCTGCTCCGCCGTCCCCTCGAAGAACTTCCCGCAGCCTCCCACGAACAGGGTGTCACCTGCGGGGACGTGGGGCTGGGCATGGGGGCGGACCCCAAACCCGCAGCCGGACAGGGGTACGCGGCAGATCTGCCCCAAGAGCATGGGGTGGGCAGCGTGGGGTACACGGCAGCGGGGTGGGGGGTACCTGAGAAGAGAGCTGGTGCATCTGGGGAGCCGTCCTCCCACATGAAGTAGCACATGTGGCCCGAGGTGTGGCAGGGGGTGAAGAGGCACCTCACGCGGATGGCCCCGAACTGTGGGGAGGGAGGGTCAGGGCCATGGCCAGGCGCTCTCCGGGCTCACCGCGAACCCCTGGCCTCCCCGAACCCCCCTGTGCTGCCTGCCCAGGGCCCGGGGGGTGGGGAACACCAAGGGGGACGCAGCCTTTGGGGTGCCCCAGCGCCATCCCAAACATGGCGGGAAGGGGACAGGGCTTCTCCCCGTGGTCAGCGTGCCCACCCCACGTGAGCGGTGCCACCTCTGCACCGCCCCAGGGGCTGCACACCCGCAAACACCCCCAGGGCCACGCACCGTCAGCTCCTCGTTGGGGGCCACCTTGCGCGTCAGGGCCCTGATCCGCTCATCGGCGCCGTACACCCGCAGCCCGGGGCACAGCCTCGCCAGCTCCTCATTGCCCCGCGCGTGGTCCCTGCGCGGGGAGAGGAGGCGATGGGCACCGCTGGGCACTGCTGGCCATGGCCATGGCTACGGCCACCGCCTGCACCCCATGCGGTGGCCAGAGGCACTTACCAGTGGTGGTGGGTGGTGAGGACGGCTCGCAGCACCACGTCCTCCCTCCTGACGATCTCCAGCAGCTGGAAGGGGCCAGGAGCAGCAGGACGTGAGCGCAGGAGGTGATGAACGCCCAACGCCGCACACCCGACGCCCCGCAGCCGCCCAGCAGAGCGCGGCCACTCTCGGAGCAGCCGGCACCCAGCGCAGCGCGGGATCAGTCCTGCACCACAAACCGGGGGCCCGGCAAAAGGAAAGGCACCCCAAAAACCACGCACGGCCCGGCGTGGGGGGGCTGCCAGGGGCCCAAGGCACGGCTCAACGTGCGGGACCCATCGCCCAGAGCAGGGCAGGGGGGTGCAAAGGGGCAGCTCCCGGGGGGCTGGGGGCTGTTTTGGGGCCGGGGTCATTTTGGGGCCGGTGGCGTTCTGGGCCCATCGCGCCCTCCCCCCCCCCCCCCCCCGGCTCCTGCGCTGCAGCCGGGGCTCGGCCGCCTGGAGCCTCCCCGGGGAGCCCAAATTCGGCGCCCCCAGCCCCCCCCCCCGGGGCTGCCCTCCCGGAGGAGGAAGGAAACGTGCGAGCAAGCGGCGAACGCTTAAAAAAAAAAAAAGGAGAAAAACAAAAAAAAAAAAAAAAAAGAAAAACAAAACAAAAAGCGCCGGCGCCTGCAGTGCCTGCGGCAGCGGGGGGGGGACGGGGGCTGTTTGGGGGGAGCGATCGGGGCCGGTCGGGCTGGGGGGGGGGGGCCGGGGGGGGTCCGCTCCGGGCAGAGCCCCCCCCCCCGGACCCCCCCCCCCCCGGGCAGGGGAAGGGCCCGGCGCCTCTCACCCTTTTGGGCACGGCGGCGTCCACGGCCACGGCGTCGCGGGTGCGCTCCTCGATGACCAGGTACATGTAGTTGTCCTCCAGCACCGAGATCACCTTCACCTTCATCCTCCCGGGCCACCCCCCCCCGGCGGCGGAGGCGGCCGCTACCTGCGGGCGGGGCCGGGCGGGGAGGGAGGGGAAGGGCCGGGACGGGACGGGACGGGAGGGGAGGGGAGGGGAGGGGAGGGGAGGGGAGGGGAGGGGAGGGGAAGGGCCGCGGCGAGAGGGAGGGCGGCGTCCACGGAGCCGGGTGGCCAACCTCGTCCCCTTCCCTCCCTCCTTTTCCCTTCCCTCCCTCCTCTTCTTCTTCCTTCCTGCCCTCCCTCCCTCCTTTTCCATTTCCTTCCCTTCCCCTCCTTTTCCTCTTCCTTCCATCCCCTCCCTCCCTTTTCCTTCCCCTCCTTTTCCTTCCCTTCCTCCTTTTCCCTTCTCTCCTTTTCCTCTTCCTTCTCCCTTCTCTCCCTTCTTTTCCATTCCCTTCCCTCCCTCCCTTTCCCTTCCCTCCTTTTTCATTTCCTTCTCTCTCTCCCTTTTCCCATCCCTCCCTCCTTTTCCTCTTCCTTCTCTCCCTCCTTTTCCCCTCCCCTCCCTCCTTCCCCAGCTCTCAGTGCAATGCAGCCACAGGGCAGGGGGCAGCTCCTCTCGCAGCCACCGGTTCAATGCAGGGGGTCATCAATCCCTCGGCTCCCCCCAGCCCTGCCCCATTTGTTCTCCGTTTAAAATAAAAATACAGTCTTAACAAGACCTTGAATAAAGCCTCAGATGTTCCCCAAATGCCTACCTGCTCCCCAGTGGGATTTAGAGGAAAGCTGCTACAAGGTCGCTGACTTTAATCACCAGTACAAAAAAATAAGAGTTTAAGAGGTCCACTTTTTTCCAGACTGCCACACTGTTTACAGCTGCATTTATTTCCTCAGTTGTCAAACAGCCATCAGTACAGTCATGCTTAGTTGTAGCAGCACAGCATTCAAGTTAAGGAGTCAGTAAAGTTTTAGGTACCATTTTTCTAAAATACATAAAATTTACCTTTTTTTTTTAAAGCAAATGGTGCTACACCAAACTCCGCTCCTACACTGCCACTCAGCACGCTCTTTAGAACAGCAGACCAAGTTACAGAGGTGAAATCCAGGCGCTAGTGCACTCCGTCCTGGCATTACTTACCAACCAGCGCGCACTAGGGAGAGAAACTGGAACCAAAATTGTTCAAATCTGTTATTACAGTTTCACCTGTGAAACATTCGTTTAAAAATCTCTTGTATTTGAGCAGATCCGCAGCATGCAACTGAGATCAAGAAACGAGGAACTTAATATACCTGGGAGGAAGATGCATTAAAGACAGATGCCAAGCCTGTAAGACACTTATACACTAGGTAGGTTCTTTCTTCTCAGGGAACAGCAAATTCCTTCTTTGTTTTTGTGGTACTAACACAAGTAACACACAGATCACACCCACGAGCAGTAAGCAGGTGCATGCAAGCAGGCTTACGTTAACAGGGAAAGGGCATGAGCAACAGTGCAATCTCTGAGGCAGCATGCTGCTGCCTGGAAAAGTTACTGCGATCCGTGACAAGGAATGTCAAAGAGAAGAGAAGATCCCTGCAAAACAGCTGGACAGTCCCAGCGTGCCATTTGAAGAGTCAGGCCACAGCATATTTTACAAACCATGCCCTAAACTGGCTGCAGCAGAGCAGGTCTGTCACTGAGAGTGGTTTTAGCAGAGCCAGAAGTGACAGACTTAGAATAGTTTAAGTAGCAGCATGGAAGAAAAGTTTCTGTCTTCAGATGGCAATGCAGTTAGCTGCATTTTGCCCGTTTTAAACAGAGACCGAATACCTTCATGTAAAACAGCCCCAATCCCACTGTCTGCATTCACATTAGGCGCCTACAAAAATAACAGGAGTTTTTTTCCTAGGCCTCAAGGCTTGGCCCTTCCCTACCCCAGCCTCTGAGCTATGTACCAACGCTTGTAAAATGATCTGCGTGTGACATGTGACAGTTTGAGAGCCAGCAATAAAGGGATAAATATTCTTCAATATAAATATGCTGTAGAGTATCTCAACAAGGGCAAAGTGCTTTTTTTTTTCCTCAATCAAAACAAAATAAAAACCTAAATAAGACTGTCTCGACCACAACAGAACGTTCAATTCCTAAGACATCTGAATAATCTACGTTGCTATGAAACTGACAGTAAAGTGACCTAGGCAGAGTGCTCAGTCCTTCGGGACCCTGAAGTTATCCTTCTCTTTTCTGATGGCTCCCATTGTTCGGATAGGATCCGTCTCACCGGCGTGCTGCTGAACTGTCTTCTCCCTGCCAGGAAGGAACGCCAGGGACAGTAAATGCAAAGGCTGGAAGATAAAATCTCGGATATGAAGTCACTACTGCCACATTTTGCCTGTATCAAGGGGATATGTTCTGTTTAAGATCAAGGACTCGGGGCTTTGGCGCAGGCTTATCAGCTCTCTTGGTTTAAACACTCATGGGCAAGAGGAAGTTGCAAACACTTTTATGCCTTGAATGGCATCTTTTTACTGCGTCTGTCTGCCCAACCCTGCGTGATGAAGGAACATCATCACACAATAAAGCTTGTTCTAGCTCCTGAGTCAGGGACTTCAGCACTGGCAGAGATGCTCGCCAAAACCCTTCAAATTTTACTGCAACAACCTTCTGCCAGGACACCGAGTACTTTACCTTACTTACTCTTGGAATGCAAATGCTTTAAGGAGAGTCTTGAGGGCACTGAACAGTAATGTATGAAGCAGGAGAGTAATTCACACTTAAGGCTCTTTCTTCACAGACCTCATCCTTCCCACATCCCCCCTCCACCCCAAGCCAGAGGGACCGTTCCCACTCCTCCCTACCTCACTCGCATGAAGGGGTTGTACGTGAACTCCTCTGCAATGGTGGAGGGTATGGTTGGCTCGCCGCTGTCGTACTTGGCCTAGAACAAGGGAGAGATTTCTGCCTGATGAGGAACGTTTTGGTGAATGAGGAATGTCCCGTGTACGAACCATGATGGGTTAGTGTTGCACCAAATTGCCTGAACTGCTTCTCAGGCCAGGCCCTTCGCAGAGCCACACAGTCAGACAAGGACCGAAGCACACATGGAAAGAAAGACCTGGGTGATAGCTTTCGTGGGACAGAGCTGATCCTCCCACATGGATGTGGACAACCAGCCTGTAATTGTACCAAGGAGTTCTCAGGGAGGGTCACATCTCCACAGGATAGCAAACTGTCTCCTCCGGGCCCCACACCCAACCCTGTTCCCCAACACATCGCTCCCCTGAATGCGCAACCAAACTGCAGCTTCTCACTGGTATCTACCTTCCCTGAGCCCCACCATTGTCCCCTCTCCTCTATTTCCTCAGAGTGGCTCTTCCTGCACGAAAGCACACAAGAAGTTTAGGAAAAGCATGAACCAACCTACCTTGGCCCAAGCGAGCTTCTCCTGGATAGTTACATTATTGGGTTCAACATGCCGAGCAAATTTGAGATTGTTGATAGTGTATTCATGACCACAGTAAACTCTCTAGGAAGAGAAAGGATGAGTTACACATGGTAACTCTGAGGGCACAAAGGTGGAGTGCCAAGTACCATCATCAACGTTACTGTACACAGCAGGAACAAGAGAGTCAAGTCCCCAGGATACACCGTACTCTCTACTAGAGACAGATGCAAAGTGCTGGGAGTTATCAGCCAGTACTATGTGCGAATTTAACACTAAGTCTGATAAAAGAACCGGGGCATCCAAGCTCTCCAGCCTTTGTTTCAAAAAGCAGACTACTTTCCCCACAGAACACAAGCGTATTTGGGTACCCATTTCCTTCTCAAAGGACTCCAGCTATTCAGCATCAAAGACAACTCCTGAAGTAAGCGTGCATTCCTTCAACACGAGAAATTGTCTCATTGAACAACAGTATTATTGGGAAGATGGTTTTTCTGATGCCTGTAGTACTTTCTGGCTGGTTACCTTACTAGCATAAAAGAAGAGTTTCATACCGTTTCAGGCTCCAAGCTGCCCAGAATCTCAATCAGCGCTCTGTACATTTCCTCTGGGGTTCCTTCGAAGAATTTCCCACAGCCAGCCACGAACAGCGTGTCACCTGCAAGCAAGGCATGACATGGCATCAGGACCAGACAGAACTCTTCACACCCAGATGTGAACACCCTGAGGGCTCAGTCTTGCCATTGCTGTCCTCACTGCAGCTCACACTGCTCTGCCCTCACCAGAAAGGCACAGGGACGGCCAGGCTTTACTGCTGCCCCACACTGGCTCGGTGCTACATAAACCCACACAACAAATGCCTCTCTAACCTAATCTCAGCTTCTTATGCAGGAAATCCCACAGCCTCACCATGCCAGAGCTTCCCTACCTGTAAGTCTGCTCTCCGCTCTTGTCCCTTCTACAGTGGACAATGAACACTTGTCCTCTTTACTGTGAGGACAACAAAAAAGCAACAACCAGCTCATTTCATTGTAAAAAAAGCGCTAGAGGTAGGACTCATCCAGGGCTCACTCTTGATTTTGCTTGCAGGGTGTCCAGCAATACTTTACAGAACTAGAGGAGTTTCACCGGTTTCATCTACAATTACTACTAGGTAGCTTTTGGTGCGGGGACAAGGTGTGGAAGTTAAGTTAGCTGCATGGGTAATAAGGAACGAATGCACATCCAGAGTCAGGAGCACACAGGCAGAGGGGTAGCTTATTTCTTCGCAACACAGACTGCCGGCGGTGTAACCTCCCAACTCCTCACCTGTAAAAACAGCAGGTGGCTCGGAGCTATTTGGCTTAGTCACATAATAACAGATGTGTCCAGAAGTGTGACACGGCGTACAGAGGCATTTCACATTAAGAGATCCCACCTGAGAAGAAGGCAGAAGACTGGAGCTTAAGCTACTGTTTGGTAGCATTTGTACGATTAGAAAAGAATTGCAACTATTACAATGGCCTAGTAGTCCTACAGGCAAATTCTCACGTAGCTGGTCAGTAAACATCAGCTCTTTTCCTGAGAGTCCAGCAAAAGAGTTTTATGGCAAGGACTTGGAAGGGAGCTGTTTCCTCTTAGCAGGTGTTGTTACAAAGGGAACTGCCAGATTCTTTCATTTGCATGCAGAGTGACTCAGCGTCTGGTTGGCAGCAAGGGAAAACAGATCTAGAGCCATACAAAATCCTAAACAAAGTTAATCAAGCGGAAAAAGCTCCAAACAAAAATGAAGCTGAAGGGTCGAAGTGGAAGACGCTCAAGAAAAGGGAGGGATTAAACACATTCACGAGGATGTTTACCCCACAGCCTAAATTTGTGCACCTTCCTATGTTCTTCTGTACTCCCTTCCTTGCTTCTGACTGCCCCGCAAAAGGTGCGTTGCAGGAATAGCAGTGACATTCATGCCAGCCTGCAAATTTCATAGCAGTTTATGCAATCTGCCAGCTCGTCTATAAACAGCCACGTTACAAGGTTTGCCACTTTAGCTCTGGAAAAGCAATGCAAGGCAGCTAGCCCTGCTGGCCCACTTTCTCTTCTCCCTGTATTTCAGCCTTCATTTAGAGAGCACCGTTTGCATTTCCTCAGTGCTACCCAGGCTCTAAGCAGAACACAAGCCCTGTGCTTTCGCATTTTGGCTCTGACCACCCCAGTTAAGGCAGCTGTCAAAGAGCAGACAGACACCCAGCATGTCCCAGGCAACACACGTGTCTGAGCCATGCCAATGTTACCATGAGAGAAGTCTCACCAGCTAAAAGGAGCCAGAGGGGCTATGGCTCATAGGGCAGGAAAAGGGGGAAAGACGTAGTTAAACCATCAACTACTTCTGAGAAATGTTAAAAAGGTAAAACAGCCATGACCACACCAGTCCACCTCCAAAGCTGTGACACAAATGGAAGATGTCCTCAGTCCTACAGATCACTCCCTTTACCTTGAGCGTCGTCAGGTGAGACACCTTCTGTGTCAGTGCTCCAACTCTGCTGTCCCCGCCATACACACGCAACCCCGTCTCCATCTTAACGAGCTTCTCGTTTCCTCCAGCATGGTCCCTGGAAGGTCAGAAAAAGGGATTTTGGTAAGGATGATCACAATTTTATCTTAATTCATATTGCAACGGTAACCTCCAAGTGATCATTTCTGATCAACTAGTCTTACAATATCCTGACATCTAACATCGTCCTCCTATCAAAGAGCATGCTACATCAGCACTAGTGGAGATAGTTTCTTTAAATGCCAGTTAAGTAAGTGCTGGTGGCTGTAGAGCAGCACGTTCAGGAAGGATTTCAAAACAGGACCTTGGTCACTGTCTCTCCAGCAACCCCGTCAGCTTCACACCTGGTTGGGAAACACCAGCCTCAGAGGATGAGAGTCACCTCTCCAGTAACTGGGGCACTGAGACACTGAGATCACTGGGATAACAGTTATCAATTCAGTGGCTCCACTACGACCCATGGGAGAGGTGACTCAGGTTCACCACTGCAAAACTGCTCAAGCAAAACATTCATCTCTACGTCCCTGGCAGAGTTAATCTGCAACCCAGGTAATCTTCCCACAAGTGCTGACTAAGTATCGTGCCGCAGAGACATGCCCCAGCAACTCAGTGTTGCACTCCCCAGCTACCTACACATTTATTCCACTGACCAGCTAAAAGAAGTCAGCATTTTGAAGGCTAAAGGCTCTAACACAGAGAACTCGTAGTCTAAACAATGTGCCTGGCCACAGCAAGAATTACTCATAAGAAAGTCTGGCTTGACTCCAGCCACAGGAAGACTTCCCCATCTTCGTTGTGCACTCGGCTACTTCATACGGGTTCCTCTGCACTTCACTTTCTCCTGTACTCACCATGCCTCTGGACCAGGTAAGGACCAGACTGTCCTTCCGCAGAGCTATTCAAACAAACAAAAAGCAGTTGGGATAGCCTGGGTGTGTCCAGTCTGCTAGCACCGGGACATCTTCTAGGAGAAATCTTGACATACAACTTCAAAGCAGCCCTTTACCAACCTCCGATTGAGGGAGTGTCTTCCTTTGCCTCACAAATTATTTCTCCACCGTGCTTCTGAGTCTGTGCTAACGTTTGATCAGTCGTAGCTCCAAGCTGTCTGGTCAAATAAGCAGGCAGGGAACAGCCACAGCGACTGTCCCCCACGGGCACACAACGGAGTGCTGATTTGAGCCATCCTCTCTTAGAGACTTCTCTTATTCCATTTGCCCCTTTTCTACATTACAAGGAAGATTTGGGAGGACTGCCTGCTCCAGCTGAGCCACCAATAACATGAGTAAGCATCACTGCCAAAGCAGTTAAAAAGGAAAGGCAATGACCAAGGCCCAGATGCAAGGATGAACTGTCACCGCTGGCGCCTTTCTTGTTTACTCCTGTCCTCACATCTGCACGCTGAATCCAGGCCCACCGGGACACCCAGGGACCTGTGTCCCTGCACAGAGATGGTATCCTGGTGTCAGACAGACCGAGGGGCACTGCCTGAGCTCTGATCCTCCCCTCACGCCTAAGCTCCTGACTAGAGAAATCTGATCCAGAAGAGAAACAATTATTAACTGCTTGTGCTAATGCGGAGGAAAGGGCGATCCCACTACAGCAGATGAAGTTACCAGTGATGGTGTGTGGTCAGGACAGTGGTCAGCTTCACGCCATGCTTTTTGACTGCATCCAAAACCTGCAGACACAGGCACGAGGAGAGCATTAGAACTCACATGAAGCAACTTAACAGCACACCTGGCACCTGTGTGTAACCACTACAGGGTTTGAGAGCCACACCTGCATGCAAACACCCCAGCAACTCTGCAGAGGGCCCATCCCTCTTCAGGGAGTTGTTACAGATCAGGACACAAGGTCTCTGATCCAGCCAGGCCTCAGTCCCATTTCCTCTTTTTTGCGTAAGAGCAAACTAGGGGAGGGAACAAAATCAGGTCAGTAACTCTTGAAGTCAGGGAGAAGCTGTCTGTGCTCAGAAGCTCAGTGAAGCTTTATCTGTACATAGGAGAGGCCAGCATTTCCTGCCTTTCCCCAAGCCTGAGTCAGCCCGTGACTAATTCCCTCGCGTACGTGGCAGCCTGGAAGCATCTCCCAGAGAAGCAGCCCGCTCCTGGGGACAGCAGACGGCATTACCTTCTGGGGCTGCACGGGATCAACTATTGCGGCCTCCTTCGTCTCCTCATCGATGAGGAGGTACATGTAGTTGTCTGTGAGAGCCGGGAGGAGCTCCACCTTCATGTCGGCTTGTGTGACCGTCTTCGACTTCCTCTGCTCGTGCTCTGTGTGCAGGAAGACAGCTCGCAGCCACACGGGACCTGGGGAGCCAAAAACAGCCAGACCTCAGGAGGGGAACGAGTGGGACACTGCACAGCAGGGCCTGCAGCCTGCAGCCAAGGAGAAGGGCACGCACAGCCCAACCTGTCTCCTTCAGAGGAAGAGGAGAGCGGCTACCACGGGACAAAGCGTTAGTGCCTGGCTGTGTCACCCTGTGCCCTGCAGCATGGGAGGATCTTGGTGCTCTGCAGCTTCACAGAAGAGGGATGGGACTCTGCTCCTGGGGATCTACTCATGCAGGCAAAGCACTGTACCTTGATTGGAGAGATTTCAAGGGGCAGGAAAGCAGAACAGAGAGGGAGCACTTGGACAAAGGTCAGCCTGGGACAATGACTTTGCAAAAAAAAAACAAAAACACAAAATGCCATGTTACAACCAAAAGGGAGAAAAAAAAAAAAGGAGAAATATAGACACTGCTAGAACAGAAATACGTGGTGCATTAATTGGGGAAATCACTTCTTACGTAGTGCTACAGAGAGAGGGGAGGTACATGGAGGGCCAGGCTCCCTGTCTGGCAGATACCAGGCATGCACTGCAAGAAGGGTTCTTGCTCACGGACTACCTTGATGCAACAGCAGTGCTTCCCTATTTGCTTTTGGTTAAATGTTTAATCAAATCCAAGTAGTAAATCTGATTCCAGATGCAAATAACCTGTGCTCCATTTTTCCCCACTCTTTAACTCACAGATGCAGTTCTTAAAGAAACAACTGAGTCATAAGAAGCTCTGCCATAAAAAAAGGAAGGAAAACAAAGACAACAAGGCCTTCCACTGCCAGCAATCCACAACACAGGCCTGGGTCCATGCGCATGCAGGGCGAGAGGCACAAGCCTCTACAAATCACACATCAGTTGTCTTTAACACCCAAGGCCCTCACATGCCACTGAAGGTGCCTGCATTGCTCTGAATCGTGCTGGCTCAGCTCCTGGTTCATTTTGCACTACTGCCTCCAGCCCAACACTTGGTGCTCAGTAACCTCCACGGGTGCCAAAGGGAGGGGTCACCATGCTCTAATCAGCCTGGCCCACTCTCAAAACAGGTCGGTCCTGATAAGAGGCAGCTTCAGGGAGCTGAGGCCCTGCAGGCTGCCTGCAGCCCACCCGGAGCTCCGGAGGCTGACGGACAAACAGTGCTGCAAAGCCAGGACCAAAGCTCCCAGCTGTGCGTGTAGCTGCAAACCCAGGCACAGGGGTGGCAGCACCCCCAGGGCCCCTCCAGTACCACTACCCTGCCCAAAACGTCTTCCCCTTCTGCATCCACTACCTCACCTGCTTGTACTGGAAAGGAGGCATAGAGGGGAGATGGTAGTAAAATTAAATGCAAAAAAAAAAAATCCCAAGGCACAACAGTGTAGGCATGCTCTGGGTATTCGACATGGAAGGCACGTAGTGTTAAAGAAAGCATCCATACCTGCCAAGCGGTCCTTAGGAGCAGAAAAGTCCTTTCAAAAAAAAACAAAAAACAACAGAATAACAAATCCTTACTATTCCTTGATAGGAAAAAAAAGAAATTGCTCCTCAACTGCTCTAGCATAACATGGAGCACTTTTCCTTTGGATGTAATCAGTCACAAGAGCTACGTTTACTGTATGTTTGTTTGCATAGTAGATGCCAACTGGAAAATAAAAAAAAAATCAAAACAAAAGAAAACACAACCCTAGCTTGAACTCAAAGGAATTATTCACATAGTTAAAATGCTTTCTTCCTATGAACCATTTTTAACCTTGGCCGTGATCCTCAAGACTCTTTGCATGTTTAACTCACAATTCGTGCACAACAAACAAACAAACTACGCCACATACGGAAATGTTTTCTGAGATGCGATTTAAACAAAGGAAGGAGAAAGCATCCACGCAACATGAAACTCATTCTGATTCCCATCTGCAGCTGAGCTGCACCTCTTCAGTCTGCCCGTTCGACGAGCGGATCAAAAGCTCTCACGCACACCCAGCACCGCTTGTAGGAGAGGAGCAGGCTCAGCCCCAGCTCTGTTCACGCCAGATCCCCAAGCAGTACCTAACCCCTGCTCTGGCCCAGCACCTAACGAAATGGTCTCATTTCGAGATCACTGTGATGCACGCAGGGCTACTCCAAAATTACGGTCCGATAATTTCGTTTTCGCTCGTTCTGTGCCACATCCCTGCTGGCTCGATGCCTGAAGCAGAGGTGACAGGGGCTCACGGAGCAGCAGAGGCCTTTGGATCACACGCTTGGTGTTCTGGAACGGCTCGTCAGCGCGGCCCGACTCGCCAAGAGGAAGGGTTCGCACATGGGAAGCATTAATGTTATCACATGCATGCTCGAGGTTAGGGGCAAGCAGGCAGCAGCACAGTTTAATAATAGGTTACTGCAGCGAAGGGGTGCTTTATACATTTTCTCCACAGTATTTTTGTTTTACTCTTTTTTTAATTACAGCAAAGAGTGGAAAATTGCTCTTTCAAATGTAGCTGTCACAGACACGAAAGTGACCGCCCATGCATCCCCAGATGTACATCCCTGCGTTGCCACATAAGTAGAAACACTACGTTCACTTTTTTATCTGCTCTGCACGCAGATATTTTTGGACACTGGGTGAGCTCGCGTTGGCTGCACACCCCCGGGGAACGGCGGCTCACCTTAACCCTGCTCCCCGCCAGCAGCCAGGCCGGGAACCCGTGCACACCCTGCGATGGGGGAATTTGGTCTGCCAGGCCCTCGGTTTGCTTGTTCCCAAGATAGCATCAGGGTTTCCAAGCCGGGCAGTAGCTCCCAAGGATTCTTGCTCATGAAGGCCAGGTCTTAAAGCTGGAGTGATGCAAAAGGCCTCTGGCAAGACTCGCCTGAGACACTGTCAAGCCCCAGCCCAAGCTCCAGTTCAAAGAGACGCTTTCAGAATTTAGGCCGCAAATTTAAATGCACAGCCCAGACTTTTTTTTTTTTTTTTAAACGTTACCGATACAATTTCACGTTGAGCTCAGTTAAAATTCCAGCTCCCAGCCCGCTGTCCCCCAGAGCCACAACCAGCACCCGTGGCAGTCCAGAAACTCCAGGAGCCCTGAGATCAGTTATCAGTGGGGGGAAAAAAAAAAAGAAAACCAACCACCACCAGAGACAGGCTCCAGCTAAGCAGATACTGACCTACTTGGGGCTGTGAGTCAGCTTAAAAAGCTCTGCGCACCCCTGAGTGGGCAAAGGAGAAGAGAAACCATCGTCAAATTCGGCAGCTCGCCGGGGGGGGGTCCGCAGGCACCCACGTTCCCCCCGGGGCCGGCTGCGGGGCCGCTGCGCCCCCCAGGCCGCCAGCCCAGCCCCGGAGCAAGGGGACCCCCGGAGGAAGGGACCCCCGGGAGTAAGGGGACCCCCCTGAGCAAGGAGACCCCCCGGAGGCAGGGGGACCCCCGGCCGCCCCCCTCCCAAGGGCAGCCCCCGGCCGCCCTCCGCTCCGTGCCCGCCGGGGCAGGTGGGCTCCGGGCGAGCCTCCCTCCCCACGTACCGGCTCGGAGCAGGGCCCCAGCTCGCAGGGCGGTGCCGAGGCTCCGCCAGCCCCCGCCGCGCATGGTGCAGGCCCGGCCCGGTTACCTTCGCTCCCCGCCCCGGGAGGAGGAGGAGGCGGCGGCGGCGGCAGCCCCAGCGGCCGGCCCGGCCCCAGCCCCGGCCCCGGCCCCGGCGTACAACGGGGGCGGCGCTGCTCCCGCCCGGCCGCCGCCCGCCCCCTCCTTGCACGCCCGGGCCAGGCCCTTTTTTTTTTTTTTTTTTTTTTTTTTTTTTTTCCTTTTTTTTTTTCCCCAACCGAGCAATTTGCCAACCCCCGTGGAGGGGCTGGGTAAGGAGGCGGGGGGGTAGGCGGCCTGTCCCTGGGAGGGAGCAGGCGGGGGAAGGAGGGAAGGCAGCAGGCAGGGGAAGGAAGGAAGGAAGGAAGGAAGGAGGTCGGAGCTCGCCGTTGCAGGCAGGGTTTGCGCCTCCGGGCCCGGCAAGGACACCCCAAGGGCATCCCGGCGAAGGAGCCGCCGAGCCCATGGCCTCCTCCCGGCCCCTGGCCCGCTTCTGGGAGTGGGGCAGGAACATCGTGTGCGTGGGGCGCAACTATGCCGAGCACGCCAAGGAGATGGGGAGCGCGCCGCCCTCAGAGCCCCTCTTCTTCCTCAAGCCCTCCTCTGCCTACCTGCGGGAAGGATCCCCCATTCTCCGGCCTTACTACTGCGACAGCCTGCACCACGAAGTGGAGCTGGGGGTGGTGATCGGGAAGAGAGCCCAGGCCGTGACCCAGCAGGCCGCTATGGAGCATGTGGCAGGCTACGCCCTGTGCTTGGACATGACCGCCAGGGACACCCAGGAAGAGTGTAAAAAGAAGGGTTTGCCCTGGACCTTGGCCAAGGCCTTCAACACGTCCTGCCCGGTCAGTGAATTTGTGCCCAAGGAGAAGATCCCGGACCCTCACAAGCTGAAGATCTGGCTCAAGGTGAATGGAAAGCTGAGGCAGGAGGGGGAGACCTCCTCTATGATCTTCTCCATCCCCTACCTGATCAGCTACATCAGCGAAATTGTCACCCTGGAAGAAGGGGATTTGATTCTGACGGGGACTCCTGAAGGAGTTGGGTCTGTGCAAGTGAACGATGAGATAGAGGCTGGGATAAGCGACATCCTGACCATGCGGTTCAAGGTGGCACAGCAAACGTGTCGTTCCTAGCAGAGAGCCCAGCTGGGACCCCTGTCTGCGTAGGAGAAGGCCTTTTGGGGAGTATCTGGTGAATGAAGAGACACACAAACTGTCCTGTGAATTAAATTTATATGGCCTAAGCATCTACTGGACTGTCAGTTGTCAAGGACACTTAGCTCATGAGCTCTGAAGACCTTTGGCCAAAACAACCCCATTTCCACGGAGGTTTCAGCCTCCTCCGAGGCTGTACAGCAGAGACCAGGCCAGGAGTCGAACCCAGCGTGGGGCAGCTGGTTAATACCTAAACGGTACCTTGGAACTTTCTGTGCAGACTGTGCTGGGAGATGAAAACAGGGCAGGAAATGCAGCAGCAAGACTCTCACTGTGTGTGCGCGCCCTTCTGTTCTATATATTGCCTTAAAATAAAAAATAAAAAGTGAAACATTAAAATGGTGATGTATGGAAAATGCTCGGGGATCCTGGTAAGGACTGCAGCTCTCCCCATGGTACCTGCTTGTTAGCAGGAAGGCTTCCATGTCCTGGCTCCCAGGTGTCCCGTACGCTTGGCTTCCTTGCACAGAGGTATTAAAGTAGCAAGAACATACGTACACAACGAGAGATAAAAGTTTAACCTGAGGACTGGAATCCACCCAGGGTGTGAAGCTACACGCCCTGGCAGCTGTCAAGGTGGGGTCTTTGCAGCTGGGGGTGCTCCAACAGGTGGCTCATGGGCGACAAAACAGCAGTCAGAGGTGCTCTGCACCTGGGTGCTGGGGCCCGTCATCACTGGGGAGCTGCAACAGAAAAGAGCTGTGATGAAACATGGAAAAGCCTATGGGGAAAGGCGCCTTTGCAAAGCGCTGCATATGTTTTCATCATTACAGTGAATAATCTATAAAACCATAGATATCTAGGGTTTTAATTAATCCCTTAGTAGGCCACCACTTTGAAAGTTACGCTTGGGCATTCTCAAAGCCCAGGTTCACATGTCACATGGGGTGGGGGCTCCTTTCAGTGGTTTTATTTCCAAGATTGAGGATTTGGGGTTGTAAATTAAAATTAGGAGCTAAGGCTCACCCATGTGATATGAAATCAAAGATGCATATGTAATAGTAAACCAAGAATTACAGCTTCAGAAAGAATCTCTCTCAGAGTATTCTGCAATGTAGAGATGTTTGCTTTTCACAGTAGTTTCATGATTCCTCCATGCATTTTTTGAGTGTACAAATTAAAAGAGGATTGCTTTCCCTCCCACTCCAAGGGGCGTTATGCAGCAGAAGTGTGCCAGATGCCTGGCAGATTATTTTCTTAAACTAAGCTTTAAATATACTTCTAAAAGTATAATAATACAAAAGATAAAGAATAAAGAAGCTCATTGGTAAAGATCACCAGTAAACTTGTCTTTACTTTCGCTGATTTAAATATGCTTTATCAAAATCTAACTGCAGCAATTGCCATTACTTACATAACACAGTGCAACAGTTTTTTAAGGTTTTTTAAAAAATATTTCCAGCTGTTAAAAAGCCACATCATGTAACTTCTCCCGTTTCCAAACTCCAACTGATCTTATGCTCTCTACCAGTTTACATGACAGTGAGCTCTCTTTCAAATCAAAGGAATGACAAAACAAGTTATAAAATATTAATAAAAAAACTCTCCCCATGAACATCAAAACTTACCACTTTCAAAGGCTGCACACTTATCCAATTTCTGAGAAAAACAGATGGATTTTTTTTTAATAATTGTGAATGCCGAAGCGAAATGCTGAAGCCAGATCTTAATAACTGCTAGAAGTTCTGTTTCAAAATGTACACTCGGAGTCTTACAGACCAAATTATGGCAGCCCAAAGACAAGTACCTCTGTTAAAGAGCAGCATGCTCCAGTATACTGCCAATCATAAGGTAAAAGAAAGCAGTACACGTTGTATAACAAAACATGTATTTTTTTCTACCAATTTCTGTTTTGCTTGTCCAGCTGCATGCATCTTAAGCACATCTCTGCATGCCCAAACACCACCAGGTACTAATCCTGCCAACACACAGACACATCTCAATTCTCTGCATTTTAACATCAGCCAATGACTTAAAGCGTGTGTAAAAATTTTTTGTATGATGAGACCTTATAATAACTAAATGCTGTGAACATAATTCAGATTTTACGTAAACAACGCTTAAGGAGTCAAGGCCAATTGAAATAAACATTCAGCTATTACTTCTGAACAAAACCAGCCCCTGCCTTGTAGAAATCAAAATGTTCCTTGAGTCAGAGGGAACGCTGTGCTCTGAATTTGTTGCAAGTCAATGAAAAGCTGGGCCAAACAGCAAAGTGAGCAAACTGAGCTGGTCTGAACAGGGAAGTTAGGGTGAATAATTCTGACGGAAAAAGGATGAAACTCACTCTCTTTACTGTTTCCTTTCCTTTGTGCCTGTAAAACATTACTGTCTATGGCAACAGCAACAATGCACTATTTGTAATTTGGTCTTAAACACCGTGTATCGATTGCAGAGCTGAGTTGTGATTAAAATTATTGGAAGCATTCAACACTTTCCGGATGTAACAGCTAATAGTCTGCGGTTGTTTATTGCTGCAATAGCAGAGATGCAGTGACCCAACACATGCAGTATTTGTACATTTAAACCTTTGTTCTGACTCACAGAAGTGCAAAGGTGCAATATGAGTGTAGTGATTGTCAAAATTCACTGTTTCTGCCATCGCTTCCTTTCTGCCATGTTGTTTAGACAAAAAAAAAAATACCTGGAGAAGGGCAAAATTTACATACCTGGGTTCTTTATGTTCAGCTAAAAACAACTGTGCTGGGGAAGAAGAATCACTCTCTTTTCTGCCACCTACAGTCTTAACTTGTTTTGTTGATTGTCAGGGGTCCCTGGTAATTATTAGTCTGTTCTAATAAAACTTAGCCTGTCCTAAAGAAAAGCAGACTTATAAAAATCTTGTCTATTTCCAACTCACCTCAGTTGCCAAAAGTTCCGTGTTTGGACTTAACAATGTACATAACAAACACAGACAATACTTGAAAGGGGATATACTTTATTTATTTATTTATTGAAACAACACAGAAGGAACACAAAAGTAGCATAGCAGTTAAACAAAGCTCAAGAGATTTGTCTTGTATGATTGTTATTTCTGTTTTTTTCAAGCGTTTTCTAAACTGAGTGAAGAAAGCTTCTACTTCCCACCCCCAAAGGGACGAATTCAGCAGAACTAACTTTTCTTAGGCCAAGGACTTAGTCAACTTTTCAAAGTACAAACACTCGAAAAAAATATCACCACAGAAGACCACTTAAAACAATTAGTAATGCATATTCCTTCTCTACCATCAGAACATACTTAGCAAAACACAACAACAACCTTCTACGTCTAATAACGTAGTGAGGAAATGGTCTCTTCCCAGCTGTTATCAGTCCACATGGTTTCATCTCTTTCTTTTTCCCAACAAGCTCTGACTTGCCTCTGTAGGGTCTGCCAGTTTGCATGAAAGTATATTCACCTTCAGACCAGTCCTCCAACTGGGTGACAAAGTGATCTGTAAAAATAATTCAAGGTCTTTGTTGTTGTTTTTTTCTTTTTTTTTTTTAAATCTGATTTATCGTATGTTGATATATATTATTTTCAAATATCACACAGCATATTTAATTGACAGATTTACTTATACATATTTTACATTATTTTAAACATGAATACACAGATTTTATGTTATATACCTCTTACTATTGAAGTAAAACACTTTCATTATTTCCTGGAAATAGAAGCAGATGGTGGAGGAGAAGGAAGAGTAAGAACAGTTTTGCTAAGAAGGATAACTTTATAAACAGGGAGTCAATTTAGAGTTGTCCTAAAACAGGCAGTTCTATGAAAAAAAGGAGTCCAGTCCAGTATAAAGCATGAAATAAATAATAATAATGTACATTTCTTCCTGAAGAGACATCATCCGATGCTGAAATTATGACAAAAACTACTTACTTGGAATATTCTGTGTACAAAAACCAATTCTTATTTTGAAAAGTTCAGCAGAACTGACATACACTACCTAATGGGAAACAGCCACTGTTTGAAATTAATATTAAATACCAACTTTAAAATAAATCTTGCTTCGCTCCAGAAGAAGTTGCCATTTCAACGCAGTCTTCTTCTCTTCTGTTAGGGTGAGGAACTCATGAACCTGTTAATAACATGACATCAATGAACACTACTTCAGCATATAACTGTAACATCACAACAAAATGATGATTAATTTTAAGCTGTATTTTTTCTCTTTTAACATAGTGTTTGCCGTGTTACACATACCTAGACAGTCAGATTAATCACAATAAATTACAGGGTTTTTGAGAATCAAAGTTAGGGAATTCCAATTGTGTTCTCAGAAAAGTGTAAATTAATTTAGATAAAGTGGTATTCTGAATAGGGTATTCACTCTTACATTTAACATGTCTCTTCTTATTAGGAGTCAATGACTTCTAAGTTTTGACTTTTAAAAAAAACCACATGTATGTATATATATCTAAGTATAGATACATATCCATATGTACACAGCTTAACCACTGTATGTATATACATACACACACATATATAAATGAAGAACATATGTATATATGAAGAACAGTCAGATGAATTTGCAATTTTCATCAGGCTTCACAGCTCAGATCAAATAAGAACAACCTCATTTGTTTCTACTTACAGTGCAGCCTAATGTTTCCTCAGCTACGCAGTCAGACAGGTAACAAGAGTAAAGAGTGCCTGTATGGTCTGTCAGATTAACGAGGATGTCAAAGCTTGCAAAAGTTGACTCTGAATTTGAAGAGATGTCACCACAGAAAGTGCATGTGTTTGACATTTCATTCACCACAAAATGGCATATTGAACTGAAACACAACGATAATTAAAGCATGTTTGTAATTCCTCCCTGCTTGAGCCTGTTCTTTAGACTGAGATTTCCCAAGAGACTCTTAAAAAAAATTTATCTTCTGCACTCAGTCCATCCAAGAAGAAATGGCCTCTTTTCTCGAGGACCAGAAAGTCCTTCATAAAGCCAGTTCCTCTTTCTTGCTAATGCTGAAAAGTCTACGCAACAGAAATTCATGTCCTCCTCCAGAGCAGTTTTACTTCTTGTCTGGAACTAGACTAAATATTGTTCTAATTTGGGCCAGGGGTAGCAGGATAAACACTTTTAAATACAAACTTAAAAGAAACAGTTGCTTACCATCTGTTCCGAATAACTTTAGATACATTATCATCAATGTCCAATGTAGAAATGTAGCCATAAATAATGCCAAAGACTGGTTCAAGTTTCCCATCACTCTGTAAAGCTTTTTCTTTCAGCTGCTTCACAGTATAAACGTTAACTATAGTCTCCACTAAAAATTTAAAAGACATGTTCGGTGTCTGAGAAACAAACATCACAGAAGATCAACAACAGAAAAAAAGGACTTCAAGGTAGTAAAGAACAGAGGATTTAATCTAAAGCATCAGAAAAGCCCCGCACACCTTTTGGAGCAAGCTTATAATTACAGGAAAAAAAATAATAAAAGAAAAATCAGGAAAATCTTATACTTAATCTTTGTATCAACCCAAAACAAGTTGATCAAAAGTTGATCAAAACTTTCCCTCTCCAACTTTCTTACTTATTAAAGCCAGAAAAGAACATGTCAGTACACAAGCTCACATAGTCACCACGCCTGAAGATACATAAGTAGTAACATAAGGGATAGCTCGGTAACATCCAAACTTGAAGTACTCAGGCAGGCTCCAGCTTAGTTTCTATGAACACACAAAGAACTTGAAATTTCAACTGCACTGTGAAACTACAGTATCTAGTTCAGTGTTTTAACTTACAGTTAACGGATTCTTTTGATTGCTCCTCCATTTTATCATGCAAAGCTCCTGATTGTGCACTCTCTTTTATGAAGCTGAAGAGAACACTTGCTTCAGCAGTTTCTTAAAAATATGTATATATTTAAGTTACGAATATGTGTAATATGCAAAAATAACAAATATATAACTTCTTAAATTCTGGTAGCACTATCATGTCTCTTAGATTTAGCCAAGGGATGCTTTTCTCTTTGTTTTTTTTTTCTTTTACCATTAGTCATACATGGAATATATGAAGGCTGCTTAGATTTTATATATATATATATTATTATATTATATATATGTATATGAAATGGAAGCCAAAACGTGGTCACTATGTAACAGACAAGAAGCAGGGAGCTTCCTGAGGCAAGCTGGTAGAAGAAATCAGATCTCCGATGGATTCATTCATGCTTTCTAGTCTACAATGATTACTAACACCACAGCAATACGTCAATAGCTCTTACCTGGATTAGTTGTAATAATGGTCTTTGATATCACAGTTGCAGTCATACAGTTCCTAAATTTGTCAAAATTTATTCTCACATCTGCTGCAAATATTACTGGGAACAAAATAAAAAATCTGTTACTTTAGAATATGCATCACATTAAGAACTACAGTAAAAACATCAAAATGAGAACATTATACCTGTTTTTCGTGGGATCCAACTTTGTGCAAGCTGGATAGACTCATTATCCCAACTAAATCAAGAGAAAATAGTGGGTCAAAACATTTTTGAAAAAGCACTAGAACTGTTAAGTACAAAACAAATAATACAGTTATAATTAAACTGATCAAAGAGAACAATTCGCTTATTACATGCACATGCAAATGAAATACTGCATATATCCATGTGCATCTAGTTCACAGCCAGTAGGATGATTTAAGAATGATCCAATACTGTCCCTATATTATCCCATGCCAAACAGAATAAAATAAAGGGCTATTAGGCTGTTCAAAATGATTAAATGTCACACACACTTGGAAAAATGCTATATGCATTTCAAAGTTTTGACTGAAGTAATTTCTAATTAAAGCAAATCAGAAAGAAAGTAGCTGCTTATCATCTGAGCCTTTTCTGTGGGAACAAGCCAATTGCTCACATCACTAGGCCAGATGTTCAGCCAGCTTTCCAACACTGGAACCCTTGTAAACTGTGGATAAGCCTAGAGTGAGGTCAGTGCTATCTCTCAAAAATGAAAATGCTTGATAAAATCTCAAGCAGTTCCTCTTAAGTTTGGATGGCAAGAATACTGCCAAAGCACAGCTCTGTTCTGTTTTTCTCAATCCCCGCAAAAAGGTTTCAGATATTTACTTTTCATCTAGTATTGCTCAGCCACCTGTTCACTGATGGCCTCTGAAATATCTTCACTATAATGCTGTTGCTCAAGGATTTCCTCAAATCTTTGACTCTACCTATAACTCCATGAAAGAGCAAAAGGCACTATTTAAGATAACCACAGGAACTCCACCTAGTCTCTCCTGAGGACTGCTAAAGCACACAGCTCTGTATCACTACATACCAGCACTAGAACAAGAATAACAGAGCTGTTGCCACTGCAAATTAACACTGGTGGCAGCTCAAGGGCTAGAAAACTGCACACCATAGATAATTACTAGTGTTCACGAGCATACAAACACTCTGCTAAACACTACACTGACTGACAATACAATTTCAACTCAGACACAGAATGCAATGCTGCTACCTTGCTACTTTTACCTAGGGAACAAAGGTCATTTTAACCAAGGGACAGCAAACTGAGTGCAAACGAATACCCACATACCCTTGCATGTAGATAAGCCATGAGTTTATTGAAAAAAACTATGGGCAAAATGCAAATGCTCCCATGTAAACAAATATCACATGCATAAATTGTATGGACATTGTCGTGTTTGTAAATGGGATACAGTTTGAAAATATGGCCAAATAGTATCAAAACATTTCTGTGATATTTTAAACAAAACAAACCAAACAAGCAAAAAAAAAAAAAAACCACAACCTATCTCCACTCCACTTCTTAATTCTTCTTGGCTTTAAAAATGAAGCATACTCCTCTTCCCCCCACCATTAGTTTGTGGAAGAAATGAACTGCCCTTGTAACTCTTTTTAAATCCCACTTCCTGAATTAGTTCGAATTTCTGAATAAAAAATGTAATTATTTGGAATTAAGTTTCATTTTGGCATCTGTGAGCTAGCAGTCTGTCAGTACATCATACAACTAGACAATACATGTAAGGTTACTCTACTATCTGTTTAATATATGTTGCTGCCTCATCACAATTGCTACGCAAATAACACATTTAAGACTACTGTAAAGAGTATGCATTCTTTATCTACTCTTGTATGAATGTGTGTATTTTAGTAAATTAAAACATTTTACCATACTATTGGAAAAGACATCTCTGTTTCATCATACAGCTTCGCTTCACATCTCTGACCTTTTCTTTTGTCTGAAGTCATAAAATACTTTGGCTCCCCAACCTTTAGAAAGAAAGAGAAGATGACACTTTTATAAAAATCCATGTTTTGCATATTTGCAAATTATCTACTGCTTGCACACGTATGATTTCAAAAAGGCAACTTCTGTAGGACATTTCCATTCCCTTAATTTTCTCCCTCATGTTGTAGATGAAAACTTTAAGTAGACTGTACTTCAACACAGTTGAAATGACTGCCAACCTAAACAAACAACACTGATTCCTGGTCACTGAGTCCCAAAATCAATATTCACACAAGTCAATTAAGTTAGCCATGCTAAGTAGAAAAACACTGTGGCACCTTAACTTACTGACATTACAGCTGCAAGCACATTAAGGATTCTTCCATCAAGGCTTTGTCCGTTTGCAACAATATCACCCAGTGAATAATAATCCTGAGGGTCCTTGACAGGTAGGTGCAACAGTGAAAGTAGTTTGGTGTCCATTTCGTAACATGAAGAAGTTTTCACCACTGAATGATTTTCACTGAGCAGTAATTTGTAGCAACTAGATAGTAAGCACAGAACAAAACCAAGTCACATTTCACTTAATCAACAGTCTAAAACGTTAATTCACAGGGGAAAAGAATTGCTGATTTTCTCCTTTGTTTTCTCAAATGATATATATAAATTACAACTTTTCAGTAATTTTTAAATATAATTTTAGAGCTTTCGTCTTACGGAAGATTTATTATTGTGTACTTAATATTTACTTAGAATTGAAAAGCCAGCTAGCAACGTAGAATACATATTTCTAAGCCTCTCAGCTCTTAACAATAACTAAAAATAAATTCTGAAACGTCTGTAATCTAGGTAATTGAGAGGTTTTGGCATTGTGACATAGTAAGACTACTACAGTCGGATTGGATTTGATAGGAGGTTTTCAAAAGAAATAGCCCAAGGAGTTTAGTAATATTTGAAATGCACTGCTAGCCAATTGAAATAAGGTATAATCAATATATTCTGGATAAATGTATTTCACAGAAATGCAGTCTACAGCTCCTTTCCCCAGTGAAGATTCTACCTGACATTTGTTCTATTACTTCTTTCTTTTCAGCCAGAAAGTAAGTAGTGAGTGTAACTGCTATGGATATACACTTGCTACAAAGCTTAAGAGATGAAGAGTGAGCAAGACCATAAAACTTCTACCAATCGTATGCTGCTGCAATCAGCTGGCAATTAAAGAAATTATTAACTGTGATCTCACTGGAAAGATCTACCAGTCTACACTTTAAATTTACCTAGGAGTTACAGGGTTGAATTTTTCTTCCCTTTCTCCTTCCTTTGACTGGACTAAAGGATTTTCAATTGTAACTGAAATAAAACATTGACAAGTTATGTTAGAAAGCTGCAAACAGATACATATAAAGAGAAGTAGCTTTAAAAATGGTTGCTTCCCAGGTTGGATATGGAAAATAACAGATATGTGGTACAACTGTTAAATGCTTTCATACTGAAAACAGTGTCTGTCCAGACAGCTCACATTATAGCCAAAGTCCCAAAGGTGTCCTCTAGACATCTAATTGAAATAAAATGACTAAGCGTTCTTGTGTGCATACTTTTCACGAGTTTCATCCAAACATTCTGATATAGCAATCGTGGGCAGCAGAGGTTTTTTATTAACTTAATATACAAGCACAGACTGTAAATAAATAGGTTGCTGTTGTGTTTTTAATGGACAATCACAGTAATACCTATAAGTAATGAAAACAACAACAACAAAAAACAATACTGAACTACTTTGCAGAGTTTATTTTTCATAATTTGTAAGAACTGAATGTAATGTAAGAGTTTAGACCCACTCAACTATAGGTAAGTTCTGGGAGGCTGCATTCAGTGGATTTCTATCTGGCCTTTTTGTTTACATATTTACTGGTTTTGAATTTAAATTCTAGAGATTTTATTCCCTTCCTCTTTATACTTAACTGAACAATTTGTTTCCAATTAGACTGTTTTCCAAGCCCTCAGAGAAAAATATAGTAAAACCACAAACACATAACACTGAATTACTGGGGGAAAAAAAATCCACATTCAAACAGAGACGTTAAGAGAAAAATTCCAACTTACCACAGTCACCAACTCTAAAGCTTTCTGAAAGCGATCTAATATATTCTTCTCTGCCCCAAGAACTAACATTGATAAAATAAGCTGGTGAATCACGAATAGTGAAACCGAAGGTGTATCTTTCAGACCCAATGTCTGCAAAACCAAACAGTATTATTAGCATTCAGTAGCACACCTTAGTTTCAATCTGGAACATATGTATAAAATCTGTATTAGAAGGTTTGGCTAGATTTTGTCATGAAGAATTGACGTCCGCAATCTGGTGAATACCACTAGAGGTCAGCAGACTTTTTGGTAAACGCATTGGTGTTCATGAATGGGGACAGCTACAATTCCTACATAAACTGTACCCGTACCGTACTATCCACATACACGTACCACTTAACGTCAGGCAGCACCATATAAGCTTACAAATTAAAGAACTGTACAGAACAACATTCAAAGCAGTCATCCTACCCAAACACATTAACAAAGGTAACTCATCAGGCAACGTTATAAATGAGCGTATGAACTAGCAGAAATATTCTAGTAGGAAGGCAGTCTTTAGACAGCTGTGCCCACGTATGAGAAGACCGAGATGACATACACGGCTGCAGATTACAGGCAGTATTACAGTTCAGATAGTACTAAGGGGTCTAACTGAATAAAACAAAGGGTTTCCAGCCCTATACAAGTTCATGATTCAGAGGGTATCAGTGAGAGTCAGAAACGCTGCGCTCCCTTTTCCCTCACAGCTAATTAACAAGCTTTCCATGGATCATACAGCAGCCTGCAACATGTTATTTTCAAATTATCAGTAACAATTGTAGAGCCATCTGCATACAGTAAGCGCAACCTGGCTGTAGTTCCATGGACGCATCCACATGAACCACCCCATTTCTCAGCGATGTAGAATTGCTTCTCATGAGGATGACTTCCCCCCAAAATTCACCACTAGAGTAGGCTCAGTGATGACAGTACCAACAGCATAACTGAGCCCCTCACACAGAGCTGGAATGATTGTGGCCGGAGGTGCTTCCTAGCACTGTGTTGTCTCTAATCTGTAGGTACATGATTTCAGTTTCCAATTAACAGTGTATTAACAATGTATTATTCCCATTTTTTCATGAGAAATATTAATTTGGTGCTACCCAGACCATTTCACTCAAGATATCTCCTTAACATTTCTAAGACAGAATGAATATGAAGAATTGACTCCAACAGTATTTATAGTAGTAGCGTGTTCAAAATGGTACCATCTTCTTCAGATGCTGAAATACTTCCATGCTGGAATTTTTTAGAATGAATTCTAACTGATAAGGTTTACCCAAACTAATGCTGCTCTCTCCTCGTTTCCCATCCCCCACAATTATTTTTTTTTCATTTCTATTCCATACACTTTACACTAAGAGGTCTGTTTATCATTTAAATATCGATTTCAGTCATACATGCCAAATTATACCACATAAGAAAATGAAGTAAAAACGGTTAAAAAAAAGACTCTACTTTTTCTGTCTGGAAAGCCTCTGACATCTGTTTTCCCAATAACCACACCGATTACATTCTAAAAAATAAAAAGATTATAGAATACAAGTATTAAACACAGATGTATATGATGAATTAGATTTCATGGACTTGTACTCTACTGATGATAATAAACATATTTCTGACTGGTAATCATTTTAATCTATTTATTCCACATTATCGTATGAACTAAGGACTAAAACATACACATACAATTTTACTTTAAAAAATGTGACTAAAAATATTAAAGGAAATACATCTGTTTCTGTTTGTAAAGACAATGAGAGGACAAAAGTTCAACCCAAAACATTCATAATTTTGGCCGTTTATAGTATCCTCTCCTCAGGTAGGCAGTGATGTTGTTGTTGATGTAGAATAATATATAATATGTATTATAATATATATCTATGTGGTATTTAAAAAAAAAATCTCCTCAGCATGAGAGAAGAGCACAGCAGTGCTAGTTTGGGAATTTAAGAGGTAAGCAATGAAAGCCAGTATGGTAACAAAGCCTGGAAGGGTGACTGTCACTGCAGCACAGCAGAAAGACAGGTGGAAAGACAAGGCTCTGAGGCTACGGAGGTATCTTCGACTTCTGACTTTCATAAATAAGCATCATACACTCATTTCTCAGCAGATTACCGTATTTGCCTTAAGTTCCCAAGGGTACTTCAAAACACAAAGTGTGCCACATCTCTTCCACATCACACACGTCCAAGTTTACTTGCAGTACTCTGTGACTTGCTTGTTCCAGCAGGGGAACCACAGCAGTCAATCAGTAAGGGACAGTTCAGCAATTTAATAATCAACACATGCTGAATTTTCTATCTGTTCACAAAGCAGTACAACCTAACTGACTCCACTAAAACTGTACAATATCTGTACATGCTCAAAAATTAGGTCTCATGTTCCCAGTTTACTCTGAATCACTAGATGGAGCAAGGTAGCTGTGTTATCCTGCACTGATGGACATAAACTCATTAGAAGGATGGATGTGGAAATAGTGTAACATTCTAGTTCTTCCAATCTTTTTATCACAGAGTATTTTCTATCTATCCACAATATGTAATGAATTAGGATTTTTTCTATTTTTACTTTTGCTTCTTTAAAAAAAAATCAATTAAATCAAACTACAACATACCCTGTATCTCTCCACTGGTGGGAAGAACTGACATTTAGGATGACTTTTTACATAAACTATGCTGATGTAAAACTGCAGTTTCCAAAAGAGATCTCCACTATCCCTGCTGCAAATTTATTCATCATTCTTATGTTAGTACTAGGGCTGCACAGCAAGCTGGCAGAAGGAAGCGATCTGGCTGAAAACTATGGGGGGAGAAAGGGGTATAAAAACTTTCAGAGATCATTTCCTTGATCGACTTTATTGTGCAACTACACAAGCGTTAGTTTCACCAGAAGAGGAGGAGTGAAACACGCCTGCCACAAGGGAATGGGCTGCACTGCCTTTTTTGGCAGAGCATTGCTTAAGACTGCTCAACCAAATCATGAGACTACAGCATTACAACACTGCAAGCTTCTTAGACTTTTCAAAAAGTCTCTTTCACTTTTAAAAAATAAACTCCGAAGTAAAAAATTATGACATTTAGGTACTTTGAATGCCAAGAGCTCAGCTGTTTTAGGCTGGTCAGTATGTGTTTAGGAGGTTATCATCGGATAATGGTGAGTTATTGTAAAGAAAGTTGCTGTGTTTTTTTTTTATTATTATTTATTATTATTATTATTATTAATGTTTGCTAATTGCAATACTCAAATTTAGTTTTATTTGTAAAATAAAAGCTTTTAACTGAGTTAGTGAACCATTGTGTTGTGAGTAACTGTGAGTCACAGATTAACTTTGCTGGAGACAAGGAGTTTATAAAAAGTTGGAAAAAACGTGATTTCTCTTTCATATGTTTAAAATAAATGAGAAAAAAAAAAAAGTGGTAAACTGTGCCCCTCTAAACAAAAAGCTGTGGCAACAGGAAAACTTGTTTTCAGCTCCTCACAATGCATCAGGTCTTCCGTGAGGGATACAGCTCTGCAGGCGTGCATCTACTTTTCCCTTCGTGGAGAGATGCAGCTGTAGCAGGGCACTGCAGCTCAGCTGGCAGTGCATCCATGTGGAAATGCAGCTTCTCTGTTTTGTTCTCCAGGCACCACCTCCCAGCAGCACCAAACATTTAAAAAAAATGTTATCACTGGTGGGCTATAGAGAGTGATGGGTGGGAAATAATTAAGAGAGAGCCATGTAGCCTTCTCCCTCTTGTATTAAAACAATCTTGGATACCAAAGAATGAAAAACTGGGTCCCCAGACTTTCTATTTTTAATTCAATCATCTAAAACCCAAAGGAGAAAAACATTGAGTTACACTGCACACCTTTTTGTTCAACTTTTACTTCTGTGATAATAGTCCTCATTTGTATCAGGACAACAACAACAAAAAGATCACACATGGGCATCCAACATTTGCATGGAACTACTAAGTACAAAACTCTGCTGTTTGCTAAATTTACTTTTTGGTTCATCCTACTCGCCCATACTCCCACAAGCAAAATTCTTTGCACCTTAATAGCCTGACAAGCACAAAACCTGCTTTTTGTTCTAAAGAAACAGAAACAATCCCATTTGATGTGTAATTGTGAGATTTTTTATCCAGTTAAAAGACCATACCATTCAACAAGATTTTTGTTTGAATAATTAAGGACTACCTTACTTAGCTTAGTGGGATTGAGCACACAAGTAAAGACTGCAGGACCAGGCCTTATGTTCACAGCTTGTTGTGAAAGACTATTGTAGGTTACAGATGTACTGTGACTACATAATGCTGACTCTGTACATGCCTTTACTAATTCAGAATCCATTTAAAACATTACAAAGAAACCTCTGATACTTTCAGACATTGAATTGTCCAGTCAATATCTGTAGTTGTAGTATCCACATATTATGGACAACAACAGCATCAATTTTCATTTTCCTGGTTTATGCACAAAGAAAGTAAGGTACCTTATATCTAACAATTATACTAATGCTATTAGTATCTAAATACATGTTAATTACATAATTCTGCAGTAATGTAATACAGCCATATATAATTTCACTTGAGAACAAAAGTACTATGGCACTGAGACTTACAGGACGAGCAAGATTTGGATGCAGATCTGAAAGTGCAACAAAGTCCCGTGTTGAACTGTAATAAGCCATTTATCTGTAATTTGAGAAAATTAATTTAGATTTTAAAAAGATCTAAACAAATCACTTAAAACTATTCATAAGGAGAACAACAAGCATTTTTAATACAAATGTTTTGACCTAAATAGCATGTCTTCAATAAAAGCATTTCAAGCCATCTAAAGTAGAAAATTCTTTATTGTTTGTATTCAGCTATGTAATAGTCATGAGTTTTACTATGCTACCTGTGCTTCTCAAACAAATGTTTGGTTGGTTGGTAGTTGTTTTTTCTGTAAAGCATTAAATAACTCCATTAGCACAGGCCATGAAAAAATATTTACTCTCCTTCTCCTGTCTGGGAAATCCAACCAAATTCAATAAGGCAGCTTGGATATGAAAGGTCATTTACATGGAAGGAAATAAAAGTGCTGCATTGAAAATCACCTTAGTTGAATTTCTGGATTTAATATTAAACTACTTTAAAACATGAGTTCATCCCTTCCTCAAAAATGGAAAAGTTTTGAATTTATTTTAAAAAAAAAACAAAACAAGTCAATTATTTTCAGGCTGCCAGTGGGCTTACAGGCCCATTCCTGTGAGCTACCAATGTCCCCTCCATTGAAGCCAAAATTGCGCTACGGCTGTTTTGTCAGCCTCTCTGAACGCCTTTCATTATTTCAGGATTTCAGTTCCATGGCTATGCTCAGAGACATCGCTGATATTTAGGGAACAGTTGTCAGATTTTACTTTTTTTGTAAAAGGAACCATCGAGTTATCCAAACGTTAATAACCTTTAATATTGGAGAACTGCTGTTGTTTTCAGAGGACACCCACTCCAAACTCTTTAACAAATATCTTGCATGGCTTTTGCTACCTGTACACCTGGCACCCTGCGTGAGAACTGTTAAACACTTCATTAGTCATTGGTATAACGATCTGTTGAATACACTAGAAAAGTAGACAGGCTATAAAGCAGTTATCTGAGACTAGTGATTTCTCTAAAAGAGAATTTAAAACTAATCTCTCACAGAAAGATACTGCAAATTTGCTTTATAAAAACTACTTAATCGTGTGGCTGTCAAACCTGCTGCCATCCCATTACATGGAAGAACGCATGTTCACTTATGTAGGAAAGTCAACTATCCCTTCAAGGCACGTCAATATCCTTGTCTCAGTTAAATATTGTTAAATGATGTACCTCACACCACAACTGAATCAGGTGAAAGACAACAGCACTGGGAACACATGGATCAAAGGACAATTAGAGAGGCTATTAAAGATTTAAAGTGCTTCAGGCCCCAAACAGGGAAGCGCAGTATCTGTTGTACCGGTCGTTTATCCTGAGGCACGAGCTAAGCTCCCGGGGTCAGCGGAGGGAACCTGCTCTTAGCACCTGCTCAGCACCACCCAGGATCAGACCCTCTTCTGAGGAAAAGGAGAAGACAGAATCCAGAATAACTAAAACCATTGAAACCTTAGGCACTGCCATGCCATCCCATCCCAAACCAGTGTCTGGCAGCGGGTGAGCTGGCACCCTCAAAGCCTGACACCAGAGATTTTCTTACCATGGCCCTGCCAGCTGCTGAGAGGGAAACAGAAGGCGGGAGGGTGAAGGGGACCGGGAGGGGACTGAGACACAAAATGGCGGCGGGCGCCATGGGCGGGAAAAGGCCTTCGCGCCCCTCCATGTGTGACCGAGCCTAAAGGGCCAGCTCTGGGCCTCAGGGAACAGCTGCCAAAAACAAACAAACAAACAAAACAAAACAAAATTGAGAAATTTTAAGTCTCAGGGCAAATGCTTTAACCTGCCTGGCCAGCGGTGAGCAACCTAGAGGCACCAGCCTGGAGTACAGTGCCATCACATTCAATTTCAGTCAGAGAGCTTGGCTGAGGGTGCAGAGCTTGTGTTTCACTTCACAGAATTATTTATAAATGTTCTTATTTGCAGGGCTGAACCTGGTCCACCTCCAGTCCATGGCTGCAGTCCTAGCTGTAGCAAAGGGCACTCTTACCAAGCTCCTCGAGTTCATGAAGCTGATGAGGCCCAGGAGTCAAAAGTCAGCCTCATTCTGCCACAATTATAAATGCAAAAGACACCAGAATTCTAATTTCAGAAAATTAGAGGAATGATTCCCTGTGGCTTTTTTTCCTTTTTTTTTTTTTTTTTTTCCCTTTTTTGTGGTAGCTCCAAGAGAAAAAAAATGTAGCCTGCATTTTGTAAATGAATTGAAATTTATGTTTTAAGACATTATTTGTATTGATTTGCACACAGCATTCCTGGGTTTTCAGGCCATGCAGAGGACTGAAGTGGGCCATTTTGTCCATTTATATTGCATTATAAATTTTTTTTAATCGATACTCTTCACTTCTGTGTCATAAAAAATTCTACTCCTGATCAGTAATTTTATGACCTCAAGGTCATAGCTATTGAAGTTTTTAGTGTAGCCTGACAAATTCTCTGTGTTGGTTCTGTATTACAGGATCTTTCATTTCTTCAATTAAACAGCTGAAAATGGATACCACCTGTGCTCTCATATTTATTGTGTCACTAAAGTCCATGATAATTACACCATGCTGATGACAAATGGCTTGCCAGAGAACTGACAGCCTGGGTTCTCAGGTTTTGTAGGTCACATTTTATACAGTACGATCTATAGATCTAACTCTGTTCCATAGGTTTGAAGTCTCCAGAAAAGAGAAAGAACATGTGACCACAGGCCATTTTTCTGTTAATTCCATTGTTTTCACTACCTCAAGCTAATGAACAAACAGCAGATAACAAATATGGTGATGGGACCCTAATCAAGTGGGAAAGAGAACTTGTACGCTAGCTGGAAAATGCTTCTGGAGGTATATGCTTCATTCTTACCACCATGACTGCAAGGCAAACCAAAAAAAAAAAAATCTGAAATGATATCTGCAGGGTCTGCACTGCTGCAGAGGGTGATCAAGGCAGAATCACGCCCTGCAGACTTATAGGCATTGGATTTGTCCAGCATACAAGCAAGGTTTGGGTGGGACATGAGCACCCACTTCGCTAAACTGAGCAGGGATTCTGCACCACTGCCCTGGCATGGGCACCACTTTCCTTAGGTTTTGTCCCATTGAGCTGCTTTTCTCCCACAGGCACAAAGGGCAGGTGAAACCTGAGGCGGCTGGTGCTCCCGGCCCAGGGCTGAGGCTTTGTTTGGTCTCAAAGCCGCCAGAACAAGGATGCTGTTGTGCACCACTCCTCCACATCCCTACAGCCTCCGGAGATGGTTAACAAACATGTGCTTTTGCCTTGTGGTCTAGTCCCACTCCCTGCTCTCATTTTCAGCACACCTACATTTTGAAAAAAGGCTGAAATTTACTTTCCCGTGGTAGCTCCTGCTAGGAAGACATTCTCAGGTGTATCTAGATGCAAGGAGCATCACAAAGGGGTGCACCCATCCATCCACAGGCACAAAGCTGCTGGGGGAGTGAATGTGAGAACAAAATGTTTCCCTGGAAGATGTGATTAGGTGCTGAATTTCTAACTTGCAACTACGGAGACAAGAATACATTTAATTGATGTACCTGTCTCACAGCGATTCTGACTTCTGCCATTTGTCTGGCACATGTCACAATAGGGGACAGTCAGCAATTCAGACTCCTGTAGGTTACTGTAAACAACTAACATCTTTATTAGTGCTAATAATAAACAAATGTCTTCTAACCTGAATGTCTCCCACTAATATGCAATATCAGCGGCTTCTCCAAGTTAGAAATTTTTAAACAGAGATACTGAAGAGAGATTACAAAACCAAAAGTTACTTCGCTTTACTCAAGCTTTTCTCCTCAACTGACCTCAAAGTGGTCTTATAAAAGAAATCAGCATCATTATGTCCATTTGACAGCTGAATAAACAGAGGCAAGAGAAAGACCAGGAGCAGTTTCCTGAGGGCCAGGTACTACACAAGGACCCCTGGGCACATCCAGCCCAGTACGAGCACCAGCCCCTGCAGGAGGGTGCCAATACAGAATTAGTATTTTTCTGATCTAGTGCTTGATCCCTGAGTGATTTCAGCTCTCTAGAACTTTAGCAGCACTCAGCACTCTGACGGATTCAATCTGTGATTAGCAAAGACTTCCAGTGCACAGCTGCAAATTGAATGGTCCCTGCTAATTAGGCCTTCATGAATGGATTTATTTAAGTTACACTCATTGGCATGGTCAAGGAGAGCAAATGCCATTTTATAATTCACTTAGTGATTTGTTATTTGATGATCAGTACTGTTTGCATGCAGGAGAAGCTGTTTCTGTCCAGCAACAGGAAGGACATCTCCAAAATTATCTTCAAAAAGATTTTCAGAGCTTGAACATATCAAAATATTTGCTCTGCAAGTTTTACACCGCCCACAGTTTTTACAGAGTGGGCTCATTTAACGTTTATACACTCTTAGGACAAATAGAATCTGTAAGATGAAAAGGGCAGACCCATAATTTTATGTAATTGGCCTGACTGAATGCATTAAAAGCCTCAAGTTGTTAAAGGTATTCTCTCTTCAGCGGCTTTAGCTGATACCTGACCTGGATGAGAATGGAGAATGCTGATGAAGTAATGATGGACATCTTTAGCAGAAGTAGTGCAGGTGCTGATGCAGCCAACAGGTGCTCAGTGTGTTGAGGGATATTTAACCTAAATTTCTCCCCATCATGCAGTAAGTCTTTGTTCATCTCTCGCTTTGCCCTGCATCACCCCCAGTCCTGGTCTGCAGCACTGGACTCATCCCTGTGCTGTTCCAGTGGGATTTCCTCACTCTGAGGAGTGCTGCAACCTCCTGCAGCCCAAGAACATGCGCTTTATTTAAAAAAATAAGTATGAATCATGGCTGGTTTCAGTGTAATCTGTGCTTATTATAGCTGATTTGGTCAAGGGAAGACACCAAGACTTGAGGCTGCTGCATCTGCATAGCATCAGTGCAAGCGCTGCTTGTGTGTGTGCATAAGCAATGGAGCCCTACATCTCAAGGGCTTGGAGTGGGGGTGCCGCTGGCTCTCTTCTGCCCTACTGCTGACAAAGAAGAAAAAAAGCCATCTTGAAGGTGTAAAGCTATTTGGGACATGCAAGTGTTCCCCTTTCCAGCTGTCCGGGAAGGACAGTTTTGAAACAACAGATGCTTGCAAGACATCTCCTTGTTCTCTCTGGTGAATTCACACGAAACTCCTTAAAACAAGATCCAGCTTTCCCCTTGGGCAAGGAGTGAGCAGCATCTGGAGGGCCTGAGCGCAGTGAGGTCCGTGCTGGGGGATGGCAGCAGGGCTCACCCTGCAAAGTCGGCCCCAGATGCCTGCTCACCAGCAACCTCAGTTCATAACCATTTCAGCAGTAATTAATCCCTTCTGTAACACTCACACAATGATGGAGCAGAAACATCACGTAACGTGGGCAAGCCCAGCGAGGAGGCCAAACCTTCAAGGCCAAAACATGCTGTGAAACCTACTCACATCAAGTGACCATTGCAGAATTTTAGAGAAAAAAAAATAGAATCTAAGACCTTCTGGATAATCACTGTGTAGCTGGTATATTTTCAGCAGTTTGCAAATAAACATATCTCAGAACTAATCCTTCTGTGCCTTTGCTATTCCAAAAAGTCCAAATAAGATGTGCTTGTAGGAATTCACTGTTTGAAAACACTGGCACATAGTTTTCTTTACTTCTGTCTTTGTCCACACAATATTCTACCTTGCTTTTCTGCAGATCAGGCTTTAACTGCTGAGGACTTTAGAGAAATCACTCTGCTCTTTAGCTTACCTAAAATTGCAGAGGTGAAAAGTGCTTCTTTTTGGAGCCTCTGAGCAGTATGAGAGCACCCAGGCTATAGAGGATAACCTCTCCCCTGCGTAATTCCAAATAAATATAAGTGAGGTCAGTGAAATTACTTGGATTTTCATCACTTTCCCCAAGACCAGAACTTCCTCCTCCCTCTATGAGCAAACAAACGATGAATATTTTCCAACAAAACTCTATGAATTCAAAAATACAACAATTAAAATTAGTTTTACTGACAGCTCCCTGACATTGGGGAAGAATGCTTTGGGAGGAAAAAAAAAGATATTTAACATTGGTTGGCTGCCATTCAAACATTTTCAGCTATTGAAATCAATGAACCAAACCCAAATAAATTATATCTGGATTTCAGTTTGAGACACATGATACTCAACAATACCAATTAGACCATACGGGATGGGAGTCTTCCAGCAACAAATGTGGGGGAAAACCCTTCCAAACTTCAGCTGCTTCGGTTTCCAACCAAGTGTAAAACTCAATCCCTTTTCACAATGCACGAGCAGTTCATAAGGAAGAAAATTTAGGATGTGAATCTCAGAGACAGATGGGGATGGCTGTAAGAGAAAACTGGAATCATAGAGTAAAAAACATTTTTTCCCCCACCACAGAATTCAGTGAACAGAACATCAGTGAAATGCAAACGATCTGTCCAAGCTAAACTTTCCAGCAAAAATATACCTTTGATCTCCTGGCTGAGTGCTTGGCCCCGGCACTGGTGGCATGGCTCCCACTGCCTCCGAGGGCCAGGACTGCATCCAGCCCGTTCCTATAGGTAATGGTGTGTCAACATTTCCACGGTACGCCTGGCTGCCTGTCAGCCAGCTGGTTAGAAAATTCCTGCAGCCCAACACTGACATTTTCAGTTTTCATTTGCTAGAAAAACAAAAACTCCCCCCAAAGCCTTTTCAGAGTGCAAAGATACAAGACCTGATCAAAACAGGACTTTATCAAGAAATTTTCCGTAAAGAAAATGAACACTAGAGGTCAACCTAACAACTTGTCCCGGAAACATATATCCCTGGAATAAAATATTACAGACTTCTTCTGTATACTGTACACCTCTCTAACTACATCCAGATTCACTGGCTTGGCAAGGCACTTCATATCTAACAAGAGTTTATTCTATTCTTTTGAATTTGTTCTCGTCTTGCTGTACATTAGTATTTCCTTTTCTGGAGCTTGCCTGTATGATCGCTGTCCCAGTTCACATGGCTCACTAATGTACTTAACTACCCGTTTATGAAATGAAAGGGGAAATTGGCACTTGTGTGTGTAAATACTGGAGGCCAAATGTGTCCCTGCTGCAGCTCCGCTGTAGAGGGTCGAGTTGGATTGGAGATGAACGCAGAGACAAAGGGGCAGCCATCCCCACGTGGATGAAAGCCCATCTCACTGGTCCTGGTGTCTGCTGGAGAAAGCCACAGCCTCAGCAGCAGCAGCAGGGACCTTGCGGAAAATTGGGTTGGATGCGAGCAAGGAGTTTGTGGCTTTCAGCATTCAGTTCTTTTTCAGTTCAGGCCAGGCATCTTCCTCCCTCTTCCCTGCTCCTCGTAAGAGAAATAGCAAGTAGAAATAACATGCAGCCCTGCCAGCCTGCTTCCATTGCGAATCCCCCACTCCCCTCTTGTTGGGCTCCTTTCTCAGCCAAACTCAATGGGGACACCAACGTGGAGGCTACCTCCACCGAGGAAGCTAAGGGACATTTAAGATTCAAAAAACAAGTCCAATGGAAGTGTGGATCCAGCAAGGAGTGTGCTAAAGCAAAAAATTTCTCCCAGGGAGTCACTGGGACCGCTGGTGTGCTTTGCACTAAGCACATATGTGAGTGCTTTGCTGAACCATGGCCAAATGCAGTTCTTCTTTATGACTGCGGGCCAGATCCTGTAGCACTGAGTAACGCCAATGAGTAACAGTCATTCACACAAGTGGTCTCTGTGGAGAAGGGCTGCCAAGTCCTGGCCCTGTATGATTTTCTCTTGAGCAAGCAGCCAGAGCAGAGCTCCATATGGCAACGCCAGTTCCTCACTCAGCAGCTTGCCTGCTGCCAGCTCCGTGGTAGAAACAGCCCAGTGAGGCAGAAATGTTCCAGCTTAACCTCCGTGCTACAATTACCTTTAAAAAACTGCCAGATAAATTCCTTAAAATTCCTCCAGGGAGTTTCTACCTGATGCGGCTCTGTGCACGACCATGGCCAGTGATGCTTTCCTGGGCAGCACCCGAGCTCTTCCTGGGGGAAGGTATCTCCCAGGGCTTGTCCACAGGGTCTCATCTCTCAGCACCCAGCTTCTTGGTGGCCCAGCACATTCTGAGGCCGCTGCAGATGTGCTGGGCTAGCAGGACAGGACTCTTACACTCCTCTTCAACACGTCCCTAACGTGGAGCCTAAGCTGGTGCAGGGACACATCTCTGTGATGGTGCTTTCCAGTTGTTGCATACCCAGGATGGATTTTAGGAGGGGCACGAGAGTGGCTGGGGTCGTGGTACAGAAATAGACACCTCATCCCACGGTGCAGCCATCATGCATTAAAACTCTTGCTCCAAGAGAGTGAAAATTGGATACAGCTGAATGGGAAACCTCCCCCCTCGTTCATCTCAGCTGCAGCATGCTCCCAGAAGCTGCAGGGCTCTGATGCCTCACCTCTAGAGCTGTTCTGGTCAAATGCACAGAGGAGGTGCTGCCCTTCCCCAGCACCCCTGAGTGCCCACGGGGGAGATGCCCGACTTGGCCAGCCCTGTTGCAGCAAGGACAACGTCCAACCAACCCTCCCAACGCTCCCTGCCTCTTGGGGGGGCACATGAAAAACATCCACCTGAGAGCAGCTGCAGCCCCGCACTGGGTGCACCCTGAGGCTCTTCCCGAGGGCTGACAGCAGCCACAGCAACCAGCCCCTTCCCACCGTGGATGCACGTCCCTCACCAGCCCCAACACCTGCTGCACCAGCCACAGGGACTCTTCATGTGCTGTGGGGACCCTGCCCGAGCCCTCCAGCACTGCAGGGACCCTGCGGTAGAAAACAGCAGTCACCCACCCAGGAACCTGCACATGTCCTGGGTTCTCCCCAGCCTTCACCACCCCCTCTTCCAAGAGCCGTGCATGCAATCACTGGTGAAGGTCCTCAACAGGGACTGACATCCCGTGAAGGTCTCCAATGACATCGGGCAGAGTGCCAAGAAGATGGACCTGCCAGAAATGATCGGCAGCACTCGGAAGGGAGCAGGGCTCTTGCGTCCTTGTCACCAGCAGCTGCTCCCAATTACCTCCAACACATCCCTCGGTGCCACCGCCCTCCTCGTGGGGGCTGAGCACACAGCAAGGCTGGGGTGAAAAAGCACAACGATACCTAAGCATTAGGCTTTACCCAGGCAGGATCGGGCCCCACTGAGGCCCGCAGCAAGCTTGGGTAACGCTTACGGAGCCTTTCTGCATCGCCGCACCCTCAGCCTCTGTGGCATGTGCTGTTACTGCCAAATCAATACGTGAGACTTTTTGGTAAATAATTGTGTCAGTGGGATGTTAATGGCGCACAGTGCTCGTGGTGTCAAGACTTTTTTTTTTTTGTCAGCAAAGCGAAGTCATTCATTTTTCTCCCCCTTCCCCCTCCCTGAGCCTTCCGAAACGCACAAAATGGGCTCCAGACCCACCTCCTACAAGGAAATGAGAACCAGCCCCGGAGGATCACCCAGCAAGAAGCCTCTGTTCGGAGATCTGACGCCTCTTCAAAGCTGGGGGAGCAAATGTGCTCCTACCTCTGCTGATTTATGAAGAACGTCTGCGTCACCGATGCGGGGGAAATGGTTAAACGCTACCAGAGGGAAGGGGAGCCGGGCGCTCGTGGCCTGTGCTTGGGGGCTGCACTGCATAGCCAACTATTTATTATGCTTTGTTTCCATATAATTAGCTCTATATTACATTTGGGAGGAAAACAAACAGCCTGGTGGCTGCGGCACATGCTGCTGGGTTGTGTGCCCTCTACCAAAACAAACACTGGTGTGCCACAGCCGGAGCACCACTATGGCAGGCGGGACGTGCCAAAGGCAGCTCTGAAATCGCATGTGGCAGCAGCCAGCCCAGGTCCCCACGTGTGAGGGGACTCGGGGAAAGCAGGTGGCTCTCCCCTGCTGGCAGGAGATGCCCAGTATTGCCTCTGACAGAGGGAAGCCAGCCCACGGCTCCTCTGCCTGCCCGCAATCAGCTGGAAAGGCTTGGTTAAACGGGGGCAGAGCCCAATGGTGCTGCACAAAGCTGCTCCTCCTCCCTTCCCTGTGTTGGGAAATTCGGGGTGTAAATTGCTCCGTTTGTTTTTAATTTCTGCTGATGCCCCAGCATTATTTATGCTCTCGAAATACAGCAGGAGGCACGAGTATAGCACTTCATTCACGAAATACATCCTACTACCTATGCTAATTATCGATCGGAGCAGTAAATAACTCCAACAGGCACAATTTTCCAAATGAGTAGAGGACGTGGCTGAAGGCTGCCCATATGCCAGGGCTGGCAGGATTGCACCAGCAGGGCCGGTGAAGCAGCTCCTGAAATGCTCTTTTTTCACACAAAGCAAAGCCAAAAAGGCCAGTGCAGCCCCGGGTGGGTGACAGTGACAGCTGTGCCCTGCGCTGGCACAGGGCTTCCAGCCAGCCCGGCTAGTGCTGGGTGGACATCCATGGGGAAACAGGATGCAGCCTGCCCTGGGATGCTCCCGATTAATGCCAGAAGGATAGGGACAGCCAAAAGCTAACCACTCTGCCCTGTCCAAGGGACACACAGCCACACCAGGAGCTGGTTCCCACAGTACCACGCACTCCAGGAGAGTCCAGAGGCCACTGCAAGAAATAAAAGGTCTCTATGAGAATTTTATTTTATTTTTTTGGTTTGATTTGACCACGCTGGAGAAGAGGAAGGCAGTACATAACCCTGTGTATAAGCAGCTGCTTGATTAGCATAGTTAATGCCTGTGGAATTTATTCAATGTCTGAATTCTTGCACTTTTTCCAGGGGAAAGGCAACGGGGGAATCTGCATAACACTATCCATGCAGAACTGTGTCTCAGCTGTCCCAAGTATTTCCCTTGAAGCCCTCTCTACCCCCCAGTAAGAAAAGGGACCCAGGAAAGCCAAGTGCTAGGCTGGATAGATTTAGGGTTGCTATACTGGGACTCATTTACCTTGGCTCAAAGGTGAAGCAGCACCATCCTCAAGGACAAAAGCTTAACAAGCGAAGTAGGAGGATCTGAAGCAGACCTTGACCTGGTCTCAGTCACGTAGCTGCACCAAGCCAGGCGAGGTTGATTTATGGCAGCAAGAAGGCAGTTTCAGAGGCACCCAGAGCATTCCCACGTCCCCAGCACCTCACAGCACCCCCGGCTCATCGCTGCAGGACGGGGCTGCTGCAGCAGCACCCCCAGCGGTGCTGTCAGCTCTGGCCGTGCTCATCCCAGTTCATTCCGGGGCAGTGTGTGTGAGCAGGGTGGTACACAGCGTGAAACAACGGGGTGCTTTCAGCAGCTCTAACATTCACCCCGGGGCGAGCGTGATACCCAGGCAGCCTCTCACCAGGGCTCGGCTCCTTCCAGTTTAGCTGGTCCCTGTTCCAGAGGGCTGAGCACGGTCTGAGGAGACCAAAGTGGGATCCCCGGCTGCAGGAAGCACAAACCCATGGCCTCAGGGGGTTAAAGCCCACGTGGTGCCCAGCAGGAGTGTGGTGGCAGGATGCCCCGCAGCATCCAGTGCTGCCAGATGTCACCGCATCCAGGCAAGTCCCCACTTCGCGCTGCTGCCTGCGCACACCAAAGCTCTTTGCCTCCCCAGGGATCCCCCAAATGTCCTCTCCTGCTCCTCAGAGGGAGGCAGACAGCGGCAGACCCCCACCAGCCCCACTTCCCAAGCTATCCTCAAACAACACCTGCCCATTTCGACCGCTGAGAAACCTTTCCCATTTTCCCGAGGAGCTGCAACAACCCCAGCCTCCTGCAGAGCCCCCAGCTCGCTGCCAGGGCTGAGCCCCTGCTGCCTGGGATGCTCCTGTGCGCCCGGGGCAGGCAGAGACAAGCACCCGCTGCGCTCCCCAGCCCTGCAGATAGCCAGAGGAGCCGCTTCACCTTGGCTCCCTCCCCAGCCAAAAGCCGTTTGCCAAGCTCAGGCTTGGATCTAGCGATAGACTTTTGTGCTCTGGCTCGTAGATCCTGAAAACAAGAGCTTTAATCATTGCTTGCTTTTATGTGCCGAGAGCCAAAATTGTCTTGTTAAATACAGTAAGCGATCAGTGCTCGCAGTAAAGAACATTTCAATGACGGCTTGTGTGGGTAATTATTTCAGGCTTGCCTTTCTTCCCCTCTTGAGAAAAATTACGGAATGTGGAAATTATTGCGAAGCCTCTCTGGACCTCGAGCCTGTTCTGCCGTCTGCAGGCGCTCACTCCAGGCAGCTGCAGCGACGTCTGTGTGCCTGGCCGGGCACGCTCCTGCTCACTGCTGGGCACAGGAATCGGTCCCTGGGCAACTGGCACCACGATCATGTCCCCTGCAGCTGGCACCAGGATCGTGTCCCCTGCCAGCAGCTACAAGAGGGGCCTTGAGCTCAGATAGGTCTAAATCACCCCAATTGTCCTAGAGGCAATAGGAGGCTCTGCTGTACCAGCCTTGTCCTGCCTTGTGCCCAAGCTCAGCACATCAGCACAGCCCAGAAAACATTGATTTAGTGTTTTTTCCTACCACTGCATCCCTGAGCAGCCTTCAAGCCATGCTTGGGAACCCTTGTCTCACCCTTTTCTCCCAGCGCTTCTCTTTCAGCCCCGTTTAACATTACGGTATTAAAGGGCGGGCAGGCTTGAACCAGAAGCGCTGCAGTGAGGCCAGGGTATGCAGCAGCCACGAGGAAGAGGAGGAGGATGGTGCTCAGCTGTCCCCTTGCTCAGCCCCAGCTTTGATCAAGGGACAATTGTGGGGCTGGGAGAGCAAGCCGCAGTGATGCTGCTTGCTCCAGCAGCCGGGGGCTGTTTTGTGAAAAGTTCCTTTTTCCAGCATTCTGATCAAAATATCCCTGGCTGCTCACTCACAGCCAGGGTGGTGCAGGGGGCTGCATCGCTTCCCGCTCTGCAAACACAGCCCTGGGGAGTCGCAGCATGAACACCTCTGTGCAGGTTTAGGTGCAAAACAGTCTCCCCCCAGCTGGCAGGTGGGCAAAAAGCTCATTTCTTTGAGTTTACTGCAGATGGAAGAAATGGGGCAGAGCCATTAGCTCGAGCAGGGGCCCTGTCATCACCCTACGGACAGGCAGGGCTGAATGGCGCAGCTGCATCACCCCATGGAGGGAACAGCGTGAAAACTGCAGCAGAAAGGGCCCCTCAATACATTTTTCCCCCTCTGCGACCAGACCAAGACCAGAGCAGAAGCCTTCCAGGGAGGACTCTTAACACATGGCTGCATCTCCGCGTGTAAAACCTGCTGTGCTGGCAGATCCAAAGGCAGCGCAGCACCAGGTGCAAGAAGCCTGCAGAGAGGGGCTGAGCACCGTCAGCAAAAGCAGATGTGCCCCGCGGTGGGCACAGCTCCACGGCACCAACCCGAGAGCAGCTGGGCACGCAGAGGCACCCTGGCTCTGCCTTACCCGCTCGGCACAACGCGAGCAGCTGCACCCCAGGGGAGGCAGCAGGACACAGGGCAGGCTGCTGCTGGGTTTGGGGTCTTTGAGGCGATACAAAACCATCCGTGCAGCCGCGGGTACAGCAGGCCAGCAGGATTTGCCTGCTACCAGTGTTCACGCACCCGCACCGTGCCCACCTTGTTGGACAGGTGAGCTCCTGCACTGCAGTTGTTACCTGGTTCCGGTGCAGCTGTGACCTCTCTGCCTGTCCCCGAAGGCTCCCCGCAGCCCCAGGGCTGGCTCCTGCACCCACCCCAGAGCCAGACCCAGCTCTCCCAGTCCCCCCAGCACCACAGGCTTTGCACCCCAGGTGCAAGACCACATCCTTCCCTCCCAACACCAACGCCATCCCCCAGTGTGCTCCTCCACACCAGAGCCCCGAGTCTCCCGGGACACCACAGAAGCTGCATTAAAGATATTTGTGTGCTCCCCATCCCCTCCACCCACGCACGGCCCCGCTCCTCAGCCCCGTTTGCCGGGAAGGCGTGGGGGGGACGCGGCACCCGAGCAGAGCCAACAGGAAGGGAGGCACTCCTGAGGAGCACTGCTTCTAAACCACTCCAATATGGCAAGGCAATGGTAACCAGCTGCGAGAACGCTTTAAAGACCCTTAATTAAAGGCTGGCTGTTGCACAAGCCCCTTTTCCCATCCCCACAGGAGCCTTTCCCAGTTTCCCAGCCTCTCCCCCGCTGCCCTCCATCCCCTGCACTTCCCCGCTGCCGCCTGCCAGCAGCGTGCTGGGGCGCCCAGCCCCTGCAGGCAAGGGAAGCTCGTACTCACAGCACAAGGGGGAAAAGTGAAATATTCTGTGATTTTCAGGCATGGATGGAGGCAGCAGCTGCCTGCCGTGCAAAGCCGGCACGGCCATGCCAACCAGGTGCTGGGACCATCAGCTTCGTCATCTTGCTGTGCTCTGCACCACTCCTCACCCCCCATGGTAAACCAGGGGAAAATGGGGCTGGATGAGGCCCTCCAGCTCCATCACTTGCCTCTAACACCAGAATCCAGCTGCAGCATCACTTGGTGCCATGGCACGAGGCAGCCCCGATGGCTGCAGCTTCCCCGCTCCTTCCCCTGCCCTGTGTCCCCCAGGCGGTGGCACTGCCCAGACCCACGTGTCCCCCTGTGCCCACACCTGTGGGAAGTGATGGGGGTACATGACAAAGGCCTGGGGCTCGCCTCCCGTGGGACAGAGCTTGCTAGAAAGGCCCCAATTCATTCCTTCTATTGCTATAAACTGATGGATTAAGCTAGGCACTGGAGGGCTGTTTCTAATCAACGATCCCCGAAGCTGTTGTGCTGCCAAGGGAAAGCGCTCAGCCTGTGCGAGGGTGCAGAGCCCAACGGGGCCGTGCTGCCTCTGGCCGGGATCTGGCCCCTCACCCACCGCGACCACTGGGGGGAAAAGGGATGCCACGAGCCAGGGAGCCCATCCTCTTCCAGGGGGATGACCCCGAGCACCTGGGAAGAACGGGGTGACCGGAGCATTTAAATGTGCCCTGAGATGGAGCTAAACCCACGCAGGAGGAGGCTGGGACTGGCACTGCTCCTGGTTGAATGCACAGGCAAGATTTAAGATCTGAGCAGAGAAGCAGCTTGGACTTTCAAAATAGCTCAAAGAAAACGTGTTTTGCCCCAAGAAAAGCAAATAAGCTTGGTCGAGCTGGTTTCCTCGCAGCAGTGCCACCATTTACACGCCTTCCACGCTTGCTCTCTGGAGCTGTGGGGGATGTGGGGCGGGGGCTCCAGCCCTCGCTTGCAGCGGGACCCCCAGACACTTGCGGTGGGGACGTGCCAGCAGCGTGCCCTGTCCCAGTTTGAACAGGAACTGATCCCAGCAGGTTGCTCCCAGATAAATCATTTGGTTAATTATTTCAGTAAGCAACAACTTTCCTAAAAGCACTTAGCTGCCTGCTCGCTCGCTTCCAGAGGGGCTGAACACAAAGGCCGCGTTTGTCTCACCCTAATTCCAATTAACCCAGTGAATAACCTCACCCACAGTCGTGGCACAGGTTGAACCAAAGCAGCCCAAATCCCTCGGGGCTGGAGGTGAGTGCCATGCTCTCTGTTTGCTTTGCACACCCACGATGCTGGCTGCACCTGGCGGTGCCTGTGCCCACACATGTGATGCAGGCTGCACGTCACATGGCTTGGAAGCCACCGCAGGGCACGTGGTTGCAGTTACAGCGGCCTCTGCCTCGGCGTGGGCATTCTCTTTTCTATCGGGGAACGTGGCGTGAGTTTGTTCCACGTGTTGAGATTATGTCAGGATGGAAAGCAAAGCAGCAGGCAGGGGAGCTGGCAGGGAAGGCAGGGTGCTCTGAGGGGATGCACGGCCCTGTGAGGGCTCCCCTCTGTGCTGGGTGGGCAACTTCAGCCCTCCCTGCTCCACCTTTACTTGTATTTGAGTTCTGGTAGCCCCAAACCCCATCGCTGCCCCCATCACACACTAACGGTGCACCAGCAGCCCTGGGGTGAGTGCTCAAACCCCCAGTGAGCAGCAGGACTGCCCCACGGGACAGGGGCAGCTCCTCTCACAGATCTCAGGCACAAACACAGGAAATCTCACAGACGCCCAGGCACACAGAGGTGCTCCCTGCCCGTCACCGTGAGCAGCCACACTGCCCTCCCCAAACCCTGCCGGGGCACACTGCTCTACACGCAGCACCAAGCACAGCCGGCCTTCTGCCCCTCTTACCAGGCACATCCTTCCCCGATCCAGGACACCTCCTCTGCCCCCTGCACAGCTGGGGCAGATCCTGCAGCAAGGAGCCAGCCTCCTTACCACCTGCATTTATAGCCCGCAGGTGCACAGGACCCCAGCAGCAGCAGCCCCACCTGGGAACGCAGCCCCACATGCTGCAGCGGGCAGGGAGCGGGTAGATGGGGGCGTTTTCAGGGAAAAGCATGGCTTTCCTTGTCAAAGGTTACAAAATGTGTTCCCAGGGCACACCAAGATGAGAAGTGTAATTGCAAATCAGCTCTCCTGGATCTCCAGACCTACACAAAGACTGGAAAGTTTTAATTACTTCCTTGTGGAGCTTTTTTTTTTTTTTCCCCCCTCTTCTGTCCTCCTAAATTTGGAATAAAAGAAGAAGAAAAATGCATAAATAAAAATTCTGGAAAGCTCTTGCAACCCTGCTCTTCCTGGCGTATGCAGCAGCCGGGGCAGATGGGGAGGCCCAGGGCACGGGAACAGCAACACTTTGGAGAGTTACTTTTAAAAACAAAAATTGGGTTAGAAATGGGAACTGCTTAACTGAGACCGGGAACAAAACTTCTTTTCACACTTGGCAGCCGAGGATTCTTCTGTGGATTTCCATCCCCCTCTTGCTCTGGCACTTCCCCCGTTTAACATCCACTGGGACCTGGTACCCAAAAGGCATTTCTGCAGCTCTGGCAGCGGAGGAACTTTGCATCCTCCCCAGATTGAGCAGACATGGACATGTAGCTCAGAAGTGCCTTCCCTGAGCAAGAGCCAGCAGTGTTCTGGGGAACGATAGCTGCCGGTGCGCTCCTGGGGTCTCAAGCACGGACTTCCAGCACCTGCCATCCTGTGGGAAAAACATCATCTTTCAAGCTTCTGGATTTTAGCAACCTGAGATAGACATAAAGAAGGAAAAAAGTCATAAACACACCCACATGGGGCTGTTTTCCCTCCCCAGTCCACACCAGCACCACGCAAGGAGACATGAACACAGCTCTGCTTTATTCCACCCCTGTGTCGGTCCCACAAAGTGCTGCACCGCGGGCGCCCCAGCCTGGCAGTGGCAGCAGCTTCTCCACCACTTCCAGACTGCATCCACGGGCTGATCCTGGTGTGTACAGAAGGCACTGCGATGGGCAGCTCAACTCACATTTCCTTAAGAGCCCACTGCTGCATGAACTCTACCAAGGCAGCTAAAATAAAGAGGCAGAGTTTCCCTTTCTCAGCTCTTGGTACACACGAGGTGTTGTGCCTCCACCAAGGTAGAAGCTGACACTTTCAGAAAATCAGCTGCTGACTTTTCCTAAATCTCGTTTTTTAATTAGGGCAGCGATGCAGCGACGCCAAAGGCTGTTTCTCCTCTGGATAGACGTGGGACACGCTGCACCAGCACACGGTGGGCTCCCTGTCCTGCTGATGGTCGGCACCCACCTGGCGCTGGGGAAGGACACGGCACAGAGCTACCACGGCTCCAATAACAGCTCCGACTCACCCATCTCATCTTGGCTTTCACCAGTGATCATCACCTGCCCTCAGCAGTCTGGAGTTCCCCAGCTTAGGGCTAAAACCATGCGCACGCAGAGAGGCCACCAGTGCACCACCAGGGCAGCATGATGGATGCTTCAGGCTGGTCCTTCTGCCGGACACATTGCCCCAACACCATCATGGGACACCATTGCCTTGTGCCATGGACAGCACCGATTTCCTGAGCTGATGCCATCCTAAAGCACGGCACGGTGGAGAAGTGCGTGGTGACCACAGGGGATTTCAAGCAATCGCTGCTCTCAGAGCGAGATCCGGGCGATTTCATCCCGGGCACCTTCCCCCTGCCTGTCCGAGGCCGCTTTTATTGTCTTGATGTAATGAAGTGCGGGCTTCACCTGGACAGACCCACAAGTGGCTCCTCTCGGAGGCAATGAATACAAATACTTGACCTCATGAGCCGTGGGGCAGCAATTAGTTTAAGCAGGGGGTTTGTGTAACACTTCAAAAGTCTTAATCCGTGCGGTCAGCCCTGGCACGGTATTTGCCAGAACCTATTGAGTAGTCTTAATGAGTCTGCAAAGCAAGCTTTCAATACATTTTGGGTCGCTTCAGATGCTTTAAATGGCATAGTCTATATGGTATTGTGTAGCTTTAGAAAGGCCCGGGCTTTAAAAAAGTATGGCTCCCTTTCACAGGACAGACAGAAACCATCTTTAGAGCCGGGACCCTTAGCGTTTTGCATATCAATACGGCTCGGGCTGAATGCAGTCACTCAGCTGGGAAATAGGATCACTATCAGCGTTTCCAGGCTTTCACAGGCACTTGGGAAACTTTAAAGCCCTACGTGGAGAATAATTTGGTCGAATATCGTGGCTGGAAACAAAACCTCGGCCGGCAGAGCGCGGTCCCTCGCGCCGAGCTCGCGGGGCGCTACGGCAGGAGCCGCGTCCGGCCCTCATCTCCTGTTTCTACTTCTTCAAAACTTCCCCAATTCCTGCCTTATAAGCCCACGGGCTTGTGCACCACAGCCCCGGCATCTTCAGCTGCTGCGGAGCTGCTCACGGATGCTCGCAGGGATGGAAACACGGACAGCCAGTGGTGCTCTCCCCGCAGGAACGGGCAACTGTACGCGTCTAGTTCCCGCATCGCGTTAATCCCACTCGTGTCACTTGTCCCGTGCGTGTCGCTTGTCCTGGCATCGACCAGACGAGCCCAGGGGCTGAAAGGGGCAAACGTGCTGACCGCACACCAGCACGGAAAGTACGTGCCAGCTCCAGGGGGCACGAAGAGTGTCCTGGCAGCCGGGACGTGGGAATGGGGAGAGCTGCGTGGGGCAAGGCACAAGGTGCCAGTGTAAAACAGCGAGGGAAGGCTCCCGTGCCTGCTGTGCATCCCAGGACAAGCGGTACCCTCCACATCCATCGCCCCCATGCAGTGGCGGAGGTGCTGAGCGGTTCAGAAGGGAAGGCGGCGTGGAGGGACAGTCAGCGCGGGGATGCGGCACGAGGGGGAAACCACAGCCAAAGCCTATTTGCAAACAATGCGGGGCCCGAGGGCCCTTGAAAACACGCAATTAGCTCATTAAAGAAACAAATACAAGTCACTAATAAGATATTAAAGGTTAATTAAATGTTTTCCCCATATTTAATTAAGGGAAAACTAGTTAATTCAGACTAAACTAATTTCTGCAGCCTCCCGTGATAGCTCTCTGTGGCTGCAGATTTCAAAATCTATTGAGATAATTGAACCCAAAGGTCAGAGTTTGGGGCTTTTGTTTGCTCTGCTTGGGTGAATCTGGGAAAGCAGGGATTTTTATCTTACGGGTGAGAAATGCCCCGCTTCATCATCTGGGTTACTCGAAGAGCATAGGAAGGTATGTGATACACAGCTCCCCGTCCCCAGCCCCAAATCTGGCACTTATTCCAAACTACCACCGTTAGTTGTTGTCCTTAACTAGAGGATTCCTTCAGATGATTCTCAGTCTGCAGAAAACACCCCGTGCTTTGGGTTTGCTGCTTTTGCCAGCCTCAGCCCCATGGCAGCCGGCGGCTGGCCCCAGTGTGGATGATTGCCTGAATGCAGCCGCCCTGGGCTGGGAAGGGGCTGCGAGCACAGCTGAGCACCCACCATGCCCTGGCACCAGCACCCCTTTTTTCCCTCTTTTTTTATTTTACTTTTTGCACATAGGATCGTTTCAGCAGAGGGGATCTGCACCCGGAGCTTTTCCAGTCTTGACCAACGCTACCAAACTATCTCACCACGTCCAGGAACAGCACGGCTCCGTATTTAGCATTTTGGTTTTAACAACACTTCCATCAACAGAATGTGGAAACTGGGGAAAATCGGTGCAGGGAGGAGCAAGCTCATCGCAGTCACCTTCACAGCCCTTCTCCCACAGATCTCACCTTTAGATATGAAAACCAGAAGAGAAACTGATGGGAAGCACAGAGGCTGAACTTGCAACCAGCAAGGAGGGAAAAAGCAGCTGCCATCAACTGCTGCAAACATGTACCTATAATTTATAGTCTAAGGCTTGACACTGCTCACAGTAAAATCAGTGGGTAACCCTCTGAAGGAAGCACAGGGGCTCACACGTTATTAAATAGAAGTTATTTTTGCCACCTCCCTTGCTGGAATGGGCACAGGCAGAAGCCCCAGGGCAGGAGCAGCCCAGCCCCGGCTGCGTGCCCCAGGGCTGGTTGGCTCCCAGCGCTCGCACGCCCGTGCACCCACACCCTCCCTCTCGCCACCAGCACGGCCACAGTTAACATAGATTAGCAAGATTTATATGGAAGAATATTTAATCTGGTCAGGGGGAGAGGGGTCATCTGCGTTTTTATTTCTTAAATATTTCTCTCTACTCCGGAAGGGTCCGTTTCTGGCCGGAAAAGGTCCGATATAAATTAGAACGAAGGGAGGAGGCTGCTGGTGGCCCCGCGCACGGCTCAGTCCCACCCGAAGTCCTGCCCTGTCATCTGGTAAAACTTCATGTTGAAAGGTCTGTAAAACTCCTGCAGGCGCTGCACCACCTGCCCGTCGATTTTGGGGTGCGGCCGCCCCTTGGACTTCCCCAGGCAGCGGGGCTTGCTGCTGCCCTCCGGCTTCTTCAGGCAGGGAAAGCCCTTGGTCTCGTTGAAATAGAAATGCTTGTCCGTCACCACCCTCTTGAGACCCAGAAAGTCCTGGACGCGGCCCATCTCTCCCGCCGGGTCGCTGACGAGCCGCTCCCCGCTGACGAAGAGGAATTTGGAGAGGGGGAAGTACCGCAGCCAGTTGTCCAGGTGCTTGGCGTAGATCCCGATCCTCACCGCGCTCCAGCTCGTGTCGATCAGCCCCGTGCTGACGTTTTTGAAGGCCAGGGCCTGGAAGCTGGGGATGGTGGGGTTTTTGGAGAGCGTCTGCGTGTAGTCCGAGATGGCGCGGGTGACGGGGTTGCGCACCACCACGATCAGCTTGGTGTCCCGCGACATGTTGTAGATGCGCCGCGGAGCCTCCTTGGTGACGAAGTAGCTGGGGGTCTTCTCCATCGTGATCTGCCCCTCCAGCGTCCGCGGCATCAGGCTCCTGGGGAGAGAAAGGGGCACGGTCAGAGCTGGCGGCTGTGTGACCCTGCCCCGTCACACCCCGTCGGTCACCTCCTCGTCCTCAGACCCCTTCCTCGGAGCCCCCCTGACCAGCTCACCCCTCTCGGCCCCCCCAGGCCTGTCCTCAGGAAGGGGTTCCCCATCGCTGCCCTGTTCACACCCCACTGCCTGTCCCAGCTTGAGACCGGGGAGGAACGACGGCTCAGTGGGACGGTGCAGGAGAGGTTCCTTAGAGCACCTCGTGCAGGGAACCCGACTAAAAGCGACCCAGCTGCCGGGGTTAAAAGCCCCAGAGAGCCCTGCAGGGTCGAGGTGCCGGTGTGATGCACGGTGTGGAACCCTCCTGCACAGCACCCTGGCACCGACGCAGGACCTGCCCCAAACCAGGACCACGCAGAGGCCCCTGTGCCATGCCTGTTCCTGCACGGGGACACTTTTTTGTCCTGGCCACCCAACAGAGCACACCAACTGCAGATGCTCACACGCTCCGTAGGGTTGCAAAGAGAAAAGAGGAGGAGAGGTAAGCCTTAACATGGATGTGGGCACCCATTTGGGTGGGCAAAGGGATGAAGGGGTAACCTGGGGGCCTGGCACAGCCCCAGCCCCCGGCCCTGGCAGCAGGGATGAGCACCCTGGGGTCTAAGTCCAGCCACCTCGAACCCAACCCAACCGGGATGCAGAAGCCCACCAAGGCTCCCACCTCCTCCAGACAGCAAGCAGTTAAGGCCAGAAATAGACTGTTTCCTTTAAAAAAAAGAGGCGGAAAACCTCTCAGGGCCCAGGCATTGTGTTGTGTAAAATTCACTGCCCTGATTGTTCCCTTGTGCACTTTAATGAGGCATTAATTGCTGGAGAAATTACCCAGGCATGTCACAGGCATGTGCAGCCATGGGCTGAAGGCTCGGGGGGGCTGCGGCAGGGTGCCCCCCTGCACCAGCACAGCACCTGCCCTGAGCCCCCCATGTCCCCCTTCTTCTCGGGGGTGGACACGTCCCATCTGGGCAGCCGGTGAAGAAGGGGCTTGGTTTGTGCAGGACTGAGCCCACAGCGGGGTCACCTCGGAGCTGCCCAGTGCCCGTCCCAGCAGGGGCAGGGAGGGATGGGGTGCTTGGCTTCTAGAGGCTGGCTTAATACGTGGGGAATGACCAAACCACTCCAGCGGGTTCTCCTGAAGCAGGAACTGCCCATCCACCCGCACACACGAATACAGAAGCACAGCCCCCCCGCCCCAGGCAGGTGCTATTTTACAGAGGCACCGAGGCACCCGGCAGTGACACGGCGCGCAGGAGGTGCTGAGCGGGTGCCTGCGTTCATCCAGCAAACGCACGGCCACCTCCCCACACCAAGACTGCCCGGCCCCAAATGCCAACCATGGTCAGGGATAAAAAACCCCACGGGCAATCCCCCCACGTGCTGCTGGAGCTGGCAGTGCTCTGGGGATGCCGATGGCTCTGCCCGGACCCGGTGGCACCGCTGGGCCGTGCCTGGTCCCCAGGCAGGGACACACGCAGCAGCCTGGGCCACGCTGCCGGCACGCCAGGGCTCTGCCCAGCAGCACGTGTTCCTTACGTAATGGGAAAAGGCTTGAGGTTTGGGGAGGTTTTTTCCCCTGGACGCAGGAAAGAACACTTTATTAAAAGCATTTGCGAGCAACGCTGGGCTCCACACAACTCCCTCCCCCGAACGAGAGGCGAAGCCACTTGCAGCTTTATTTTGTTGGATTTTTTTGGACAGTGACAGCACTCAGAGCCACCTCTCGTCCCCAGCCTCGCCGGCCATCAGCAGAGACGGGGCAGCCTGCAGAGCCTGCACAGCTGGCTGGAGAAGCTCCTGCCCGGCAGGTTGTCGCATTCCCCTGTACCTGTAACCCCAAACACATCCCAAACCCAAGCCCACGATGCCACTTCAGAGCTGGCTGGGGGATGATGGACACGGGCACCTCCAGCCCAGCTCCTGGCCAGCCACGTCCCCTAATGTCCCCAAGCTGCCTGCGCTTCCCTGGGACGCCGCTGGTGTTTCTGCCTAGGAGAGCGACTTCCCACGTGCTGCTCAAGCTCTCAGCACACATGGGCTTAAGACCTAAATCCGTCACTGTCCCCTGTGTGCAACAAAATGCTCGTTATGCAACATTTGGGAGGACGCCCTCCGAGATGCCAGAGAGCCCACGTTACACTGAAATACCGCTTTCCTCAGCCTGTGCTCCACAAACTGGAGCTGGTTTGACCTGAACTCAAGTTCTGCTCTGCTTTTGTTAGAGGCAGAGCTTTGAACCTGCTGCAGCTGCCACCACCGAGCTCCCTGGGCCATCAGCGGGGATGCCCTGAGCCATCTACACCCATCTTGGCATCCGCAACCCCAAAAATTGATCATTTCTTACAGCACGTGAATAGCAAATTGAAAGAAAAGAAGAAAGGAGGAGACCCAGACTGCTAGTCCAGATGGGATTTACCTCCAGGTACAGTACAGCACACCTGGGTGGCCACAGAAAAAAGTTAACAGAAGGTAGGGTTTTGAGAAAAAAAAATCACTAAAACATTTAAAGTTACCAGATTTTCTGTGCCAACACATGCCGCTCCATCTGTGCTGCCAGGGGTTATTTCTAGGAAAAAAATAAAATAAAAATACATCCCTGCCCAGAGCTCTCTGCGGACTGGGGGGCCAGGTCCACCAAAACAGGACAGGTGCCTGGGCCCCACCTGACCCCCACCCTGCCGTGGTGATCGTGAGGAATGATGCAAGCCTGGACACCCCAAGAGAAGCCTTTCCGGAAATATTTTCCAAAAGCTGCTTTATGCCCTCTCCTTCCCCGCAGGAGAGCAGCCAGGGCTGACAAGCGGGGTGACACATGCCTGACACCACCGGTGCCTTCCCCGCACGCGTCCTGCCCACCAGGGGCTTGTCAGCACGCAGGAGCAACCCAGCTTTAATTAAAGTCAACCACGCCCTCCTTAGGCTTAAGGAAAATTTAATTAAAGTGGAATTTTTAATAAAAGCCCACACCAAGGCAGGGATTCCCAACTCCGCACCACCGGAGCAGCAGCGAGGGCTGCGCGAGGGATGCGGGGACCGTCCCCGCTGGGGACAGCGATGCCCCACGCAGACCCCCAGGGCCATAAGCAAAGCCCCTGCACGGCAGCGCTACCACGGACCCTCCACGGGGCTCCAGCACCTCTCTGGTTTTGTTGGTGCTCAGAGAGTGTTAGGAACGGTGGCTGCCATACAACTGCACGACATGTATCTTCTGCACAGCTCCATCACACGGACTCCCGGCTACCTACGAGATAATTACGCTATTTCACATTTTCATTAACTCCCTAAGAATTACCCCAGTTAATTATTGATAAGCTCTGCCTGCTTCCAGATCTGGCTAAAACCAGTAAATGAAGGGCGGGGCTCCTGTTGTGCTCCACTTTAGCAAAAGCACTGGAAACTTTAAACTTGGAGCTAATTCTTGTTGACCTTGAGGGAGCTCCTTGGGCGCGCCAAGCACTGCCCACGGGAACGTGGCATCGCGACGGGGGAGCACCCGGCAGCCTTCGATGGAAGTTGTATTTCAAGAGAGACCACGCGCCCAGGAGGAGGGATAAAAGTCCTGCTTCTCTATTAAGCCCATAGATTTCAATTTTTGATAAATATCAAGATGACTGGCACTTGAAAGGCATCGGAAACAAGATTTCCTATGTGGAGATGTACAAGATGTGGAGACGTACAAAATGTGCCGCGGGGTGCTGGCACGTGGGGCTGTCGGTCCCCGGGGGACTCGTGTCTGGAGCGTGCCCTCGTGGCTGAGGCACGCTGCCGAACCTGCCTGGGACGGCACAGCTCTCATAGCCAGGGGGAAACTGCGGGTTAAGGCTGTGCTCCCGGGGGCCCTCACTTAGATTAATTACCTCTTCTCTTGAGGTAGCGAGGTGCAGTAAGTCACAGCCCTGATAACAATGCAGAAAGCTGCACGAAATACAGATTAACAGCCATAGCAGGCAGGTAATCAGAGCAGACTTCAAAATCCCGGGCCGACATAACTTCCCAGGGTTAATTGGTTGAGGATTCCTCAGCTCTGGGATGGTTTTGCTGGAGACGGAGGGAGAACTCATCCCAGGAATGGGCTGAGTGTAAAGTAATGGATGCGCCTGCCCGGGACAAGCTCGCTGATAAGGAAGGCTCCAGCCCGACAGCCTCCCACGGGCGATGCCAGGCAGCATCTTTAGCGGGGCCCAGCCCATGCCAGGAGTGAAAAACGGCCTCAAAATCCAGAAAAACCACGGACGTGGGTGATGGGGGCAGTTGGACCAGGGCTTGCAGGTCCTGCATTATCACCCACCCCATGGAAGGGAAAAGGGGGAACAAAACCTCCCCATTATTATTAAAAAAACGAGCACTGACAAAAAAAAAAAAAAAAGGCACCGACAAAAGCAAGTGAAAGGCGAGGGGATTTTTGCTGGGGTGGACATGGTTGAGAGCTTTCTGCAGCGCCACAGACAGCGACTCTTTCAGGGCGCTCAGCCGGGAAGGCGAGGGGTGATGCTGAGGACAAAACCAGCAGGATGGGCGCAGATTAGGGTCGCCCTCCCCAGCCCCGGCCGGTGCAGACAGGGGGCACGGAGCCGTGGGGACACGGGGGACGCGGCACCCCCCAAACATCAGGGTGACGGCCTGCCCCACGGGCTCACTGGGGCCAGCACCTTTTTGTGTAAATGTAAAACAGTTTGGAACCGGAGAGGGGTGAGGGCCGGGACAGATTTATCCAGATTTACCCTCTGCCCGCAGACACCCCTACCACCCGGATCTGCATATGAATCGCCCCGAAGGCTTATCTCACCCGGCGGGGACAAGGCGGCCTTTGTGGTGGCAGCAGCAGCGGCTATGAAGTTGTTAAACTGGAACCAGTTAGCGATACTCTCAGATACTGGGCTGCTCCGTAAGGCAGCCGGGATAGCGGCACCTCTGCCGGAGAACGGGGCGAGAACACATTAAGGGCTGGGACATCACAGGGACGGACCCAGCCACACGTCCTCGGGCACGGAGCTGCAGCAGGACCACGACTGCCAGGGTTGGATGGGGGCAGCCACACCGGACCCCCCCCGTCCCCAAAGCACCGCCTGTCCCTGCCATGGTCCCCTCCACCACCTCCTCCCAAGGCATCTGTTGAACCTCCGCAGCCCGACAAGCCGCCCGGGAGCAAATTAGGGCCGCGGCCACGTTTGCTCCTCATTACTGCGCTCTTCCCCTCGCCTTCCCCGTCACCCCCTCGGAGGGGCCAGAGGGGCCGTCATCGCCCCCACCGGCGGGCAGAGCCCTGCGGCGCTTTGCCTCCCCGCCTGCCTCCATTATTTTTGATTCTTTCGCCGATTCAAAAATGTGCAAATGAGGCCACAGCTTCCCAATCGGGCCTGGCCATGAGCTAATTGGCTTTAAGCAGGGAAACCTGAATATGCTAATGGCGGCAGTAATGAGCCCGGGATGCGCCTGGAAGGGGAGCCAAGCCCTCGGCTCAGTGATCGGCTGACTCGAGACACGTCAATTAACAACAAGGAAGATAATTTATTAATGCTCCTTTGCATCCCCCCCCCGCCCTCTGCACCTAATTACAGACTGATACAAGAAACAACCCAGAGGTTTGCTCTGTTCAGCCCCCAGCACCCGCAGCGGCCCAGGACCAGGCTGAAGGTGCTGAGCTAACGCAGAGGACCCGCGGCTCCTCCAGCCTCAGCGATGGGTCCCTGCCTGGTGCCACCCGGGCCAGGCAGCAGAAGGGGCTCAGGGAAGAGCCAGGAGCTGGGGAATGTTGTGTTAGGCTTTCCGACCCATTTAGCATCCTGTTCTTGGGGATGTGGAGTGATGGAAAGGGGAGAAGCCTGAGCCAGCATTAGCATTTCTAATCAAGTGGCTGCTTTTACGAGTCACCCGACACCCGGTTATTAGCCCCTGATAAGAAGCAGGGCCGTTTCAGAAGCCATTCAAAAGAATAAATCATGTCCCTTTTGCAGGCTACAAAACCATCCAGCCCTCTGCACACCCCAAGTCTCAAATCCTGGCCATAAGAAGAGGAAAAGGACGTTTCCCCTAACACCATGGGGCAGCTACAGCCCCCCGGCACGCACGCCTGCTCCCCTCCACCGCACTTCATCTGCACTGGGACCACGCTCATGTTTATGGCTGGGAATTGCAATTATGGGCAGCTCGAGGCCCTGAAGGTTTTTGAGCGATTACGGTGTTTTCTTTCCGTGGTTATTCCAGCAGGGTCATTAAGGCCAAAAGGGCTACTGGTGAATACACCCAACGCATACCATTATGGAGAGCAGAAACCAGAGACAATGCGAGCGCAGCTCTGGCCCCAGAGCGGCAGTGCTGGATGAAGCCGCTCAGCGCAGGGTGGGCAGGGGGTGCTGCACGGGGTGCCCCAAAACAATCGCTCCTGCTCGCAAGCCTGGCTGCTTGCACACACACGTGCTCCTGCACATACACCAGACAAGCACTGCGAGCTGGCCGGACGGGGACGAGGATCCAGCAGTGCCGCCCCAGGCAGGGTCCTGCAGTGCCACAGCAGCACGGGGACGCCTGCAGCCCGCAGCTGCCACGACCGGAGAGAGACCAGGAGGAAAAAGCTCCTCCGTTCCCTGAGGCACTTCACGTGCAGTGAGCAAAGACGCCTATTGAACATCCACCAGTGCCAAAGCAGCTGAACCCACTTTTACAGTTACAGCGGGTGAAAAACAGAATAGCAACAGGAATCCCCCCCCCAAAAAAAACACCTCCAGAAAGAGCGGGCAGGCAGGTCACCTGCACGGGGAGCGGGGATGCTGCGGGCTCCCTCCGGAGCGAAGCGCGGCCGCAGCGCCGCAATTAGAGCCCTCCCCGGCGGCTGGCTCCCCGCGCCCCTTTGATTCCCGGCCCCGGGGGCGCAGGGACAGCCGGCGGCAGGTGTCTTGCCTGTGACCCGGGTCAGCCGAGGGCTCTGATCTCCAAATGACCCTGCCCAGCAGTGAATATGTGTACCCGCGCTCAAACAGCTTGCAGATGAAGGAGCAGCAGACTGGAGATGATTTATTCAGGAATTAAAGGTTCAGTACCCCTTTTAAAGGCCGAGCCTCGCCACTGTCAGCCTTCATTGCACACAATTAAAGGGCTTAGCTGCCTGGGCCCGCCACGGCCCTCCTCCCTTGCAGGGGAATGAAATAAAACAAAAACAACCCCTCCACACGCCCCCACCGCCCCACAGCCCCATCCCTGCAGCGTACAGTTTGGGGCATGACAAGAGATTTGCAAACTCAGCCCACGAATGGTGCTGAGCTCAGGCACGGGACGGTGCTCTCGCTCTGCCTTCTGCAAGGACGGGGAGGTGCAGACCCTCAGGAACGGGTTTTCTCCCCTCTCGCAGAAGGGGAAGATCGGGGCCTCGGTCTCTGCTTGCTATCCCTGGTGCAATCAGCACAGAGCTCGTTCCAGCAGCACAGCACCAGGGTGCTCAGCACCAGGCGCCCCAGGTCCTGCAGGGTCCCCACAGCTCCCAGCAGGCAGCGCCTCGCTGTGCCAGGCTGGAATTGCCCTCTAACACCCGAGAGAGGAGATAACAGCAATATCAGGCATTGCCCACGTTGTTTTCTTCCCTTCAGAGTTCGGCGAGCTGACCCAGTGTAACTGCGGGAGGGGAAGCATCGCTCACGGGCACAACCAGCAGGAATTCAATGAAAAGCTTCCTTCCCTTTATAGCAGAAAAGGAAGAAATCCGCTGCCTGCAGCGGCTGCTGGTAATCTCTTTCCAAGGCAGTAAATTTTCCTGCAGCTACCCCAGCAAGTAATCCAGCAGATTATTACACCTTTCAGTGAAATCAGCCGTTTAAATATGCTCTCCCCTGGCCGTGCATCTTATGTTTTACGACCGGCTGAAGATACCCGACGGGCCGTCTGAGAGCAGCTAAACAAAAATTATGCTCTGCTGCAAACTGAACGGAGGCACCGGTGACAAATCTTATACCTCCGGTAACCGGGTCCTTGGGCGCTCCAATAAATAAGGAAAATTTCCTCTTAAAACTCGGCGGGGCTGCCAGGCTTGGGGCTGTGCATCACCACCGTGAGACGCCCAGGGGAGAGTAGGAGGGCAGCACGAAGTGCGGGGGGGGCACGCACCCCAGGTGGGCAAAGCACAGCCGGAGTTTACAAAATCTTTGCTTACAATTACAAATAAAATAACGCACATATCAGTTTTGACTAAAGTATCCTCTTGCAGCAATGGGCTGATCCTTCCTGGTTTCAGGAAGGAAATAAAAAGACCACAAAATCTCAGTTTTTCAGCTTTAAAGTTGCACGGCTCGTGTCTCCCGCCTGAGTCCTGCTTGCACCCCAGCTCCTGCCAGGTAGCCCAGGACACGGCCGGCAGCTCCCACATAAACGGGAATTCCCCAGCATCCTGATGCCAAAGCAGGTGAAAGGAAAGCAGGCGTGCACCAAGAGCCAGCCCCGGGCACACAGTGAAAAAACAGAGGGGAGCGCATCCCTCCCACAGCACCGCTCATGGGTTAACCTCTCCCTGCAGCATCAGCTGCCCTTGGGAGGGGAAAGACAAAAAAAACCACGCTGACTTCCCTATAATTTTGCAATTCTGCCTGCGGGGCCTTGGGGCACTGCACGCCCACGAGCCTCACTGAGCAGCTGCAACAGGGGGACAAAAAACGGGCAAAATCCTCAAATGTGCCGGGTGTGCCCGTCCCGCAGCAGCACAGGGTGCGTCCGCCACGGCTCCCTCCGCGGCCCCAGCATCGCCGCAGGTGCGGGACCAGCGGGAGCGCAGGCGAGGGAGGAAGAAAGGAGGAATTCACACGTGTCTGCCAGAGCGAGACCTTCCTGCCGGCCGCTGCACCGACAGATGCTTTGATTTGATCAGCAGATGCTGACGAGGCATCAAGAGAAGTCCCCAGAGCCATGAATAATTTCGCTGCCTTCGTGTTTATTTGATCTCAGCGTGGGGCTGGCCGGCGCTGCCGCCCCATCCGGCGCTGTGCGCCCCGCGGCCCCGCTGGGGCTGGGAAGGGTGCTGGGTGCTCTTCCCCCGTGCACCTGCACCTCCTGCACAGCTGGGGGGGCACGGGGAGCATGGCATGAACATAACTGAGCCCAGCGCTTGTTTATTTTTAATTTCCCCTTTTACATGGATAGAAATGGGAACTCTGGACCCGAGCAGAGAGCGGAGGCTCTGCACCAGGGCCACCGGGTTCTGTTGCAATCAGCGAGTCAATGCTCGGTAGAGCACAATGAATGCATTTCTGAGTAACTAAGTGGCCACAGCCCGCCGTGGTATGGCACAGATCCACCCGCCCGAGGCAGCCTCCGGACCACAGCATCCAGGGAAGCGATGGCCAGGGCTGGGCAGCGGTGCAGGACCGCAGCCAGGCCAAGGCAGCACGAGGAAAATGCTGTGGGCAGAAGGGATGGAGAACAACCCTCACTGAGGTCTCCCCGAGATGCTGTCAGCTGCTCTCTGGGCGGCTTTGGGACAGCATAGGGCCACCTGCAGCACACGCAACCCTCACTGTGACACTGCCGAGCATCGGATGGGGACAGGGGGTGTGGGGAGGACAGCATCTCCAGCCACGAGCAGCCCCCGTCCTGCAGGGCCCTGCATCTCATCGCCAGCCACTGCAGGTGGGGAGCATGCCCTGGGACTACCCAGAAATGTGAGCATTGGCAGGGAAAATAAGGATAAAAGAAATGTGCAGGTGGCCGCAGGTGCAGCCCTGCACACGGGACGCAGGGGCAGTGTCCCCGGTCCCCGTGCAGAGCACGGTGCAGGCGGGCGTTCTCCTCCTAGGGATGAAACTGCTCCGTGAAACATGAGCAGGCTCCGGAGACAGGTTAGCTAATCTGGTGTGGAAAAGCTGTCAGATTTGGCCAAGGGACAGAGCCAGCTTTATTTATTTTTTAACGCAGTGGGTGGTGTGGGGAAGGCTGCTTGGAAGCTTCGTTCAGGGTTAAAAAAAAAAAAAAAAAAAAAAAAGACAAAGAAAAAAACCACAAGACCTGCCTCTTCAGCAGGTTCCCTCCTAATGCCAAAGGGAGGCCAGGCCAGCCCGCAGCTGGGAACCTCTGCGTGCACAAAAAGCCAGGGGGAAACAACCCGGGTGGGTGCGCAGAGGCTCGTGGCCAGGGAGCACGGCAGTGACGGGCCCATCTCGCTCCTCACCCAGCCACGGACAGCAGCTCTTTTCCGTGACACAGGACCGGGGTCTCAGAACACATCTGCGCCAGTCCAGGGCTTCCCCAGGGCTTGGAAGCCCATGGCACGATCTTACGGGCTCTGCGTGAAACCTGCACACCCTGACCGAGGACCCTGGGTCCTACTCCAGTAGGTAAACCATAAGCAGTAAAAGCTGCTCACACCATCTGTATTTTAAACTGAACAAATTCAATTGCTTTAACTAATGTGATTTTAATACAGTTACACTGCCCACAGCACCTTCAGCATCCAGTCTAGAACTGCAGCAGTGGGATGTGACGAGTTAGAAGTCAAAGAAGCTATCAGTGAGGCGAGAGCCTGCCCGCTGCCATAGGACCGATGCCCTCCCACCACCAGTGTGCCAGTTTTGCACGTGGCAACTCCACCGGTTCCACTTCACGGAGACTTCTGCGGAAATGCTTTCCTGGCTTGGCTTCCCGCTGCTGAACAAGCGCTGGTCCTGTTCGAAGCTGCAGGTTCAAGCTAACCGCCAGCCATTCTGAAACGCATCCAGAACTGTCTCGTTTCTACCTACTAAAACATAAATCAGTCCTCGCTCCTGGACCGCAGCCAGGCCTGAGGTCTGCGGCGAAGCCTTTGGGATCCATCGGGAAAGTTTCCCGCGACAGTTTTAAGCTCGTTTGGCCAGATCCACAAAGGTATTTGGGAACCTAACGCTCACTGAGATCGCCGGTACCTGAGCACCCAAATCCCCCCAGGAAGGTGATCTCCTGCAGGCAGCCGCCCCGGCCTTCCTGAGAACAACACCGAGCGCTGCGTTGGGTTTTGAAGCAGAAGCTGAGCTGGTGCCTCGCTTTGCCCTGTGCTTCCACGTCTCCCGGCCCTCTGCATCCCCAGCTTGCTGGCGAGCATCCCCGCGCACAAGGGACCGCGTGCCCCAAACCCATCTGCCACTGGACCCCCGTCCCCGGCGGCGACGGGCAGCAGGACGGGGCAGGAAGCCAGGACACCACAACAGCCGGGTGCTGCTGCCAGCAGCTTCCACAGCCCAAACCAGAGCCTGAGCTGTAGGACTCGGCCCAAGGGAGGAAGGGCACCATATTGGTGCAATTACCTGGGTTACACACATCTCCGCGGGTGCCCGCCGTGCCCACCGCCAGGCTGGGTTCGGTAGCTGGCAGGTGAGCGGCACCAGCTGCGGCTCCGGCTCTCGGCGGGGCACGGAGCAGGTGTGGGAGCAGCCCCGCGAGCGGCTGCGGTGCGGGGAACCGGGGCTGCTTGCCCATGGGGGGAGACAGCAATGCCGCAGCTGTGCACAGGCAGGGGGTGCACAGAGATGCGGCGGTGCCCCCCGAGGCGTCTCCCCAGTGATGTCCCCGACACCTCGAGCAGGCGATGGCGTGGCTGCTGCATCCTCCCTGTTTGTGAGAAGGGCACCGGTGCTGCGGGTTGGAGCCTCTGGCCCTGGCTGTGGGTTCAACAAGGGAAGCTTTGAGTTAAGCCCTCAGCCCGTAACAGTCACTGACCCTGCACCCAGGCAGACCCTGTGCCCTGCAGAGCCCGCGCTACCTGTGAGAGGGTTCGCAACAGCTCAGGGCTCGAGGGGCTCGTGTCCCCTCCCCGCCTCTGTCAGCGACAAACAATCCCATCCGGGCTGCTTGGTGCTGCTCTTGGGCAGAACGTTGTCATGCTGCCACAGAAAAGCTCTTGTTGCGATGGAAAACGTATCCAATTTTCCACAAAAATGAAAAAACAACAACAAAAAAAAAAACCCATCTGTGTCAAATTTGTAATACAGCCTCGGGGAAGATGGGAAACAAATTTAGCTCTTTTTTTTTTTTTTTTTTTTTACTATCAGAAAAAGCCCCGTTTCCTGGCAAGGAGCGCAGGCGAGCTTCGCCCCGAGCTCAGCAGTGCCGTGCGGGGCCGTGCCGGGGACAAGGGGCATCCCGCATCACCCATCTGCAGCATCCACTGAAAGGAAGGGGGAACCAGCCCCGAGGGGCTGCCCAAGGGCTCCCCTCCCTCGCAAGCAGTTGAGCCTCTTCCCTGCATCCATGGGACTTTTCTCACCCACCTGCAGCCCGCCCCACGTGTGCCAACAACCGCTCCCTCCTTGGAGAAGCCTCAGAAAGGCAGCCAAGCCCACAGGGGTGGCTCTGGTGCCCCCCGGGCTGCATCCGTCCCTCTCGCCTGGCACTGGGGGGGTCCTGCTGGTCCCCAGTGCAGGAAATCCCTGCCCTCCCAGCCAGGCTATTTGCAGGTCCCCTGCCATCCCAAACCAGCCCAGCAATGGGGCCTGGGGGCTCCACCAGACCCCAGCAGTGGAGCCAGACTCTTGGCCCTCCCCACGTCCTCCCTTCCCCGGGAACAACTGGGAATTCTCTCACAAAGCATTTCGGCACTGGAAAAGCATCAGTTTGTGGCAACCGGAGCTGTTTGTGGGAAAGGACTGGATTTTTATTATTTTTAGCCTGGCTTCCTAAGGAAATGTGGCTTAAGCAATCACACGGTCTGTCTGCCTATCCGCCCGCCTGTCTGCTGGTCTTCCCCCGGCCGCGTCTGATCCCACCGGCCCATTCCAATCTGATTTGATGGAGAAGGATCAAAACTAGGAATTTTACGCATTTCCAGGAAAAGCTGCAGCCAAGCAGGAGCCATGACCCTGACAGCTGCCCTTGGCTCGGGGAAAGGCAGCTCCAGCACGGCCCCATCAGGAAAACACCACCAGGAAAGCGCTTTGCTGGCCTCATCCCACGCACAAGACACGGACGAGCATCCCAGCACGCCCAGCCCCGTGTCCTCATGCTGTCACGGTCCCCAGGAGCACCGCAGCTCTGCCCAGCCCTGCGGGACCAGCCCTGGGCAGGAGCAGACCTGGCAGCAGGGCACAACACCATCTCCATCAGCAGCGACAACACGTGCGAGCAGGATGGACTCGCCCGGCCCTCACCCCTGGGCAGAGGAGCAGCAGCAAAGAAAGGGCATTTCTTCACAGCCCACAAAGCTTTGGGAAGAGGGAACCTCCAGCGGCACAGGAATTCAAAGGCTACATTATTTGCTCCCGAGTTATTATGTGCCATCATGTGTACTCAAGACAGTCTTAAGCCTTCAGAAGCCGGTGGCCAGCGGAGCAGCGAGGGCTGAAGCGCAGCAAGCTGTCAACAGCAGAAAGCTGCTATTCATTTGGCCCCCATAGAGGAGAGGAGCAAATCCTGCCCAGCCTTTTCCACTGGTGCAGGGACAATAACGCGTATTTCATTTCACTTGGCCTGCTTCCAGCCATCAACTTTTACGTGCTTCCAGGAAGCGAGGGGCTGACTTTTATTTCTAAGTTTGAAAACCTTCCCAAAGGCCAGCACACAGCACACATTGACCTCCCTGTTTATGTTTTTGTTTTTTTTTTGTTATTTGTTTTTTGCAACATCCGAGCTGCCCGTAAATAAGGCATCTCCCCAGGACAGGGCTGGAGGGGCACGGGCACTGCGGGGTGCTCCACAAGTGCTCAGCTCTTCGCTCAGAGCCTGCAGTTGTCACACCTCAATTTATCAGCAGTGATAATAATTATCAGCAAAGACAATAATTTATCCTCATGCGCCAGAGGCCCCTCCTGGCTCAGGGCCGGGCAAAGCAGGCTCGCAGTGGGCAATTTGGATGGTGCTGGGCTCTGGTGGCAGCAGCACCGTGGGATGGGCACAATCTGGGACTTGCAGCATGGGGACGGAGAGTGCAGACAAACCCGATGCAGGTCGATCCCGTACCCCAGCGCTGGGCATGCAGAGCCCCAGGACACGCAGCGCCAAGGCCTGCAGGGAGAGACGGACAGACAGAGGGACACGCAGCGCTCAGCCCCGAGACAGACCCGTTTGCAGTCGCTCAGCTCCAGGTTTCCATCCCCTGCTTTGTCCTCGGATGGACGGACGGACAGATAGACCCGGACAGAGCACCTTGGGCACGGAGCTGCAGCCCCGCAGCTCCTGGCTCAGAGGCGAAGCCAGGCTAAGAGCTGAGCAGGATGCACCCAGTACAGCACCCACTGCCGGGACACATCCTGCTCCAGCATGAAACTGAGCCCGGTGAAAAAGCAGTTCGGAAAAGTCGCCTTTCTGTAAATTGATTTTCCTTGTTCTGTCAGTAGCTTTAAAGGAAAAACAATACAAACAAAACAACAACAAAAAAACACACCACAAAGCAACACAAAACAAGACAAAAACTTCTTTAGGCATTTCAGAATAGTTTCTCTTAGTTATCATGAAAATTTAGCTCAGAAACGTGTTGGGTAAAACGTTCAATTCCCCACAGCCTAGAGAGCCTCATCAAAAATCCATTTGAAGTGTTACTCTCAAATCCCTCATGGCAATGGGATATTTTAAGGTCAGTTAAACTTATTATTCACTCAAGATTTTCTTTCAGGTTCCTGCATATTTTAAACAGATTTTCCCCCATCTCCAACCCAACTGTGTTACAAAAACCCTTTCCTTTCTTTTTTTTTTTCTTCTGAAAAGAAAAGAAGTTGTCAAAAGAAAAGATACTAATCAGAAACAGCTTCTGAAGTCTTACAACCCACTACAGTTTGTACTTGTTACCAAAAAACATTGATGCTCTCTCCAGATCCCTAAATCCCTTGACTTTTAAAATGTTGAATGGAGCTGTGCTTGAAAAAAAAAAAAAAAAAGAAGAATTAACTCAAATTTGTTTTTTTCTTATTTGCATTTCATTTTCCTTGAAACACAGTTTATATGTTGTTTTTTTTCTCCCTCAAGTTGCGCAAGGAAAGGAAGTTCCTTCAAGAACTGCAACCTGCATTATTTTTGGAATACTTCAGGTTTCCACCTTATTAGAATTGCAGTTTCTGTTCCTATCATGCTCTTCATCTCATGGAACACTAGGACTTATTATTTTCTAAATCGCCATCACCCCACGATCCCAGTTTCTCCCCTCTGCAGCGGGAGGAGCACACCCCTCTTCCAGGGGCTGGATCTGGCCCTGCGCAGACAAGCTGGGGCTCTGCACCAGTTCCACAGGCCCAAAGTAACAAGTGTTTTAGCAAAAATACAACTACTTTTACAAGTGGCCACAGAGAAACCCTGCAGACGATTACAAGGTACTGAGGCAGTAAAAAGATCAGTGTTCCCCTGAAACACAAAAGTCAGATTTCTGCTCAAAAACTTCCTGGTTTTGAAACACTAAATTCAAGGTTTTCCTCAGAAGTTCTTTGCTTTCTTAATTTGTCAAAAATAAATAAATAAATAAAAGCAAAATCCTGCTTTGGAGAAAATGGGGCTTTTGACCACAACAAAGCAAACTGTACAGTGACCCGGACTGAACCTGCAGCTCCTGCCTCACCCCAGCACCTCTCACCTGGAGACCAGCACCATAGGGAAACACACCTGCGGTGGCATATGTGTGGGGACAAGCTGGGTCCCCTTCTGTGCTCAGCACCAACAGCACACCTGGGCTGCTGCGCAGGGCACAGCGCAGGGCTCCACCACCTGTAGAGCTGGCTGCTGCCCGTGGCAGAGCACAGCTCCACTCCATGCTGCAACGTCTCCTCTCCTGGTCCTGCCAGCAATACTGCTCGGTCAGCATTTTCCATCTCATTTTGGCACCTCAGGATCTACTTGGAAACCCAGGGAGCCAACCAGTGGCTAACCTCACAGCAGGGACCAGGAGGCAGGTTCCTGTCCTTGCACACACACACACACCCCATCCACCTCCTGCACTACTTCATCCCCCTGCTAGTAAGAAAGTGACTCAGTGGGTCCCGAGGACCCATCCCCAGGAGCACAGTGAGCACCTTCATCTCCAAAGCCCTCCAAACACATCCCCCCTCCTCCCTTTCCCCACATAATGTGTGGTTCAGCCAGTGCCAGGGAGATGGCACCTGGTAAGAGACAGTTTCCAACCCTCTCCCAGGAAAGACGATGGCTGCGATGCGATCGGTTTGAGCCAAGCTCCTCTGTTGGGTCACGCATTTGGTAGGAGCCAGAGGAGAGGCAGCGAGTACCAGAGCCAGCTCTGCTCCCGTGCGGCAGCTGGAACAGCGCCTGCTTGTCCCAGGCACAGCTCCTGCGACTTCAGTGTTTGGGGCTGCTGCTCCAGAGCCTGACTTCAACCCAGCCAGGTCGGCGTGAATTGGATGCAGGATGCCCCCCAGGCACTGCTGAGCTGGTTTTGGACCCGTTAATGCACGTGGGATCGGGGAGCCACGAGGCATTTCCAAAGCTCCACCTCCCAGGCACGGAGGAGACACCCTCACAAATCACTGGCTGCTCCCTGAAAGATGCTCAGAGGTTATACCCCAGATAATAATTCCATAAATTTGTGAAGGTCACAAACAATATTAAATGTTCTACGTGAAGCCAAGAGTAATGCAGCCAGCACAGGAGGCAAATTGAGCAGAGAGGAAAAGACTGCAAGTGCCCGTAATCTTGCTCTAGAGAGCAAAGAGTTTAGAAATTATTAAACAGTTCCTAGCATTTCCAGCCATCTGGCCTGCATTTCTCCATTTATTCAATCAGACATATGCTGCTTTTATCCCCACAACTGCCAGCTCTCCCCTGTGCTCTGAAAACATGTGCATCCTCCATCCTGCTCGCTGTCAGCACAGCACAAAGCACAGGCTGTGCGTTCCACACACAGTGCGGGCTCCTAACAAGTGAACATGCCCATCACAGCCACTTCCACCAGCACATTTCTCCCACTTGTACCCAAAAATCAATGTTTGCACAAAAACAAGGCAGCCTTGGCAGCCTGAGACGGAGTTTTGAGTTGGAAACCCCACTTGTGCCAAGCAGCAGCAGCCCCCTGAAGCCCGCAGCACCAGGTCTGGCAGCAGGTGTAGAGAAGCAGAGCCCATGAAGGTTCCTGTGCCATTCTCCTGGGGGACATCACCGCCTGCTTATGCCAAAGCACGAACACGCACTGCCCTGCTGCCCAACCACCCTACGTGCAGGCCCTGCAGCACACTAACAAGTGCAACAGCGTGCCCAGGCCGCCCCTGCTAGGTGTAGTCCCACAGAACATCTTCTCTGATCAGCCCACCCTTTGGACCTCTCACTTCCAGCCATGATTTCTTCCCTGTAACAAGCAGAAGACGTGTCCAGGGGGATCAGAAGCCAGAAGTGCAAACAACGGATGGAAAGGGACAAGGAGGCCTGTGGCACCACAGGGCAGCGCCAGCAACGCAGGCTCCCACTGTCCAAGCCCATCGCGGCCCTGGCCACTACAGTCTTTGGAGGGCAAGAGGAGTCCCCACAGCATGCTCAGGGACGTCTGCTCAGACCCACGAGCCACAGGGGCTGTTTTGGAGCTGCAGCCACCACTGCTCCCTGCCCAGCAAGGAGATGGAGCTGCTGGCTGAGACCAGGCCTCGCTTGCTGACAGACACCCGCACGGCAGCCCCAGCTCTCCTGCCACCTGCGCCAGGCCTCTTGTCCTGCAGCCAAGCACTTCTTCGTCTTCATGGGATGCCACCGCCACGCCAGCAGTGCCTGCACATTCCTCCTTCACGAGGCTTCCCTGAAGGCCACCCCTCCAGCAGGAACAGTGCTCTTCGAGCCCACAGCATGGCAAGGAGTGAATTACGTTTGCTCACACACTGTCCAGGGGCTTGGGTATCAGGCCAAGTGTTACCAGATGTGCAGGGATCTCTGTCAGAGTGATCTGCAGGCTCGAATGCCTGTTTGGATATTTAATATGTTGGTATCTGGGGTGCGAGGGTCAGAGCTGGGGGTTTCAATGCAGATGTTACACATCTTTTCTACTCTTACCATCACCTTTTAATAACACCATAAATCATCAGGCACTTCTCAGGTGACCACGTAATTGCTCATTTGTGTATCCGAGCAAGCTTATCTGGCCTCTCACTCCTTGCTGCCATAAAAAAACTGCCAGCAAAGGAGACCCGCTGGGAGCAAACTGCAGCTACGGGGCTTTTCGTGCCCCATCTCTCCTTCAGCAAATCATCTCCTGGCATATGTGCTTCAGATGCATCGTGGCAGCGCAAGAAAGAGACAAGTAACTGATACGGGAAGATTAAAAAAAGGTTGGATCAGTCTGTTCCTAATGGGAGCCTTGCTGCAGCCCTTTGATTGCAGCAGAAATAAAAGATGGAAATTCACTGGAGGCAAAGGAATTAATTAAAAGGAGAATAAAGGAGCATCGGTCTGTTGGAGTCCTGGCATCAATTCTGAGACTAGTTTTGAAGTGGCAACAGTTTTACTTGTTCTTTAAAGTTGTTCCTCTATGTCCTGCACGGTGACTTGGGGAACTAATGTGCAGCACGTGCGGTGCCTTTTGCCAACAGCCTTTGGGGACGAGGCAGCTCAGCTGGTGCAGGGCCCGCGGCCACAGCACCCAGCCCCTGCCCCGGCAGCCTCCCCCTTCTGCGTCCAGCGTCCTCCTCAAACCCCGGAGACGAGGAGGAGTTGCAGAAGCTGTGTGCCTCTGCGAGGCCTGTTCAGGACCTTACACCACCATCCAGCACTGTGCTGCTCCGAACCGCTCGCTCCTGCTCCACGGAGAGGCACAAAGCATGGTGGAGCCACTGGTCGCTAGCGCTCATCTTGGGCTTGTAAGCTGTCTCTGGATGGCTTCGTAACTGCATGAAATAACTGCAGAGGTGCTGCTGTAGGTGAGAACGCTAAGCAACTTCAGCTCAATCACAGCTCATGTTCCAAGATTTATGGGATTGTCTTCAAACACAAGTTTGCACATACGTACAGACTACGGTCCTTTACAGCTTTCTTCTGGTTCCTGAGCCCTCGTGTTTCTCACCTTCAGGACACACTTCAGGGAAGAACTGAGGCTCTCCCCCATCCTATGACTCCAGGAGCTATGGCTTTAATGGTACTTCTTTCTGTCATGAACTTACCTCCAACTTCACTTGAAGCAAAGCTTTGAGGGCTGTTTTCAGATGGGCTAAAGGCAGCCCTTGATGCGACTAGCACATAAAGTCAGCCTTAAGCTCCTTTTATTTTAATTAACGTTTGCCTAGAAACAGGTTTAGAAGAGATCTTGCCCTAACAGAATGTTTTATGCTAAATTGCTTTATGCTATTAATCACTTGCTCAAGTTTCACACTCTGTAGTTCAAGTTCTACAAACCTTTTATGCGATAGAGACCTTAGAGAGAGCCCTGGTCTGTCCTGCCCTTGCACACTTCCCAATACACTCTGAAGTGGAGGAATATTAATTTGGAATATACACAAGACCAGAACTGAACAAGGCAGTCCCTTGTGACCCACGGAACAAGAGCAGCTCAAACCGAGAGCGCTGCAGGCGAGGACGAGGCGGCCGGGCTCCACGGCGCCCAGCTCCGTGCCAGGAAATCAGGCGGCAGCGCTCAGGGACCCGCTGGTGCAAGGAGCCAGCCACCACCTCCAGCATCCCACTGCCAGGGTTCCTGGGGCCAGGGATGCCCCTGGGGTCTCCAACAGCCCGGGCAAGAACCAGGCTGCGTTTCATGCCTGGGGATGAGAAGCAATCAGCCCCTCTCCAACAACGGCACCTCGGCGCCGTGGCACCAGCTGGGTCCTGCCTTGCCCGGACCAGGCGCTGGGATGCTCCCAGCCAGGCCCTTCCCTCCCTCACCTTGATGCAGAATGCTGCCCTGGCAGCACCACTCACCCTCCCTGCAGCAGGATCAGGCCCTGGGGACGCCCCCCTCCCTCCTCCTGCTGGGAGCAGCCCAGACCCTGCCCGGCAGCCCCTTTGGGAAGGGCCAGCACCAGCAGTAGCTCCACATCCCAGCGGCAGCTGAGCGGATGCAGGTTGTCACACTGGGTCTCTGACACCGCGGGGGACGTTCAACCCCCTTCCGGCCCCCAAAACAGGCTTTTCATGGAGACAAACGATCCCTTCCCTCAACAAAACCTAAACTCTGAGGCCAAAGCACTTGGCAGCGACCCTTTGAAATTTTTCCTCATGGCTTGTGTGGCTTAGGAACATGACTTTCTGCAGTATAAAGGCAGCCGGAGGAAGCGGCCGATGCTCTTGTTGAAGAATAATCATCCCTCCCCGGCTGGTGCCAATCGCACGGAGCCCCCGTGGAGCTGTCACTCGGAGGGACGGCGCTGGCAGCCCCGGCAGCACCCAGCTGCGCTGGCCGGGGACCTCGGCAGCTATCGACAAGTGCCAGCAGTGAGGGATGTGCTGATGAGCCCTGATCAATGCACAGTGAAGGAAGCCCCTTCAGCCGCCACGGCAGCCCCAAGTGCTCCCAGTAATTGGAGGATTTCTTCGGCTCCACTGTTATTGATGTTTTTCCCCGTCAGGGTGCCAGCAGGGTATGCTGCCACTCGGAGCTATGGGAGAGCTGAATGGCACAAGCAAGGTTGGTAACAGTGGCATGGCACACAGCGCAAAGCATCCAGAGGGAAAAGCAAGGGAAACCTTCAGGGCACCGCCAGCAGCTGGAAAAGTGCTCCAACGTTAGGAGAGATGCTGGAGCTGCTCTTGCTGGTTTAGGGTCCAGCCCAAAACCTGGCTGCACATGGCCAAATAGCATCCAAGGAGCTACGTAAAAATATGTAACTCTCACATTGGACCAGACACACAGCAGATATATTTCAGTGTCCTGCCCTGTGGGTGCAGAGAGGCAGAGGCAACAAAAAGAGGCTCCTGGCACCACCGCCCTCATTTAGAGCAGGGAAAGGGGACTCTGCCCCCTGGGCCCCAGCTGGTCACCACCTTCCTCTGCCATGGCTTTTGCTCTGTGGGCTTAATTTTACCAGCAGCAGCAGCAGCAGGTCCTGCCCTCGGCCGGGCGCAGGCAGCTCAGCCCCCAGGACCAGGTTCTGGGATGCTGTGGGCTCTGGAGCAGCTGGGAGATGCAGGAGGGCTCCGGCAGCATGGCCCTGGCACCGCTGCACCCCGGCAGGAGGCAGAGCTGAGATGTGGCCCCTGGGGACAGGACCCGTCACGTTCCCTGTGCGTTCCCATCACTCAGCGCCCGCTCCCTCCCCTGCACAGCGCGGTGCCTGCTGACAGTGGCTGCTAGCTCACAGCTGGGCCAGCCCAAGGGGCGCGTGGTGGCCGGGCACGAGATCACAAATTCTCCAACACGACCGCCCAAATGCCCCCTGTGCAGCCACGGGTGCACGTAGGTGTGCATGAAAAGACGGAGCTGTTCGCGCTGCTTAGGGACCGAGCAATAAATCGATAGCAAAGTGGCCAGCCCTTCCAGCAGCAAGGATGCTTAACAAGGTCACATCCTTATTCTCTCCAGACTAATGAGCGGAGATTACTAATAAGACCTCGGTGACAAGTGGATGTATTAATGTAATTCACTCCTGCCTGTAATCAATTTGCTGTGTTAAAATCCGCAGCTCCTTCTGACACTGAGATCCCCCGTGCTGCCCCCAGCCACCGCGGGGCTGCTGGCTGGAACGCGGAGCCGTGTCCGTGCCGGGCTGTGCCATTTTTTGCAAAATCACTCTGAGAGGAGCCCAGCTGCAGGAGTTCAGTGCAACTGGTTAGGAGATGCAGATTTCAAACATTTTGCTCCACATTTCAGACGTGAGCAGCGTTGGTCAGAGCGCTTTGTGCGCTGCTGTGCTGGGCGATGCGTGGCAACCCCGGCTGCCAGGCGAGCAGCGCGCGCTGGAGCAGGGATAGATGCTCTTTTTGGTCTCTGGCTCTCCAGCACCTGGCACGTGGCAAAGCCTGGGTTTCCTGCACACAGTCATCGCTCTGGTCCGCAAATAGCAGTAGTCCTCGGGGTCAGGCATTTACAACCTGTACACTGGGATCGCTTGCATGTTCAGGCTGGGTTAGCTGGACACGCTGCCTCCGTGCCCCAATGACAGCAGAGTGGTCTGATTGACTGCAATATTCACCATTTGCATTTCAAATGACTCTTCAGATCAAGAGTGACTCACTTAAGAGATGCATGAATAATTTTGAAGACGCTTAGACTCCTGTGATCTGCGAGCTGTCCCCACCCGGAGGGAGAAGGAGGCCAAATTGAATTAGCTGCTGTAAATTTTTCGCCAAGGACCATCCCCACAAAACGTGAGCACGTGAAATGTGAGCAACCGAGAGCGTGCTGAGTCCTGGGCAGCCACACTGCGAGACCAGAGAGTGCGTTGGGGACCCCAGCTGCAAAACCAGTCCCTGCCTGCACAGCACGGGCAGTGCCCCTCACACTGGGAGGCCAGAGGCGTGATGCCCGCGAGTTTGGGCAGAGCCCCAGTAACAGAGCGGTGCAGGATCAGGCCTCCTCCTCTGAGCCCAGCTGCAGCCAGCTGCCATGTATTTCTCGCGTGCAGCCACCACGATTTTCAAAGCCCTGCAGAAAGCTGCTCACAATATCCCTTTTCTCCTCACTCGATACATTTATAAACAAACGCGCCAGAAAAATGCGGTGGGAGGAGAGCAGGGGCTCCCACAGCACCGCCAGCCCCTCGCCGCGCCCCCGGGCACAGGCGCTGGTGGCGTTGGAGCTGCGAGGGCTGCGAGCACCCCGGGCACCCCGCAGCCGGCTTCTTGCTGCGGGGCTGGATGCCTGCAGGAACCCGAGCCCGCCGTGGTGCTCAGCCCTTTGGCCACCCCCGGGCAGGGAGCGGAGCGTTGTCCCCGGTGTCGGCTCTCGCTCCGGGGCAGAGCACGGCCCTGCAGGAAAGAAACGGGAGCATCGGGCTGCCGCCGAGCAGCTCTGTAAGCAGGCGGATTTCCAAAGCCCTTTGAAAAGCCATTTAGAGCTAAGTCCTGGTATTAAACCTGGCCTTTCATTAGTCAGGTTTTCAATCTCTACCAGAGCCCGTTTCAGTGAAAAGTTTTTTAAAAGGTCAGGAAGAAGCTTTTAAGCATATTTGCCAATTAACTATTGTAACTCCCTCCTCGACTGGATGCGAGCTGCCCGCTTCCGTCTCCAGGGACGGTAATTACTGTTTGGTAAAAAGCTTTGAACACCCCTAAGTAATAGTCTCTCCTTGCATAAAAGCACCCTAAACCCCCTGGCCTTTTCCACCTTCTGTCACAATCCGCGTCTAAAAATAATCTGGAAGAAAAAAAAAACAGAATGCTCTTAAGAAGAAACCCCCGTGGTGCTGAGCGAGGCTTCGCTGGGTGTCGGCACAACGCGATGCACGCTGCAGGGCACGCCGCTGCCACAGGGTTCCATGCAAAGTTGCCAAAACAGGGGACAATTTGCAATACAGATGGGGGCCTGGGGACCCTGCCTGTCCCAAGCAGGGTGGGTAGGAAGCACAGCAGCCCCCCGCAAGGGGTGTTTGCACAGGCTGCCCCTGCAGCCCCCTGGCCTCATCTGGAGCGTGGCCAAGGCCGCCAAAGCCCCACATTAGCACCCCAAGCCCCTCACATTGCCACAAATGCTTTTCCAGCCCCTTGGCAGTTGCACTCCTAGAAACCCATCCGCTTCCACTGCTGCCCATGAATATTTCTTACATTCAGCCTCAAAAGTTCTCCGGAGTTACAAGGGGGTAATAAAAAATGTCCACATTTATGTGCTTAAATGTCCAGCCCCTGAGGTTACAAAAGAGTAACTGGGGAACCCAAGGAAAGGGCCGTGACCGAGGAAGTGTTTTTCAAAGACACTGATTCATACAATATTCATTTTTTAAAACAGTTCCAGGATTTCTAGGTGCCCAGCCCTATCTATTTATTCAAGCAGCCTGGGACAGCAACGCTGGCATACTTGAAATCTTTTAGAAACTCGGGTTACTTCTACACACTCCAGTGCACAGCATGTATATAAAACCACCATTTACTTAAAAGAGACAGCACCAGAGAAAGAATTCCTCAGTCGGGAAGACCACGACTCGTTACACTCCACGAGTCACAGCGTCTATCAGAAAACCCGGGGCCAAGACTAACACGCAGCTTCAATCACTTGCGCCTGGCGCTATCTCCACAGCACGGAGCAGCCAGCCCGAGCTGAGCCTCGCAGCCTCAAACCCTGATGCTCAGACCTGCCCGCACCAGCGAGCAGCACCACACAGGCTCCAGCAGGATGCGGGTGGGAGCAAAGCCCTGAGCTGGTGGCCAGCGGTGGCCTGGAGCTGGTAGCCAGGGGTCCCTGCTGCTCCTTGCCCAGCGCAGGGTGGGCCAGGAGAAGATCCCGAGGCAGCAGGAGCCCAGCCCAGCCCCGCTGCCCTCAGTGGTGGCTGCCTACGAGCGCTTTAAACGTTTTCAAATGTTAATTCCTCATCGTGGCAATAAAAGCTATTTTTAATCCCACGTGAAAGCACTTTGCAGCAGACCTAAGTCTGCACGTATCACGCAGTGCATGCGACGCGCTGCTGCAACCAGGCAGCCGTGGGACGGGGCACGCGGTGGCGGGGGCCGACCCATCCTGCTGCTAGCACAGCGCCTGCTCCCTCCTCTTGGCGAAGAGCTGGGGCTGAAGCATTGCCTCAACAGCCAGCAATACAGCAGGGACACAGAGCCCCGTACACGTGGACATGTTTTTCTCCATCTAACGACAAATCTGAACTATCTTGCGCCAAATAAAGCATTAAAATATCTTCTTTGTAGTTAGAAAATTGCAGCTTTTCCTCAGCTTTCCTGCATTTTTTTTTCTTTTTATTTTAGGATTGCTCTTAATCTTTTAAACATGGGGGTGAGGACAGAGGAAGCGGATACAAAAAGGCCCTGTTTTGCAACGAAAACCAAAAAAAGAAATGAGAGATCACAAAATCAGAGTAGTAAACCCAAGAAGCGCGCTCCAGGACTGAGTTTCTGCAAACGCACGAAGGAAAAACAAGGGCCACTTTGAGGCGCAGAGTGCTGAAACGCGAGTCCATTAGGAGAGCAGATTAACTGGCGTCAATGAATAAAGATAATGTCCCGGAGCAGCTCTCAGTGCATCGCCATCTGACTCCTCGCAAGATCCCTTTGTCTCTTGCCACCTATGTGTTTCTTAAATGTGCCTGTGAAAAGCTCTGCCTGGAAGGGGATCCGAGCTTCGTGCCAAAACGCAGCCTGGTGACTCCCGAGTAGCCCCCACGCCCGGGTTTTATTCAACAGCTTGTGCTATAGAGTGTCTTGATCTGTCTGTACAACCACAACACACACAAAACCCCCTCAAGGCATCTACTTAGCTCTACTTTTCAGCTGCCAATAACACTCACAGCAAAAGTCAAAAGAGCAGCGCCGGAGCCGCGTCCCTTCCCTGCCGCTCAAAGGCTCCAAGGCTGCAAGGTCCGGAGATAACAAAGTCCGGCTCAAGAAATCCTGGGCGCCTTTCAAGAACGTTATTAGCTTCCATGAATGGGCTCGAAGGGGGGAAAACATCGCATGTGGCAGCTTTTGCTCCCCGTCCACCTCGGCCAGGCGCACACACATGCTCCCAATCTGGGACGCCCTCTGCGCAGCCCGGCATCCATCGGCTGCTCGATGCATGCACAGAAGCACAGCGCGAGCGTGACAAACCACATGAAGGGTTCCTCCCCCCGCAGCCCCCAGCATGCAGACCTGCACGCGCTGCAGCCCGTCAAAAGGCAAACCGAGGAGGAATCGTTGCAGCCAGCCGCAGAGGAGCGCAGCGCCGGGCTGCTCGGCAGTGCTGGCCATGCCCACCCAGCTGTGTGCCGCCGCTGCGGAGCTCGAGCCTTAACACTCACATGGAGGCATTTGCCAACTGTTACCAGCAAACCCACACTGGATAGATTTATTACCTCTGCCCCAATGTGGAAGAAAATGAGGAAGGAATTGCAATTCCTATGAAATCCAGCATGCACCATCACGCAGAGCGCAGTTTCGCGGAGCACAACGCCAACGGCCGCTTTCGTGCGACGCGCTGGGCTCAGCGATGCGAACGGCCACCGGGAGCCCTGGCCCAGCCCTCCGGCTGTGAGGCGCTTTCTTTAGATATTGGGTAAAAACAGGAAGAGGAGACGGGGAAGAGAGGACTCAGATCATAAATCATACAAGGAAGTACAAGACAGAGCAAAGCTGCCTGATGGAGCTGCTACCACTGCAAAGAGTCAGTGGACGGAGACAAGGGAACTTTGTACGAGCGACAGCAGAGTGAGTGCTCGCAACGTGCATTCCCCCAAACTTCCTTTCATGCAAAACCACATCCGCAAAGACCATTCCCTGCACCGCCTTCATGCCCCACGCCTGCTCTTGTCCCCCCTTCCTCACGTCCTTTTCCCAGCAGCACCAGAACCGCAGAGGCTGCGCTGAGTTAGGTGCGGGACAGACGGATGCTGGTTGCGGGCACAGCCGCATTGGGCGGCCGAGTGGGAAATGAGGCTGGTTCTGGTAACTGGGAAGGCAGTGGGAGGTTCCCAGCTGTGCCCTGACATGGGCACCACAATGAGAAAATGCCCCCAGCTCCGACCCCAGCCTCCACAAGCACCACTTGGCTTATGGCCGTGGCAGCCTGCAGCCGCTCAGCCCGCTGCGAGCACAACTTTTCTATATCCACGCAAGCAAGGGCAGGATCAGCCCCGTGCCATCACACCGAGCACCGCTTCACATGCTTGTGATGAATTTTGAAATACCACCAGGAAACGTCTCAGATTCGGTTCTTACATTTGCCTTTGCCCACGCTGCCACAAAGTGGAGGGGCGGGCAGCCAGCGGCAAGGGGCACAGCACCACGCCAGCTTCCCCGGCAGGACGCTCGCGCTCCCAGCACCGCTGCATAGGAGAGGAGCACGCCCACGGATATCCCTCCCGTTCTCTTTTTATTTGGGTTTACCCTAAGCAGCACCAAGTGCCAAAAAAGTTAAAACACTGTTTTGCTTTAGGATAAAATTTCACTTCATGCTTGGATTATCCATTAGGTAATTTATGTTGCAGGCTAGAGAAGGTGTTTAATCTTCTTATAATTAGCTAAACTGATAGTAACTCAAGGAATTTCAGATGAGATGCTTGCTGCTTTTACCGAGTATTTTCGTCATACCAGCAAAATGAACTATTTAAAAAAAAAAAAAAAAAAGGAAAGGAGGGTTTTGAGCTATTTCAAATTTAAATAAAATAAAACGCTCCAGTAAGAACAAATGGTTTCAGTCAGTGACTTACATTATAATGTAAACTACTCGGCACCCACAAGAAGATACTCCTTCCACAGAAGCAAAATCCCTATGGGATTAAACTATGAAGAAAGAAAATTCTGTGGCAATATTTCTAAGTTTTTGTTGTCGTTGTTGTTGTTTTTTCCTTCTTCTCCCTTTTTTCTCCTTACATTGACTTAAGACAAGCAACGACCTACAGGTGCCTTCAGGCCAAATATCCTGGCATGAGAAGCAGTTGGTGTAATTTTGGTTTCCTAGCACATTCAAATATTTTAAAAATGTTTACACCACTTTGAGATAATCATTGGAAAAACCTGAACTTCTGTCCAACTTCTATTTTCCTCCACCCAAACACACCCCAGCTTTAAACATTAGCTCTGTCTGGCTTTCAAGGGGAAAAAAACCCCTCAGTATAGCAGGATCTTGTAAGAAGACAAAACAGGAGAGGCAAGGAAAAGAGGAAACTCTGAAAAATTGTTGTGCATATGATTGAAAACACACGTGCTCTATGCAGAGTTAAACCAAAACATCTAATAATTTTTCCCCCGACTAGAAAGGATGCAACTTCTTCCCAGCACACGGTACGCTTCCCTGCATTGCATTTGGCTGCACCAAAAATGTTCCCTGCTCTGTTTCTCCAAATTTACCATAGCCATACAGAGAGAATCATCTTATATCATCTAGCTGCTTCCAGGCCGGGCTCCCTGCAAGCACTCAGAGCACTGAAAACTCCCTACGCAGCAATCCCAAAGTGAGTTTTATTTATTCTTCTCTTGCCATGGTCCATCCTGCAAATGCCTCACCGGACTACAGCAAATGATATGAAAGCGTTCGATCTTCCACACTTTAATTACGTGCTTGCGGTCATTAAACTCCCATCCTGCCAAGCAAGATCTATCTTGTAATCCTCACCCCCCCAAAATTAGTTATCATCATTATTGTTCCTAGTGCGCCGCACATACATATGGAACTGAGAAATGAGCTAATAAATCACGGCAATATTAATACAGTCATAAAAATAAGCGTGCTACTTACTGCGTTTGAAGGTGTGTTAAGTCAATAACTTTACAGTCCAGATGTGGTCTTACAGAGCCGAAACTCTGCAGGTAAAATTACCACTAAAATTACGCTTCCCATTAAGCGTGCTTATTTTTCACAGGTTATTATTTTGGCGAGCATTGCTAAGCTGCATCCTTCCCCAAAACATAACGAACCATTAAGCACACGTAAGAAGGAGTATCCCTGCGGGGTTTGGAGGGAGCCCGGTGGAGGAGCAGGAAGGACAGGGAGAGCTACTCCTTTTATTGTTTTCAGATGTTTCGCGAGAACACCGCGGCGCTTTTATAAATCTGTACTCTTGGACTGTCTTCAAAATAACGGACCAGATTCTTTCGCTGGCTTCAAGGGGCTTAGCGCTCCGACTAGGTTTGGCTGGCCACTTTGGAGTTGGCCACGATACGGGAGTTTAATGGACAACACATGCACGGTAGCTGCTCTTCCGATGCTTTATCGCCCGAAGAGCTCAATTCCATTGAAACCCTCAAAACTAAACAACTCCCTTGAATCAATACAGCTCTGCCCTTTGACACAAGCAGCCCGGGGAATTCAAGTGATACGCTTTTACCCTTCACCTTCCCGCGCCAGTTCGAGGTTTCAATGCCAAAATCCGCCGGGATCAAGCCAGGTCCTGCGAGCGGAGCTCCTCGCTCCCTTTAGTTTTAGAAACCGAGATTTAAGAAAAAACCAAAAAACTCCCTAAAGGAGGAAGTCGGCGGGGTGAAAGCCACGGGACGGCTGCGAATAAAGCGGTAGGGCCACGACCGCAAACGGGGGGGGTCACCAAAAAAAGCCAAGCGCCCGCTGCCCAGCTCTCCGCCACCTGCCCGAGGGGGGGGGGCCACGAGGCCAGCTCCGCACCCCCCCGTTCCCGAGGCTCGGGGGAAGGGGGGGGGGGGGCCGTTACCTGTACCAGCGCAGCCCCTTCTCGTAGCACCTGTCGAAGAAGTGCGGCTCGGCGCCCACGGCGCGCACCCCGGGGTGCACCCGCAGGAACTCCAGCAGCGCCCGCGTCCCGCCCTTCTTCACGCCCACGATGATGGCCTGCGGGAACCGCCGGCTGCCGCCGCCCGCCGCCCCCGGACCCCCGGGCCCCGCCGCCCCCGGGGCCGCTCCGTCGGGGAGAGCGGCGGGCGGCGGCAGCAGCAGGGCGGGGGGCAGCGGTTCGCAGGGCCCGGGCAGGCAGTAGAAGAAGTAGGTGAAGAAGAGGATCATGGTGAGGAGCAGCGAGGCGCGGCGCCCCCCGACGGGTCCCAGCAGCCGCCCGCTACATCCCATCGGGGGCCGCTCCCGGCGCAGCCCGCCCCCGCCGCCGCCGCCGCCGCCGCCCCGCCGGGCAGCGCATCCCGTGCGGCCGCTCTGCCCTGCCCTGCCCTGCCCTGCCCTGCCCGGCACGGCTCGGCTCGGCTCGGCTCGGCCCCGCTCCGCTCCGCGCCCCCCCTGCGCGCTGCTCCGCGCCCCCCCGGCCCGTCCCAGCCCTCCCCTCCCGCCCTCCGCGCACCGCCCCCCGCGCCCACCCGCGGGGAGGAGGCGGGAGCGCGCGTGGGGCGGCCCCGCCCGGGGACGGGGCTCACGCGTGGGGAGCCCCCGGGGAGGGCAGAGACCCCGCCGGGACAGCCCCCGCCGGGGAGCGGCGATTTCCCAGCCGCTGCTTTTTTTTCCCCTTTTTCCTTTTTTTTTTTCTTTTTTTTTTCCCTTTTCCCTTTTCCCTTTTTCTTTTTTTTTTCCCTTTCTCCTTTTTTTTTTTCCCTTTTCCCTTTTTCCTTTTTCTTTTTTTTTCCCTTTCTCCTTTTTTTTTTTTTCTTTCCCCTTTTTCATTTTTTTCCCCTCCTTTTATCATTTCTGGAGCCGCGCTGCAGCCGCTCACACCCGGGAGCGGGGTCCCGGTGGGGGCTGCGCTACTCGCACCCAGTGCTCGCCGTGCTGGGAGCCCCAAGGCCCGCAATTAGCAGCCGGCACCCCCGGGGCAGCGCTAATTGGGCTGCACGGGCTCTGCTGCAAGCGTGGAAAGGCAGCCAGCATGCGCGTATAGTTCTTGGTTAGGATGGGAGGAACCTGGGGTGCCAGCCCTGCACCTGGCGAAATGCGCCCCAAAGCAGCAGCTCAGGTGTTGCACCCCAAAATGTGCATGTGAAATGAGCAGTGGGATGGGGGCAGCAGCAGCTGGGGAAACGCCATTCCCCCATCCCAAAGCACCAAGGTGCCAAGTGAACCCCAGCGGTGCTGCAGCGCAGGTGGCACACGGTGACCCTGCAGCGAGCGGCTCTGCGGGTGGCATCCCCGGGCACTGCTGGCCAGGCCTGGGCCTCGCGAGCAGCAGCGGCACCGTCCCGCTCACCCCTGCCCTCCTGGCAGCACGGACCTGCAGCAGACACAAACCAGCCCAGGCCCGGCCTGGGGGTGTCCCTGGGGGCCGTTGTCCCCCCAGCCTGGCTGTGGCTTCATTGAAACGCTCCAAGGATCTGCCCCGGCACACACCTGAAATGCCGAGCCTCACTTCCAGCCTTGTGATAAAGCCTTTTTTTTTTTTTCTCTGAAATCAGCAGTGCCTTAATTAACCTATCAATATAATTAGCTCTTTTTATAATTAGATCCCCCGAGTCTTCCAAGAGATAGAGCATTGCGGGGAGGGGGCGAGCACGGCCCGAGACCTGAGGGTGCGGAGCTCCGCAAACACCGCGGCATCGCCACCAAGCAGTGACAATCCTGTGCGGCGGTGGCACAAGTGGCAGGCTGCACGGTGCCACGGGCACCTGAATGCACACTTCAGCACGGTTGGGTGGTGGCACAATGGCAAAGCTGCAAGGTCGCCCGGCTGCGGGAGGGGGCTTTGTGCCCTCTCGTGGCTGGCGCTCGCAGGAGGCTGCGCGGGGGCTGCCTGGCCCGTCGCGCACGGTAGCTTTTCAACAAGAGGAAATAAACGCTCGGGCGCGACGGAGAAACCTTCCAATTCACAACAGGAAGGTTCCCCGGGGAAAAACGCGAAGGGAAGGCTGTGACGAGGAAGTGAATCTGTTATCGGGAGCAGTTTGATAAATAAAAACGCATCCAAAATCTTCCGCGCGGCACTTGCCAGCTCTTGTTGAGTTTACGTAAGTGATTAGAAATAGGAACTGTTTCACTCGGGGCTAGAGCTGGTGGGAATTTTTCCAGCTCCGTGTTTGGGTTGGGGGGGGAATTGTTGTTGTTGGAAAATGCCAATTTGTCAAAATGGAAACGTTTGGCAGGAATATACGCATTTTGACAAAATTCTGTCTAAACACAGCCAGGGAGGCTCAGGAAAGGCAGGTGGGGGAGTGCGGCACCCGCACCGTCCTCATCCTCAGCCCAGGGAGGATCCCAGCGGGCTGGGGATGGTGCAGCAGGATGGTGCGGTGCTGCCTTTTGCTGCTGCCTCTTGGCACTGCTCGATCTGCCCGCTGCACAGCAGGGCAGGGCCCAAAGGGCAGCGCCTTTTCCTTGCCTGCCCGCCAGGCTGGGGGAAAAGGCCTAAAAGGTGACCTGGAGCTCGGTGCTGGGGCCGGGAGGCTCAGACAACTGAAGGCAACAAGCACTCAGGAGTAACTTTTTCAGCAAAATTAGAACATTCAAATTGACTCGAAACAAAATAGGTGGGTAGCAATTTTCAGCACTTTGAGATTTCTTCCCAATCTGTCATTTCAATATAATTTTAAATCGAGTAGAGGAGCTTTTTAAGGACAAAACACTTCATTTTTGGGGACACGCTTTCAGAGTCCTGTGCAGGCAGTGAGCCAGGAAAGGGCCCGGGGGTCTCGGTGCCAGCATTTCCACAGCCTTCAGCCGAAAAAAGGCTGTTCTGAAATGAGCAGCTTCGACGTCCCTGTGCGCAGTGCCACTGGCTGGCGGTGGCTGCAGTCAGCGCAGAAGGCTGAGCGGGATGCGGGATCCGGACCGGGCCCTCTCTGATCTCCCGGCCACCTTGTCTGCCGGGACGCTGCCTGTCTTCTCCCTCCATTAGCACTTCTTCATCTGCGGCTCCGATAACAAAACCCACCGGAGAGCGCCGCTTTTCAAGAGTTTCCCGACCGTGTTGAAAGGTCCCTGCCGCGGGTGCCCAGCTGGATGGGGCCGCGTTTGCCAGGAGCAAGCTATGCCACCACGATGGGCACTGATGTGCTCACCCCAAGGAGCCAAACCTGGGTGGAGGGGAGCCTCTCCACACCCCAAGGGCCACCGCGGGCACCCCTTGAGCACAGCCGGTCCCCAGGGCCACTGGGGTGCACGAGAGCCACCGGCTGCCCTGGCAGATGCAGATGAAAGTGTTCCGGGCTGTCACCGGCGTTATGGATGGGCTGCGAGCGCTCGCGGGGAGCGTCGTGCAGACACTGCGGATGTGGAGGGAGCCTCCGCGCTTCCGAGCCCTGATTGATGAGATGCGAGGGCTGGCTGCTGCACTCACTACATCACCACTACCTCAACCTCTGGCAGGGGCGAGGGGTGTTCGAGCCCTGGAGATGACTGGCTGCACTGAGGAAGGGAAGGGTCATCGTTCCTGGGGCCAGGCAGACTAACCGGGGGTCCCAGGGGAGATGACTGCAGGCTTGGCAGCTCCCCAGGGACTGGGGGACTAACAACAGGCCGGGGTGAGCCGTGGCACAGTGGCTGTGCATCTGCATGGCCAAAGATGCTCCGTGGATCGTGGCCGAAGGAGCTTTTAGCGGCTGTCAGTGCAGAAGAGGTGAGGGAGACACATCCCCGAGCTCAGGAGCTGCCACCGGACATTGTGGTGCACATACGTGTGGTTTGAATTGTTTTTTTTGGGGGGTAGGGGAGGGCTCCCCCTGACCAGGTGCATTGGGCAGCCCTGTCCCATGGCCATACCTGCCAGCATCCCTGAAGCATACCAGGGATTATCCTGACACCGGGACAGAGCAAACTCCCAGGGCAGCATTCCCCAAAACTGCCTGTGCCCCATGCAGGGGTTCACCTGGAGCACCCTCCACCAGCCCTCGCCCCCATTTTCCCTTTATTACAACCTCCCCTGGAGCCCTTGGACTCAAGCAGCCGAGGTCCTTCACAGTCCACGCAGAGCAACATCAGCACGGCGCTGTGTGAGCTCGGTGCTCCCCTCATCCATCCTTCCCCCAGCCCCGAACCATCTCCTCTGGGCGGGATGGGGTCCCGGATAGTGGTCGGAGCATCCCCACCCAGCCCCTTCCCCTGGGACCTCCCCGGCCCGTGCAGCACGCAGGCGGGAGCTGCAGCGCGGGCGCTGTGGGTCTCCTGAAGTTTGTTGTTACAAAGAAAGAAAGAAAATGGCTCAAGGGATCAGCGGGGATAAAAAGCGCTTTAGAAACACAGGAGATCATTTAACAGGTCACCTCCGCAGCGGAGTTCGTCAAGCTGATAAAGGCGAGTAAACTTATTAAAGAGCGCACAGCTTGATTCGAAACGGCTGCTCCCAAACAGCCAATTACTCAGGGCCCTTCCAATCCAATTAGGACGGCTGTTTCCCTGATTACGGCGGTGTGTTTTACAAATACACCCGGCTCCTCGGGTTCAAAGAGCAAGCCAGAGAAGGGGCTTGGTAAGGGGCGAGGCGGTGCCTGCAGCCAGGAGAGGCTCGGGGAGGCAGAGCCCAGACCTGTGCCCCGGGATGCGGATACGGATGGGGCTGGGGATGGCTGAGTCCTGCGAATAGTGATGTTTCCCAGAAGAGCAGCCCCATGCCCGTCCCTAAAGCAGCCCAGGCCAGCTAAGGAGGCGGGTTACGTCTCCTTGGGGGTGTTCAGGTTGGGGATGGACCCCTGCAGGGTCCCAGCAAAGGCCACCCCTGTCACCAGGCTCAGCCACTCTGTGACATTACTGAGTCTTTCCCCAGGGACCTGGAGAGTTTTGAGGTTTGCCCTCTGGGCATTGTAGGTGTCCCGACCTTGAAATAACAGCATGGGGGGATTTGCCCTAATCCTCCCTGTGGGAAGAGGCAGCTTTTACAGGGAGAGACCTGGGATGGCTTTGCAGGAGCTTGGAGCTCATTAGGGCCAGGCCCTCGCTGTTTTCACGGACGTGAGCACAGGGACTGTCAGGAGGATAAAGGAGGAAAGAACCATGTCTCTTCCTAACCAGGATCAAGGGTGCTACGGTGCAGCAAACGGATCTGATCCTGTCCAGAGCAGGGGTGTCCCATCACCTGGGGTGAAGGAGACAGTGGGGAGCTCATCACCGCAGCCACTGGGAGGCTGAAAATAACCCGCAAACTCCGACCTCCGCTCGAGGGGCTGAGCGGGGCTCGGGAGGCAGAAGGGGCCACACGGCACACGGCTGGAGCTGGGCTGGAGCCGCGGCTCCTTCTCCTCCACCGTTCGCTCAGCGCCTGCGCCGCCGTCCAAGCCTTCACCGCAACCGCTCCAACGGGTTCGCTTCAAAATACTGGCACGCAGCCACCTCTGGGGTGTAGCACAGCCCCTGTTATTAAAATGTGTGACAGCAGCTCGAGATGGAAAGTGAAGTTGTACATTCTCCATCTGAAACTCCGTGAGGAATTTCAAGCAGGGGAATGCAATTTCCAGCCTGGAGGAGAGCCAGCAGCGCCAGGGCGAGATTTTTCTTAATATGGTTTTGCAAAACTTGAACGCAGAAAATTGCCCGTAGCTATAGCAATACCAGCGAGCTGGAGACAGCCCCGCTCGGGGAGCGTTTACACAACAAAAACATCCCCAAGCTGCCTCTCCTGTGCCACGCTCCGTGCCACCCGTTCGGTCCCTTAAAACCTGAACGGGAACGTTCACAGCCTGCTCACAGCGTGCCCAACGCAGGAGAAGGGTTATCCTGAGCCCCCGGTGCTGTCCCAGCTCCCTCCAACAGCCCAGGGTTCAGCTCCATGTTGTTCTCTCCAAAATAGCCTTTGGGGTGGTGGCAGGGCAGGACGGGGGTCCCAGGGGGGTGGCCCCATCCCCGGGTCCCCGCCGTGCCCGTGCCCGCCCAGGATCCGCCGCCCGCCCGCAGCAGCACTGAGGCAGCTGGCTGCGGGCCATCTGCGGTTACAAAGGGACCCTGCCCCATATTTCTGTTTTTGATTTAAATAATCCCAATAAGGGGATAAAGCAGCCAAAACCCACTGATTTTTTTAAGGCTTCAATTTAAAAAAATAATATATATGAAATGTGCGAGTTTTATGAGAGTAGGCAGAGCTGTAGGGTATCAGACGCAGCCCTTCCTACCCAAACCTCTGTCCCCAGGACTCCAGCTATTAACTGTGCCATCCAGAGCCCTCAGACATCCTCCACGCAGCTTCCCAGCCCCACCCGGCCCCATTTTCCTTCTCGTTTTTCCATGCAGAAACAAACTCGGGCTGACTGCAATTACTCCCTTATTGGTGCCCTCCTGGGCGAAGACACAGCAGCGACAACAGTTTGACATCACGCTGGAACTGCACAAACACGGGGATTGGGGGAGGATAATGCACAAAGGTGCTTTTTCTGTTTGATTTGTTGTTCCCCAGCATCTGGTCACACTCCCCCTATGTGAGCAGGGGGATTTCTTTATCCTATGGAGATGTATGGGGAAAAAACGCAACCAAAAGGAGCTGGCAGCTCATCAGAGGACCCAGCCATCACACTGCTGGGTGCCCCAGCCTGACAAAAGGCCATTTCCAGCTGAGAAAGTCACCTCCTGAAGACGCCATGTAGCCAGACCATGAAATATCACTGTATTTGCAGGGGAAATATTGCTATAGCCAAAGCTGATGGTGCGGGAGCGCGTCCAGCTGCAGCCCAGAGACGTAGTGGGACCTTCAGTACGGTGCCTGGGGACCCTGGTGGGGCATTACGGGGCATCTGCAGCCCAGACAGCTTCAGGACAAGGGGGGCTTGGTGCTGGGAAGGCAGCAAAGTCCCCATGGGTCTCCCAGAGCCACAACTTGTGGGAGAGCCCGTGGCGCCTCTGCCTTTCCCAGACGAAGCGAGGCTGGCACAGGGTCAGGCTCACACCCCACCGTCAGCCCCTTGTTAGCAGCCCCCCTCATCCCCCCGCCGTTATTTCTGCCTGTCTGCTGCGTCAGCCCGCACGGCGAGCGGCTGCTGACTGGCCGGGGGTATCTCGACAACTGCTTACCTGCTCTTTATGAGCTTAATAACTCAGTGGAACCATAATTATGTGTTCATTGCCGATCTCATTTAGAGTTAATTACATGCCAGATAGATGTATCTCTAATGTGCTTGGAAGCATCCCAAAGAAGGCTCTCAGCAGCCATCGATCTGCACACGAGCACAGGTACTCCTTCTGCCGGGTGCTTCAGCACCCGGAGCTTGTTGCAGGTCTGCACCACCGGCATCACCCCTTTTGGTCGGGGGCGGGGGGAGATGCAGCAAGAATTTGGCTCCAGGCAGCCCCAAAACCACCACTTCTGGAAGCAACTTGGGCAGGATGGGAGGGCTGGATCCCATCCGGGCACCTCCGTGCCATAAAACACCAGCAAAACTTGTGGTTTTGGGGGGTAGAGGTGGAGACTGTGCCCTCACCACCTGCAAAATCAGCCCGTGAGCGCGCAGAGCTGCTCTCCATCAAGCAAAGTTTGCTCACGCCAAGCCCCAGCTGGTGAGCCCCACACCGCTGTGCCCAGCCTCTGCGGGAACCGGCTTTTTTCAAGCAAATCAGTTTACAAGTTTCCTCTTTTTTGAAAAATAAATAATTAAATAAATAAATTTTAAAGTGGGGGTTGTTTTGCTGTTCATCTTGAAACAAAATGTCACAAGGTGCAGATGGCCACATTTTACGAGTCTATGAAACTCTGGCATGCCCACTGCTAATTCCTTGCACAGGTGGGGGGTAGCTTTCATTTGGCTCTAATTCAGCCAAATTTTCAGTGGCCAAACAGAGAGGAAGGTGTGGGACCAACAACGGCAACATCTGGAGCAGAGCTGAGCCATAACGAAACATGAAGCTTTAAAGAAATGTCTCAAATGCATCGAGGAGAAAAAGCAGCGTTGGAAGGATTCCCCGCTGTCAGCGAGGGGGCAGACAGCCTCCCAGGTGTCGTTCTGGGGTACACGTGTGCAGCCTTTGGAGACGGGCAAAAAAACAACATGGTGAAGGGGGAGGCAAAAGTAACCACTGGATTCAACCCTGGCGGTTGCACCCCCAGACCCAGCAAAACACTACGGGCAACACAGATTGCAGAGCTTAATTTGAGAAAGCCTAAACTTCGGTAGTTTTTCAGTAGTAGCAGAAGAAGCCAACTGAAACTTTGGGTCAGAAACCTGACTTTTAGCCCCCACTTTTAGCCCCTGGCAATACAGAGCCCTTTTCCCAAGAAGCCACCTCAAGAGTGGTTAAGCCCTGCACGCGGGCAACGCGTTCTCTTTGTCCGTTTTCATCGCCTATTCCAGCCTTAATTCTGTAAACCCCCTACGACAGCAAAATGCTTTACCATTAAGAACAGCTAATGAACACCTAATGAATCAGGTAATGAACACAACGATCTCATACCCTCGTTCCCCTCAATAGCCACATGCATCATGCGCCTCCGGAATTGCAGCTGCAGAAATCAAAGCCCAGGCAGTCGGCGGGTTGTGCCTGAGCCATGAGCCAAGGGGAGAGCTCCGGGTGGGCACCCAGGGACCCACCTTGCTGGTGGCATTTTGGGTGTCACCTGGGAGTGACAAGAAGCTAAAGGAGAGGCATGGCAGGGAGCCCTGCTGCCCGCTGGGTGCAGAGGACACGGGTCCCCGTGGGCTGCCCTGCCCTGCCCGGTGGGCAAGGGACGGTGCCGTGCGTCTCTCCTCATCTGCGACGCACATGCTGGAGCAATCGGCGGGGGGGAGGGCTGGAAAGGCTCCAAATAAATGAGGGCGCAGGGTACGCCTGCGCTCCCGCTGCCCCGGGCTGCAATACCTTTCACACCAATAAAGTGCAGGTGCTGGGGGATTGCGTGCGCCTGCCTGCGCGCCTCAGTAGCGTTTGGATCGTGCCCCCGGTGCCCGGCCCCCTCCTGCCTCACACGTGGCGAGAAAAGGCTTGGAAAAGGCTCTGTTCAGAGACAAAAGCCTCTCGGCGAGGATCCCCTTTCCTGGTGACAGTGGGCATCTGGTTCCTATAGCGCAGGCACCCACATGTGCTGCCTGACCCCACAGGCCCCCTCTCCCCTCCCCACGACGCAGGTTAGCGCGCGGCGCTTCGCGGCCCCGCTGGGAAGGAGCGGGGCTTTGTCTGGAGCCGGGCCGACGACAGGAGCTTTCAGGGAAATCACCGGGGCCCTGGCGCGTCTGGGAGAAATGGAGCCGGGCCGGAGCTGCCGGTAACCTGAGGCTCGTCGGAGTGAGCGAGTGGGGGCAGCAGGGGGGCTCCGCTCTGCAGGCACCCGCAGGAGCACGGGACTGCTGGAACAGCATCGCCCTGTGCGGGCTCCTGGTATCGACCAGTATCCCACAGCAGGCTGCAAAGTGTTACCCGAATATCTGGGTGCTCCCCTGAGAAGGGGTTCATGTTGGAGGGGGTGCAGGAGCATCCCTGAGCAGCTCGTTACTGCCTGCGGCTAATGGCACAATGCAGCCCGTGGGTGCAAAAGGGCCAGTGGCTGCACCGCCACCCTCCCTGCAGCACACAGCCATGCATGGCCCTGCTCTGAGTCTCCCCCAACACCCCACTCTCACCTCCTGAGCATGGCTAAAAAAATACAAGAGAACCTAAAATCTGAAATGCTGGCAGTGGGTTTTAGCGCCACACCATGGGAAGAAGTCTGGACACACGGCTGGCCGGCACCCCCTTCCCTGCGCCTGGGGCTGGGTCCCTGCAGCGGCACCAGGAGGGGACTGGAGCAGTCCAGCACTGGGAGAAGTGTGTCCCCGTGCTGCTTCTGCATCCTGGGCTGCCAGGGTGGGGCCAGAGAGCAGGACAGATGGGACATACAGCCCAGGGCAGGGGTGAGCTGCCTGGTGAGGTCTTTGCTCAGCTCTGATACCAGCCCCATGACCCAGGGCTGAGCAAGCAGTGGTGCAGGGGATCATCCAGCTCAGCATCGCAGCTGGCTCCAAGGCATCCCAGAGCAGTGAAATCAAACTAAAAACACCGCTGGGATGGTCACTGGCCAGGCAAGAAGGAGCCATCTCCAAGGCCTCTGCAGAATCTCCGTGCTCCATATCACTATGCAGCGGGAGATGGATGGAGATTTCAAGGTGTTGGGTGGGAACAGACCCAATGATCCCTAAACCCTGGGGCAGAGGGACAGTTCTTCTCCCCAGGCATCAACAGCAGCGCCCACAGGGTAGCACTGACCTGCCCGAGCACAGCAGGGACCAGAGGGCACCCCAGAGCGGGGAGCCCCGGCACAGGGCCAAGCCCCAGCCCCTCTCAGCCGCCCCCGCAGCAGGGCCAGCCCGTGGGAGCCACCATCCCCGGGCTCGTGTGGATGCCCCCTGGTCATTTTTAACCTCAGATCTTTGGCATTATTAACAACATACGTGTGGGGCTCGCTTACCCTATGGGATAACATCTGGGGGTTATTCATCAGGGCCACCGCAGGCTGCAGCCCCCCGCGCTCCCCGCGGAGCGGGATGGGTCACATCTGAACACCAAGCCGCTTGATGTGGAGTCATTAGCATGCACAGACTTCCAGCCCAATTACTTGACAGATGAAATCAAGACCCGTTGGCCTTATTGTTTGCATCTGGAGGGCCGCATCCGCGCACACTCCTCCTTCCTCCGGCCCGGCCCCGCTCCCAGCCTGCACCGGCGCTCGCTTCATCTGGATGTCGTTTACGCACATGGGAACGTACCGAACGCACCGTAATAACGTCAGCCCGACACAACGGCAATTATCCACAGCACCTTCAGAGAAGAAAAAATACCCCACGGCCTGGCCCTTCCTCCTCTGCCCCTTCCTCCTGGCGTCACGTCTCGCCGGAGGAGCTTTGCTCCGTTGGTGAGCACACAACGAAGCCACGGTGGATCAGGTCGTGGCCGTCCACAGCTCGAGCTTCGCAGCCAAGCCGCTGCTATTCTGCCGATGGATTTTACACAGAGGAACAATTCGACCTCATTTCTACCCATTAACACAATCAACAGCGTTGAGCTTGCTGTAAAAGAAAACCCTGATGGTGCGTCGGAACTATGTGAGGAGCTGAAGGCAGCAGGCAGGTGTGGGAGCATGGGGAGCACCCAGCAGCGCGCCAGCTCAAGCAGAAAGCCCCAAATCCCGGTAATTACGGCCCAGAAATGCTGGTGTGGGACTGGGATCGCCAGCACCCCTTGCACCTTGCTTCAGCTGCACCCCCAGGGCCTCTCCTTGTGCTGTTAATTGGACAAGAAAGATTAATTCTTGTCACGTATTTCCTCCCGTGCTTTGCTGCTCTGGAGGGCCAATGCTTTGGGGAGGGAGTCCCTGTGTGGCTGCGGGATGGGAACCTGCGGGATGGGAACCTGCAGTCCCTGCGGGGCAGTCCTCGCCCCTCCAGGTGACAAACCATCCTGCTGGCACCCAGGGGCCCGCCAGCACACAGCACATTGCTGCGGGACAGCTGTGGCTGCCTGGCCCTGCATTCAGACACCAGGAAATGGCGTGCTGCAGGGGGCTCGGGGTGGAAAATGCACAGAGTGTGGGCAGGAGGGCGGGGAGGGACGGCGGGAAGCGGATGCGCAGAGGCGTGGGGCTCCGGATGGCTCCCGTGGGGCTGGGGAAGCAGCGACAGCCCCGGCTGCTGTAGGGCACCCCGGGAGCCACCTGGCACCGTCCCCAGTGGAGGAGCCGGTGACCCCGGCACGGTGCCTGTCCGGTCCCAGGGCCAGCACGGAGCTGCAGCAGGGACGAGCGGCTGTGCTTGAGGCAGCACCGAGCGGCAGGAGGAATTCGGGTTTCTTTTTTCCCCTGTAACCCATCTGTGCTTAATTTCTTTGGGGGTTTCACTCCAAATTCTTCAGATTCTATGGCAAATGCTTTGCGGTGCTCGGTTCAGCTCGCCTCCGTGGCTGCCTGGCTCGGGGCTGCCTGCAGGCAAAGCAGAGGGAAGGGAAAGCACTGACCCTGCAAATCCCCCGACACAAACCCGATACCCAGCCAGCACCACCAGCAGCGGCCCAGAGGCAGCGAGAGCCTTTACTGGGGCTGTGGCAGCAGGGGGACAACACGGCAGGGGACCACATGTGGCTGGGGACCACATGGCGCATCACCGCCCCCAGCTCCACTTCCAGCCCCCCCATCCATCCCTGCATGCTGCGTTCCACGCAGGGAGCAGAGGAACCCAAACCCTTGCTGATCTCTGCAGACACCTGGAACAAGCAGTGCCCATCCTGCCCGGGGGATGAGGCACAGCCCTGCTCCTGCTGTGCGCCCCGTCACCTCCCGCAGACCAGAGCTATGGAAACAGGAGGCGGCTGGAGGCAGATGTCAGCCTTGCGAGAGCGCTGATGGGAGGTGTTTCTGTTTGCTCCTATCATTTGTAGCAACAAATCACTTGTTTTGTCCTAATTTTGCAATTACAGACTGGTAGCTCTGGGCTACAGGCACATGCAAATGCCTCAGTCTGGGGAGCAGAGCTGTGCAGCGCGCACCGCCCTCGTAGGGAGCGGCAGCGTGGCAGCGCACACCACAGTCACTGCTAATTAGCCGCTAATTTTACAGACTTCTTTATGGCTTTGCAGTCATTTACCCTTCCCAGTGGGCTGGAGCCCGGCAGCCAGAGCTGCCAGCAGGGCACCGGTGTGGCTCTGCCACGTCTCCCCAGGGACAGCGCAGCCGCAGCACTGGGGCAGCCCCATCCCCAGGCACCGGGGACAGCCGGGGAAAAATTCCTGAGCCCAGTGGAAGCCAAGCTTAGGGTGGCCACAGCTCCCACGGGCACTGCCCTGGCTTGGGGAAAGGGATCGGGAAGGACTTATCTCTGCTGCTGTGCAAAGGAGAAATTCAGATCCTGCACAATACCAGGTAAAAACGATCCCGCGCCAGGAGACCAGCCCACACCCACATACAGGTTCAATCTAGGCACAGTTGTGAAGGTTTAAGTGGTGTCTTGGCTTGACGTGGGCTGTCTGCAAGAGCAAGTTTCCTCCCCAGAGCATACATCCAAACCTCTGTTTTGATAAGTATCAGGATACCGTGCTGGCCTCAAATGGAGAAATTAAATGAATACCTTGCATATTTTGGCGACTCACGCACGTGAGCAGCTGTAATTGAAGACACGACCTGTCTCGCCCTTCAGCGTGTATTGGCAAATTACAGCTTCTCATTACTTTCCTCTGTTTCATCTATACCCAGGCAGAGATGTTCATCTAAACCCAGCTAAAACCTGCACCCTGGATGGGATGGGGGCACAGGGCTGCACGCCTTCCTGGGCAGCTGCTCCCACGCAGAGCAAGCTGCAGGTACCCGGGATCGATACCAATCACGGGTCTGGGGATTGGATTTTTGCATTTTCATTGCCCCCCAGATGCCATTTGCAGCAGTTCCTTCCTTACAGCATGGTGGAGCAGGAGCAGTGCATCGTGCCGTGCCTGCTTATTGCACCTCCGCGCTGCGCGGGGGCTGCTCAGGAAGAGCGGACAACCACCAGTACTGCATCTGAGGAGCCATCAGTTAAATGAGCTATTTTAATTAAGTGCAATCTCAGTTATGCGGTAATGTCAGGAGGGATGATAGAAAACACTCCACTTGGCCTAGTGAGCAGAGGAGGATGTATTTCATGAGCTTCATTAGCCCCTGACCCAGCACCGACCTCGCCCCGTGTGCACGTTTGCACACTCGCGTGCACGCCGCGCCCACAAGCCCCACTCAGCTCAAGGCAGACCCCGCTCAAAAAAGAGCCAGCCACCTGATTTCTGCCCCACCGTCCGAGGTGGGTGGGCAGGAAGCACCACGGTCGGGGTTAACTCATCTGGACGGACAGCAGGGAGCATGCTGTGCCGGGACGGACGGACAGACGGACACGGGACGTGGCTACGAGAAGCAGGGCAGCAGCTCACCTGCTCCGGCGCTGCCGAGCGCTTCCCGAGCACTTCATCCCCCGTCGGAGCTTAGATGCTGGGCCTGCCAGAGCCAGTGGCTTAGATTAATCTGAGCTTAACTGGTTTGATCTCTTACTTGAATTTATGGCTGCGAGGTTTTTAAAGCTCGGAGAAGTTAATTTCCAGCAGAACTGTCGTGCTGCTGGCAGGCACCGCCGTGGCCATAAAATACCATCCCCGACTCAAGACGTCAGAGGGGAACAAAGATAGACCGTGATGCAGAAAAGATGCACACATTTAAAATAATCTCCTAAGAATGCAGCACAGCCCTGAAGACACATGTCTGCAGCTCTCTCCCGAGCTGATCGTTTCCTCTTTAAATAGCCTGCACCGCTTATTCCTCCTGGTGGCTTTCCAGTCTCTATTTCGCATCCAACGCTGGTGCAGTTTACAGCCTCCGTATTCCAGCGGCCCGGGGGAAGACCCCTCGATGGGCGCCCACTCGGAGGTGGCCCCCGCACCCGGAGCAAGCGCCCGCAGCCCTGGAGACGATGTGGGGTTTGCAGAAATTCTTGGCAGTCCTCCCACAGCTTCCCCTCTCCTGAAATTAAAGGATAGAACTGCAGCAAGCCCTCCATCTAAATTAAAACGAGCTATATTTACTGCTCATACTAATTGAATTATATTAACTCCAAGCTAGATGATAAGCAGAGCCGTCCCTCGCAGTTCCTGGTCTTAATATGTTTTGCATTCAGACAAATGCACACCAGTGTGCCATCGTGTTCAAAGCAGAGGAATTTGGTCCTGGGCTATTTTCCTACTGCTTTGACAAGGTTGACCGGGAACTTGCTTTTTTTTTTGTTTTGTTTTGTTTTTTCCCTGCGGGCTTGGTTGCACAGTGCAAAAGTGTTGGTGAGTCCAGTGCAAGCCCTGCAAACCCCTGCGGGGTGGCACAGCCCCTGCCCCAGTGCCGTCCCCGATGTCCCTGCCAGGGAAAGGTGGCACATGGCCAGGAAGGGAGAGATGCTGCTGTCCCCATCCCACAACAACCCCCAAAGCTGGGGCAGAGCACCACAAACTGACAGGACAGAGATACCAGGGGGAAGAGAAAACATGCTATCAGCCTAATGCCATCAAGATGATAGTAATTCGAAAAACTTGGTCAGGAGGCTTCAATAAGACCAAGGGACCCTGCCAAGAGTCACACTTCCTATATTGAAGAGCATAAAAGCTAGACATGTAAAACACGGAGAAAGCACTGTCAGGGTAGGCCAGTGCCAGCCAGCAAATATGTAACAGTGGGAACATGAAATATTAATCACTGGTGCATAAAACAATAGGAAAAACCTGCCTTTTCAGGCAGCCATCAATCCTCGCTCAGCAGGGAACATCAAGAGACGCTAATACCATACAGGTTCTGCTTAAATATTTGCCTTCCTTAATGCTCACGCAAGAAGCATTTGCTTTGAAGTTGAAAATAGACTGTAAATGTCTTTTGTGTGAGATGAAACATGATAAGACATGAAACTAGGAGGCTAAACCGTAGTTAATCACAGTGGTTTTACAAGCAACAAATCATTACTGCAGACAGTGAAGCGCAGCGCTTAGAAGCGCGCACCGCATGGCCGGGCAGAGGGGAGAGCCCGGCGTCGGCATCGCCGGCTCTGGGGCACGGCACAGCCAGGGCACGGCACAGCCGGGGCACCCGAAACGCCACGGGAGCCCTGTGCCCCCCGGGGGGACACCCAAACCCTGTCCTGCTGCATCCAAGGTGTCTCCACGGGTCCCCAGTGCCACCGATGTCCGGCATGCCCCACAAAGCAGCACGAGCGTGGCTGCCTTCACGTTTTCAGGCAAAAGTCAAATTTCTCAGTGGGCCGAGGTCACTGGGGGGCTTGGGATCTGCTGCTGAAAGCGGCGGCCGTGGGGCTGTGCCGGACCCTGCAGAAGGGGGAGGTTTGCTCCAAGCTCCCCCCAGCAGTGCTGGAGCGATGCTGGCGCATCCCAGAGCAGCTTTCCTGGGCGCCTTGGGGAGGGTTCCTCCGGCAGCTCCACGCGGGGGCACAGGATGCCCACAGCTCCCCTGCACCCCCACGGCCCCGCCGTGAGCTGGGAGGGACGTGGCACAGCCCGGGCAGAGTCTGTGGGAGACCCATGTGGGGAAAGGTACCCCCGAGAAACCAGGATGCGCTTGGGATGCGGAGGGAGCCCAGGGATCTTTGGGTGCTCCGTGGGGAGAAGCAAGCAGAGGCGGAGGCACAGGACCGGGCAGGATGAGCGGCAGCCCCATCGCCGCATCCTGGCACAGCCGGCAGCACGCGCAGCATCCCAGGACAGGTATTTCACACATCAAAAATGCGGATTATGATTAGAAGCAATGTGCACTTGGGAGCGTGAGATAAGACCCCAAAGCAAGCGTATAAGTATGACTGATTAACAAATAAACACTCGCTAATTGCCTTAAAAAGTCAGATCTCAGCAGCCAGGGAAGAAGAAAAAATGATTTAAATTTTCCTTGGGCTAAACATTTTTCTGTCGAGCTCAGACTCGCTCCGAGTGTTTCCAGTCATTATCTCCCTAATTAACGCGCACCGCAAACTGAAAACAAATCTCCTCACCTCATGGCTTGGGAAGGTTCACTGGGATTAAGCAAACTCCACGAAATAGGTCAGCGATTCCCTCCCACCAGGCGAGCGACGGCTGCCGGGTGGGAGGCAGCCCGGAATAAAGATAGATGAAGTTATTATCGGCAAACGAAGTGAAATAAGCCTTTAATTTTCCCCAGCTGTTGCTGGATGTGCCCTATTGACAGGTGTGCTCTTGGGATGGGCGCTGGCAGGCGAGCTGGGGGGGAGCACCTCGGCTCCTTACAGCCCCCTGCGTGCCAGGGAAGCCAGCGGGGTGCGTGTTTTTTTTTTTTTTTTTTAAATTCCCATAACTTTATTTTCTGCAGTTGACACAAAACCAGCTCCAGCCCTCACTGCAGTTTTATGGCCCCGCAAGGAATTGGAACAATTCGTTTTAAATGAAGCGGTGTTCCTAAGTGCCTGCAGATCGTGGTACCCAGTGGGCTGGGACCCTGCAAAGGATCAGGATTGCAGGGGCAACCCGAACCCAGCCTTGGCCCCCACAGCAGCACTGAGCCCCTTCACCTGGTAGTGGCCAAACTGAAATAAAACTGAAAATTTAAGGTAAAAGAAACCCGTTGCAGGTGGAGGGCTCCCTGGGCAGCCTCCTTGTTCTTCCTGTGGCACTTGCTCGAAAGAATAACGGTAATTAGAGCTTCCTAATGCCTCCAGGTCATCTTCTTTTTCCTCGCGTAACGTAATTTCTATAAGGCTTGTCGTCTTTATTAGGAGAATTAATCTGAATCTCGCTGTGCCCTGGCCGCTCGGCTTTCCACCGGAGCCATGCTGAGGAGGGTCAAAGAGGCAAGTCCACCTCATGTCATGCAAATAAAAAAATTAAAAAATTAAAAAGCGAGGTCAGCTGGAGGCTACGGGGGAGGAAATTAATGATTTTTTAAACAACCAGGGAAGTTTACGTCGGCCTGCTAACGTAATTCAATTTCTGCCTTCAGAGCCCTTTATGTCATTAAACCCACGTCGCCAATACGGGGCCTCTTTTGCCCAACTAAGCAAAATCTTCTTATTAAGGCAGAATTGACTATTAGCGCAACAATAAAATTAGGATTAATGGCGGGGGAAGGGCTGCTCCAGGCCAGCCGTGCAGGCAGGGACGGCCGGGGCTGATCCCCTCGCTGCGGGGCCGGGGGACCCGGGGTGCCCGGAGGAGTTGGGGAGGCTTGGGGGGAATCTGTCCCTGGTGGGCCACATCCTGCACCCACAGCACCGTGCCTGAAGCCTTCGAGCCTCCCCTGACAGGCTCTGTGGCATCAGCAGCTCCAGCCAGAGGTCGGGAAACATCTCATCCCTGGGAGGGCATCCTGGGCTTTTTATTTATTTATTTATTATTTTTTCCCACTTTTTTCCCTTTTTTCCTTTTTTTTTCCCTTTTCCCCTTTTTTTTCCTTTTTTTCCTTCCCCCCCCTTTAACCCTTTTCTCCCTTCCCCCCCCCTTTTTCCCTTTTTTTCCTTTCCCCCCTTTTTTTCCCTTTTTTCCCTTTTCCCTTTTTTTCCTTTTCCCTTCCCGCTTCTTTCCCCCATTTTCCCCTTGTTTTCCTTTTTTCCCATTTTCCTTCCCCATTTTTCCCCCTTATTTTCCTTTTTCCTCCTTCCCACCATTTTTGTCCCTTTTTTTCCTGTTTTCTCCCCATTTGTCCCCTTTTTTTCTTTTTCCATTTTCCCCAGGTTTTCCCCCAGTTTTTCCCCGAGTTTTTCCCTTTTTTCCTGGTGTTATTCCTCTTTCATTTTTTTTCCCTTTTGTTTTTTTCCTTTTGCCCATTTTTCCCCACTTTTCCCCCTTTTTTCCTTTTTCCCCATTTTTCCCTTTTTTTTCCTTTTTTCCCATTTTTTTCCCTTTTTTCTTCTTTTTCCCCTTTTTCCCTTTTTCCCTCCTTTTTTCCCATTTTCCCCAGTTTTTCCCCAGTTTTTTCCCAGTTTTTTTTCCTTTTTTTTTTTTTTTTTTTTTTCTTTTTTCCCCATTTTTTTTTTTTTTTTTTCCCTTTTTTTCTTTTTTTTTTCCCATTTTTCCCCCATTTTTTTCTTTTTTCTTTTTTTTTTTTTCCCCTTTTTTTTCCCCTTTTTTTTTCCCTTTTTCCCCCTTTTTCCTTTTTTTTCCCCTTTTTTTTTTTTTTCCTTTTTTTCCCCTTTTTCCCCTTTTTTTCCCTTTTTTTCCCCTTTTTTTTTTTTTTTTTTTTTTTTTTTTTTTTCCTTTTTTTTTTTTCCTTTTTTCCTTTTTTCCCCTTTTCCCCTTTTTTCCTTTTTTCCCCTTTTTTTTTTCCCTTTTTTCTTTCTTTTCCCCCCCTTTTTCCCCATTTTTCTTTTTTCCCCTTTTTTCCCCTTTTTCCCATTGTCTTCCCTTTCCCCTTCTTTTTTCCTCCCCCCCCACTTTTTTTCCCCTTTTGGCTCAGGGCGGTTTTCCTCCTCCCCGCTCGAGGGGAACGCGCCGCTGCCTGCCCCCTGCTCGTGCCCCGCGCCCTGGGGGAGGCCCCGGGGGAAGCCGCCGGGCGAGGAGCCAGCCTTTAGCAGAGGCTTGGGAACACCGCGGGCACCCTCCCGCGGCCGCGGCCCGAACTGCAGGCAATCCGAACTGCAGGCAATCCGAACTGCAGGCAATCCGAACTGCAGGCAATCCGAACTGCAGGGGGATGTCCCCCCCGTCCCCTCCCGGTGGCACCTGGGCGCTGGGAGAAGGCCCCAGCCCTGCCCCGGCCTCCGGGCCTCGCTCGGGGGCACCGGGCTGGAGGCATAGCAGCGGATCGGGGGGATTAATTAGCTGAAAAGCGGCTTGGAGCTCGTGCCGGGATCTCATTAGCAATTAACGTAACGGAGCCGGTCAGGTGCTGGGTCCGCCTGGGGACAACCGGGCAGGAGGCAGCACCGGGGGGGCCAAGGGGTCCAGCAAAAGCCAGCTCAGCCTTCAGCCTCCATGAAGCCGGGATGAAGAGACCTTTGGGGAGCAGGGGACAGCAGAGCTGCCATCACCAACTGTGGCTTCCAGCCTCACATATGGCTTCTTACAGGGAAACTGCTGAGACACTGCTAAAACTCGTCCCTTCTTCCCAGAACGCCCTGCCAGAGGCCATGATTTACCAAGAACACACTGAAACAGCCTAAAAGCGCCTGCAGTTGAGCTGAAATGATGATTTAAGGATAAAGAAAGCCTTCCCTGGTTAAAGTTTTGACCCTCACAAAGCCCAAAGACTTCCAATGCATCCGCATCCTCCCATCCAAAACCCAGGGTAAGACACAAACCCACCCCAGCCTCAGGGGGACCACCCCGGCTGCGGACCCCCCAGCAGGCCGGGCGCCCGGCTGCTCCGTGCTGCACCTCGGCCACCAGCCCTGCACCCCTGGGACACCGGGGGCAACCCACTCCCAGGTCACTGGCCAGGCTTCCAGAGGGGCCAAGCTCTGCCCACGTGTCCGTGCTTCGTGTCCCGAGCCTGCCTTACCCGGCGCCTCCCCATCCTTGGGACCACCACCAAGAAATCCCCCGGAGAGGAAGCCTACGGTGGGCTCCCCAGGCACCAGCAGAAATGCTTTTAAAAGACAAAATAAGAAGGCTATTTTTCTGACACAGTGAATCAATGGTTTATTTTCAGCGTTCAAAGAGGTACAAGATGAGCAGTGAGCTCCAGGGAACGAGCTGGCACAGTGCACTTGTGGCCGGTGCCGCTCCCTCTAGCCCAGGAGGCCTGAGGAGGCAAAAGCACATGGAGAAAAGCCCCCAAAGAGCCCTGAGCGCAGCCGAACCATAACGCTGCAGCGTGGCTGCACCACCCCGCTCACGTGCTGCACCAGTTACACCACCGGACCCACGGGTCAAAGGTTTGCCATGCCCAGAAACCCTGCTGTACCGATTCCAAAGAGGAGGATTTGGTTTCTGGGCAGTGAGCAAAGTGGGACAGTGAGGGAAGGCCACGAATCAGACCCTGAATTAAGGAGAGATCAGTGTCAGAGCCCTTCTAAGTGCAGAGAGAACGCGAACGTGACTCCTAAAGCCTGAGTTGTGCAAGGTGCAGTCGGTGAGCCTGGTTCTGGCCTCCCTTACAGCAGCGTAAAGCAAGGAGGAACCGTTAACACCGCGAGGGTTACAACACAGTAATAATAGGTCTGCTGCGAGGCAGAGCCAGAGCCAGGCCCAGAGGACACAGCAAATGCAGAACCACCTCTGCTGCCTGCAAGGTGGGTCAAGGGGTGAAACACCTGGGTGTTGTCCAGCAGGGTCATCAGAACATCCTTGCCCCAGCATCCTGGAAGGGTTTACAGAGGGCAATTCATACCATGATCCCAGCCCAGAATAGCACCAGAGATTAACCCAGGCTCTGCTCCCCGCTAATCCAGCGCCGCCCCCCCGAGATGTCAGCGGAGCGGCTCTGGGTGGCAGCGGTGGCAAGGCAGAGCCTGCCCATCTTGGCCACGGCGCTGAGGCAGCCCCGGCTCTGCCGGTCACCAGCAGAACTGCCCCAGCGCCCAGCAGAGGCAGGGCTGCAGGCACACGTGCTGCTGCGGTGGGCAAAGCAGAAAGGACTCAGCGGCAGCTGCTGGCAGAGGCAGGGATGTCTGGGGGAAGGGATGGTCGGGGAGGGGGAAAGGGAAGGTAAAACGAAGAGCTGCAGCCTTCAGCTCAATCTGTGCAAAATAACCTCAGGCACGGGTCATGCAACCCGGCCCCCGGCAAGTGCAGTGCCGCCGCAGCCCCCCCTCCCCTCCCAGCTCCCTCCCAGCACCCAGAATGGAAATGTCTTGGAGCATGGAGCCGGCCTGGGGGAACCAGGAGCTTTGTCGGGGGGCCTTTTGCTCCCAGTGCACCCCAAGATGTGAACACAGGATCAGCCCCCAGCAGCATGTCGTGTAGAGCAGCTCGCTTACTTCTCCTTTGGGTCCTTGTCTGCTTTGCCTGGAAGAGGGGGTGGAAAGAAATCAGGGCCCATGTGTCTTGCTCCAGACCCCCCAGCCCAGTTTATAGTTACTTTGCTACACACAGCTCGTGCTTCACGAGCATCGCAGTCGGACAATCAGAACAGCAAGACACGGCTGGGGTGCTGCCCCGAGGTCAGACACAGCCTCCCAAAGCCTTTTTCTGACATTGGGGAAGCAAACTACACAATAACCCCAGGAGAAAGAACTGGCCTTCCCCTACCATAAAGTAGAGGCAACGTTCAGACCTCACACGTGACTACTGTGGGGAGCGAGCCAGCAAACTCAGCGCCATCCTGCCCTGGCTCTGCACCGCCAGCAGAATGCCTCCACGGTTCAGCTGCTCCCCTGACACACGGGGACCTGGGGCACCTCCAGCACGCCCCACGTTCCACCGTGCAAGGTCAGAGAGCCCCCAGAGCCCCCACAGAGCCACCCACAGACCAGGCTGAGGCGTGTGGGATTTGCTGGGGGCCTGGGTGGCTGTGGGCTTACCACATCCCTCACCGTGCAGCCAGGCTGGCAGCGGCCCCCAAATAACCACGAGGTCGGAGCCAGCCCGGTGAGGCGCAGCCCTTACCTTTCGGGATAAATTTCAGCGAGCTGCTGAATATTCAGAAACGGGACTGCCCCCTCTTGGGCCCGTCATTGAGGAACTCATGGCCCAGCCCGTTGCCGCACTTGCCACAGGACACCTGGCAACACAAGGAGGGGGTCACAAGGGGCCTTCATCAGCACGGGCCCTGCTATGAGAAACGGGCTTTTTTTGCCCCTTCCCGAGAGTTTCGGAACCGTCACCTTGAAGGCCCCCGGGCGCTCCTTGCGCTTGGCCACGCTGTCCTCGTGGATGGTCTCGGTGAAGGCCGGCCAGGGCGAGGAGTGCTCGTACTTGGTGCGGCTGGAGAACAGCTCGTAGCCGCACCGGGCGCAGGCGTAGATGCCTGGGGGGGGGGATGGCAGGGGGGTGCTCAGCGCTGAGACCCCCGAGCAGCCCCGGGGCCGCGGCAGCTGCCCCGGGACACCCGCGCACTCGGGCTCTACCCCTTGGCGCAGCCGACAGCACAGGGCCGGGCACCGAGAGGGAGCTTTGGGCTCGCCCCCGGCCCAGCGCCCCCGGACCCTCCAACCTCCCCCCGACCCGAAGCGGGACCTCCCCGGCCCCCCGGGGCTCGCCCCCAGCCCAGCCCCGCAGGATGGAGCCCCCCGGACGCGCTGCACACCCCCCCCCCCCCCCCCGATCCCCTTTACAAGCGGCTCCCCCGACCCCTCCGGCCTCCCCCCCCGGCCCCCCGGGTCGCCCCCGGCCGCGCTCACCCGGCTCGAAGTGGTCGCGGAACGCCTCGCCCCCCAGGAAGGCGCAGAACGACATGGCGGAGCCCCCGCCGCCGCCCCGCCCACTGACCACGCCCCCCTCCCCGTACCACGCCCACCTGCCACGCCCCCTGACGCCCCGCCCACTTGTCCCGCCCCCCCCCCAGGCCCCCCCCCCTCCGCCCGCCCCGTGCCGCTGCAGCCGCCGCGGAGCCCCGGGGCCACCGGGGGGGGGGGTCCCACCGAGGGATCTCCCCCGGTCCCCGCCGCTCCCCCCGCCCCGTCCCGCGGTGCTGGGGTGTTTTGGGGCCGCTCCGGTGCTGCGGGCCCGGCCCCGTTCCCCCCCCCGTGTGCTCCCGGGCCCGACCCCCGGTGCCCGCCCCCCCCCCCCCTCCCCGGGGCCGCGAAGGCCCGGGAGAGGGGAGGGGGCGGCTCCTGCCGGGGCTCCGCGGCACCGCCCGCACCGGCCCCGGTGCGGGCTCAGGACGGGGGTCCCGGCTGTGCCCCCCCACCCCCCTCGCACCGCCGGCGCCGCACCGGGGCCGGCTGAGCGGAACGGAGCCGGCCCCGAGACCGGCCCCGGGGCGGAGCTCGGCGGGGCGGAGCGGGGCCCGGCGCGGTCCTGCGGATGCTCCGGCCCCGGCGGCGGGAGCGGGGCGAGCTCCGGCCCCGCACCGGGCACCCAGACCCCGCACCGGGACCACAGCCGAGCCCTCACCTCCGGCACCGGCACCGCCACCGGCATCAGCCCTTCGGTACCGGCACCGGCGCTGCCCCCCGCCCGCCCCCTCCCCCGGCACCGGCCCCGATCTCCCCCGGTACCGGCACCAGCCCGGCCCCCCGGCCCCAGGACCGACCCTTCCCGGCAGTCCGGGCCAGGTACGGGCGCTGCGGGAGCGGGGCCCCGCAGGGAGCGGCCGGGGGCAGCCCCGGTGCCCGGAGCGGTGCTGGAGGCCGGGCGGCGATCGGCACGGGGCTGGGGGCTCCCCCGTGGGCTGGGGCTCGGCGAGCGGCTCCGGGGAGGGCTCGGGCCAGAGCGGAGGGGACGGGGGGTCAGGGGGACGGGGGGACAGGGGGACAGGGGAACAGGCACCCCCGGGGAGCCCTGCACGCTGCGGGAGGGGTGCGGGACACGCTGCGGGCACCACGGGGCAGAAAGTGGGGGTCGCTGTGGGCTGCAGGCTCAGCGGGGACGGTGGTCCGTCCCGCCACCCCAAGAGCGGGGGACAAAGGGACACCCAGGTTCCAGCAGCCCCTGTGGGGACCGTCCCTGCTGGGCCTGGGTCTGTGGGGTTGGCGTGGGGAAGTGGTGTGGGATGTGAGCTGTGTCCCCCCGTGGGGTACGTGGAGCGCGGGGGCTCCCGGAGGAGGAGGCGGCAGCGGCCCGGCGTGCTGCAAGGTAACAGCTTTGCTGTGAAGGTGAACCGCAGGCAGCAGGAGCCAGCCGGCTCCTTGGCAGGCCCGGGGGGGGGCGATGAGCTTTCCTACAGGAGCACCAGGCACCACCACGAGGCTCTTTCCCACTCGCTTCACCTGAGGACTCCGGGATGATGCAGTCTGCGGGCTCTCGCTCAGATTGCGCCCTCCTCGGTGCAAGAGCGAAAAAAGCTGGGGCCCTTCAGGCAAACGTGGGTGACCGTCCCACGGAGCTGCAGGAGCCCCGAGGCCCGGAGCAGAGCGCTTAGAGGGGCTCCGGTCCCTCCTGACGGCGACACGTCCACGTCCCTCGGCCCGGAGCAGAGCCCCGGGGCTGCTGTCGGGGGGGCTGCAGCTGCCCGGCACGTGGAGCCCCCCGCGCCGGGCCACTGCTCCTGCCCTCTGGATGCTGCCGTTTTAAATTAGGTCAGGCGTGCGTCGCGGGCTCAGCCGCGCTCCCGCTCGAGCCCAGGGGATTGATGGCTCGTGGCAGGCGCAGGGAGGACGAGCCTGGGGCTGGGGCGGCGGGGAGCCGAGGACGCTCCGTGGTGCTGTGCGGGGAGCGGGCGCCGTGCGGTCGTGAAGGTGCCTCTCCTGATCCACTGAGACCAAACGAGTGGGGCACCGGGGAGGGCTCCAAGCAGGCTGCAGCACCACGTACGCGTTCCAGGCGCAGGTTTTCAGCCAGCCTAAAGCAGGCAGGCTCCGGGAGCAGCCGCAGCAGCCCCCGGGACCCTGCGTGGCGGCAGCATCACCCACCCAGCCCCTGTTCTGCTAGCCGAAGCCTTTTCAGGAGGTGAAGCCGTGCCTGCACTAAAAGCTCTCGGTTTTTGCCTAGAAGCAGTCTGCGTTTGTCAGATGGCAGTACGCAGAAAATTTATGTCCTTAGGTTGCAGTGAGACTTTCTTCAAAGCCCTGCGCTCCTTAATCACAGGATAATGCAGGGAGCTCTCCAGCTACAGCACTCGTAACCACAGCAATTTGGTTTCTGTAGCGGTATGTTGTGAAGATAATTAGACGAGGGATTTCCAACTTGTTTGGCTGGGTGATAAAAACCTCTCTGAGAGGAGGCAGAGCTCTGCCACAATCCCCGCTAGCGGTGCCAGCCCGCCTCCAGCAGCCACCGGCAGCTCTCATTAGCTGCAGAGGGCTGCTGGAGATTAATTTTTCAATTAACTCTCCTTGTTTTTACATCAAAAGCAAACACCATTTTGGCAATGGCCCACCTGGGAGGGTGTAGGTATCATTCGTTGGCGTGAGCCAGCGCCGGGCAGCGAAGCACGGCAGGAACACTTTTGCTGCCTTGTGCGTGCGAAGGGGGTGTTCAATGGGGAGGTGCTCGGGGACACCGCCCTGTCCAGGCTGTGCTTGTGTCTCCTTCTGCACCACGTCAAGTCAGGATCCTGCACCTGAGCCAGAAAGAGAGAAATTAGAAGACTCCGAAGCTGTCTCCAGAGACACCTCCAGGCTCAATATTTGCTTTCTGAGCCCTAAACCATCACCGAGACCTTCACCGGGGCTGCCCCGCACGGAGCCCCCACTGCTCTGTCTCAGGGTGCTGGTGGCCCCGCTGTGGGACCCAGCAGGGTCTGTCCCCCGCTCCGCACCCCCCCGGCCACCCACGCTCCCCAGAGGTGGCTGCATCTCAGCAGCGTACACGTAGCCCCCGCTGTACTTGGTGTCCCTGCCAGATGAAAACTCCCATATAAACCCAGGCTATTATTATCTCAGTCTTCCACTCTGCTAATGGTCTCTCAGGAAACAGACTTTTTCTTTTCCCTTTTTTTTTTTTTTTTTTTTAGCTTTTAAAACCCAGGAATACCGGAGCAGAGGTAACCAAAACGCCAGGCACGGCGCAGCGGAGCACCGAGCCCGTGCCACGCGCAGGGGAGCTGCTGAGCCCCTGAGCCAACGGGGCCACGGATCAGCACTGGGGCTTTCTGGTAGGCACGGCCATGGCTGGGGGGGGCCACGGACAGCACTGGGGACAGCTGTGGCACTGGGGACAGCTGTGGCACTGAGCCACCAGGCTCCGGGTGCGTTGGGGGTGCCGGAGCCCTGGGTGGTGCCAGCCTGGTGCTGGGTTTGCCGAGTAAATGCGAGGAGCGCGCCCTTGAGAGGGGCAGATCCTGCCTGAGCATCGCTGCAGGCGAGGGAAGGTGCTCCCCAGCACCGCTCCCCGTGGGCTGCCAGCCCCAGGACCTGCTGTGATCTCTCCCTTCCCCCCCAGCCCGGGGCATCCCCCCAGATTATTTGGGGTTAACAGTTGGCGCGTGTAAATCAGAAGCAAAGCAAAAGCCGCAAAGCATGAGATTACATAAATGGAGCTGGAGGCAGCTGCGACGCAGCCTGTAATTAATTCGTGGTAGGAAAGTGCTTTGAAGATCCCGGGTGAGGCTCATCCCAGGCACGAGGCAGCCCGAGGGGCAGCACCCACCTGCAGCCGGGACCTGCTCAGCGCCGCTCCTGCCGTGGGGACGCTGTGAGAGGAGGGGTGGGGGCGGAGGACGAGCTCCCTGTGCTCAGCCCCATGCTCTGGGTGCTGGGCTCAGCCCCACGATGGTCCTGAGAGCCTGGCCTGCAGCTGCCATCCTTCCTCCTGACACCACGCACATGCTCAGGGGTTCAGGCAGCCCCGCGTCTGTCGCTGTGCCCCGACGTGGCGCCAGGCTGAGCTGCTCCCTCCCATTCCCTCGGCAGCACCGGCACCGCCGGCGATGCGTGCGATGGCAGAGCAGGCTGTGGCAGCAGCGGACGCCTCCCCAGCCCTGGCACCATCCCCAGGCTCTCCTTGGCACAGGGACGCCGATGGGACGAAGTCTCATCCCGCCAGCACCAGGGAGGACAGCGGCGGCCGGGACGGCTGCGGGATCGTTTTCCCCATGGACGGGGACACGAAGCCTCTCCCTTCGCCCCAGCCCGCGGGGATGCTCCTGGCCGACATCCCACGGGGGCCGCAGCCACGGCTGAGCCTGGCCAAGTCCCGCACGGCCCCGTCCTCGCCCAGCGTCTCCCCGTCGGAGAGCCGCGCCGCCCTGCTCCGGCTGCGGGAGGCCAGGCTGGAGGACACCAAGAGGAGGCTGTCGGAGGCCGTGCAGGAGCCCCTCAGCCGGCTGAGCCGGCTCATGGCCGAGGAGAGCAGCCCCACGGCACGGGGGAAGGCAGGGGGCAGCCCCGGGCGAGGGGAGCCGGGGGGCCGAGGGACTGGGGGCCGCCGGGTGCGGGACTGGAGCCCCTGGGAGCCCAGCCTGAACTGCCGCTACGAGATCTGCTCCTACGGGGACGTCATCCAGGTGGTGGAGGTCGTGCAGCAGGAGGCCGAGCACCCGGAGCAGCCGCCAGCAGCCCGCCCGGGGGGCTCGGTGCCGGGCAGGGCCCTGGCCTGCGTCGCGCTCCTCGCCTACGGCTACTTGGTCCTGCCGCTGCCGCCCTACGCCGCCGGCCTCTGCCTGGGGCTCACCTGCGGGCTGCTGCTGGGCTTCCTCGCCATCCTGCTCCTCCTGCTGAAGCCTCCGCCGCCGCGGGGCCGCCTGCGCCCTGAGCTGCTCCCGGGGGGCCCGCGGGGAGCCCATGGCCTCCAGGTAGGAGAGGGACAGCCACGGGCACTGGGTGCTGGGGCTGGGTGCTAGGAGCTGAGTGCTGGGGCTGCCCAAACCTGCACAGCACCACGGAGCAGCCAGATCCTCTCCCCTCCAGGGCTGGCTGAACCAGCTGCACGTCTACGACCCCGAGCTCTACCACCCATCGCTCACGCACTCGGTGCTGGCCACTCTGGATGGGGCCACCCTCAAGCTCTCCTACCCCAAGAACAACATCCCGCGCCGGGCCACCTTTGCGGAGGAAATCCTCGATGCCACCTTCATCAGCCATCGCTGCTACAACATGACCGATGCCAAGGTGACTGCGGAGCTGCTCTTGGGACTGGGGGGCTCTCCCCTCGCAGGGATCCCCAGCGCCTCACGGTCACTCTTGGTGTCGCAGGTCTTCCTCTGCCCCCCCTGCCTAGCCCGAAAGCGGCTGTGGAACAAGAAATACCCCATCTGCATCCTCTTCCCGGATCGCGCAGACACGGAGCACAGGAGCAGTGATGAACATGGCACAGAGCTGCAGGGGGACGAAGGGACGAAGAAGCCGCAGGTGCCCATCCAGGAAGTCCCGGGGGACTGCAGGGAAAGGTGCCTGTACCTCTTCGGACGGACGGGGAGGGAGAAGGAGGAGTGGTACCAGCACCTCCTGCGAGCCTGCCACGGGACCCCGAGCAGCAGCCGCGGTGAAGCCAGGCCAGGTGAGATGCGGCCACTGCTCCGCACCGGGACCGATCCAGGGCTAGGAGCTGCCCCATTGCAGGAGGACAGGCTCTGGGTAGGCAGCTGGGAGCGGGGAGGGAGGTGGAGGAGCTGGGACAGGGCTCAGCAGCCTAGAGTTTGTGCAGCAGCAGGGGGAGCTTGGAGGATCCCCTTTCTCTGGCAGAGGGTGGGTGGCACGTCACCGTGCGTGCATTGTGGCTGGGCACCATGTCACCCCTCGCTGCAGCCAGCCCGGTCACGTCCCCTTGTCCCCAGGGATGGGACCAGCTCCACAGAGCGCTGCCAGCAGCAGTGGAGGGAGCACCGAGGACATCCCCTCTGCCATCAGACCCAAGGACCTGGCTGGAAATGTCCGACAGAAGATTTTTCTGGATTACAGCACCTACATGGCCCGATTCGTGCCGGCAGAGGCGGGGGGCAGCCCGGAGCAGAGCCCCCCTCACAGCGTGCTGAGCAGCCCCGTGCTCGTGAAGGTGAGTGGGGCAGATCCAGCCCTCGGAGCTGGCCAGGCTGAGCGGAGGCGATGAAGCACAGGCGCTGGTGCCTCCCGGTCCTGTTGTTCATCTCCTCCCTCCCAGCACCACGGTTTGAGCGGCCGAGCCGCGGTGCTGGGGAGCAGAGCCCCAGCCTGCAGGTCCCACCCTGCTCCAGGCACTCGTGGCTTCTCCCCATCCGCAGCTCGGCGAGGACGCGGCCGGGCGCGGCGAGGGGTGCACGGCCTGGGTGAACGCGCTGGTGGGGCGCATCTTCTGGGACTTCCTCCGGGAGCGGTACTGGGCCGAGCAGGTGGCCAGCAAGATCCAGAAGAAGTTAAGCAAGATCAAGGTGAGAAACAGGAACGGCCCCGGTGTCACGGGGGATGGCAGCACCAAGGAGCGCCCCGTCCTGTCCCGACGGTGGGTGCCAGGCTGTGGTGACGATCCCCGTGTGGTTTCCCTCCATCAGCTCCCATATTTCATGAACGAGCTGACGCTGACAGAGTTGGACATGGGCACGTCCATCCCCTCCATCCTCAGCACCTCCAAGCCCACCATCAACGACCGAGGTACGAACCCTGCAGCCTCGCAGAGCGGCAGGGATGCCAGGGCTGGCTCCACAGCAGCTGTTACTGAGGTGCCAGCCCCGTCCCCAAAGCAGGGAGGTTTCGGTGGGCACGTGAGCAGCCCTCAGCCCCTGTGGCATTGACAGGGGCTCGCCCCTTCCCTCCCCAGCAGGGCTCTGGGTGGACATGGAGGTCACCTACAGCGGCTCCTTGCAGATGACCCTTGAGACGAAGATGAACCTCTGCAAGCTGGGGAAGGAGGGTGCTGCAGAGGACAGCGGCCCGGCGGAGGCAGGAGGAGAGGGGTAAGGTGACCGTGCATGGCTGGGCGGCATCCGCATCCTCCCACCTGAGTGAGGCGAGAGGGTGCTGGTGCCAGGGCACCCACTGATGCAGCCCGGGGCTCACAGGGCCAGGCCTCGGCTGATCCTGCTGGCAGACAGCGACGCGGAGTCGTCCAGCGCCGGCTCCTCCGACGAGGAGGACATCGCTGCTGCAGAGCCCGCAGGAGCCCTGGGAGAGCGGGTGCCCCCACCCGGCACCGAGGGGTGAGGGGCTGCTCGGGGCCGCTGGGCAGAAAGGGAGGTGCTGGGGGAGGCACAGGCAGGGGCCCTGGTGCTTCGTGGCAGCCCTTGGCAAGGGTGTCCCACCCCTGGGGGGTGCTGGTGGCAGGTGGCGGGGGGTGCCGGGCCCCAGCACGGTTCCGGGTCTCACCCTGTGGCTTACTTTAAGCCCACCCTTACTTTAGCCACGTCAGTGGGAACAGCACAGGCCGGAAGATCCTGCGCTTTGTGGATAAGATCGCCAAGTCCAAGTACTTCCAGAAGGCCACCGAAAATGAGTTCATCAAAAAGAAGATCGAGGAAGTTTCCAACACGCCGCTGCTGCTGACGGTGGAGGTGCAGGAGCTGGTGGGCACCTTGGCCGTGAACGTGCCCCCGCCGCCGACAGACCGTGTCTGGTACCTGCCCTCCTTCCTCCCGGGGGGGTCCACAAGCTGTGCCACGTGCATGGGACGTGATGCTTGATGCTTTCTGCTGCTGTCCTCTCCCCTCGCAGGTACAGCTTCCGTGTCCCACCCCAGCTGGAGCTGAAGGTGCGCCCCAAGCTGGGTGAGCGGGAGGTGACGTTCCTCCATGTCACCGAGTGGATCGAGAAGAAGCTGCAGCATGAATTTCAGGTGCCTGTCCCAAAGGGCTGGGTTTGTTAAAGGGCTGAGCAAACCCTGCTGGTTTATTTTCTGCTTCTCACCTTTGAGATCTCTGGTCAAAGAACAGAAGGTTCCCCATAGATGTTCAGGTACCCAAATGCCCCTAGAGAGTACCCCTTTGAATATCCTCAAGGCACTTGTCACTGCCCTCTGCCACAACCACTCCTGAAGCCCTCCATACAGGTGAGCTGCCCAAAGATAAACTGCTCCTGCTTGTTCCTACCCAGAGATATCCGGAGCTGGTAATTCTCTAGGGCCAGGCATGGTCACTGCTGCTGAGGGGATGGGAACCCAGGCCCTGTGCTCAGCCCTGATCTCTGCCCCAAGCTCCTGTGGCTCCTGCCACGGCCACTTCCAGGCCAGAGCATCAGCACTCAGGTAGTGGAACTTAAAACCACTTTCTTGTTTTTCTGGATTCCTCTTTACAGAAAATTTTGGTGATGCCTAACATGGATGATCTCATCATTCCCATCATGAACTCCGGCCTGGATCCTCAGCCACCCGCTGGGGAGCTGCCCAGGGACCTACTGGCCAAGGGAGAGAGGAGGCTCTGAGGTGCAGCCCCGTGGGCAGGGCAGAGACACTGCACAGGGCTCGGGGACCTTGCTGGGATGCAGAGTTAGCTGGGGCCTGGCCACTGATAGCACCCAGTGCGACGCCGTGGGGTCTGGGCTTCTTGGTTCATCTCATCCTCAACATCCTGCTCCTGCACGGATGAGCCGCCTCCTTCAATATTGCAAGCACATGTTTGGAGCTGAACCAGACCCCGGGGAAAGGGGTTTGCTGGAGACCCAAGAACTTCATGTATCTCCCACCAGCATCTCAGGACTCCTTCTGGCCAAGAGGGCAGCTCCAGACCAGCAGAGGGCCAGGTTTTCCCCTGCCTGGTTCCCAAAGAGGGTGCAGGATGCAAAGACAGCTTCCACAGTCAAGGAGTTGTGATCACCACTGACCCAAGGCATCACAACTCCAGGACACATCACACCCTTCCCGCTGGCAGCTGGGCTGCAAGGAAAACATGGGCGGGAAACGAGTCCAAAACCTGAATAAACCCGTCACTGCCCAGTCTTACCTAGCAGCCATCTTATTGCGCACACGTTCCCACGGCTGGATGGATGCCACATGTGGGGTTCCTGGAGAGAGAAAGCCATGGATCGTGCTTCCAGCTTGGCAGGAGAAGTGCTGGGGTGTGCACGCGAGAGATGGTCAGGGGAGAGCTGGGCAGTGAGGCTGGGCAGAGGCAGGTAGCAGGGAGGCCCCGTGCTCCCAGCAGCAACTGGGCAGAAATGCTGTTTGGTACCTGCTCTGCTCTGGAAGAGGAAGGAGAGCCCTTCACCGTGGTTCAGGTGAAGATGGCAGATTGGCAGAATGATTTTTTTTCACAGGCAGTGAAAAAAAATCATTCAAAAAGGGAGGATCCACAGGACAGAGCAGACACTTGGCTGTCCCAGTTAATCCCCTCCATACGGGCCTGTCCTGAGCGTTACCTGCCCCATCCCCAGCTGCGAGGTGCCTCGAGGACACGCTGCTGCACACAGGTGGCACCGAACACAGGCGGGACACTCCTCCAGAAGGAAGACAGGCAACAGGCACGGTTTGAAACCCCTTTATTGAAGGTGCCCGATTAGGAAGCCTTGTGTATCGCAGCCCTTATGACTCTTCTTGCACACCTGGCTTCCCTTTCACCAAGTGTTTCTTCTGAGGGCCCTACAAGAGAGCAGAAAGGAGAGGTCTCGCTGTTAGTGACACACAAAGATGGCTTTCAAGGCTGCATGTGAGCTGTGTGGAGCAGAACTGCAGCTCTGGCCCCTTTCTGCTTCACAAGGCTGCCCTGGTCCCTCCTCCCCATCTGGTAGCCCTGTGCTGCCATTCACCAGCAAGCCCTGGGGCCTCCCTAGCCACGAAGGCATCAGGAGCAGAACATCAGGGTCCTTGCACAAAGGGTTTGTTTATCAGGACCAGACATTGCCAGAGAGCAGCAGCGACCAACCTCTGAGCCAGGCCGGCCTGCACCCGAGGCATGCCGGGGGGAGCAGTAATTGTGCTGGCGAACGCTGCCAGGAGCCCCCCATGGGGAGCAGCTCCCCGGCTGCTGTACGAGCCCTGGACGAGGCGAGGCCTCCCGCGACCAGAGGCACAGAGTCTCATCAGCCAGCTCAACGAGCCTGAGGAGTTCCTGCCAGCTAGGAAATGGGGTTTTCTTGGACTAAGTCCGAGAGAACAGGCCGCAAGAATTACTTCCATGGCAAAATACTCCTAGCCAAATGTGAAGTTTTAGCACGTTGTATGTGGGGGAACCTCTCACCCCATGGAGAAAACGGCTAATAAAGCCTCCACAAGCAGGTAAAGCCATGGCCCGTCCCTAAAGTCCCTGCCACGGTTACTCAGGACTTAGAGCAGCAGACAAGCAGGACACGCACGTCGCTCTCGCTGCAGAGCAAGCTCCTGACGCTGAGCTAAAGGAAAACGGCTTAACCTCTAAAAGAGCCCTGCAAAGACACTGCATAACCAATCCCCCTTCCGGGGGCTAAGGAGGCTTAGCTAGTTTCACAGGGGATTTCTGGCTGGCAGGCAGGGAATGTAGGCAGTTGTGTTCCTTGCTGCTAGCTGAAGGCCCAGCTCACCAAGCACTTCCTCCATTTCTCACTCAGACTTAGGCACCAGCCTGGTGTAGGCTGCAGAACTATTCAAGAAGCTCCATTTGTTTTGGATTTATTTAGATGATTTTTTTTTCTGCCCTGGGTTTGAGAAAAATATCCTGCTTGGCCTTTTTGGGAGCTTCCTGACAGAAAAATCACAAGTTTGTGGCTGAATTTGACTCAACCTTTTCCTCTTAAGAACATTAAAGTTATAAATCATTCCAAACAAATCAAAGAAGTGCACAATTACGGGTGAAAGGGACCATATGTCCAGCACAGTGCCTGCCAAGGTAACTGCTTGTTTAAAACATCCCATGGTGAATGGAAGCTGTTTGGCCATATGGTGGTATATTATTTGCTAGCTGCCTTGTCTTGGATCACTCACATGACCATCGTGTTCTTCCTTAGCATAGTATCTGCTGTGTGAGTTGAATTCATGCCTGTCTTTTATGCGAGATGGTCCTGATCACTCGTTTGGCCGCTGTTATATCTAGAAGCAGATGCTTGGCTGGACTCAATCGGTTGCTTTAGCCCCAGCTGCAAGCGTGGCCCGGTGCAAAGCGTAACTCACCATGAAAGCCCGCTTCTCCTGAGCTGTCTGGAAGCAGCCATGGCCAAACTTGGACGTGGTATCAATGAATTTGAGTTCAATGGCTTCCTGAGCCCGCCGGCTGGTATGCACCAGAAGGGACTGAAAGGGAGAAGTCACAACGCATCAGGCTTACATTTACAGAAAATCTGGATATCTGCTCTGACAGAAGCAGGGTTGAAATATCCTAGGTGCATCCATTAGATAACTATCTCCACGAAAATCTGCTTTCTCAGAGGAACACCCTGGCGCTCAGCTGGCAGGTGATGCCTTGGCTTGTAGGGCAGCCCTGAATGAGCCTGCTCTTTCATTTCCTCACAATCTGCTCATGGTCAAGGTTTTCGCCCACAGGCCCACCACCTCAAAGGCTCGCAGGTTCTGTCTCCAGAGAGAGCACATCTACATTTGCCTGCACACTGCCACTATCAGCCTAGCTGCAAATGCTCTCACTGAGCACCGTGCTCATGTGCCACATGCCCGCTGCTCCCCAGCATCAGGACCTGACCGATCTCCCTGCCAGCACCTGGGGCAGCGGCGTTCTCCCTGTGCTGAATCTGTTAGTGGAGAGCTACGGCCAGTCCCTCCCCAGCACCAGCTGCGCTCTCACCTTCCGGAGGGTGAGCACACGCTTCTTGGTGCCCACGACGCAGCCCTTCAGCATGAGGAAGTCGTTGTTGACCTCCCCATAGTGGGGAAAGCCGCCCTGTGGGGAGAGGCAGAGAGGGTTGGCAGGCAGCAGAGCTGGGTGGGAGCAGGCGTGACAAACTGGTGACATTTTCTAGGGAAGCAGAGGGTAGTGACCGACAGTCCTTCCAGCTAACGATGCTCTGCACCCTTCAGGACACCTGCCCAGCATCACCAGAGCCACACTGACTGCATGATCTCAGCCAAGCAGCACCCAGTAATTGTTGGGGAAGCAGGAACCCTGCTGGAGGATGTGGGTAAAGAGAGAGCAGAGCTGGACAGACTCCTGAGTTAGCAGATTTTACATGTAAAAGGGATTTTTTAAAGGGAATTTTTTTAACCAAATAACAAACATTTCTCCGTTGAGTATATTTTTTAAATGTCATTTGTACTGTTCTTTTTTTTAAGCAATGGTCTCAGTTCCTGCCCAGGGTATCAGCTGGAAGTGAAATGGTGGGCCTAAAAAATGCTCATAGAGATATTTTTCCATGTCCAGAACAAGAGAAAGGGAATTACTGCATTTCCTTCAGTGGAATTCAAATAATTTCCTATGCAACTGTGTCCAGTCAAAGAATTACTTCCCTGGCCCAGATTGCTGCAGCCAGGGCCACTTGCTGTGGGGTAACATCAGGCCATCACAGCTCTGTCACCCCTTACCAGAGGTGTAATGGTCTTTTCTGTGACATCGTAGTTCGTTGAGGCATTGTTCTTCACCACTTTGCCATCTTCCACATGGATCCCATGGCCAATGCGGTAAATCTAAAAGAAAGGAAATGGAGACGGTGACTTTCCTGGCCCCACACTGATGTACATGGCAGGAACAACATGCTTGTCACTGAGATGTGTCCCCCTGTGATGTGCCTCTTGAGCAGGAAACAAGCACCTGCAGAGACGTGCGGAATGACAGCCCTGCAGATCGCTATGGAAACATCAGAGGAGCTCGAGGGAACTGAGGCCACTGTGCAAAGGATGGAGGCAGCACAGGAGGAAGGCAGGAAGGCGCAGTGGTGCTGGGCCATACCTTCTTGTTGAGCTCCGTGCGGTGGTGGTAGCCCTTCTGGCCAGCACGAGCAATGGAGTAGCCAACCCGGGCTGGGTGCCAGGCTCCGATGCAGGCAACTTTACGCAAGCCCTTGTGTGTCTTCCTGGGGAGCTTCTTGGAGTGCCATCGGCTCGTCACCCCTGCAATTGAGATTTAGGGCTGGCGCCTGAGCACTGGGGGGAGATGCGAGGGGGGGAGATGCGAGGGGGGGAGAGAGCCTCTTCATCCTTCTGAGGTTCTCAGAAGACACCGCGTTGGAAGGAGACCAAGAGCTGCCACCACAGCGAGGGCCCAGAGCATGGAACTGTTCTCACTTCCCATGAATCTGATCACTGTGATATGTTCCTGTGGAGCACATCCACACACACACAAACACCCACATCTCTGCACACGTGGGGCTGGTGAGAAGTGCGATGCCTTTACATCCCTGCGACACCCCTGAGCCGCCTGGGAGGGCTCTGGGCATGGCAGACAGCATGACCGATATGACATAAAGGACATCAAGCTCTGCACATGATGGCTGAGGTAAAGAGGCTCTTTGCTACAAATTCTGCAAAAAGTTGGTGGATTCTCAGCGTGGCTCACACTCCACTGCCCCCAACATTCCCTTATGGGCAGCATCAGCTGAGAAGGACAGAGCCAAGCCCCCGACAAGGGTCCCCCTACTCCGTACCTTTCATCCCATGCCCCTTGGTCACGCCAATGACATCAATCATCTCATTCTGGCTGAAGACGCTGTGCACGGAGACCTGCTTCTCCAGCCTCTCACGGACCCAGTCAACCTTGTCAGCCACTGTCCCACCATTCAGCTGGATCTCCATCACATGGGCCTTCTTCTGCCGCAGGGGGAGCAGCTTCATCTGTGTTAAAACAGTGCATTAGGGCAAAATGTTGCCCCTCACCCTGTGAGCACGCATGCAGGGCTGCAACACCCACCACCTGTGAGAGGTGCAGGGGGTGAGCAGGGGCCAGCTCCCCATCACACTGTCCACCTCTTTTATGACAGTCAGGGACCTGGGTCTGCAAGCCCAGGTATCTGGAATCTTTTGGAGCCCATACCTTGTTCTTAAGCTAAATTGCTCCCATTCTTGCCAGCTAGTCCAGGGGCCAGCCAGCCCCAGCTCACCCTCATGGTAAATGCCCCACAGGTGTCCATCACCAGAACACATCTGGGGCTGAACATCGTGCCAGGATGCAGCTCTGCACTACAAGCAACAGAGTCAGTCCCTCTCCTTTGGTCATGCTCCCTCTCCGCTTCCAGACTGAGCGATTACTTCTAGTTTCAGCCACAAGGTGCCCTCGCTCCCTCCCAGTCCCAGTTCCCTGTGCAAAGCCTCCACCAAATTCCCACAGTGGGACTTTCTCTGAAGGCTGCACCAGCCACAAGAGAAATGAAGCCAGCTTAGCTCTGCCTCAGGCTCCGATGCAGTTGTTAACTCCAGGGATCAGTATGAAAATGGGCCCTGTGTATCCAGCAATCTGCATCTGGCAAAACTGTGTCTGCCAGTGGGTTATTTTTTTCCCCAGCACTTGACACCAGTTGCTAATTTGAGGTGATCATGAGGCCTGAGGTCCACTGCTGACACAGGGCTCACCCTGCGTTGATCTCTGGGCAGGGAGCTGTGCTGAGCCTGGCTCACACGGACGGGGCTGGTGTCAGGAGGTAGCTGGAAAGGTCAGCCAGCACCCCCCACCGTCTGCATGCTCCGTCCCACACCCTTTGACCAGCCTGTGGCTGCTCAGTCTCCTGTGACCCCACCAGGACACCCCCATGCTCCAGGCTCCCAGCCCCTAACCACACTCTGAGGAAGACCCCAAGGCCCCCTCGCCCACTGCCCTGGGTAAGGCTCTGACCTGCGTGTGCACAATGACACGAATGACCTTGCAGTACTTTTTCATAGCTGTAAAATCCTTCTCCAGCTGTTTTTTGCCATCCTCATCCTGCCATTTTTTGCAGTACTTGGTGAAAGCCTTCTTCTTGCTCTTGTGCCTACGACAGAAGTGTTTAATAGCTATCGAGCTGAACAGTGAAGCGTTTCTTCACCGTGCCCTGCAGACAGACCAGCACAGGAACAGATCACCTCACCAGGCACCTTCCTGGAGGCACCAGGTACCTGCGGGTACCTGCACCATACCTGGCTGCCTGCCCCATGAGAGGGGGCTCCGAGGTGGGAAGAGGAAAGCGAGTAATGAGCTGCAAAAAGGGCTGGTAATTCAGACCTTTCTGCATGAAGAATCCAGTTGTCTCCCACTGACTGGCTCAGTGCCATCAAAATACAAGCGCAAAATCGGAGCTTAGTGGAGAAAGGAGAACAGCCTCCACCAGGGATCGGAGGCATGTGGTGGGTGGATCTGACGGCCAACAGGCGCTTTTGCAGGAGACACGATTCCTATGGTTATGAAATTTCGTGTTTCCATTTTCCTCTCTGCCAGTGTGGGATTTGCGGTGTTGCTGTTTACAAGGGACAGGGGTCACATTCTGCATCGATATTCCCCCTGAAAAATCTGTTTTTACTCCCTTCGCTTGGTACCTAAGCTCAAACATTCCAGTTTAATGGGGAGTAGATGGTTCCAACCTACACAAAGAGAAACGGACCTGCAGCACACACTGCGTATGATATCATGGAGAGTGCTAACATAGTTCAACTACTAAAATAAATTTACATATGCATATGCTGATTCCTAGCATCAAGCTGTTTGCAGTATCTCTGTGCATGACTGAATAGTTGTTTCACTCCACCCCAGAGCCAGCTGCCGGTAGCTGAGCTGTCTGCAATGGCTAGGCACCACAGAGAGCCTGGGGGAAAGGCCTGCAAGGGACTCCCCACGTGCAGGGGACCCCAGTGACCCACCGCAGCCAGGGAGGCACATACCAGTTCTTGTAGAAACGCCGTCTGCACTCATCGCTGATGTGCTCAGCAAAAACAGTCTTGAAATTCCTCAAGCCCTTTGGTGTTTCTACATATCCCACGACTCCCACCACCACCATCGGGGGGGTCTCAATGATGGTCACGGCCTCCACCTCCTCCCTCTTGGAGACCTCTGCGGGATAGCAAAGGGAAATGGAATCAGATCATCACCTGAGAGCCATCCGTGGCCTGTCCCTGTGGCCCACTCAGCAAGGAATATGCTGAGGGCAAGATCACACTCCAGTCTAAAGGCCAGCCTCAGCCCTTCCAGTCTCCCAGCACCACAAGCCCCCACAGTAGGGCCACACAGGTTCAACCACCAGGCACCCACTAGGTTAGATCCTACGGCCCAGCACACTTTTAACATCTTCTCCAGGTTGGTGGGAGCAGTACGCTGGATGCCCTGAAGTTTGGCTCCCATCCCAGGGGCATACCACAAAGTAACATTATAAACCTCCCCATCAAGGTGCTCCACAGTGCCCAGGATCTGTCAGGTAATTAGTCTGCAGGGTCCTTCTGCCAGCAGGGTCCAACAAACCGCCAGCCACCATACTAGCGTGGGGACTTCCCCAGAACCTCCTTTATGGCCTTTGGCCATCAAAGATCTGGACAGCATTACAGGAGATAGGCTACAAGCTATGTGCTCTGCCACCTATTTCCATGAGCAGCCTTTCCACCAACAAGCCCATGCCCTCTCCTCCGGGATGTGACCCCCCTCCTTCAGCCAAGCCTTACTGAGCCCGGGCCTGTGCACCTCCCGCAGGGTATGCGTCATGCCAGCTTTGTAGCCCAGGAAAGCTGTCAGGTGGACCGGTTTGCTGGGATCATCCTTAGGCCACGTCTTCACCTTCCCTCGGTGGCGGCGGCTTCTCTTGTGGGGGAGGAAGCCCAGGTGGCCATGCCTGGGAGCAGAGAACTTGCGGTGGGACTGTGGAGAGGAAGAACAAAGACGATCAGCCTCACTCTGCCCCGGAAGACATCAAAGGAACCAAGCCCAAAGAACAATGGAAAATCTCCCCTTTAACATAAGTGAGCACTGGAAGGATTTGGGGCTTTTCCTTCTTTCCAACTTGAGAAAAATAACTTGCAGTAGCATGGGCTTCTCTTTAAGCTTCCAGCACGTGCATCAAAGAAATCAGTAAGATTCTGGACAAATGATGCAAACTAACTGAAAACTTAACCTCCCCTTTCTGCTTGAGGACTTTCAAGAAGTATGTTCTTTAATAGGTCTTCTCTACTGTGATGTTAATTATAATTATTAATTTTATATTCAGAAGCACCAAAAGGGCCTGCTCACAATTCACAGGGGCATGTTCAATGCTTTGTGTCATCAAGGCAAACGGCACTGAACAGGCACAGCTAACAATCCGAAGAAACCAGAAAGGATGCCCAAAGGAATCAGCAATAACATGCACAGGTTAAATATTTACCTTGAAAACCAAATTAGAAGAGCTAAATACATAAACCCCAATCCCAAGGTCATGTTGTGCCAGACAGAGAAAAGCAACAGCACTTTAGAGAGACATGGACAAATTCTTACAGCACTGGCATCAAGGCAGGAAGCTAGGGGGTCACTCCAAGCACTGAGGAGTTAGATCTTAGCCTGCTGCAGCTCCCTTCTTGCTGAGCCCAGTTCCAGTACCTGGCTGCACTTTCCACCAAGTTTATTTTCCAGCCCAAGTGGAGTTATGCTGGGTCCAGCCCTACTTCAGCTGTGCTAACTTAACCAATAACCCAGCCCTGTTCGCTGTCCCTCTCCATGCAATCCCAAAGGTAGCCGTGCCGAGCTTTACAAACCATGGGATGTCTTCAGCCCAAGTCAGCAGCGGGAAGAGGCTATCGCTAAGTGCCTCCCCTGCCTAATACTTGGGATGTTTATCAGTCTGAAGACACAAATTTAGCCACTAGCTTCATTCGGTGCTATATTCATTTCATACTCAGCAAAGCTGGCAGGTTTGACTCTAACAGTTGGGATGTGGTAAAGGTCAATTGCTGGTGTCTCAGTTTACTGCTCACCCTCCTAAACAACTTGAACGTGAATGGAATCGATCACAATGGTTCCCAGCCACGACACAACTCAGTCAAAGCTGGGAAAGCTCCCTCGGGGCACAGCCAGTAGCCAGATTTGGTGCATTGAGCAGGCTGCTCTTGGATAGGGACAGATTAAAAATAATAATAATAATAATAATAAATGCATCAGCATAGACAATAAAGACTTGGTGATTCTGCTTGGAGGTGAAGCCAACACTGCATGTGGCAGGCTCAGGGGTGAACGAGCCAGCCAGTGCCACAGCACCAAGGATGCTCACAGCATCAGGCACTGCTGACAGTGTGAACCCAGCCGCTCCAGGCTGAGGGCTGTGACCTCAGGCCCGGCACGAAGACGCCCAGTGGAGAGACAGGGCCATCTCCCATCCCAGCCGAGCTGCCCCAGCTGGCTAAAACGCCCCACAACAAGCCGCCATTTCAGCAGCACGCCCACCCGCCCGAGCCCCGATGAGACTACAACTCCCAGCACGCACCGGGCTCGGGCGGAGCATGCGCAGAGCGGCGCCCTCCGACCGCCGCCGTCCGCCGGCGCTGTGTAGGGCGCCGCCATTTTGTGCGCGTCCCCGCCGCCCGCGGCACCATGGCGGAGGGCCGGGACCGCGACGTGTACACGGAGCCGCCGCCCCGCACGCCCGTGGCGGACAGGACGACGGCGGTGCCCAACCCGGTCACCTTCTTCCAGGCCGTCTTCAGCTATGTCGTCGACGCGCCCGTTACCTTCGTGCGCGGTACGGCCGGGCCGGGCCGGGCCGCCCCGGGAGCGGGGACGGGGCTGAGGGGGCCTGGGGCAAAGGGCCGGGAGCACGGGGCAGGGATGGAGGGGGGCCTCGGGGGGCACCGGAGGTGCCGCGACACGGGGGGGGGCACAGGCAAGGGCACGGCACGGGCGTTGGGACGGCTGCACGGGGACGGTGGCACTGGGACGGACACACCGAGGTACAGACAGACACACACGGGGGCACGCTGGGACGGGGGTGCCTGACCCCTGCCGTTGCCCGCTGCCGTCGCAGAGTGGATCGAGAGCCGTCAGGCCAAGAACAAATTCTACTACTACCACCAGAAGTTTCCCCGCGTGCCCGACCTGAGCGAGTGCATGGAGGGCGACCACCTCTGCTTCTTCGAGGCTGAAGCGCAGTGGAGGAGGGACAGGTACGGCACTGGGGTGCCTCTGCTGGGTAGCCACAGCGCTCTGGCAGCCCCAGGGACTGCAGTGGCTGGCTGGAATTCACTCACCCAAAATCCATTTTAGTGGATTTTGGGGCATTGAATGTTTTCCTAGTACACTTAAATCACACCCGCCTTCTTACAGAACATTGGTGTTCATAGTTCTGCTGTCCCCTGCACCTTGCTTAGGCTGGGCAGGGTGGCATCAGATGTTCTCCTGCAGAGCCAATGCAGGACACTGTAAAAACCCAGAGCTGAACTTCCACCTGGTATCATCACACCTTTGCTCAGCTCTTGTGACCATTTGGCTATGGTTGCATTCATACTCATCTCCTGCGCAGGATGGTGGACCAGCAAATTGTGGAGATAGTCCGGGAAAGGCTCGGTGCATGCAAGCAGAGGGAAGGTCCAAACCAGTTTCAGAACTGTGCCAAAGAGATGGAGCAGCTCACACAGGTCACCAAGGCCTACCAGGACAGATGTGAGTATGGCACCAGCCCGCGCACACCTGCTGTGGGGCTGTGACACTGAGGAAAGGTTCAGAACCAAGATTCATGCTTGGAATCTTTGCGATAAAAACTCCCTCTTGGTAAATGCTGCAGGGCTGGGCTTGGTGCTTAGCTGTGCTGGAGCCACTAGGCCTGGGCAGCGACATTAAATAAGCGCAGCACAGAGTAGTTTGCCACTCCTGCTGCTGCCAAAGCCATCAGGTCTGCGTGCATCTGCCTCTGCACTGCAGCTTTCACTGCCCTGATGCTCAAGTGCCAGGCATTCACATGGAGCTTAGTTCCTTACAGGTGAGGAACACGCTTCAGACCTTCACTTGATTATCTCTTTCTAGATGGTGATCTCGGTGTCCATGGAAATGCCAGGACATGCCTGATGAAGCAGAAGCACAGGATGATCGAGGAGAGGAAGGCACAAGCAAACGCATCTTAGCTCTGGGTACAGAATGGTTAGCACCTCCTCCTTGGTGCTCATTGAATACTGTGTTGCGTCTTTGAACTGTGATGCTATTGACCTCTACAATAAATGTACAACCCAGACATGTGCCCTACAACTAGTCTCATTCTTTGCAAAGCTATTTCCAGGTCTGCATTCATCTCTTAATTGGTTGCTGCCACGCTCAGGTCAGCCCCTGGCTATGGGCACCCCAGCTGTTACCCAGCATTTCCCTGCCAGACCCTTCCCCTGCTGCCATGAAGCGACACAGTTCTGCTCTACCCAGCCCTCGTAGGGACCTCCCTCAGAGTGAAAATTGTGCTGTGGAAGGACAGTATAAAGGCCTGTTACATTCCTTCATCTTCAGAGCTGGTTCTAGACCCTATTTAGGATTAATACATAATTAACAAGGATTAGTGTAATGTAACATTCAATTTCATTCAACAGATGTTTCGATTCCAGTCCACAGAAAGTCCACTTAAGCCTACTCAAATCCCCAGCAGAAATTTAATCTGCATGCCCAACGCACCAAGCATTCAAACCAATCCATTTCTTGTCCACTGATCATTTTATTGTCTCATACAAAAACCACTTAGGTAGTTGCCACAGCAGCTGCCTGGGTTCTCTGCACTGAGACTCTGGTGTGGGTCTTCGCCAGATGATCAGTGAACTCCTGCAAAAAAAAAAAGGTTAGTTTTTGTAAACCACCATCACAGCATCTTCAATACTGCATCCCTTTTCAACGAGGTGCATGCATTGGGCAGGAGGGGGTGTTCAGATACAGCTTGTTTTTGAAGTGCTGAGTATGAGTAACACCTCAGACTGAGGTCCTGCTGCCTGGGGATTTCAGGTGGGAGAACAAGTCAGGGAAGAGGGGCTGCGCCTCTGCTACGGGGCTGGTAACTGCCATTAGCAGCAGGAGGCCCACAGGTACAGTTGCATAAGGCTGGTTCACAGAATTGCTGAGGCTGGAAAGGACTTCAGCTCCGGAAATTATCTACTCGACCCCCCCATCAAGCAGGGTCAACTGGAGCAGGCTGCCCAGGACCACATCCCGTCAAGTTCTGATATCTCCAAGGAATGGACTCTAATCTGGGCAACACATTCCAGTGCCTGGCCCGCAGAAATTCTGTACTCTTACCTGGTAAGGAGACTTGGTGAACACAGTCTCTTTCCAGAGGTCAGGAGTCAGGTAACTGTAGGTCTTGGAGATGGCATCAAAGGTGGCTTTGGCTATTGACAGAAGGCAAACAGTGCACATCACGGTTACAGCAAACTGCTCCCCTGCACCCACCTATGCAGCTCCAGAAGTGTAGAATTTCAGAAGAAACAGGGAGACCATAACAGGGTTCCTCTGTTATACATTCCAAATTCAAGTTTCTTTCTCTCTCCATTTACGACAATTACACTACTTCAACCAAGTGCAACCGCGCAGATTGGGAGATTTCTTTTTTTTACATCAACGCACATGGGATTTTATAATTAGCTTCGTAGAACTTCAGCATCAGCTACAGCAGGAGTAAAGGAGTAGCCCGCATTACAGAAGGTACCAGCAGAAGGCTGCATTCCTGCTTGAATACTAGAAGCTTTTGATTCAACAGGTTTCAAAAATACTACAGAAATTATTTTTCTGTCAGCAACAGAAAAATGGCAATACGTACACATCTAACCCATTAAGCAGCAGCCTAGCACTTACCGAAGTTGCCCAGTGTGGCGGTACAGCCCCTGGCAGAGGTATAACAGTCATCAATACCAGCCATCATCAGCAGCTTCTTGGGAACAGGGGCAGACACGATTCCTGTGCCACGAGGGGCTGGGATCAGCCGCACCAGGACAGATCCGCACCGACCAGTAACCTGCGCAAAGACACCCAGTTACAACTCACAACACACCGCACGCAGCACTGAGACAACACACGAGTTGTTCTTACCTTGCAAGGCACAGTGTGGGGCTTGCCAATCTTGTTCCCCCAATAGCCTCGTCGTACTGGTACGATGGATAATTTGGCCAAAATGATGGCCCCACGAATAGCAGTGGCAACTTCTTTAGAACATTTCACGCCAAGACCAACGTGGCCATTGTAGTCTCCAATAGCGACAAAAGCCTGCGGTTGAAGAAAAGTTGTCACTGGTGGCTGTGCGGGAACATTCTCTCAGACCACAATCTATCAGGGTCTGACCAAAGCTAACCCCAGGTGCGTGCTCAGCAGTTAAGTCACGGCTCATCCAAATGCACGCATTTTAGAACAACTCCTAAAACTTACAGTTCATATGTTTTAAGCCTATTTTTCCCCTTAAAACTTGTCCTATAGATCAGAAACAAAACATGGGATTTAGACTCCTGCTACAGCCACAGTCATCAAAATCCCAGCAGTTTTCAACGAGCATTCCCTGTCCACAGGGAAGAACTCTTCACCTACCACAACCCCCAAAAGCCCAACATCACAGCAGGTGTGCAACTGGATTTTGTGCTAGGGCTGTTACAATATAACGCTTAAAGATGCTAATATAGTTTTAAAATTAATACAATAACCTAAAAAATTGCAGTCACATAATATTATATACTACAGAAGGATATCAAAGCATTCAGACTCATTTATCAATAGGACACCCAAAAAAGCAACAACCAAAACTAAGTTGTTGATAAAAAATACAACAGAAAAGGTTACCTTAAACCTTGTACGCTGACCAGCACGAGTCTGTTTCTGGACAGGCATAATCTTCAAAACCTCATCTTTCAGAGAAGACCCCAGGAAGAAATCAATGATCTCTGACTCCTGCAAGAATCAATCGTTTAACTCATCACACAAAGCCACACTTTTCAACCACACCTAAATGCAACCAGCAAGACCCCTACAAACTAAAGTCAACTACATAAGCACAATTTAGCCAATAAATGCTTAAATACACACAGCTTTGTGGGCATTAGCTTATTCTACCTTGCCAGACAGTCCAATAATATAGCTAAAATTTTATTTTTCCATCGCTAAACTATCAGAATCATTTGACTAGTGTGCTACCATCTGCACACAATACAAAAGGCAACACAGATCTCGCTACTCCTCACAATAAATAAATGCAGTCCACAACGTCTACTGATTTGCACCTTAAATCACAACACACTTAACAAGAGCTTTATGAACGATAAACATAGTACTTGAACTAAGCTACAGAGCTGAGATTAAGATTCTACCGCTCACCAGCATTCACAAAGCCTTACCTTGATGGGAAGCGAGAAGAGATAGATCTCCTCAAGAGACTTGATCTTCATATCCTTGACCAGGCGACCAAGTTTGGTGACAGGAATCCACTACGGAGAAAAGCAGCAACAACGGCTCACCAGCCGCCCCAGGAGCCAGCGCCCCGTGCCCCATCCCTCAGGGAGACACCAGGGGGTCCCCTCACACCGGCTGGGGGCCGTGCCCGCAGACTCCAGCCCTGCCGTTGCCCCCAGGCCAGCCCCCTGCAGCCCCCTTCCCGGCCTTACTTCCTTATCCTCCGCCTTGCCTCCGCGGGCTCCACGGCCTCTGCCTCGGCCTCTGCCTCTGCCGCGCCCGCGGCCCCGCAGCCCGGTCCCGAAGCCTCCGCGGAAGCCCCCTCGGGCGGCTCCTGGCCCTCCCGCAGCACCGGCGTCGTCCGCCATTTGCTACAACACAAGAGAGAGGCATCTCAGCCCCGGCACCGCCGCCCCAAGAGAAATGGCGGCGCGGCGAGGCGACGGGGCCCGGCGGGCACCCAATCGGCCAAGTACGGCTGCCCCCGAGCCAGCGGCGGCCCCGATGGCGGCGGATGGAGCGGAAGCCGCCCCGCCACCATCCCGCCCCGCCGCCACGACAGCTGCCTTACGTGATCTCAGGGTAGAAGGCCCCACCGTCGCGCCGCCCGCTATTTATACCCAGCCAGGTCTCGCGAGAGCTCCTCCCGCCCCGCCGGCCCCGCGCGCTGAATGCGGGACGCGCCGCCGGGGGCGGGGGCGGCGCCTGACCAGTTATACAGGGCGCGGGGCGGGCGGGCCGCAGGCGGCCGTGCGCATGCGCCGGGAGCGCGTGGTATAAAAGGCGCGCACGTGGCGGGGGTGCGCTCAGTGTGAGGGGAGAGGTGAGGTGGGGCGGGGGGTGTCTCGTGTGCGGAGCGAGCGGTGGGGTTCTGTCTTGCTTCCTTTGTTTTTGGGCTTGTGGAGGTTTTAAGTGTGACCTGGGGTTGTTGCGTTCGTGTTGCTGTCCGCGCTGGTGCTGGGTGGCCGTGGTGGGCTTACCGGTGAGGGCCCGGGAGGGTGCGCCTGGGTCTGGGAGCGCCTGGGTCTGGGAGCGCCTGGCACGGTCTGAAAGTCACCTCCGCTCTCCTGTGGCCCTGGTGAGGTAACTGTGCCGACAGCATGGGGAGCATTAAGCTTATTGCCCACGGTGACGATGTGTGGGGAGTGAAACCCATGTTCCTACAAGCAGCCAAACGAGAACCGCTGGGGGCTGGTTGTGCCCGCAGGTGCGGTGACACAGTCCTAGGCACCTCGCGTTTCTAGGGGGGCTGATCTGTACCTGCTGCACGATGCCCTCTGCTCCTTCGTGAGGGAGAGCTTCCAGCTGTAGTGTAGTAGTGTCCTTATCTCTAACTTCAGTGGAGTTTTTAAATCTTGCTGATGTTTCTCTTATAGATGAGCCTTAGAAGACAAATAATTGCATCATGGAGAGCATGACATACTTAAACCTGGAATGCTTTGGAGTTTCTGAGGAATCCTCAGAGGGATATACGTGTACTTCTGGAGTTCTGTCTTTTCAATAAAGATTTAACTGCTTGAGTTCATACTGCAGTCCCCTCATTTGTACTTTGCGTAGCCCAAACAGCCCAGGTGGCTCTCCCGGGGGGGGGTGGGACGCTGGGAACGCTGCGGTGCCGCGCCGGGCGCTTTGAAGCCGCTCCGTCCAGCGGGGCCGCACCGCCCATAGCCGCCGTGGCGCTCCCGGCTTCCTTTGCCCTCGTGACGTCCCCGGCACGCGCCGGAAGTGACGCGCTCCGGCGGGCGGCACGAGGAAGGCCGGCAGCATGGCGGCGGCCGGGCCCCTGCGCTTCAAGAGCAAGTGAGCGGCGGGCGGGCGGGCGCGGGGCCTGGCGCGGGGCCTCGCCGTGACTGCCCGGCCCCACGTCCCTCTCTTCCTCTCCCCTTTCCCTTCCAGCTACGCCGTGTCCAGGAGGATGGAGCCCTTCTACACGGGCGGCCGCGTGCAGGTAAGGGTGGGCCGCCCCCCGCCGCCGGGGCCTTGCTGCTCCCCCCGCGGCAGCCCCGCTCCTTCTCTCGCCCCCAGGTCAGCCGCGACGGCACCGCCATGTTCTGCCCCTGCGGCGCCCGGCTCAACGTCATCGACCTGGGGACGGGGGCTCGGCTCCACAGCCTCGAGCAGGTGAGGTCGTGGCGGGGCCCCGGGGCGCTGCTCTGAAGCTCTGGGGACGGGGCTGGCAACCGGGAGCGCGGCGGGGTTGCGCGGGGTCTGTCCCTGCAGCTGGGGGCTGCTGGGCGTGATCCCCCCCCGGCAGCAGCTGCAGGGAATGGAGAGCACTGACGCACCGCACCAACAGCCTAACTGCGATTATTCCTTTCGTTCCTGAAGGACGACCAAGAGGATGTCACCTCGTTTGCTCTTAGCCCTGACGATGAGGTACGTCTCAGGCTGTTTGCTTCACGTTAATCTCTCTTGGGCTTCCTGACAAACCTGGTGAAGACTGAAGGCTGTTCTGCTTGGGTGTACGCCATGCTTCCAGAGATCTCTCTGCGGTCTCGCCTCTTCTGTGTTCGAGTCAGACATAGCAACCGTTGCTGTCTGATGGCTTTTTGGAGCTAAGGACAAATCCAGGGATAACAGGAATGTATTTTAATCTATTCTGTCTATATGCAGGGACTGTAATAATTGACGTTTCATTTAAATCCAGAGTTATTTCTGGCTGCTTTCATGCATCCATGCACTTAAGCACTGAAGGTCAGAGGCTCTGGGAGAGAATTGCTGCTGTTTCTATTGCTTGTCAGCCTAGAAGAAGATTTTGTGCACGTCTGTTAAAAATCCAATGTTTATTCTATTATGCTATGGTGTTAGACACAGTCTTGTGAATTAATTTTGAGAGATGGAGCTTCAGGAATGTCATGGTGACTGATACTTGTTTTTTTTGTGTCTGGGCACTGAAGGAAACAAAAGTCTAATTGTTGATTTTGCTTTCTTTTGCCTTGCTTCTGCACAGATTCTCGTGACAGGAAGCCGAGCCCTGCTGCTGAAGCAGTGGAATTGGCGAGAGAACAAGTGTGTGCGCACGTGGAAAGCAGTGCATGTAGCACCCGTTGCTAGCATGGCCTTTGATTCTACTTCAACGTTGTTAGCCTCAGGTAAGATCCTGCTTCGCTCTCCCACAGTGGGAATGGTACTGAGTGGTCCTTCTGCTTCTGAATAAACTGCACCAGCTTGATGCAGTCTGGGGTGGTAGTGATCTCCTGAATCCAGGTAAAACTAGAAGTAGTTATGCATACATAGAAGTAAGGTGATAATGGACTAATAAGAATTTTTCCAGTGTTCTAAAATACACGTAGTAAAGTGCACATAAATATCTGGGATCTGTGAGACATGTGGCACAGTTATCCCAGTGTACACCTGGGACTCTAGAGGAGGACAGGCATGAACTGTAACTTATTAAGTGTGCTTCAAGATTCTTGTCTGCGAGTAGTCAGGTTTTTCCCAGCTCTCTGGAACTGTAGGGTGCTCCGTGAAGTTCTCTTGGTGTGGGTGGCTGTTACTGGGTTCATTTTTCTTTTGCTGCCTTTGCAACCCATGAAATTTTACAGTCGCTGGTATGTTAGGCCTCTTGTGTCTCTGTCGTTCGTTCTTATGTACCCTTCTCCAAGGTGGATGCGACAGCACCATTAAGATCTGGGATATGATCAAACAGTACTGCACACACAACCTGAAAGGATCGTCAGGAGTTGTACAGTGAGTACATGTTTGCAGTCACTGGTGTTAGCGTGCTGTTTGGATGCTGAGACTGGTGTGAAATGTCTTGAGTTAATGGAATGTAAAGGATTGTTTGGATTCAGGTTCTTGTTTCCTGATTTTTGAAATACTTTGTGAAGGAGCAGGACTGTAATTGACTTTAGCCCAGGGAGGAAACGATTTGTTCAGGAAGTCTTGGGATTTAAGTGAAATATCTGTGCTTCTTGATGCATTTCAAGAACATATAAGACTGGCAAAGACCAGTTATAAATTTTCCTGGTGGGTGGAAGAGGAATGAAGTCTTGCCATATGAATGAAGAAAGCCATAGTGTAAGTTCAGCTCAATTGATCTGTCAAATTTGTGGTGTAGAACATAAAAGTTCATTGAAATGTTGGGCTAATGCTGAGGGGGTGCCAGACATTATGTTCCTGCCTCATTCAGGTGTATCTCCTTCCCTCTAGCCTTGTTGAGTTCCACCCTGATATCTCCCGTCTGCAACTCCTCTCCTCCTCAATGGACTACAAAATCCGCATCTGGGACCTGAATTCCAGCAAGTGTGTCGCTGTGTTGGATGGCCACTTCAGTGCTGTTACCTCCCTGGCGTTTGCTGCAGATGGGAACACGCTCATTAGGTACAGGTCTAGAGAGGCTTAGCTTTTCTCTCCTGTTTACCCTGCCCCTGACAGACTGGGTGCTTGTGTGAGGTCTGGGAAGTTTGTCCTGTGGGGCGAGGGACCGCTAGAAAGCGTTCAATCTCAGCTTGACAGTGCAAGGAGCTGACTGAGGGTTTTAGCACCTCTGTTCAGGGCAGTATGCTGTGCTGCTGTAGTTAGGCTGGTGCCTTCTTTCGTTATGGGTCTCTTCAGAGAGGTGTTGAACTCTTAGAATCACAGAATATCCCAAGTTGGAAGGGACCCATAAGGATCGTCGAGTCCAACTCCTGCAATTCTAAATCTGAATTCAGAGCCTGAGTTGAATGGCTTTAGCATTGAAACTGCTCTTTTTAACTCGCAGTTCCGGCCGTGATAAAATCTGCATGGTGTGGAACCTGGAAACCAGAGAAAGTAAAAGAACTGTTCCTGTCTACGAGGTAAAGTTCATTTTTTTTTTTACTCCTTTGAGGTCCTTTGTTGTTTGTAGTCATGGTTTCAGTGCTTTTCATAGGCAGCAGAGTGTGGTGTGGGTGCTTGTTAGTGCTGGTGGACTGTTACTCAGCTGTCTGCTAAAATGGGATGCCAGTCCCTTCTGCTCAGCTGATGTTTGGCCAATCCTTGCAGAGCGTGGAAGCTGCCATCTTGTTACCTGAGAAAGGAGACTTCTCTCAACTGGGTGTGAAGAAACAAGGGCTGCACTTCCTCACGGCTGGCAGTAAAGGTGAGTGTTTTGGCATGTTGCTGCTGGATTTAGAGGTTGAGAAAGGACTGTTGCTGTTATTCCTGGGATGCGCATTATGATTTGTGTGGCAGAAGCCTTGGGATGAACTCATGGGGGATGCAGAGCTGTCTCCTGAGTTCATCTGACAGTCATGGATGAGCAGAACCGATCAGGCCTGCTGTGGAGTTTTGACTATGCATGTTTTCAAACTGCAAAAAAAGTGTGGTTTGAACTGAAGAAAAGCCTTGTGGTCCCTACATGCCACTTCAGTTGGTCCAAAGTAGTGGCTCTGACAGAAAATTTGTTTGTGTTAGGTGTCCTGAAAGTCTGGGAAGTTGCCACAGCTGCTTGTGTATATACCCAGCCTGTGCCCTTTGAGCCCGTGGAGTCGAAGGAAGAGGCCAGTGAGCACGGTCTGACCCAGTGCATGCTTGTGCCTGAGAGAAACGAGGTTGTCACAGTGTCTGTGGAGCACAATATTGTTTTATATGATGCTCAGACTCTTCAGCTCAGGAAGCAGGTAACAACCTTCAGCATGCCCTTTCCTCTTCCTTTATCTGTGTTTTAGGATCACCTCTGCTTCTGGTGAAAGCTTAGTCCAGGAGTTCTTCTCCTTCCTGTTCTTGACCTGTACCTTGGTTACAAGCCAGAAAGCCAGTTTAACTCATGGGATTGTTTGGAGAGAGGTTGCACAGAAATGCAGGCAAAAGGAAAGCAGAATAGACCTAGCCAGAAATCCTGTCCGTTCCAGATTAACAAGATTTTTTGCATGCAGTATTAAGTGAAAGGTAACAGGAATGCAGCTTCGCTGGGTACTTCTCTAACCAGTTGGCTTCTCCTTGTTAAACTGTTCCTGTTCTGCTGTCCTCAGCTTACAGGTTACAATGATGAGGTTCTGGATGCGAAGTTCCTTGGGCCTGGTGATTCTCACATCGTTGTGGCTACCAACAGCCCTCAGCTGAAAGTGTTTGAACTGGCAACATCACACTGCCAGATCCTCTATGGTCACACAGGTGCGTGGTCAGCTCTGATGTGGGTGGGTGGAAGATGTGAAGGTATTTCTTTATCCAGCTTCAATCACAACTCTTATGTGGAGAGTGGAGTGCTTGAGTTTTGTCTGGGGCAGCATCACAATATTTTGAGTTGTGTGGAAAAAGTGTATTTATGCAGTCCTGATTTTCCAAATGCTAGTTTCGTTTTTCCGGGTTTGTCAGTTCAGTCCCTCTCACTAGCAGTGAGATCAATTAAAAATGGAGTTAAATATCTAGGTATGGGAGTGCTAGCTCTGAATGCCATTTTGTGGCTGGAAGTGACAGACCTGCACCAATGCCGTAAGCGGGCAGTCACTAGTAATGAGTGGATGTGTTCCTGAGCCTCTAAGACCTGTCCCCAAGTCAGTAAGCGTTGGACTCCGTACTAATTCATGCATTTCTGTTGTCTGATTTCAGTATTCCTTTGCATCCAGCTGTTTTTTCTTCCTCTGTTTAGAAACGATTCTTGCTTTGGATGTCTTCAGAAAAGGCCTGATGTTTGTAAGCTGTGCTAAGGTGCGTAAACCTTTTTCTTCATTGTTAGTGATCTTCATAGTGCTCCAGAAAGGGCTTTTGGTAAGATGCAGTTCTTGACTGCTACACCCCCAAAATGCAAGGTTCTTCCACGATTTGTTTTTAACATTGCTCCCCTGCTCTGATGAATGCAGGCAAATGTTCAAGCTTAAAAAGCAGCAAATAGCCAGGCTTATTTATGTGGTAAATGTGTGGAAGACTGATCGCTTATGTCCTCTACCTTTACAGGACAAAAGCATTCGGGTGTGGCGGATGAACAAAGACAGAAGGGTGATCTGTGTGGCCCAAGGACTGGGTCACGCACGTGGGGTAGGCGCTGTCTCTTGCTCAAGGTAATAAAAACTGGACAAAGATTTACCTTTGCAAACATGAGGCATGGCTACTTTGCTAATCCTCAGAGTGAATGTTTTGGTGAATGCCTGCCTCTGAGCAATGTTTTGTCGTTTTTGATTCCAATTTGTCATGGTGCTCTGAGTTTGAAGGAAGAATTTTCTTGAATGCATATTAGTCTATCCATAAGTTGTGAAGCTTGCATTTCTTTGTCAGTCTACTTCTTTGCCTTAAAGAGCAGCAGCTGCATAAGTTGCCAAATAAGCTCAACTGATTTAGAGAGAAGGGTTGGGGAATGGAGGGAATGGGTCTATGAAGGTGTTTGCTTAAGTAGCAAATCTGTTTTATCAGCCTTTCTCCTTTCTTCATTCTGCCTAACGGTCTGGAAACCCAACTTGCTTGTTCAAAAGATGCAATGTACCTTAATGTATAAATGAAGAGAGCTAGCAGTGCTCTTGGCTAATGCCTGAGTTGCTGCGGGCTATCCCAGTGACTTGAGTAAAATGGAAAGACAGTTTGGAAGCCATTAAAGCACTCTGTTTAGCATGACAGCAGTGTGACAATGTGGATAAATTCCGATGGGGGCGAGGAGAGGGCCCTTTTCTGGTGCAGGGGAAGCCACTGTTTTGCTTTCTCACAGTTGACACTTTTTCACTTTTTTCCCTTTCAGAATGAAAGAAAGCTTCGTAGTGACCAGCAGCCAGGACTGCACGATAAAGGTCTGGAATATCCCGGAATCTCTCACTTCCAAAGCAAAAGCAGCCTTGATCTCCAGTCCAGAAACCCTTCATGCACAAGTGACTGAGAGGGGTCATGACAAGGTAAAGCTCCACCTCATGTGAGATATTTTTAGTACTTAAATCCTCTCCTGTTTTGTACCTTACATATAATGGCTGTCTCAAAGCGAAAGCAAAGGCTTAAACTGCTTTGTGCTCTCTGTATTTGTGACTTTTCTAGGACATAAACAGTGTGGCAGTTTCTCCGAATGACAAGCTCATTGCCACAGGCTCACAGGATCGGCTGGCCAAGCTGTGGTCTTGTTCAGATTGCTCTTTGCTGGGTGTCTTCACTGGACATAAGCGTGGAATCTGGTGTGTACAGTTCTCCCCAGTGGATCAGATCCTGGCCACCTCTTCGGCAGATGGGACCCTAAAGCTTTGGGGTCTTCAGGACTTCAGCTGTTTAAAGGTAATGTGGAATTAAAGCTGCCTACAAAAAGTGTTAATAGAGGTGAAATTTAGCTAGGTCTAGCTTTATTCTCCAGGATATTGGATGTATGAGCTGCATGCAAAACTCCAGGGCAAAAGGTGATCTTTTCTAGCTATCCAGTGATTGGTATGGTTCACTGTAAGGGAAAAACATTCAGGTAATTGAAAAAAAGTTGCCTTTGTCTGACACAGCTGTGGCCATGAATGAAAAAAAATCAAGTTTAAATTTCAGGCCCAGTCTTCATACAAGAATTATTTTTCTGGCTCAATAGTCTCGCTAAAACAGTGAGAAGGCAGTTGCTAATTCTGTCCCATGTTCTGCCACTTAAAGCGTGTTAGCCTTTTGGAAGATGGCTAAATCATTGGTCTCTGTGTTCATGCCATTTGCAATTGACCTTGGGCAACAAGTCCAAGCAAGCAGCTTGTTGGAAGAAATGCTATTTCTGCCAGTCATTTCCTATTGCCCCTTCAATCTGCACTAAGAGAAAGTCCTGAGGGTAGAAGCTGTTTTCTGGAATTTACCTACCTGGGCTTTGGGAGTAAATATTCTCTTGAAAGAAGATTCTCTGAAGGCCTAGCAACAGCTCTAACACTTCTGAGCTTCCTTTCCATTTTCCAGACCTTTGAAGGTCATGACGCCTCTGTACTGAAAGTCATTTTTGTAAGCCAAGGAACACAGCTGCTCAGCAGGTAAGTGCTTACATCAGAATCATAGAGAAAGATGCCGAAACTCATCAGAGAACAAATCTCTTAGCTGGTGGCAGCAAACATTGACACTGGTGGGTTAGTGATATATGCCACAGGGCAGAGCTAAGGGTGCCTTTCACCCTGCTGCCTTTGAGGCTAGACTGGCCAGAGCTAAACAGTTACTGGTACCTGCAAAGGGTTTCTCCAGCTAGTAGCAGGAAAGAATGCATTTTCTCTTGAATCACCCTTTCTTACCGAAAGGCTGAAATGTAAGAGACTGGGAATACCACTAGAGAGTATGAGGAAATGTAGGTAACAGGGCTTTCCATGATGGAGCCACCTGAGGGGATGCTAGTAGTACCGGGAGCAGAATGGAATTTTTAAGCTCTCAAGATTTTTGGTTAATTCTGCTCCTGCTTGACAGGCATTGGAATGGGATGAGTTCATCCGGTATTTCAGGTGGGGCAGAGCAAGAATGGATCTATCCAGTGATTCTCTGAGTTAAGTTTGTTGTTTTTCTCTTCCAAAAGTGGTTCTGATGGTCTCTTAAAACTATGGACAATTAAAACAAATGAGTGTGTGAAAACATTAGATGGTCATGAAGATAAAATCTGGGGTCTTCACTCTAATAAGCAAGATGACATGGTTGTGACGGCATCCAGTGACTCCTCCATCACGCTATGGAAGGTATGATGCAGAGTTTCTCTGTTTCCCTCTCTGGGTTAGTGATCAGAACGCAGTTGCAGAGATGAGGATCCCGGTGGTTGTTCCTCATTACAACATGACACATGCTCTCCTTATTTTTTCAACTTGAAATCGCATCAGTAAGGCATATCTTTTCTTTGGTTTGTGTGTGTTTGGGTTGGTTTTTTGACCACACTGAATTTTCGTAGCTAATGTTATAAAAGGAATAGGAGATGGGCTTTAACTGGCCTGCCTAGTGCTAGTGTTCTAAAGGGGGGCTGGGAGGGCAATTGTGAGTTGCTGGATTTAATGTGTAAATTATTTGACCTGGAGATCTTACTGCAGAAACTGATCTTCTGTTCACTTGTTGGCTGAATAAAAAATCATGTGTATTAAAGCAAGATTTGATGGTCATGTTTTGGTTTGTTATAGGATGTCACTGAAATTGAACAGGAAGAAGCACAAGCTAAACAGGAGGAGCAGATTATGAAGTAAGTTGATCCTGGGCAGTAGTGGGCTGTAAAAGGCGAGTTCTGTCCAGTGAAACTGCACATCTAGAGCCATCCAGGTCCACCTACTCTGAAGTATACGTCACTTAGCTATTTAGATGTTGTCAAGGCACAGTAGTCTTCTACTTTGTGGTTTATGTTTAGTTAAAGCAAATCCTTGCTGTAATATTGTCAGCCTGATAATGGATTAGTTTTGTGTTTATATACTACCAAGATAAGTCACATCAAACTGCTGAAACCTACTTTCATTCCCTCATGCTTCAGCCAGCACCGACTAGTTCAGGGAGTCCTTGAATGTGCCAAGGAAATTATCTGCACAATGAGGGCACTGAGGCATTCACTGCCAGGCAGTATTCACTTGGCATTAAACCTCTGCACACCATTATTGCCAAATCCATTGTTTTCTGTACAAGATTTTGTTCCACCAACCACATATGTTTCACTCTCTTGATCTGTTTTTCAGAGAGCAAGAGCTTTCTAACCTGCTTCATGAGAAAAGATACCTCAAAGCACTAGGGTTGGCAATCTCTCTGGATCGCCCACACACAGTGTTGACAGTCATTAAAGGTGAGTTCATGTTACACTCTGAAGGTGTTTTTCTGCCCCCTCTGCTTTCCAGAGCATCTCTTCCAGGTAGACACAGGCTATAGTCTGAAGTCTTTACATAGTAAAATAAAGTTAATGAAGTAAAATTGTCTGAAAGCCTCTATTTTACCCTTCTCTTATCACTCCCATTTTCCTAAGTGAAATCAGAGCTGATGACAAATAGTCTCCCTGCTCTTAGCCCATGGGTGCACTTTGGAAGGGATGAGATCACATTGAAACTTACAGGTTTGGAACTGCCATAAGGGATGTTATTTTCAACAGAATCCTCAGTGTAGGAGGAAGACATGGATATTTCTCTTGAAATTATTTTTTTTCCTCTCCCTAATTCTTCATTTCTTTCTTTTGCAGCCATCCTCAAGGAAAGTGATGGGAGGAAGCACTTGGAAGAGAACATTGTTCGGCTGAGGAAGGATCAGAAAGGTTTGTTGTGACATAGTTTAGTGCTAAAACCTTTCAGATCTGGGGCTTGTTTTCTTAACTGAAATTAAAGGGAGAAGAGTTTCCTTAGACCCAGTCTTTACCAGTGAGCTCCCACCAGCCTTGAGCAGGACTGCTGCCCTGGGCCAACTTCTTTGTTGTGCTACTCATGCTCACCAGCAGCTGCTCTGAGCTTATTTGAAGTCATCAGCCTCTGGCTTTCAGGGCTACTTGGTACTACTTGGCACTCTTACTGCATGCCCTGAGCCCATCCAGCAGCTGGGAGACAAGTGCACTGAGCCAGTGGCCATGCCAGGACTTTGTCCCTCCCCAGTCTGATTTCCTTCAGTTACCACTGCCCGGAGGGGGCGGGGGGCTTGCCTGGTCTTACCACCCTCTTGTTTAAGATGTCCCTGTGATGAGAAACCATTCTATGTGTGGTTGTTCTGCCCTTTCTAGGTTTGTTAGTAGTGCTGTGTGGGAACTGAACTTCTCTGAGATGAGATACTTTCTAACTCAGCATCTGCTGAACAGCCAGTGTGTATAAATGTCCTTCTTCCCTAGAGGCAGTGTTAGCATTCTTGGTGACATGGAACACGAACTCTCGAAACTGCCATGAGGCTCAAGCTGTCATTGAAACCCTCCTGAAGCACGAAGCACCAGACAGCCTTTTGCAATACTCGGGCATTAAATCTGCTGTGGAATCCCTGCTGCCTTACACTGGTGAGTGGTGGTGTGGGCATGTTTGGGCAGTGGGTGGATTAGTGTGGGTGGATTAGTCTGAGATAGAGCTGTTGGGAGGTGCCTGTGGTGGTGATGTGCTCAGCATTTCACTGTACAGTCTCAGCTGCCCTCTGCTCCTTCGAGATCTGAGCTCTGTCAGGTTTGTGCTCTGGATCCTGGTGTTATGTGAATGTTGGTGCTTCCTGGCCTCTTGTTACCAGCCTGGACAAAAAGCTTTTCACAATCCGTGTGTCTGTGAAGTCTCTTGTGTTGTGAATGCTCCCTCTCTGCCTTGGTCTAAATAGAAGAGAGATTTTGTACCCATTTTTGGTGAACTTTCCATCTTCTGATGTCAACCATCAGTTTTCTTCCTTTGCAGAGCGCCACTTTCAGAGACTGAGCCGATTACTGCAAGCCTCCATGTTCATTGACTTCATGTGGCAAAACATGAGGCTGGCCGATGCATCACAGCAGGAAGATGTGACTTTGTGACCCTTCTCCCACCAGCTGCTGTTTCCTGAGGGGACCATCTGGGCTGCTTTCCCACCAGATATGGCAACTGGAATATTCCTGTATTTTAGAATAAATTTTTAAAAGTTGAATTTTTAAAACAAGTCCACTGTTCAGTCTCTTTGGAGCTTAATGAGAGGAAGGGTCCATTCCCTTAGGCAAGCCCTGTGTCCCTTTTGTATTTTCACACCCTGAATTTTGAGGCCTGGATGCTAAGATTGCTTAGTTTAGAGATAAGACGGAGTCTGGCTGTGAACAAGCTGTTTGTCTGTACAAGTTAAAGGCTACAAAGGTGGGAGATACAACATGGCCAGTAGTATCATATCCCAAAGTCCAGCTAGGTTCTGTATGTAGATCAGTGTTGTCTAAGCACTGAATATTCTCTCTGCTTGGACAAAATGCAGCCTGGGCCAAGTCCTGTATCGCCTGTGCCTGCTGCCTGGCAGCTGAGTGCAACTTTAATCACCCAACAAGAAAGTCTTTAGAGTATAAAAACCACGCAGCCTTTATAGATTTTTATCTGCATTTTATTTCAGAGAAAGAAATATATTAAACTTAGAACTACAGAACTTAGAACAACACAAATCCTTACACACTGCCTTCATCAAAAAAGAAAATCATACATGGGAGACTAACTAAAAGGTAGCAATCTAGACAAAAGTCCTAGGTTTTCTAACTCAGTTTTGTTCTCTCAGTTGTTCAGAGGCTCTAGCCCATTCAGATACATGATAGCCACTTCCCCACTACCCAAATTCATTTAACTGTAAAGCAAAAAATGCAATTAAAAAAAAAAAGGGATTCAGGTAAATGACATTCACATGGCTGAATCACCCCATCCCTACCCAATAGAAATAAGTAGCTATGGATTTTATGAGTTTCACTCCATTCCCCTGCAGCGCTCTGCTGCATAGCTGCGTTGTGGGGAATAAAGAAAGAAAATCATGACATTTTCACAAACCATGCTGGAGGATAAATACGTGCCTGAGGGAGAACTACCTCAGTCCAAAGTGACCTGAGTTACACAGGAGGTGCTGGTACCCCAGCTGCTGTGGCTCTCCTGGTAGCAGCGGCATGCCCTAGTTAAACCGCTTGATCCTGGCCCTCCTGTGCTGCAGCATGAGCCAGTGGTAACCTAGTGAAGCAGTGGCTGCAAGCCTGCTCCGTCGGGACCTAGCAGTGTCCTTGAAACGTGGTGGTCCCCAGCACTGATGTGGTTCCTGCAGGACTGGGCAAGGGTCCATTGGGGTCCGGGGCCCTGCTAGCGCACATTGGGGAGCGGGTACAAGGCCTGGAGGGCTGGCCGGGGGGCGGACTGCTGCAGGGCTCGCTTTGTGACCGTGCTGCACCTCTGGAGGATCTCGCGGGCCGAGGGGCGCACGGGCACCTTGGGGGTGCCAGCAGCTGTGTCTGAGTCAGCGAAGGAGCAACTGAGATCGGCGGCAGATGGCTCCACAAAGCCAGAATCGTTCCTGTCCTTGTGGGTGAGGTGTGGAGATTTGCTGCTGTGCGTGGCCGAGGTGTTCCCCAGGCGGGGGCTCCTGGCCTGCTCCACCTCGGGCAGAGACCGTGACAAGTCGGGCTTCCAGCTCAGCCCGCTGCCCGAGCTGAGCGAGGAGCTGTCCGACTCCAGGTCCGGCGTGGATCTCGATCTGCTTCTCAAAGAGCTCACGTCCTCATCGCTCCGGTCCTGGGAAGCGCGGTCCCGCACCACGCTGCCTCCCCTCGCCTTGCCCTGGGGCTGGGGGGCCGGCGGGGAGGAGCAGAGGTTGGGCGTGGAGATGTTGAGGCCGCAGTTCATGATGGTCTGCAGCCTGTGGTGAGGGTTCTTGTAGGGCTGGAGGCACATGGAGGGCATGTAGCCGGTCCGCCCGTTGTATCTGAGGGGAAAGGGGGGAAAGAAGCACTGAGCTGAGGGGCTCTTCTCCCAGCTTGGACCAAGGGCAGGGGGCAGCGCGTGGGGTGGAAGCAGGGGAGGACTCGGCAGTGCCACATGCAGGGTGTAAGGAAGGGCCACGGGGTGGTTATCTCAGCGAGGGCTCCTCACACACTGCCAGGGGAGAGTTACCAGGCGAGAAGCACCTGCAGCAGGCACCTGGCTGCCTTGGGAGCGCTAAACGAGAGCCACAGAGAGGCCTCCTTACCGGATCAGCCACCAGCCGTTGTCGGACTTCCTGACCACCTCCACGACCACCCCGCTGTTGAGAGAGAGCTCGTCTGCCTTCTGCGACTCGTAGGCCCGCATAACGAAATAGAGGCTGCCTGGAGAGAGAGGGGGAAGGATGTTAGTGCCTTCTGGAGAGAAAGCTGTGGCAAGCGCACAAGGAAGGTGGGCCCGAACTTCGCCCATCTGCTGAGTGGAAGCACAACCCGAGGCTGGGGGAGACTTTTCAGGGCCCATTTTTTGAAGGAGGAATGTGGTGTGGTCCTGAACCCAGAGCTGCTGCTTGGGTCCGGGGGCACAAGCAGACTTACCCTCCTCGTTCGAGCTCAAGGCATCCTGGATGTCCTCGTGGACGTCGATCTCCTCCAGGTACGAGGCTGGGAACCAGGCTAACTGCTTGTCTGCATTTTCCACCAGCCACCAACCTGCAGCAAACAGCAAAAGAGAGTTTATAACCTACGAGAGGCAAAGAGGTGATCATAAAATCCCGATGCAGGGGCAGCCAGAGCTGTAAGACAGGAGAGACATTTTGCAGACCAGCTCAGTGCTGACACTCCGGCAGAGTCCCATCTAGACCCATGTTTGCACCATGCAAGTGTGTTGGGGTCCACAAAGCAAAATGTGAAAAGCTTTTTGCTTGGGCCACAAATAAGGCCCCAGGTCTCAGCTCAGACTTTTGCCTCCCTTGATTAGAAAAGGCCAGACCACTTGTTCTTTCCTCCCATCTAAATCCAGGTGGGCGCCCCACATGCTCAAACATCACCCACACGCCCGATGCTACAGATGTAGCATTTGCCAAGCCATAAATCGATCTAGAAATCTCACAGCATCCATCCCCAAAACTGGAAAATCCTTATCAAGCATACCAGTCATGTCCTTGAGTAACACTTCAACAATTTCCTTCTGAGCGACTTTGAAAGCCTGGTTCTTTGTGTCTTTGGTTTCAAAGGTTTCGATGCATCTGTAGCTCTGAGATGCCTGGGGGTGTGTAATAGAGAGCTGCTGCTGCACTTGCTTTTTCTTTTCCCCTCCAATTTCTGAAGGCATGATCACAACACTGAAAAGCAAAGTTTAATATCCATTTACTGAGAACTCCCATGAAAGGTTGGGTCTAGTGTTAATTTCAGTAAAATCATGTCTATTTATGAGGCTAAGGAAAGCTTAGGCATCAAAAACTACACATTGAAGCTTTCAGTAGAACATTCCTGTTCTGCTACCCAAAAAACTAACTTATGTTTCTCTTCTGTCCATATTCTATAACATTTCTGTTTCTTGAAGAGATACACAAACAAAAAAATACAAATATGATTTCATACCTGTCTTCAGGAAAGCAAGGATCTAGGTCTTGGGTTTGCGCCCTGAAAAACTGAATCAGATCTTCACTCTGGGAGATCTTAGCATCCGTTTTCAGCAGTTCCTGGGAGTACGTTTCCAGCAATTTCAGTCTCTCCAGGAACTTGTTCATCTTCCTCTGCTTCACATTTGCATCTTTAAAATAATAATAAAAAAAAAAAAAAGCAAAGTTGATGCAAGACAATAACAGATCTGGATGCCTCCAGAGCAGCACCTTTTGCCTGAGCACAGCAGGCCCGCACCTACCACCCTCCCCTGCAGGGAACCGGGCTGTAAGTAGCTGAGACAGCAGCTGCTTCTGCCTCGCTGCTATTTTAAATAGCTCCCGATAGAATTTTTACATATCTAACATTTGTCTTTGTTCAGATGTTGCAAGGAACCCTAAGCCAATACTTAAAATGTAAAATTAATTTACCAAGTGCATTTGTTTACCAAAAAAATAAAATGTTTCTAGGTTATTTTAAGTCGGTGATAGAGCCGAGCACATTGATGTAACCCAGCTGAACCATGCCCCCAGCGGGAGCTGTCTGTTGATCTGTCCCAGAGGGAGGTCAGACTCAGTGACTAAAGCCTACATCACCAGTTACAGCTGTTCCCAGCAGCTCCGTCGTGTTTGTCACACAATCTTTGAAAAAAATCAAAGATTTTTCCTCCTTACCTTTAAACTTGGGTATAGTCCTGTCAGATCTCCTGAGTGATCCACTCTCAATGGGGAATTTTCTCTTCAGCTCTTTCTAGAAGTGAAACAAAGGAGTGAATAACGGTGCTCACAAGGCTGAGCTCCTCCTTTCCCTCCCCAGGAGGTGGATATTATTTCCAGGGAGCTGTTCACTTACGTGGAGCCTCTTAAATTCTTCAAATGTCCGGTAGATGAGAATGTTGTTTTGATCTGACCAGGACACAAACATCATGTACTTCTGAAAAAATAAAAGGGAAAAGAAATGCATTTTTTTATCACGATGTTCAATATTGGATGCTTTCAAGCAATGAGCATTTGCCAGGACCTGTGGTTTAGTTCTGGTTTCAGGCTGCAAGACTGTCAGCTGAAAAATGAAATTAAGGACTAGACCTACAAAAATATTTCCTTAATTTTAGGGTCCCAAATGAGTAATTATTGTTAAAACCAGAAAGAAGTTCTTAAGTTATGAAGAGGAAGAGAGCAAGTCCATGATATCATTTTCTTATGAGATGGACCATCAAAAACACGTCTGAGACCCCTGTCCTAGATAATAATGCTTTAGTTCCAATGATGCAGGAAAATGAGCAAATGTATTCCTGTAAGAGTAACTCAAAAAGCTTTCTAGTTTCCTGATTTGTAAATAGTATTTAAGGAAAAAGAAGAAAAAAAATCAGGTTAAAATACCTTCTGCTTTCTGCATTGCATCAAGCCTACAGCTTTCACATCCACTGGGAACCGGCTCATCTTCCCAACACCTGCTTCTCCTGCAGCTGGTGGCTGGAGGTTGGCAGAGGCACAGCTCCAGGCACAGCCTCCAGCAGCTTAAATATGCTGGGGCCGAGGGAGGGCACACACACACGTGCGCTGCCTTCCCCGCTTCCTCCTCCGCCCAGCAGCTCGAGGAGAAATTCCCTAATTTTGCAAGCTACCGCGTGCCTTTTACCTGCGCGCCTGCCTGTAACAAGCAACTACTACCGAGAGCAGCTGGCGGGGGCATAGTTCAGATGGTTGGGGAAAAGAGCCTTATCTTATCACATGCTTGGTAGAGTAGTGCTGGGAAGGAGCCCTGCCTTGTGGGCAGTTCATCTCTGGGTGTCAGTGGAATCCCCTGGGGCAGCAGCGGCTCAGGAAGCGAAGAGCACTTCCAGGGATGCACGTGTTTATGGCTCCATTGCACCAACATCCCTATCAAAGCTGCCTGCAGCCATAACAGCTTGGGCTGCGATCATATCAGTCCCCAAAACTGCTCACCAACATGGCCAGCTGTAGAGCAGAAATCAGGCGTGATTTCATGTGTGTGCCAGCTGTTAAAAATCTCTCTTTATTGATTATTCCCGTTTGATAAGTGAAAGGAACTTGACTTTAAAAGGAGTTCTGGTAGCTATACCAACATTCGCATGCTCTCAGAAAGAAATGGGAGGTGTTGATGCCAACGCTGCCAGAGCAAAGGATGAACACATCCCCACAGGTGTAACTGGAAATGTCCCAGAGCTTTTCACGTGTGAAAATGCAACAGAGACTGAGCTCGGAGTACCTTGTGCTCTGTCCTACATCAAGCCTGGGCGCCCACCTCCACCCAAGGTGATGAGCAGGGAGATGGAGAACCCCAGCTGGGAGACCCCCGGGAGCTCCTGGGACGTGGCTCAGACACAAAGGCTGACACGGGGAGGAGCGGAGCTGTGTGTCCATCCAGAAGCGGGTCTGCGCGGTGCTGCGCAGCACAGCCTGCACAGGGGAAAAGCAGAGCCAGGAGAAGGAATTGCTTCATTTCGGCAAACTGGCTCCTTGCTGCCCCAAGGCATGGCGTGACTGGTAATTACAGCCCTGGGAAGGCTGTCCTTTCCCTGAACTGCTGGCCTGAGGCATGCCTCAGGTTATAACCAGGCCGATGGGCATCTGTGTGATCAGACTGCCTTCTCTGTCCTCCTTCCCCCTCTTTGATGAAGCCTGAATTGAATCATTATCATTACTGGAGCCCAAATTGCTCAGCCCGGCCTTCCCTTTCATTTTCCAATTACACTGGGCTTCTTAAAACCCTCAGCAACAGGTGCAGATGACTTTTCATCTATCAAAAAACAAAAGAAAAAAAAAGAAAAAAAAAAACAGAATCCCAATAGGAAGCCAGACAAGATTACTTCTGAGCAGCTAGAAAAGACAGTGATTAGGGCCTTGGCTTGCATTTAATGAAAATACGTGAGGCTGCTCCTGCACAGCAGGACGGCAGACAAAGGTGTTCTCAGTGCAGTTCGATCTATTGCTGCTGGATCCTGGTTCTCCTTTGGGAAGGAAATGTTATCCAGCGAGCGCTTCAGAGCCATGCCCGCATTAGTTGGGAAAACCCCTTCAGTGCCATCCCCGGGGCACTTCCTGGCTGACAAAATGACACGGGAACTGCTGCACAAAAGTCGCCACAGCGTGGGCTCGCTGCGCTGAGCACCCCCAGCAGCATCAGACCCTCCGTCCCCGTTCACAAAGGGACCAGCTAAAGCACGTGCTGTTAAATCTGGCTGGCTTTTTTTGGAGAGGGGGGAAATCACTGCCTCCAGAGAGCTTCTTCTTCACGATGCTGATGTCTGGAAGCCAACAGTCTAGGGGGTGGCAAAATGCTCCTCCGCCTCCTGCCAGCATGGCCACGCTGCCGTGGCAGCTGCCTCGATGGGGCCACGCTCCGTGTGCTTGTGCTGGCACGGGGCCCTCAGGAAGAGCTGGAGCCAGGACTCTAAACAAAGCACAGCGTGTTGGTCTCCCATCTCAGAGCAAACACAAACCACAATGTATTTCCAAGAGCGTAAAGGTTTGAAAATGTTTCCCCTGAATGGAAAAAAAAACACAATTGAAGTCTTCAGAAGAAGCGAAATCTCTATGTGCATGCAAAGTGGGCAGAAGCAGCTCACGCATCATTTCATTCCATGTCTGCAAACACTGCAAATGCCAGTAAAGGAAGAAGAGTAGGACATAGCCTCGGTTTTGACACTTGCTAATTCCAAAAGCCTTGCTATATTTCAGAGTTCTCAGGAAAATCGTGCAGAAGGGGTGGCTACAAAGCACAAGTGAGACAAGAAAATACAACCAACTGCTAGAACAGCAAGGTGAGATCATGTGGAGGTTTGCCAGTCAGCTGGGGCTGACGATCCAGCCAGACCGTTTGGAGAGCTGGTGTCCTGGGAAGAGACTGCTTGGTGGCAGGGGTCTCAGAGCAAAGCATGAGCAAAACTACTGCAAATTCAGTGACTAGTTCTTGAGAAAACGTACTGCAGAAGCTAAGGTCACTGCGACATCGAGCAGCAATATGAGGAAGGGATGCGGTCAGACAGAACCCGGGGATAACCGAGTGTTTCTGGAGCCATCCCACCACTCCGGGCTCTGCACTTGTTGTAGAAGTATCACTGCCTTGTTGTCATTGTCGAGCCTGATGTCAAGAAACTGTCCGCTCAGGAGATGCGCCTAGTGTGTCACGTAGGCTGGAGTGACTAAATCCGAGAAACAGCAGGAGGGGCTGTGCCGGGCTGCATCAGCACCAGCACCAGCAGCACTGCCCCGCGGCCGGAAAAGCGCCGCAGGTTGGTGCCGTGGCTGGCGGGACGGGTGGAGAACTGGTCAGAAGCCATTAACTCCACTGCTGTGTCAGAGACCTCCGGGCACACTTCAAAAAGTAAAGCCATTTCCCTGACAGTAAGTCGTGTTTGTTTTGTGTCTTCCGCTACCTCCACATAATCCTGCCGCTGATTGGTACCTGTCCGTGGGTAATTATTAACGGAAGGCTAGGAGCGGTCTGCCAGGAAGAAGAGTATCGAGTCCAAGCATTGCTGGGTGCTCAGATTACCTCATCAGTATTTATTTACACAAATTTTGAGATACAGCATTAACTTTTTTTTTCTTTAATCATTTTATAGGGTACAAAAGAGATCATAAATTAACCGGTAAATATATTACCTGTTAATTTATCAAATATTATTATATTATTAATATTAAATATTATTAAATATATATTAGGAGTGGGCTGTCCTGCTTTGAGAAGGCAAAACACAATTACAAGTTTTTCTCAGTAATAACTTCTGTCCCTGCCTGCTTTGTAGCCCCCTTCCAGAAACCCACGTGTGCCTTGCAGAGGTGGGAAACATTGCTACCGCCACGGCACAGCTGCTTTGAGTGCATTGTGTAGGAGAAAGGGTTCGGGCCCCAGGTACAGGCATGGGGAGCTGAACCAGGGCACCTGCCCCAGAGAGCCCTTGGTCTGAAAAGACAGAGATCATTCAGTGCCTTCAAGGCACAGCAGAGCCGCACGAAGCCCCAGGCCTCCTGGGCTTCCCCCTGCCCTATTTCGATCACAAGAGCAGCTTCCCTCCACCACATGTACAATGTCCATGACAAATAAACACTAAGGGTATGATTTTCTTTTTGTTTCACACACACACACAAAAAAAAGAGAAAGGGCCATGTTACGAGCATCCTCTACCACATACAGGATTTAGGCAAGGGTTGGTCATGGCTGCAGGTGTGGGGGACTCAAACTCATGCCTTTCTCATTTTACATCCAGCACAGGAGGAGCTGCTGCTGGTTTGACTCACTGACCTCTTGCAAATTTGCTGGGGAAAGGCAGAGAGAAAAAGCCCTGAAGCCACCCTTGAGATATTGCAGCTGCGAGGCAGGGATAGCGAAACGAAGCTGCTGGGCCATGGGCATGGCAGAGGGGGGCCCTTGCCTGGTAAGCCACCTGCATGAGACCTTAATCTCCTCCCAGCATCACCTTCAGGATCAAAACCTGCCCTTTGCTGTTCTTGAAGGTCACCTGCGATAGTACATAACCTATCAGCACCTTTAATGAAAAGGCCAGCTGCTAAAAGCTGATTTTAAGAATACAAAGAGGTTTTAGACTTCCATTAAAAAGAGAAACAGGCCCTGATCAAAAGAAAAAAAAAAATCAAACACTGGAGTTGACAAAAATATCCTTCATCTCATAAACAAACTCAGCCGTTGAACATTCACATAGGCTGGGATGAAAGATTTTACAGTATTTAATCTAGAGGAAGGTATTTAATTTCCTTCTAACTTGAGCAGCTGCTGCACAAAATAAGGGATTTTTTTTTTCAGTGGGCAGCAGAATCCGATTCAGAAGCACTTTGTGCACAATGCCTCACTTCTCCATCCCCAAGACCGGCTGCATTTTGGGAGCTGCAGAAAATATACATCCCTCCTCAGTGCCAGTGCTTTCGGTACCCATACGCGGAGTTTTCCTTTGGATTCCAGCAAACTGCTTCAGGTTATAGCAGTTTCTTCCTGCTACAGAGACTGAGATGCCCTGAGACTGGGCTTGTTCCTCACCGCAAGGCTCTTTCTCCTCGCAGCCCGCTTCTGTTTCCCCACAGGGTTTCCTCCACCACTGCCAGCCCCTGGTCCCGGCTGATCTCCTGCCACGGGCTGGAGCTGGGGACACCTCGGTTGTTGCCCCCATGCACTGGGGTCCTGTTCCCTCCCAGTATGCTGGCAGCAGGGCCCCAGTCAGGCAACTAGTAAAAATAAAACATTGCAGCACAGCAAGCCCCCAAACCTCGCATCTGCCAGCTGGGAGGGTGACAGCAGCAGAGCTTAGTGGTTGGTTTTCCCTTTAAATGCTTGTGGGATCCAGCTGCCAAGCCCAGGGGAGAAAGCAGCTTTTTTTCAAGTGTCCTAGTGGCCTGTAAAACACCCCCCAGCCGTTTACCAACCACCCCGGGGCAACAATTTCACAGCTCCTTTGTAAAAGTTGCTTGTTTTTCTGAGGTTATGCAGAGGGCGAGGGCATGATTCAAGAACAAAACTTCCAGGAAGGATGAGAATGAAACTTAACGCCAGTGCAAGAGAAAGTTTCCTGCATGGTTTCCTAGAGCAAAGAGAGCAAAGAGACAAAAGGTGTTCGGTGACTGCTTTTTGTGGTGCGAGGCCAGCACAGCGTGTGTACGCGCGGGGACCAAGCAGTGGAGGCTGCACCTCGGCACCGCGCGGCGGGCGGCATGCTTGGGCATCCTCCGGGGAAACCCTCAGGAATCCATCCCAAAAGGCCAGTGGGAAACAGAGCAAATAGGCAGAAATACTGGTTTTGTGTCCGCAAAATCTATTCTTATTTCACACTGACTATGATAAAATCTGCTCACATGCAAGACAGTTGTGATCTTCACAGATTAGTCAGAAGTGCTCATCCCACTCTTTTCTTTTCCTCATTCCCCACTGCCACCGATAAACAGAATACGCAAAGTGCCTTATCTCCTTGGGGTTTCTACCAGCACTGGTAGCCTAAGTTAAAAATTCACCTTTATTTCAAAGTGAAGACAGTGTCTTCGTGTTCCCATTCCCCATCATCAAACAGGAAAAACAATATTTAATCCTTAGCCAACAGCCTGGCAGAGAGAAGAGTGGTATGGAAGGCCAACTGTTGCTTCAGCAATGTTTAATTCTTAGCAAGTCAGTACACTCTCACAGCAATTGTTGGCGGAGAAAAATCTCTTTCTCCACCACCAGTTGAAACTTACTTGCTTTGAGCTGCTTCTAGAAAAAGGAATCACCTGTAAGTCAGGGAGAGCTGCATAAAGGTGAGGAAGAGGACAGAACCCCATGTACCCCTGTCCTGCGTGGTGCAAGCTATTCTAAAAGCACAGCTCTTGTAACAAAAGGATCGTTAGTTTTAGGAGGCAAAAAAAGGGAGTCTCTGATAAGGAAGGTCCCTCAAAATCCACATGGAAAACAGCATGGTACCAGAGATGTACATTTTAAAATTATCTTCAAATAGCATCTTCTTGCTAAAATGAGTGTGTTCAGGTACAGAAGCCCATGCCTGTGCTGCAGCCTGGCCCAGAGCTCTCCTGGCATTCACAGAGAGCAGCTGGGCCAGTCTCCTTGCAGTGACGCTGAGAGCAGTGGAAGCTGCCTGCTGAAGGTTTTGAGTTTTATTCTTTTTCAAGAACACAAAATAAAAACCCCAGACTTGCTTGTGTTTGTGCTCAGAATGCAAGAATTAATTCCACGGAGAGCCTGGGATGTAGGAGACAAAGAATGGAGCGTGACACCGAGGAATCAGAGGAAAGGCTGTATTGACTTGCTTAAAATAATTTTTACTTTTCTCCCTATCCCCGCCCTTGTAAATGCGTGCCCTATGGCAGCTCTGCCATTCCTGGCACTGAAGCGTCCCAGCACAGCAGCAGGCTCCTTCCTGATAACAGCGAGATTCGTGCCTTGGGAAATTCTGCAAGTGATGCATTTCTTGTATACAAACAAAGCTGATCGATATAAATGATTCATGTACCTGGAAATATACATTATGATTTTCTGCTGCTATTTCCTAGTTCACCGTACTTTCACATGAAACTATATGACGAATTCCTAAGGTTGTCGACTTTCTAACCGGTTGGACTTTAAGCTCACTTCCTTACCTGTACATAGATGTCAGCTTCCTGGCAGTATATCACCCTGGTGAGGGCAACAGTTATATTCAACAGGAAGTATCCATAAACCATCACAGAAAAACCACAGTAACAATCCTGAGAGATATGGGGTAAATCCTGAGAGGCATAGGGCTGCCCAGAGAGGTTGCGGAGTCTCCTCCTTGGAGATCTCCCAAAGCTGCCTGGACGTGGTGCTGGGCACCAGCTCTGGGTGGCCCTGCTGGACCAGGGGTTGCACCAGATGGACCCGGAGGTCCCTGCCAACCTCAACCAGTCTGTGAAAATTTTCCAAAGCACTCTAAATAAATTCATGAAAAGTCGATGCTGTTTAGATTCCCAGATGAAGCAAAAGCCTTTGCAGTCATCACTCCTTGTTCTCTGGTCACAACCTGACTTCCAAGCACAGCAACAGAGAGAAGCGCAGGGCAGCAGGTGGCCTGGGCTGGGTGTTACCTTTCCATACAACCCTGTTGCATCCTAGAAAATGGGCCATAAGGGTAGCAGAGATTCATCTCTCTGTTAATTGTGCTAGTTATCCACAAAAATCAGCAGCTTTTCTGTAGACATAACCATACCCACACGCACGTGCACACTGCTAAGAGTCCAGCTGCTGGAAGAAGAACTGCCTGGAGACTCCTTGGGGCCTCCCCTCCTTGGGGCCTCCCCTCCTGTGCTCCTGCCTGCCTTGCCGCTGCTCTCAGACCCTGCTCCCCTGCACTCCGGGAGCTGCCGCTGTATGGCAGGGCTTGGAGGTGCCCAGTCCTGGCTGGCTCGAGGGCGAGCAGTGGGCTCCGTGCCTGGCCTCAGGCACAGATCATCTCCCGTTTTTTCTTCCTCCCCCATGCACGCACCATCAGCTGCCAGTTCACAAGCTCTTGTTTAGCGGCCGCCAGAGATAAGGGCAGAACATCAAACAGCAGTCTTCCTCTGAGAAACACAAACATACCCTTCACATTTTCTCAAGTTCAGGGTTTACCAATGCTTCCTGGTAATTAGTGTCGTTACAGCCCTGCACGTTACCCTATTCCAGCCACGGATCAGGCAGCTGTTCAGAAGAGGTACCTGTCTGGTAGGCCTCGGTGAGCCCTGTCTTGCAGATACAATTACATTAAATAAAACATAGGGGCACTGTTAGCAGAGTCCCACCCAGGAGTGCCCAGAGGCACCAGGTGCCAGAGTGAGGAAGCCTCAGGCAGGCAGCACGTGGCAATGCTTCCGTCCTTGTCGCAGGAGACCACTGCTCTTAGGAGGGGGCTTTTTAGACACATTCTTGGCAGCAGGCTTTATTACACCGCCAGCTCCTCAGTCAAAGTGCTAGGTGGGAATATGCACCATCTCAGCCTGCCGAGGCTCACTGCGGAGATGTGACAAGTGTCAGCAAGGTCTGCACTAGATCTGGAGTAGGAGTCCTCCAAAAGGAGCTCCTCGAGCTGTGCCGCAGCCCCAGCTGGATGCAGCCCCCTTGGTCAGCCCAGGAGCCACCTCACAGAACAGCACAGAGCCACCCCACGAAAAGGGGCCGCAGGGCAGGGCAGGGGATGGCCCAGCCGCTCCGTGAAGGAAGGCAGATCAGGCTCTGCACCTGGATTCAGTCAGACAGGAGAGTGGATTTCCTTGCTGTGATCTGAGTGTGAGCATCTCTCCATGCTTTTCCTCTTCAGCTCTGGATGAGATGATGCTAAACACAGAAAACTGGAAGCAGCTTTTCCTAGAGAGCCAGGTCTGCTCTTATAGCTGACCAGAAAAGATGCAGGTGGAGCAACATCGAGTACCAATCCCACCTTAAGCAACAGCTTCTTTCCAGTTTATGAACTATTTACTTTCAAATAAACATCAATCTTGCTTATATTTTAATTAAGTATATAAATGAAATCATGGTGGAGGAAGCAAACAGACTGTTAACAGCTATTCAAAGACATTGCTTTGTCTTACAGACATTTCTGCATTTATTTAATTGCATAACGGCTGAAGAGTAAAGCACTGTAGGAATTTCCCCTGGTCTCTTCTAGATGCCATCATACCTTTTTCTCAGAATTAAAAAAAAAAAAAAAAAAAAAGAGGTCATCAATGTCATTTAAATATTTATTGGTGTACAAGGAAAACAAATATAAAGAACATATTTACTCTTACTAGGTCTTTCTTTGTATGAAATTTGTATGAAAAACTCTTACTAGGTCTTTCTTTGTATGAAATTTATACTGTTGTCTATAACTTCAGACAAAGACATTTTAGTAGTTGTAATCAGTTGCGCATCTCTTCTCCCTCCCACATTAATATCAGCAACAAAATGTTCTCATCAAATCGCGAATATAAAAAATGGATCCAGGCCCAAGAATGGAGATCCAGATCACCAGCTCAGCACTACGCAGACCAGGAAACATATCAGCCGTTTCCACATAAAGCATGCTAAGTCTGAAATCTTTTCTGAAGGCGAGTCTCTGAAGCATTTTTCTAAAATGATGCATTACCTACTAAAAATGTTACACCATGCTGTGTTAAATATATCAGAGGATAAGAACAGAAAATGAGAAGTACTTTTCTAGCACCTTTCATACAAATTATGTCTTTGCAGAATTTGCAGCACAACAGCATTTAATTTAACATCAGGGAAAAGTCTCAAGGTGCATTTCAAATAGGCTATGACACAGTCAGGAAGAAATAAGATGTGGAGAAGTACAGCCATTTCCAGAAGGCTAGAGCTGCTCCATAGAAGGCTTGCACACCAACAGTGCCTGAAAGGACACAAAAAGGGCTGGTACTGCCTGATTAGGAAGACGGGTGTGTGTGTGTCAAAAAAACTATCCCAGACAGCTGATATGAAATTTCTTAAGATGGTGTTTTGGTCCTCTTTCATCCCAGCCATACATTTGTACGTATTAAACAAAATTTTTCACTTGGTCTGTAGGACACAGAGAGGTGAGAAGTGGAAACGGGCACAAACTTTATGTTCTAGAGTGCATTGTTCACAGTGGAAGATGTATCCTGTGGCCTGGAAATCTCTGATGGCACGACGGCATCGAGCCAAACAGAAAGAAAAGAGCAACCCTGTGCTGCCTTCTGATTTTTCATTCTCAGGATCCCCATTAAGAACTTCACAACACTGCTCTGTCTCAAAGGCTGGCCAGAGGATACGCTTTTGGCAGTGGCACCCACAAATTAACTGTCTGCAAGCCTTACGTGCACTTCCAGCACGGTGTCACACCCCAGCTACTTTGCCTTTCCAAGGGGCAGCGAACAGCTCTGAAGCTGGTGCTGTGCGGGACCACCGCCCAGGGTCAGACCTGAGCTGAGCCGCAGCCACAGTGTGCTTGCAACCCCCATGGATCGCCAGAACAGGAATAAAAGGAAAGCTGCTGAACATCCACTCAGCACAGGAGACCTGGTGGAAATGTCCTTGGCAAGCTCTACCCTTGCATAATGTGCAAACAGCCTGGGCAAATCCCTCCTTGGTATAATTTTACCGGGACACGAGCACATGACGGTTTCTAAAAAACATAAAATTGGTTATGGATACATCCTGTTGCAGGTGCACGGGTTCAGGCTGGGTCAAACAGTTGTTTGTCCTCCAGATTGGGGTGCCGGCTGTGTCATGGGACGGTGCTGAGGTGCCACCACCACAACTGCCATGTAGGAGAGCGCCCCATGCCACTGGGTGTCCTGGCTGGGCCTGTATGCTGCGTACAGGCATTGGCACAGCTGCTGTGGCCCCCTGGGTATTGTGGCCCCCCAAAGAGCTGCTGCAGCCCCCGAGGCGGTGCGGAGGACGCTCAGTGTCATCGTGTGGAGGGCGAGTGGGCTCTGGCTGAGGCACAGCATCACGGTGCTGCAGTGGCTCAGCTTAGCCCCGGCTGGAGTAGCAGTAGCTAGATGTAGGGCTTGGCTGTGGAAACTGAACATTTGCCTTGGTCTGTAGGGTGAATAAGCTGTAAATATGTATACAGACAGGCCTGGGTATGTATGGTGAATAACCTGTAAATATGTATACAGACAAGGCTTGGTCTGTAGGGTGAAAAACCTGTAAATACATATACAGACTGGCCTTGGTCTATATGGTGAATAACCTGTAAATATTCACACAGACAGACCTGGGTATGTATGGTGAATAACCTGTAAATATGTATACAGACTGGCCTGGGTATGTATGGTAAATACACAGTAAACGCGTATACAGACAGGTGCACACGTTTGTATCCTTTCAGAGCACTGGAGGGAGGGCTCGTGTCACCAGCCCTGTATGAAAGACCCCCCCTCTCCTCCCCATCCCCCGAAACAGACCCTGCCCCTCCCTACACCCCCCCAAATGTTTTATTATCCCCCCCCCAGCTCGGCCTCCCGCGGCGGCCTCCCCCGGCCCAGGGTGCACCGCGACGCCAAGATGGCGGCGCCCAGCGAGGGCCGGGCGGGCCGAGGGGCCGCGGCGTTCCCGGGCGCTGAGGGCGGCCCCTTCGCCTTCCCCTTCGCCGGCGCCGCGGGCTCCGGGGCGGAGGAGGCGCCCAAGAAGCCGTGCCGGGCCTGCACGGACTTCAAGAGCTGGCTCCGCGAGCAGAGGAAGCGGGCGGCGCCGGGCGGCGGGGTGAGGCGGCGGGGCCGGGGCCTCCCCTCACAGCCCCGGGGGCGCTGGGGCCGCGGGCCCGGTTCTTGCCCCCCCGGGGGAGGGAACGGGGCAGGGGCTGCCCCCAGCTCGGCCGCTGTCCCTGTGCAGGGGTGTCAAGGGGCTGTGCCCCCCGGTGCTGATGTCCCCTCACAGCCCTCGCTTAGGGCTAAGCCTTAGGGCTAATAAAATAACGAGGGGCTGGGGCGCCTGGTGTAGGAGGGCGGGCAGAGAGAGCTGGGCCTGGGTAGCCGGGAAAAGAGAAGAGTGAGGGGAGACCTCGTTAATGTGTAATGGGGGGCTGTGAAGAGGATGGAGCTGGCCTCTTCTCGGTTGTGCCCAGTGACGGGACGAGAGGCAACGGGCACAAACTGAAGCTCAGGAGGTTCTGGCTCAATATGAGGGGGCACTTCTTTACTGGGAGGGTGGCAGAGCACTGGGACAGGCTGCCCAGAGATGTTGTGGAGTCTGTGAATACCTTCTGTGGAGGTATTCAGAACCCGCCTGGATGCCATCCTGCGCAATGTGCTCTAGGTGGTCCTGCTCAGCGGCGGGGGTGGACTAGATGATCTTCAGAGGTCCCTTCCAACCTCGGCCGTTCTGTGACTCTGGGATTCTCTCCTGCTGCAGGTTGTGGTGGAGGAGAAGGAGCCGCCCCCGGACTGCCCCCTGGACAGCGAGCAGCTGGGCCGAAACACCTGGGCCTTCCTGCACACCATGGCAGCCTACTACCCCGACCGCCCCACCAGCACCCAGCAGAAGGAGATGACAGACTTCATCAACCTCTTCTCCAAGTTTTACCCCTGTGAGCACTGTGCCGAGGATCTGAGGGAAAGGTCATTTGCCTCTTTGATTTTTTTTTTCCCGGTAGCTGGTGAAGGGGCCTGAAGTGCTGGCTTGCAGCAGGTATTTGCATATTAGCAGCTCTTCCTGCTGTTGGGGTTTATAGGTACCTGAACTGGTTTCTTCCACTGCATAGATCAAAGACACGCTTATTCAGAAAACAAATACCTTTTCTAGTGCTGTTAGGTTGTATGCTGCCTCCAAGGCCTCCCCGAGGTCGTTTTATTACCTTCCTGGTTCAAACTGGACTTGCCCTCAGTCGTGGAATTATACTGTGACTTGGAATAACTCAGATTTCAGTAGGCGAGTGTGCTTATATCTCAGAAGAGCCCCTTTACAGGCAACCACAGCAGTGGAAGCAAAGACTGAGGCTGTGATGTTTGGTAAAGTTTTCTACCCCTGTTACTGTCAATATATTTATCAAAAATTTCAATTTTTTTTTTTGGTGGTGATGAACGGGCAAAAATGTTTGAAACCTAGTTAGTGACTTAGCAGGCGTCACATGGCAAAAAATGTTCATTAGGAGACTAGCTGTCTGTGTGCTATGTGCCTTCTTTGGGTATTGAAATTGGTGACTGTAAAGCAGTAACGTTTGTTTCCTCTTCCCTGTTTGCAGGTTGCGAACAAATCAGCCTGATACTAGCAACAGAAATAACTTCTCCCAGTGGTTGTGTCTTCTTCATAATGAAGTGAACAGGAAACTGGGGAAATCTGAATTTGACTGCTCTCGTGTGGATGAGCGCTGGAGAGATGGTTGGAAAGACGGTAGTTGTGATTAATCCATAGAGACTGCTCTGAAATCTAACAGACCAATTCACTCTGGTGTTGAGTCACTACAGGGAGATGTGCGAGTAAATATGTGTGTTGGTGCGCCTGTGTGCGTGACTGATATGGCTTGTGAAAATAAAGGTGAAACCAATTCTGAAAGTCGACTTGAAAATCTTATCCTAATAGCATTTTGATAAATGGTCGTATCAAATGCATCATCTGAGGGACTGAGGCCTTACATTTGGCACAGGAATTCCAGAAACCTGTGAAGTTAAGTTACTGACAAACTTGTGAAGACTTCTTCATTGCAACATTTCCGTATTTTAGGGGCATTTGCTTGTTTCTGTGACTAGAATTCCTTTTCCTGCACACTGTTGTAGAGGACTGCCTTGTGACATTTTACGTTTATCTGCAAGCACTACCCTGATGTTGTAGAAAATGCATTTTTAATTGTCATTTTAACTTCTGTTCTGATAGGGCAAATTCATACTGTGTTTTGTGCCAGGTCTGTACCCCTTGAGCTCTTCTTCAGACATCTCCAGTACTTGTTGTTAAACTTTCGTTCAGTTGCTTTGCTACAAGCTCTGAAAGCAGGTACGTTTAATTTAAGTGCTAAAGTCGTGGAACCTTGATTTCTCATTTTATTTCTGTGTTTCAACTTATGTAAGATGACATCGTAGAAAAGGGACCTAAAACAAGACAAAAAAAAATCACGAATGGAAGGAAGTATCAGCTGGGTGAAACTCAAATGTTTTAAATTGATTGCTTATTTTCTTTGAATGCGGAAGCAGTATGACAAGAAGGCCTACAGAGTTTCTTACTACTTCTTACTTTTAAAGCAGATAATCGCTCATCTCTGCTACGAACTGTTGTCAGTTGTGAAAATAGCTGTAACGGTCTGAGACTGATACCTGTAATGAAGCGTATTCAGTTTTGTTTAGCATACGGTATTTCTGAGATGTCATTTGTGTTTTGAAATTCTTGATTGGGATTTGCTGACCTGTTTGACATTCTTGTGTTTTCACCTAGCTAAAGGTCTCCCTAGAACAAAAGGACTTTACAACCCCCCTTGCAGTTTTTGAGTCCAGCTTAAGGTTGTAATGTCAGCTTTAGATAGTATTTATTGCACAGAAGACTTGAAGGAGTCCCTAAGGCAGATTCCCTCTATAGATACTGGCCAGAATCCATGCTACAGGTGTTTGCCCTAGGTCAGCTATATTGCATCAGTGTTACTGATATGTAAGTGTGAATTTCAGATGAAAGTGCAATAGCAGCGTAAATGATTTACACCGCAACGTGTATAAATGCACGTCTCTTTAAAGAGATAGTTTATATATAACAAAAAGTCTAAATACTTTCAAATTCTTAAAATAGATAGCAATATCGTGCCCTTATTGCATTTCTGGCTGTGAAAGTTTGCAGGAGTTTGCACAAACCATGACAATAAGAGGCTTCTTCCTTCTGTACTGAGCTTTTCTGGTGTGTTTTAGTAAGCTTCCTTATTTGATGCACTGCAGAATGTTTGTAAATTTACTGATAGGGTGGGAGTTAGATGGTAATGGTACTTTTATAGCAGTATTAGGGTGATGACGGTCTGTAGCTGAGAACTTTGATCTTCCCACCTTTGTACGTGGGGCTCCTTAGTGTTTAGAAAAGCAATCAGAACTTTGGAAATATATTTGGAAGATATATGGCACGTTCAAATCTTTTCAAGTTGGACCTGTTAAAAGAGTATGACACGTTTTATGGACTGGTTATTCTAGCAAATTTTATTTAATAACATTCCTAAACACAAACCGAACAAAATTGATAAGTGTTTCACGAAGTGTGCAATCTGACTTCTTACTTCAAAGTATTTAAGTAGATTATTAAAAGTGCTCAGAAAAATTCCCTATTGGCACGGTGAGGCTCTTAGAACAAATAAATTCAGGCCCCTAGTTCTTGTTTTTCAGTAATGAACTCAATTCCCAAAATGAAGCACGTAGGTATCCACTAGTGCGGTGAGGACCAACAAAAAGGCTGTAGCCCCCTTTTGTCAGGCTTGGCCTAAATTGCCAATGGATGTGGACAAGCATTTTCTGCTGGACGTGGTTGTCCTAAGGGATCATTTTTCTGTTCCTTTCTAATCTGCCCTCAACAATTTCATTGCTCATGGGAGCAGGTTATGAGATTTCTTGCTAATTTGCTTCAGTATAAATGTGGAGGCTGGTAAAGCACCTGTCTTGTCCTATTTCATCTTAGTGCTGAAAATGGGCCAGGTTAGAGTTGCACTTGTTTGTGCAAGCACACGTGGTCTCTGCTGGCAAGTCCCAGGACTGCTGCTGCCGTTTGCAGGCAAGGGGCTGGTGATGGGCGGGAGGATGGCAGCCTTCCGCCGTGCCTCTGTCCACGTCTTGAAAGAGTGTGGAGAGGAAACAAATTGTGTATCCCTCTCAAAAGCGGAGGGAGCGGCTGTGGCAACACCAAATTTTTGTCCCTTGGTATTGTTCAAGGAGGTGGTAGGCCTGTGCAGAAGGAAAGGCCCCTTCTGCCAGCGTGTACCGTTTCGCTGTCCTGGCAGTGGTGCAGAGGTAGGGGAAGAGCTTTAAACCGAAGCCAGTGTCCGTAGCAAATGCCTGCTTACAATGAGGCCACGAGCTGTGGCTACCAGGATGTTACTAGGGCCGTTTGTAACTTTGCTAAGTGGCCATTTGGTAAAATACGTGCTTGAGTTCTCTGTTCTCTCCTGTTTATGGCTTTGCAGAAGAGCTTTAACTTGTGTGTTTTTCAGGCATAACATCTCTGTGGACTTGACTGTCCAAGAAAGGATTTATTTTTTTGCTGCTCGTTTATAACACATCTAAAGTTTTAATCTTATATATGGAATTTCTATTGAAGATATTTGTATTTGTGTACATAAAAAGAAGGGGAAATTGTGAATTCTCTCCTAAATGCACTTGATTAAATCTAGTTCAAAAAAAATCTGTATTCAAATTACGTTTCCTGTTTATGTGAAAATAATAAAGCAACTGAGTTCGTTCCTGGCTTCCCTACTGCATGAGGCCTTATGGAAAGCCATCGCGGTGCGCTGGCGCGTCCAACCGTCTGCATGCCGATATCTTACGGAGCTCAGCCGAGGTTGTGTGATTCTGTGTGTGTGTATTGATCAGACAAGGTGGGGCTGCAACCGGTTCTTTTTCCGTTGTGCTGCTGAATTGCTGCAATTCTCTTCAGAACATGAAGCTACAAAACAGCAGCGACGTAGACCAGGTCCTTGTCCGTCAGGTCAGAGTTTGTCTGGGGACTGGGGGGGGATTTTCTGTGCTGTGCTTCTAACAGCATTGAAGGTAGCATTACAGTTGGGAGTAGCTCAAATCCTGCTGAATTTGAGCAAGATGGCAGTTGGGGGTGTCACCCACTGGAGGGCGATGCTTGTTAACTGCATAGTCGCTGCACGGCCATGCACGGACAGAAAGGGGAAGCTGCTTCCTATCAACACGAGGAACCCTTGCAAGATAAGCACAGTCAGCAGCAGGTGCTGCTTGAGGAGCTTCTCAGAACTTACTCAAGAGCTGCTCTGTGTACTAGGCACCTGGCTAACCTTTCAGCTTGTCAGAGGACTTACTGATTTCACAAACTGGGTTCCATTCATAGCTGACTTTTTTTTTTCCTAAAAGCAAAGAGCAGGGAGCCACGAGGGAATTTTCTTCATGAATGGGAGGCAGAGTTGCTTGAGTAAGTGGCAAGTGCAGATGTTGACGGAAGCAGCACTGTGCCTTTAACATTTTTCCAGGGATTAGCTGTTCCTTTGCAGTGTGTCGGGTGTATACAGTCTCCTGTTTACAGTATGATCCTCAGGAGTGGCTTTGCTTGCATGTGTCTCCAGCCTATTACAGGTCGTGTGTGATATTTCTTCCTGTTGGGGTTTTTCAGGCTTGGAGAGGGTAGTGGGTTTGTTTGTTTTTCCCCGTCCTAGCAGCATTTTTTTTTCCACTCCTGGAATGGTTGTTCAGGCTTTTTGTCTGAGCGATGGAGAGGAGCTGCTCAGTGTTTTCTGTAGTCAGGAGGAAGCACGTCAGTAGAAACTGTCAATAAGGTTGTGTGAAGTCAGCTCTTGATTTTGTGGTTTAATAAGAGAATGGAAATCAAGCAAGTTAAGCAAAACCACAGCTACCAGCACATAGGCAAGCCGTCAGTTAGAAAGACAGGACTGTCAGAGGGAAGGGGTCAGCACTGTGGTCAGCTGGAGCACTGACCTGGGTTGGCACGTCCCGCAGGGAGGTGTGTGGGAACACCACTGCTGTTTCCTCGCCAGCTCACACGGAGACAGCTCGGGTGTCTGCAGCAATCCACGATTAATTCACAGCTGAGGGAGCTGAGAGCTGGTGGTAGTTGGGATGCAGCGTAGTCTGCTGCAAGTCAGAAAACACTGCAGGCCACAAAACTCTGCGACAAAGGTTGGTTCTTACCAGCTGAGGATCAATGGGACTCAGCACCCTTATCCGTCCTGACACTGGCATCTGGCATTGCTCTCAGTTCTTCATTTTTGTAATTAATGTCTGCAGAAGCAAAGACAAACAAGCAGCACTAATGTTTATCTGCCAGGCTTTGAAACTTTCTGTTCGCATTGACGTGTGGCAATCCTGTCTGCGCATGCTGGCCTAATGGATGTTAGCTGGTACAGCCCTGACAGTCACCCTGGCACTTGTCTGGGCTCACAGCAGCTGGCACGCTCTAGGCAGTGGCCCTGGCACTCAGGCCTGCTGAGTTCTGCTCCTGTGACCTTGCTGCTGAAAGGTGCCCTCTGTTTCTGTGCTACTCTGGGTTGTTGAGTTTCCTTTACAGCACTCCCAATGTAGAAGTTTCCTCTTGGTCTCAGGTTTTCCCTCCCAAATATCAGGTACCCTCTAGCTTTTTGGTTTCTCTTGTCTGTTACCGCAGTGTTCTTCCCAGATCTCTGTTGGCTGTGAAGAAAATTTGCTTTGCATCTTAACCAAGTAAACAGTAGAGGGCAACAAAGCTTGTATTTATTTGGCTTTACCATTTCTTTCTTGCACTTCTTTAAAATAGCAAGCTGCTCCAGTCCTTTTGCGTGTTGCATGAGATTTTGGTGACTTCAGTTACTTCTCAAACTAGTGGCTGTGTGCAGTACTTCTTCTATAATTGCACAGATGAGAGATGTTACTTTTTTGCCAGCAGCTAAAGTCTGCACTTGGAAGTGTAATAAACCGCTGCCTGGATGCTATTTCCAGCTTGCTTCCTACCTGCTCTTCAGCCCATAACTGGGTGTATGTGGATAAATCTTGGCTTTTCAAACAAGCAGTTAACAGATGGGAGAGGGTAAAGGAGCTTTATCTGATAATTTTGTAACAGTCACTTCCTTATACAGAGCACTGTTTGTGTAACACAGGACAGTACTTGCTTTCACCGTGAACTGTTCTAGGTACAAAACCAGAGGAGAGCAGAGTAGCAAGGCACTTACAGCCTAAGCACCAGTGGAGTTTTGCACAGAGCAAACACAGGTAAGGGCAAACATACGCAGTCATGAGAATTTTAGTCAGGAGGATCAAGATTGTTTGATGCAGTTGTCATCTACTCTGAATGCTTTATGGAAAAAAGAGGGTTTGGAAAGAAGATCAGAGGACAGTTAGGACTTTAACAACACTGTTGCTGTTGAGAGACAGGGATGCAACCGGCCTTTCTGCATGGCAAGATACAGAAATAAATCCCAAGAAGTTTCATGGGAGCTTTGCTTTGAATTTGCACATCTGCAAGAAAGGAAACAGCTGAGTTAAATTGCTGTCTTTCTCACAGTGGACACCAGGCAGCTATTTCATGCATTCCCTCAAAGCTTCTGTTTTATCCAGAACACCAAGCTTTAGCTCTAAACTCAAGTCGATGCTAGGGGACTTTCCTTTTGAACACCAAGTTTGGTCAGGCAAAGCCAAGCTTTCCCTGCTTCCCCTATCACTGACATCTAGCTAGCAGTAATGTGAAAAAGTGGATGCTGCGGCTGTGCTTCGTGTGGTGCTTCTTAGAGGGGGTAAAAGATAACGCCCTGCGCAAGATACACAAGGTGAGGCTCATACGGCTACAACACGTGGCTGGAGACTCAGAAGTTCAGTTCTTCATTGACCATAGGCTTCTTGCTAGGCTCTAGGTAAGTCGCTTCATCTTCTGTAGCTGCACTTCCACTTCTGCAAAATGGGGATAAAAATAGCAGGTTCACCAGCCTTTTCCTGTGTTTTCTATTTAGATGACAATAAAATGGCCTCCCTGACAGAGATTGTGTTTGCACTGCACAGTCCTGGGCCCATGATTGTTCATTATAATAAAAATCTCTCATCTTAATCTGTCTCTCAAATCTCCTTTATGTCAGGTTACATCTTTCTTTAGAATCCAAGGACCCGGTTGATATTTGCTGTGTTCAGTTAAGAAACGAGGTGTTCCTCATTTTCAATATCGTACTACAAATACCACGTTTGCTGTGCAAACATCAGGACCCTTTTTTCCCCCAGAACTTGCACTGTGAATCTTGCAGTGTTGTGCAACACGGGGAGAAACGATAACGGAATGGCTGAGCTGGGAGAGCTCCTTTGGAAGCAGAGCTGGACGTGTCTCAAATGAGAGCCGCAGAAGCTGTGCGTGTCAGAGCATGGCCTGAGCTGCTCTGAGGCTGCCCCGTGTCCTTGTAGCTGTCAGCTCTGCTCTCGTTACCTTGCCTTCTTAGCTACAACGCCAAGCAGGTAGCAGATGACAAGCACCAAAGTCAACGCTTTGGTCAGGCTCTACACGATGTGACTCCTTGTTGTGGTGCTAAGGAGGTCAGTTTGGAAAACAGCCAGGGATCTGATTTCCCTCTTGTCTAGCACTTTCCGAGGTGTTTGTGCACCTTCACGTAGAGTTCAGCCTGGGTGCTGAAACAGGTGCGATTACTGGTTTGCTATGAAATACTTTGAGAAGAAGCAAAGAATAAGTTTAGCAGATAAGACATCGCGCTTGCAATTGCGCCACTGGAAAGCATTTTGAAACCCGGTAGGGGTTTTGTGCAGTTCGTTTCTTATGCAAGTGCTGAGATATTAACTCTTCTGTTCTAAACAAACGCCATCTTAATTAATTGAATTCCACCATCCAAATCTTCCCCTGGTGACTTCAGTTAGTCAAATTTTCTGCATTTTTTTATGGCGTGTTTATCTTGAGTTTATACTTGCACGGTAACTGCTGAATCCCACCTGAGAAATGGCTGCGTTTCAGATATGGGTGTGTAGCCACCTAATAAATGAACTTCCAGATATTTTTGGATCTCTTAGGGTGGAGGGCATGAGGTAGCTTTCTTAGTAATGGCGTTCAAAGGTATTGCTAATCAGGAAGGCCATTCTCTCTGTTACTGCACGCTGTGAATTTCTCAGTACCTCTCAAAAATAATGCCCCTGAGCGTCCTGTTTTCTAGAGCCTAATGGCTGAGAGCAGTATTAGCCAAACCCTAATGAATGCCCAGCAAAGCATTTCAGAGCAACAAGTAAATGAATGTACAGCAAAAGCACTGCTCCAAGCACGCCATTCAAGCGACGTAAAGGGCAAGCTCTTTCACCACCTACGCCTGTATAAAAGACATCAGGCCGTATGGAAGTGCTGCGGTTGATGGGCTGTAAACCGCGGGCGAAGGCTGCTTGTCCCCCTTGGGCCGTGCTGCAGAATGCCTGCTGCCAGCTCGTTGTCCTGTTCTGAGGCAGCTTTACTATAAATATGTCGCCGAAGCAGTTCCAAGGGCTGGGCGGTTTCGCATCGGTGTTTGGCTTTGGAGTTGTTAAGTAGAAGCTGTAGCCAAGCGGTTGTTTGGTTTGCAAAATTGGGGTGTCCCACTGCTGCCCTCCCCTGCAGAGACCATCTGATCAGCCTTGCTGGAAGAACTGGCGTTAACTCATCTCGCCCCTTGCCGGACTCCCCGTGGTCAGGTCCCGATCCCAGGATCAGGCGTTGTGGAGCAGGATGCGTTGGCCTCAGTCTGCTTGAAGATTTTTGCAAATAAAGTTCTGCTTCGCAGAATGGCACCAGCACTGCTCGCAGGCGGTCAGCTTACAGCGGGTAGCTTGGGGAGCTTTCAAAAACTGGTTATGCGCAGTCGTGTGCCCTTGAAAACCCATTGCCACTCTTCCCTCTGTGGAGGTAGCCGAAGTCAGCCCTTAGCCGGATGGATGGGGCTGACTCAAACTGGTTCTGAAGGTGAAGGCCCCGCATCTTGTTTCCTCAAGGTCACCGTGTCTGTGTGCTTACCCCTGGGTAAAAAACAAATTGCTTTTTTGTGTTGGAGGCAAAGCTTAAGGAGTCAGTGTGGCTACGGGAAGCACGAGGCAAACCCTCGTTTTGCACCACCCTTAATTAAACTCGTGTAAAACCAAAACATGGATACATCTCAGGCACGTGTTTGCTTGCTGCTCTTTCTGCTCCCTGTCACTGAGGTCTGGGGGGAATGGTAAACGCAGAACTTGTTACAACTGAATGAATGCTCTGGGAAGTGCATTTCCAAACACCGTTCTTTTTCCCCATTTGATGGGGGAAAATGTTCAAGACCTGATGTCCTTTCCTGTTGTTGCCTGCCTCGGTCTATCTGTTAGCTTACTTGCAGCAATAGGAAGTGAAATAGAAGCGCAGTTGATGTGTACACCAGAGATAGCTGCTGCACTTTATCGGCACAGTAGCAAGGGACAAAAGCTAGCACAGCATGACATGAAAAATGATTGTATAAAACATACTGCACACAGCAGAAGTTGGAGAGAGGAACCTCAAAGAAGGAGGACAAGTTTAGAAGCAGGGATTTCCATGGGGATATTGCCTCGTGCATCCCAGCCATTCCCTGAAGAGTATAAACCAGTTATCTGTTTGGAAACGGTTATGATTTGTTCTACACTAGTATCTAAAGGATTCAGAAAGTGTCTTGGTCTTGTTGTGCTTTTTGTTGTCCGAAATACGCCTTCCCCAGTCTGGATAGATGAGCTGGGCAAGACCCTTCAGAAGGGGGAGCAGAGGCCCTGAAGGGTGGGGAAGTCTTTTCCAATGCCCCCAGAAAAGCGGAGTAGCCCCCAGAGGTCAGGACGATTCCCTGCGCAGTAGCCCCAGGAGCAGCAGCAGGAGCACCCCGCCTTCATGCGTGTGCACTGTGCCGCATCTTCTCTTCGTGTCATTGATTTTCTGGGTCTGCCCGCAGCCTCGTCCCGGTGGGAGCTGAGGACGTTGAGGACCCATCTGTGGTGTACGGCGTGGCAGTGCCCGTACGGGACGTCCGCTCGCAGGGCGAGGTGCGGGGCGCGCTGAGCCCCGATGGGCAGCCCCGGCAGCGGGGCCTCTGCGGCACCTTCTGCTCTCTGGGAGCAGGGCTGGCCTCGCCTCCGTACGTAACTCTGGGCTGACGGAGACAGGGTGGTTTTCCCCAACACATTAAAATGATTTTGAGGTCACTGGAACAGCTGCTTGTAAACCACTGAAGCTGTGTGAAAATCGCACCTGTGGTAACCCTCAAATAGTTACCTCTTTGTTTTTCATCTGCAATTCAGGGATGAGCTGGTGATGCTCGTGACAGCGGGATAAAATCCCTGGCCAGCCCCAGGAAAACCCTGCCAGAAGCAAGCAGGAGGAACCAGCCCGGCGTTCTCTTCTTTTTTACATAGTAAAATGTGATTTCTACTGAGCTGGTGACACTGAGGAACGGAAGGCTGAATCCTGCTTTTCCTGCTGAGAGTCAGAAATAGATCTGGAGAGACGATGACTCACCTGTAATTGAGAAACTGGATGGCATCATCGTGAGCTTTAACAGTTAAACCTGGTCCCACCTGCCAGAAAGAACAGGCAGACAAAGGTGCAAAAGGCCAAGCTTTGAGCTTGGAGACGAGGCCCAGCACCCAAGAATTCTTTGCTTTTTGGGGCATTTTGCATTGCAAGGGCTTAACACGCCTGCTACGCGTGTACCCCGTGCGATCCAGTGTGGTCCCAGCTACATCCCTGTCCCCAGAGGGGCAGGGAGCTGCCCAGGCAGCAGGCTGGGGGCGAGCTGTGGTGGGGCCGCACGAAGCCCCCGGCCCTGCCCGCAGCCCCGCTCGGTGCCAGCCGTGCATGCGGTGCCAGCCGTGCATGCGTGCTGCTCTCCGCCGCTTCCCCTGCAGTTGCCGTCCGGGCAGGGATGATGTCAGAGTTGTCATGGCATCGGTATCTATGGAACCGGGATCATCGGCGTGGCGCTACCCCGACTAACTCAGGAGACGGTCCTGGAGCCGTGGGGGGAAACTCCCTTTGTAATAACCGAGGGTTTCCCTCCGTAAAATGGCTCGCCTTTTCCTCCTTTCTGCCTTCCCTGGGGGGGAGTGGGGATGGGGCTTGGCCTCTCCCCGTCCCACAGCTCTGCTTGCCGCTGGTCCTGCACCAGGCAAGCGAGAGCTGCAGCCCCCAGCCTGCAGCAGACAGCGGGTGCGTAGCATTGTGCAGGGCTGAGGCAGAGCCCAGCCTTCCCCTCGCCACGCGAGCAGGCTGCTCCCCGCCAAGGGCACCCAGCGGGGCACCTCCTTCGCACCGCTCCAAAATCCCTCCTGTGCCTGGCAGGGCCTCACGGAGCTGCTGGGTGCTAACGGGAGGGGAGCGAGGGGTGCCCTGCAGCGGGGGCTGAGCAGGACCCGGGTGGTGTGGCAGCGTGGGGGCACGGCACCTCCCTGCTGGAGCAGTGCTCCTGCTTGGGGCTGTGGCACAGGTGTCCCTTGCTGCTGCACGGTGACACTGGCTGTGGTGGGGTGTCCTGGCGGCCGTGCGGTGGCTGCAGCAAGCTGTCCCTGGGTGCAGCGAGGTGACATCAGCCACAGCACAGAGACCACAGCTGCATCACGGCGACTCCAGCAGCAGCACACCTCCCTCAGATACAGCACGTGCACGGCCATAGCACAGCGACCACCGCCCCAGCATGGTGTCCCCAGCTGTAGCACAGTGTCACGGCTGCAGCACGGCGTTCCTGGCATTGCATGGCACCCATAGCCATCGCAATGTGTCCCTGGTTGCCACATGGTGTCCCTGACCATCTCACGGTGTCCGTGGACACCTCATGGTGCCCGTGGCCATTGCACGGTGCCTGTGGCCATCTCACAGTGCCCGTGGCCACTGCACGGTGTCCCTGACCACCTCATGGTGTCTGTGGCCACCTCATGGTGCCCACAGCCATTGCACCATGCCTGTGGCCATCTCATGGTGCCCGTGGCCACTGCATGGTGCCTGTGGCCATCACACAGTGTCATGGCCGCAGCACGGTGCCCGTGGCCATCCCTCGGTGCCCTTGGCCACTGCACAGTGCCCGTGGCCATCACACGGCGCCCGCGAGCACCTCCTGCTGCCGGTGGCCACCTCCCGGTGCCCTTGGCCATGTCACAGTGCCCGTGGCCATTGCCTGCTGCCCTTGACCATCTCCTGGTGCCCCCGGCCATCGCACGGTGCCCGTGGCCATCACACGGTGCCCGCGACCACCTCCTGCTGCCCGTGGTCACCTCCCGGTGCCCGCGGCCGTCCCACAGCGCCCCCGACCACCTCCCCTGGGGGTGCCCGGCCGCAGCCCGCGCTGGGCGCATCTCCCCGTGCCTCCGCCCGCCGGCTCCCCCCGTGGGCCGGGCCGGGCCCCCCCGCCGCCCGCGCGCGGCGCCGCGGCCGAGCCCACGCGGGAGGCGCGCGGGGGGCGGGCAGGCGCGCGGCCGGCGCGGGGCGCGCGCGGCTCGGCTCGGCTCGGCTCGGAGCGGCTCGGAGCGGAGCGGGCGGCGGGGGAAGATGGAGGGAGCCTCCTTCGGAGCCGGCCGGGCGGGGGGCGCCATCGACCCCCTGGATTTCCTCAAGCAGCCGCAGACCATCCTCCGCGTGACGGCCTGGGTAAGGCGGGGGGCAGCGCGCCGCGGCTCCGCACCGGCTGGCACCGCGCACCGGGCGGCACCTTGCACCTCGCAGCCCCTTCTTGCACCTCGCAGCCCCTTCTTGCACCTCGCAGCCCCTTCTTGCACCTCGCAGCCCCTCGCAGCACGCAGCCCCTTGCAGAGTGTGGCCCCTTCTTGCACCTTGCAGCCCCTTCTTGCACCTCGCAGCCCCTTCTTGCACCTTGCAGCCCCTTCTTGCACCTCGCAGCCCCTCGCAGCACACAGCCCCTCGCAGCATGCAGCCCCTTCTTGCACCTCGCAGCCCCTTCTTGCACCTCGCAGCCCCTCGCAGCACACAGCCCCTCGCAGCATGCAGCCCCTTCTTGCACCTCGCAGCCCCTTCTTGCACCTTGCAGCCCCTTCTTGCACCTCGCAGCCCCTTCTTGCACCTTGCAGCCCCTTCTTGCACCTCGCAGCCCCTTCTTGCACCTTGCAGCCCCTTCTTGCACCTCGCAGCCCCTCGCAGCACACAGCCCCTCGCAGCACGCAGCCCCTTGCAGAGTGTGGCCCCTTGCAGCACGCAGCCGCCGGGTGCTGAGCTGTGCCCGTTGTGCCCAGTGAGCAGGCACCGTGCACCCTCATGCAAGGGGCAGCCGCACGCGGCGTGGGGCTGGCCAGCGCCCATGGGGGGGCTGCGGGATGCTCCTCGGGAGCAGGGCAGGGCACAGCGGGTGGGCGCTGCCACAGCTCCTCAACGGTTTTGTCGCTGGTGCTTGAGCAAAGCCTACAGAACGGGGTGTAAATCAGGAAGCAGAGGACATTTTCCTTCCTTCCTCGCTCTGTGCATGCATGCGTGTGTGTGAGAGAAGAAATCCTACAGCCGGCCTTGCCCAGCTGCCCCTGTTCTTGTAGGATGTCACATTTTTTGGCTGTTTCCCATGCATGTGTTGTACCGCACAGCAGGGAGGCAGGAGGTGGGATAAGCCGTGCAGCCGCCCAGCGAAGGCTCTGCCCGTTGATGCTCCATGAATAAGCAACCCGGAAAGCTGCGCATGGGAGCTCACGGGAGCTGTGCTGCCAGGCTGCTGGGGGTTAACAGCAGCCCTGATCCGCCTCCCTGCAATGCCTGGCTTTTACCTGCTACAATCTGCAAGTGTACACAGCCAGAGGGCTCTGCAATGCCTGCCCCTTCCCAAAAGCCCCGGTGGGGAGGCTCTGCCCAGCCCTTGCCACGGCCAGCTCCTGGCTCTGGTGCTTGGAGGCTGGAGGAGAGCAGAGCCCCTGGAGGCTCGTCCATGCTCATGCACGGAGGCCCTCGCCCGCTGGCTCTGTGTCACCTTCAGCGGTGCCAAATGTGTACAGTGAGCAAAGGAAAGGTGTGAGGGGAGGTGCTGCCCCCCCCGGCTGCCATCCTCCAGCCCATACAACGGGCGTGTTTGGGACTCCCTGGGGTGCCTCTGGCCAAGACCCCGAGCAGCACGACATGGAAGCATGTGCTTACCTTGAAGCACATGAGCAATTCCAGCTGCAATCACATGCTGAAAGTTAAACCACACGCTTTACTGTTTTGCTGGATCAGAGCCAGCTTGCAGAAGGGCTCCATTGCTGGAGGAAGGTGGAGGTCGGTTGTGGATCTGGAGTTCCCAGGCATGGGACAGATGCGATGCTTGGCACAGGGTTTGGGTGGCACACGGTGGCGGGTGTTTCCTGAAAGTGTCACTTTGGTCTGGAAAACTTGGTTGGGATCCACTGGGATCCTCTGCGTGGCAAAGCGTTGGCAACGGTGTTGGTTTGGGGCATGGCCAGCTAAATTGTTGACCAACAGATGGTGAGTTTGGTTCCTCTTGAAAAAAAGCTGCCACCACTCACCCAGGGAGCTCACCACCCTTGTACAGGGGGGATTGGACCCTGCTGGGAAACAGGAACAGAATGTGGGAGGTGAGCTGAAAAGCCCAGCTTAGAAAATATTCACGCATGGATTTGCTGGCTGGTTTACTCAGTAGAGAAGTCATTCGTTTCATAGGTCTCGGTTCAAAAGGAAGCTGAGAAAAGCGAGTGCTTACGACTACAGAAGTGCATCACCTCTGGGCAGGGAAGGGCCCGTTGGCTTGGATGAACGTCACGTTCCTGGGACTATACCCGGGCAGTTTGTGGCATTCAGTCATCTCCAAAGCCCACTGAGCTCACAGGGATTTTTTTTGGTCTTTTCAGTGGATTGTGCCTCAGGCCCAGGAAGCTCACATTAAAAGCCATTCAGACCACATTTCCCGGGTCTCACATTTGTTGGCAGATCTGTCAGGGACCCTTCTCCCTCGCTGGTCCAGCGTGAGGATCTGGAGTCCCTGGCTGGCCTTGGCTTGGCTGTTGCAGGCTGCAACCTGTCATAAACCAGCTCAGCGTTTATGGCTCCTTCCCAGCCCAGCAGGGACATTGGTCGGCACGAGCTGTGAGCTCAGTGCCGGTTTCCAGCCCTCCTGTTTGCGTGGCTCTCATTATTTCTTGCTTTGTAAAGCTAAGTGTGCCCAGACTCTTTTTGCTTTGCTGCTTGTGCCAGATCAAACCCACGGCCCGTTTTAAGATGGAGAGCTTGGACAGGTGGCAGCCGAAACACTACAAAGCCGTGTCGGTCTGTGAGACCTCTCTGCCTTTCTGTTCTGCCCCAAAACTCCTCCTTGCTGGGCTGGGGAGCGTGGCGGCACACAGCAGGGGCTGCCGGCTGCTTATCACACCCCGCTGCGGCCAGGATGGGTGGCACGTCCCCACTGCGGCCGTGATGCTCCTTTATCTGCAGAACAAACAGAAACCTCGCCGGTCTTGCAGCCGCGGGGAAGGCGAGCTGCCTGTGCTCACATCTGCAGCCTCTGGGGTTCTTCAGAAGCCCCTTGGCTGAGGCCGGACTGAATGTAGGTGTTGGGGCAGGTTTTTTCATGTGATTCCCCTTCTTGTTGTTTGCTGTTGCAGTTTTTCGAGTGTGTTTAACCCGTGTCGTTGGACCAAACCTTGGAGACTTGACCCTAGCTGCCTCGTAGGACGTTCCTTTGGAGCGAGGAGGAGGGAGCTGCCTCGGCTCCTTTGGGATGCGCTGGTGTGGGTGGCGATGTGGGCGAAGGAGAGCCCCTGGCTGGGGCCAGCCTTCACACCTGGTGCCCATCCAGCTGATGGCCATCAGTGGGGTTTCCCCGATGGGGACCCAGCTCCATTTCGTGACTCCAGCAGTTGCTTTGGGGCTGCAGGTTCAGCCCTCGTGCTGGCAAACAACGGAGGGACTCGGGGGTGAGCAGAGACTTTGGTTTAGAAATCCCCAAAATTAAGTTTTGGTGAAAGGGGATTCCTGATTGTGCCTCATCTAGCAACCTTTCCATGACATATATAGTAATTTTGAATATATGAAGGAAAAAAAAAAACAAAACTCTCCTGGCATGGGCTGGAAAGAACCATTTAATAGTTCCTCATTCATCTCTTCCCCCTCTGTCTGATGCAGTTTGTCAGATGAAGATGTGATCACTCTTGTGGTTTCCTTTTTAGACATTTTTTGCACAGCAAAACAAACGCGATATTCACTGAGGATGCCTGCAGAATCATGAGTTCCCTTCTCTGTAACTACCATTGCTATCTATACTTCTTAGCGGTCACTCAGCTTTTAAGGGGAATTCGCAGAATCAGAGTGGTTTGGGCTGGCAGCTGCCTTGCATTGTCCGGTGGGGCCTTTTTCTTTCGTTTCTTAAAGTTGAATGAATTTCTAGTTCATCACCCGTACATTGAGAGCTTTTCCTGTGCAGTATTTTATCTCATCGGGCACAGCATTTGTTGGCTTTTCCTTGTGTTAGTCTTATGCTTTTAAGGGTGAAACCTTTATTAGGAGACTGAACTACGGCAGCCAAACCTGATCACCTGGCACGGGCGTAGCAGCAGGGTGGAAATCCCCGTGCCCTTTGGTATGAGACAGCCGGCTCTCAGGACCAGAGGTTACTTCTGCTCAGATCCAGGAAGGTCTTCTTGGGCTTGGCTCTGCACAGGTCTGGGTCTTAGCCCGTAATAGGGCAAATCATTGCCTTTCAGCAAGGCAGAGGCGCTGTGCTGAGTTGTGACTTTGGCAAGGGACGTGTCGGGTGGTGGTTCGGTGGCTGAGGAGGAGGTGGTGGGGTGCCCCCTTTGGGTTGCTCTGCTCCCACACACAGCCCACGTACACCACTGTGGAGTTGTGAAGCTCCCTTTCTGGTACCTTGCCTGTTCCAAGCGTGCTGCTGAGGCAGGTGGAGGGGCTGCTTGTTGTACCGAGCAGGGCTGAGAACTTCCCGAGGGACATCGGCAAGGAACACCAAGTGTTCCCAGTGCTGCATGCTCTGGATAGCTCCCACGCCTTCAGGGGTTCAGACACTTGAGGCCTCGTGGCTCTTCGAGAAGAGATGCAGGGCCGGGCTGGCTCTTAGGGAGCCCGCGGCGATGCTAAGAGTCATTTTGTGATCTTAGCTGCTCTGGGTTTGGTCTGGGCGTGGCTGCTTTTCAGCAAAGTCACCAGATTTCTGCCTTAATTCTCTCTTTCCGTGGGCTGTAGATTAAAGGCAGAACTTAAAATTAACATTTTTGTTAATGGAATTATACAGAAGTTTCACCACAACTGAGCTTAAAATGCTACTAAATTGCCATTTTCCTGTTACCACTGGTTCAAAATGCTGTCGGTTTGATGTCTGCTCAGATGGCATCACTAGGTTAGGTACTTTGAATGGACACTGTGTTTCAGCCAGCGTCTTTTGCCACATTACAGAAAGTAATTCAGTAAAAATCGGTCATGTGGTCATCAATACGCATCCTTCACAGGCTGATTAGCCCATCAGACACGTCCGTAAACCTATTAGGGTCAGCGTCACACTATCCGGTCCTGTGCCAGAAACTGCGTCAGGCCTTTGCTTTGTGGTCATATCCCTGGTCCTTGGGGGAGCTCTGGCGGTGCTAACAGCAGCTCTTGGTCTTCACACTCTGCAATAAATTACACAGATCTGTGCTGGAAACTTCCCTGGAACTGACAACTGTAAAGATAAACCGGGGGGGGACACAGGACCTGGTTCCCCCAGAATTTGAGCTTGGGGGGTGCTGAAGGCACCTGACACTCTCCCAAGGGCACAGCCCATCTCTAAGCGGAGTATCTGGGCACGGTACGTGTGTAATACCAGGCAGAGGCTTAACCAAGGCTTATGAAAATGCTCAGAGCTGGGCAGGATTTGGCCTGTGCTGGTGTGACCATAGCTGGTTTCCCTTCTTGTCAGCTCTCCCTCCTTGCTCGCTGGCTGGGGGTTCGAGGAGTGGAGACGGGCTGCAGGAGGCCAGCGTATGGCATCTGCTTCTCCCTGGAGCTCTTCGTGTGGGGAAGGATCACCCGGAGGCTGGTGCTGGCTCTCTGTCCGTTTGGGTTGTGCCTAGCACCATTGATAGAGAGCTACAGCAGAGCAAATGAGGGATGGATTATTTTTCCTCGTGCATTACATTTCCTGGATGTTGACATTAGCAGTTGCTTGCGTGTGTAATCGAGGCAAGGTTTTACAGTCTCCTACAACCCCACACCTTCTGGTAATGTTTTTTATAGGTCCCAAATCGAAGCGCAGTGCCTCAGCAGTGGAAACATCTCACCTTAAAATGGCTGACAGCTCGCACACTGAAGCTTTTTCAGCTTGTGCTCTCGTGGTTTTTAGGCTTTCAGTTTTCCTTGCGATGACTGTGCTCAGATTGTCAGGTCTCCTTAAGCACATTTTAGGTGCCTGGGTGACAGAAGGCTAAAAGCAACCTGGAAGAAGGGTGTGCAGGTCCTGCGGTCCAGCAGCCTCAAGCCCTGGGAGGGGATGCGGATCTGCAAAGCACAATGACAGAACCGAGCCAGGGCAGCCTGGCCAGCCACTCGCTTCCAGACGGCAAAATTCTGGTGCAAGCAAGGCAACCGTGGGTCGCAGCTTCATGCACACCTGAAATGGTGCCACGGGTGCCTGCTGTGGGGCTGGTGCTGCAGCCCCAGCTCCCTGGCAGCGGCTGTGGGGCTGGCCAGAGCATGGCACAGACGAGCAAGCTTCCTCCTGCCCTCTCAGGCTCTTCCTTTCCTTCTTTTGGGGAAAGAGTGAGGTGTCATTTGGTCTGCTGCTGCCGGGCTGTCCGAGTGTCCGTGCTGCCTGCTGCCAGCTAGCTGTGCACGGTCACCTCCCTGCCCCAGAGCCCCCGCGGGGGCGTCCACCACTGGCACCGAGCATCGGTCACCAGCCCCTGCACTCGGCAGCAGCTGCCAGCGAGGACGAAGCGGGCGCTGGTAGGGTGAGTGGGGAAAAAGGGAGGTGGGCAGGTGAGCCAGGAAAGCAGACGTGATGTGCATCTGGGTCCAGCGCTTTGGATATCGAAACCAACGAGATCCCCAGCCGAAAGCACGGTTACCTGGAAGCTCTGGGGGGGAGACTTGCACGCAGGGGTGGCTGGAGGTATCCAGCCTTCTCCTGGGTTTTGCACCGGTTCACTCAGCGGGAGCCAAATTTGCTGCTCTTTGTTGTTCAGCTGGACAGTGGAGTGGCTCAGGTGAAGGCTCGGGAGCTTTGTAAAATGTGGGAGATGTGGAAAGGGGGCCGGGCTTGGGGTGCGTGGGTTTGTGCAGCCCATGCCCCTGTGCTGTGGATGCTGCTCTGCCTGGTCGCTGGCACCCCCTGGGCACAGGGGCTGGGGTCCAGCTGAGATGTGGGAGGTGCACGGTGCCTCTGGAGAGCTGGGATCCTGCCTCCCTGCTCAGACCTGCAAAATCGCACTTGCTGTGGAAAGGCTGACCGTGTCTTTTCTCTCCCAGGTCTCTGATGAACTGGTTGTGGGCTTGAGCAAATGAGGTTTGCAGAGGTAGTTGGGAAATTACACTTGTTTTTTGTGATCTTCAGAAAATTCATAGGGGTTTCATTTTCTCCCACCTACCCACATTTCCTCGAAACTCCTTTTTTAACCTACACATAGAAAAACAACACCAAATCTATTCTCGTTAAGATGTTTTACCAGCACCAGTTGTTTTTCCAAGAAAAGCTATAAAATTTCAATCACGGGGGGAAGGGGAGAGAAAAACACGGGAAGACTTGTTTTCACTGAAGAGCATGTTTTGACAGGACTATTTCAGCCAGCGCTGATGTTTTGAGTGCATCTATCAAATGCGTGCACTTTAAATCCGTTACTATTTTGGCCTCCCGAGAAGGGCTGCGTGTCCCGTGGGCGCCGTGGGCTTGCCTGCCTCACGAGCTGCTCTCGCCATCGTGTCCCTGCAAGCCCCTCGGCTGGCCGGGGCTGCTGGAGCTTCAGCCCCTTCAGCCCCTTCCCTGATGCTGGGCTGAGCATCACCCAGCTGCAAGGAGGACCTGTTTCTTTGCACTGAGCTAAGCAAAACGTCTGCTCTTACCATCTCTGGTAACCATCACGCTTGCGGCAGTCCCAGGAGTGCTGCGCGCACCCCAGGCACCTTTTGGCTTTTTGCTGCTCCTCGGTGCTCTCTGCGCATCGTCCTTTGACAGAGCCGGGTACAAACCTGCGTCCCAGCCGTAATCTTACTCTTACTGTGCTGCAGCGTGGGATTTGCCTTCTCCTCGCCCAGCACACCAGGGCTGTGCAGGCAGCACCAGCACCGCGGGCAGGCACAGCCCCTCTGCCTCACCCACCCAGGCGGCGAGCCCCTGGGAGGCGTTGGAAAGCAAGAAGAAGTAGTCCGGGGAGGACTGTTAATCCTGGGAGGACTAAGTAAAACACTTATCTGAGAAGCTGAGTACAAGTTCACTGGACTGCCAGAGAAATAATCCAGTGGAATCAGAGGTTCTCAATTATTCATGTTTTCCAGAATCACATTATTTCTTCCAGGGCCTGTTTTATAAATGCTGCTGCTATTTCTGATGGTAAATAACAATTTTGCATTATTTATGAACAGATTTTTACAACTGCTGATATTACAGCTGCTGCCAAAGCGCTGGGAAAATTATTATTACTGTTTGTTGTTGTTTCTTTCTTACAATGCGGCCCTCTTGTTCTTTGCATGATGATGTGCCCGTCGCGGTGAGATAGCCGAGCTCCGTTAAGTGCAGCGCTAGCGAGGAACAGGGCAAATGCAGGCGGTGACGCAGGTTAGCACAGAGCTCACGGCTGGATAAGGGAAAGGACCCTGGACACTGGTTATATTTGAAGATGGGGGAATGCTCAGAAGGACGTCTGGGTTTATCTTTATATCCCATATTAATGCCTCGGAGTAGATCAAAAGTTGCACCCGCATTTTGCAGATGAGCTCTTGGAAACCTGCACACCTCCAGCAGTGTGGGGTGTTCAGGGTGAGCACAGCCCCATCTCACACCCCGTGGTGGGACTGACGGCTCATTTCCTTGCAGCTACAGAGCATTTGGGGGAGCCTGGCTGGGTGTTTCCCTGCAGCGGTGCCACGTGGGGTCTCGGGGCTGGGTGCTGCGTGTTGGGGTAGCGCAGGGCCGCCGGCTGAACGAGCAGGCAGCTCTCAGAGCATCCCCAGCACCCAGCGTGGCCCAGCAGGGGGCTAGCCTGGTTTTTAGGTGCAGCAGGAGTCTGCCGTCACTAACTGAGCTCCTGGCTAACAGGGTTCGAAGGTGAGCTCTGCCCTCGGTTGTCCTGATGGTGGGTTTTGGAGTGGGGGTGAGCACAGTGCAGAGAGAAGCTGCCCTGTCCTGTGCCTGCAGAGATCAGCCTGAGAGGCTGGTGGCCACATCCCGGGCTTGGGGTGCTGGGGCGGCTGCTTGCAGGAGCTCTCATGCACCTAGGAGAGGATGTTCTCCAGAGACTATTTCTGCTGCTTCTGCTCATCGTTTATTTCAGATGACACCCTACAGAGAAAGAAAATACCCCGCACCAATCCCTCATACCTTAGTAATGCATTCTCTTGTAGATCTGCTGCCTTGTTATCCCCTCCAGTCTGGGGGAGAGTTGGTGGAGATGGTCTAAGGCAGGTTTGCTAATGAGACTCTTGCATTTGTAAGTAGCTTCAGTGAGAACAGCCTCTGTCCCAGCTTCACCCAAGCCCTGGAAGGAAGTAGAGGAGAGGGAAGAAGGGCTGTCTGGATGAAATGCTTCAGGGCAGTCAGGTGTGAGACATCTGGCCGGTGCTTGGGAGAAAATGTATGTCACAGCATTACGCTAAGGTGTGCTGGGAGCTTTCTGAAGGGTTTCCTTGTACTCCATTCTGCTCCCATCCACCCCAGCTTTGCTACCACTACCCGCTGGGAGCGGGGGTGGCTGTTCGGTGGGGCATCAGGCACGCAGAATGACTTTGCAAGGGCCACAGGCTGCAGGTTATCAGGTGGCTGTGCAGCTGCTGCCACTGTCTGCTGCCTGTCTCGGTCTCGTGCACTCGGGACTGTGCTGTTACTGCAAAGAAGCAGTGGGGCTGCCAGACCAGGAGCTGTGCTGTGCCCCAGGACCCTACCTGCTGCCGGTGGGCTCGCCGGAGGAGCGCGCGGTCTCTCTGCCTGCAGACGTGGCTGTGTCCTGTGAGCCGACGGGGTTTGGAGGCATGCAGGGATCCCGTGGGCTGGTGCTGGCGGCAAGTGACAAGATCAGAGATGCACAGCATGGTGCAAAGGCGTCTGCAGGTCTCGCTGCCTGCCTTGCTCTGAGCCCAGCAAGCGAAACAGCAGCGCGGCGCTTCCTAGGCTGTGCCAGAGCAGGCTCCAGAGCGAATTGTAATGCGGCTGGTCCCGGGGTTCTGCTTGCTGCCTTTGGTTTGGGAGGGATCAGGGAATTACCTGAGCGTGCAGCACTGTGAATGGTGTTAATTGACACTGTGCTGCGGCCCCGCTCCTTCCTGCAGCTGGGACGTGAGACAGCCCGCTGGGTGCTGGGCTCGGGGCCGCCTCGGGGCAGCTGCTTCTCCCCGCCCCTGCGAGCAGTGGCTCTGCAGCCCTGGCTGGGAGCAGATCTGCTCCAGGGGCCCAGGACAGCAACATCAGCCCACGGCCCCGCTCCTGGCTCTGCCACAGGTCCCAGCGGTGAGTGGCAGGACTGGGGCAGCCACCAGCAAGCCCTCTTCCCTGCTGTCCTTCGCAAGGCTGGAACTGGGTCACTGGATAATGGGTGCAGGCGCTGCATCCTTCAGACCCTGCTAAGCCATGCATAAGATTGCCCCGTTGTTTGCATGGCAGCGTTGCTGCAGCCTCTTCCTCCTTCCTGCAGCAGCCAGGTGAGCTGCTCCCCATGCCCCCAAGCTACTCCACATGCCCCAGAGCTGCTCCCCATATCTCCGAGCTGCTCCCCGTGACCCCATGCTGCCCTGCCCCTCCAGCAGGCGCTCAGTCCTTCCCAGGGCCAGCCTGCTCAGCAGCTCAATTATCCTCTGTAACTTCATTTCTCTCCGCTCCGCAGTTACACAAGGGGCTTTATTGAGCACAGCCTGACAGCGCAGAGCAGCACAAGCAGAAAGCCTGTGCAGAGACCTGCCTGGCCAATCTGTTTATTTTTTCCTCCCCAGCCTGTCTGGAGAATAGCATCTCTTAAAATACACCGCCGGCCAAGCCACTGAAAGGCGAACAGGCCGGCAGCAGTGGAAGACCAAGGTGCCGTCCACCAGCGCCTTGCTTAGGGCCACCAAGAAGCTGCGAGTAGGAACGTGGTCTGGTGGGGGACCCAGGTGGTCTGTAAGGTCCCTTCCCACCCAGGCTGGTCTGTGATTCTCTGATCTGCCTAACAAATGCCATGTTGCCATGGAGTCAAACGCAGGACCGAATCCAATTACGGTGCTGTTGGAAAACAGTTAAATGTAAAGAGCTGAAGTTGCATTTTTCCCCTTCGTTCCGCAGATCTTCTCCATCGTGGTGTTTGGCTCCATTGTGAACGAGTGCTATGTGAACAAGGACAGCCAGTCCCCCGAGCTGCTCTGCATCTTCAATGAGAACGAGAGTGCCTGCAGTTACGGCATCGCCATTGGCATCATTTCCTTCTTTGGCTGCATCTTCTTCTTTGTTGTGGACCTCCAGTTCCAGCAGATCAGCAGCGTGAAGGACCGCAAGCGGGCCGTCCTGCTGGACCTCGGCTTTTCAGGTACCACCCTGGCTGTGCTGTGCTCAGCAGGACAGTGCCGGCTCCGTGGGGCGTGCGGGGTCGTCGCTGTGCCCTGCAGCTCCGCACCTGAACCCTCGTCTCCTCCCGTGGCGTGGCACGACTCGTGTGTCTTAGTCGGGGAGGGGAGAAGTGGCAGAAGGGCTGTCCCAAAGCGGTGAGCTCAGGGGCAGCAGTGAGGAAGCCGTGTGTGGTGCCTTGGGGTCAGGGGGGGTCCCACTCATCTGTGTTGCTTCTGCAGCCGGAGACGTTTGCTGAGCTGGGATCTGTGAGGCCACCCGGAGAAGCAAAGCTTGGTGGTCACATCCCAGAGACCAGACAGGGCATTTTCCCCTCCCACGTCGCCTGTTTCTGGCTCAAACAACTGTTGTTTCACAAGCTACATCTGGGTCTGTTTTCACTCTGTGCGTGTGTTTCTGAACAAAGCAGAAGCGTGCTTCTACAGCAGGAGCTGAGATACCATCGCAGTCCCTTGCTGCCTCCAGGACTGGGGCTTGCAGGTGGCGCTGGGTCTCCGAGGACTGCCACGGATCTTCTGGGCTGTCCTGAGCCCCTTGGCCTGGGGCTCAGCTGTGTGAACACGAGCAGGCGGGATGTGTTGTGCCAGGAGAGGCCATCCTCCGCTTGGCTGCTCTGGGAGTTTTCTGGCTGAGTCTGCAGCTGATGTTCTCGATTTCCAGGCTCTCGTGTTAGCGAAGTCTGAAGGTGATTTATCCCGCGCGAGCAGAGTTGATGGCTCTCTGGTCCCAGGTGGAAACATCCATCATTGCCTCCCTGCTCTTGCCTGTTGTTAAGGATGTCCTCTCCTTGCTGGAAAGCTGATTGCCGTGGTGTTAGAGCTCCGGCGGCCAGCCCTTGTTAGGTGATATTTACAGCCCCTTCCGTGGGGCTCGGTGCCTGCAACCCTTCAATTCGAATGGGAGGGGAACATCCCCATCCATCTTCTGCCGGGCTGTGCGTGTCTCGGTGTGTGGCTGTGATCCTCCCCTGCCTTTCACCTTGTAAGAGCTGCACTCTCCCCTGCAAGGCATGTGTGAAATGGTACCGGTTCAGTCTCTGCCTCATTCCTCTTTTGCACTTGCCACACACTGTGTGTGTGTTCATGGGCTCAGCAGGAAGCTGCAGAAGACGGGTTTCTGCCCTACAGAGCTTCTGTCCCTCAGGCATTGCTCTGCTCTTGGCTGCAGTGTTGCACCAGGGGTCTGTCCTGGTAAGTCAACCCCGTCCACAGCCTCCAAACGCAGCTGTGCTGCCAGCGGTGACTTTTTTTGCTGGGACCAGGGGTCAGTGTGCATGCTCTGGGTGCATCATGTCAGCTGCGTGTGTCCTTCCTCCTCCCTTGGGCCTTTCCCTCTGTAGGCTTCTTGGTAAAAAACGGGTAAATCACTTCCTTGCTGGCACAAGACCCATTTACATGCAGGTTGTGCCATTGGGAGGGGTCTGGGAGCGGCAGCGCCCTGCTGGGTCGGCCTGTCCGCCCCTTCCCCTCCCCAGCTAAGCTCCCAAATCAGGCCGTGAGTCAAGCAGCGGTGCCAGCTGTCAGCACACACAGTGCTCGGCGTGCAAAACACCCTCCTGCTGTGGGTGCTTCCGCTGGGAGATGTCAGGGTGGGGTCATGCCTGCTGCATTTTATCCCATTCCTATTTCCGTGCCTTCACTTTTCTAAAACGATGGCTGTCCCCAACCTTCCTTACTGCTGTAGCCTGAACACCCACTCGCCCAGAGATGCCAGGCAGGTGGTTGCTTCCAGAAGCAGATCTTGCGGCAGAGATGGAGTGCGGAGCTGTGCTGGCACGTGGTGCCCGCACGGTCGCAGGGGTTGCAGCCGTTGTGCCCACCTGCGCTGCTCCCAGCACCCAGGGCATCCAACTGCTGGGTTCGGCGTCCTCAGAGCCAATCTGTGCAGCTCAGAGTGCAAAGTCTGAGAGTAATTTGCATTAACTATCTCTGTGTTAATCTCTAGAGACCTTGTGGGACTCTCTTTGGCTGTCCGTTTCCTTTTCTTCCTCCCTACCTCTTGATTTCCTCTTACCGCCTTGCCACTGTTCCATCCTCCCCGCACGTGACCTCTGCATTACTGCACTCTTTAATATAAAAGCTGAGAATACATTTGGGAAATAAGAGGGTGAGGAGCATGCTGGGGTGAGAAGGAACATTGCAGATCAGGCAGTGAGTGGGCGGGATGAGAAAAGAAAGTCCTTGTCCCTTCGCCTGGATCGCCCCGGTGCCTGCTGCTGGCTGTTACATGGCAGCTGCTGCCTGTGCAGGCCGTGGGGGAGTTACTCACAGTGCGACCCCACAGCTTTATTTCGCTGGAGGGAAAGAGGGCTTGTGTGTCGGATCAGTGCTAGATTGGAGGGATCACCCCGACAGCTGTGCTGCTCCTCCCTGGCTGTGCAAGGAACGTTAACGTTACAAGGTGCCCGAGTTATGGGGCTGTCCCTGCAGTGGGGTTCCCTGACGGGGCGCGGGGAGCTGCGGCTGCTGCAGCCCCTGGAGCCCGCTGGAAGGGAGCACTGGGCACGGGCAGGACTGCCACGGCCACGGCGCTGTGCAAGTGGTATTTGGGACTTTCTCTTCCAGCTGCTCTTCCAGCTGCTCCTGTAGACGTGCGCTTGCTTGGAACCAGGCTGTAATTATGGCTGTAACGTATCTTTCCTGGTGTTTGCACTCTGTTGTCTGCAGAGCCTAAAACTATAATTATCTGCTGGCTCCTGCACTTCCTCCTGGTATTCTCCTTCCCCCCAGCACTCGGGAGGGTGCAGAGCTCCTCCGGTGCACGGGTCCCCCGGGAGTCAGGACCAGTGCACAACAACCCCCTGCCAGCTCAGCCCCCTTCCTTCTCAGGGTTGTAAATTTCCAAACACCCGCTTCCACCCGGTCCTGCGAATACGCCGGGGCTGGGTCTAGGTGCCGCCGAGCTGTGGGAGCTGCCTGGCCCTTCTGCGGGATGTGACCATGGAAGTCGTGGGACGGTGACAGTCCCGGCCAGCACCACCAGGAGCAGAGCAGCAGCACAAGGGCAGCCCGATGCCTCTCGGGAGCAGCTGTGGTCCCGGCACGTGATTCAGGGTGTTGGGAGCAAAGTCTCATCTCACAGGAGTGCTAGCAGAGGGTGAACGTGATCACAAATGGAAATGGTGCTGGTACAGAACTGAAACCAGCGCTTCCCGGAGCCCCTGGGAAGGCTGGGCTCACGCAGGCTGTGTCAGCCCTCCGAGGGGCCTTCGAGGGCCATACCGTGCCCGCCGGGTCCTTCTGGCCCAGGCCAGGCCCGCCTGGCCTTTGCTCCCCTGACACCCCGAGGCTGGAGAGCTGTGGCAGCCCCCTGCGGGACGCTGTCTCCTGCACTGGGACCTGCTGGGGCCACCCTGCTCACCACATACTGGCCACCCTGTCTGTGTCCCAGGCCGTATCTCAGGCATGAATCTTCCCGTGTCCACATTTTGGGGAGGATCTGATTCCTTAATGGGTGCCAACTGCTGGTAAAGCCCGATTATAACAGACCTGGAGAACTCGAAAGCATGCATGGTGCTGAGGATGGTCTTTGGAGAACAAGCCCCAGAGGTCCCATTTGTTGCTGAGGACTAGGGGATCATCCTGAATCTGAAAATGTGTCCGCAGAGATCTGGGGTAGCAGACGTTAGCCACGTTCTGCAAAAAGAGGCTGTTCTGTTAGTCTGTGACTTGGAAAAGGAAGGCATGTGTGATCCTGGCTGGAGGGTTTTGTTGCTGTGTGGGCAGATCAGCGTCTCAAGCAGGGCCAGGCTGGCCAGAGCTGGTCAGGAAGCCCCAGATCCAATGGTGTAAGAGAAGGAAACAAGGGCTGTGTTCTCCTAAACCAGTTAGGAGCAAATTCTGACTACAAGGCAATGTATACGCTAAGCCCTGTAAATCTTGCAACGTATTTGGATATGTGCATGCATTTTTTATCATTCTTAAAAACAACTGGCAAGATGAAGGGGAATAAAGGAAGCTCCTTTCCTCCCCCTGCAGCCAGACTGTGCTTTGCAGTCGGCTGCCCCACGGGACCGGTGGTGCGGCTGCTCATACTGATGTGTCGGTAATCCTTGGGAAGACGCGTGGTAGCTCAGCATCCTGCCTGCCAGGGCCCAGATGCCTGCCTGTGCTGCCACCCGGAATCGGCACATGGGATGAGCTTTGTGCTGGGGGCGCTCAGGAAAGCTGGAGGCCCTTAAAACAGTGTCATGAAAGGCTCCAGGTTTTGCAGCTCCTCCTTCCAGCACTGGAAAGCATTGCTGCTTGGTACAGTGTGCTTATGGCTTGCTTTGTGACTGTTGTGAGCTCCTTGGCATCAGGCACTGCTGTTGGCTGGTGATTGAATTAGGGAAGCTGCAGCCCTATCTTGCTCAGCCAGCCTTGGTTCCAGTAAGAAATAATCAACGGAGCGTTTTTGCTCAATCCCCCCGAGCCCAGCAGGGCTGGAAGCAGGAGCACAGTCAGCGGAGGGCAGCAGCGAAGAGCAGAGCTGCCTCCTGCCTGACACCCGTGCGCCTCCACGGCTCGGAGGCTCCTGCCATGCCAGGGCTGCAGGGCCGCCCCTCCAGCCCTGTTTTTTTTCTGGCGGTTGTAAATCGGCCTCTTCTAAAACAGATCTCTTTGGGCCACTCCACAGGCCAAGGCACCCAAGATCGCTGTCACTACTTGAAAATCTGGGTGGCAGTGTTTGGTCGTCAGCAGACATCACTGGGGTCTGGCAGCAGAGGTCCTTGCCCTTACAGTGGGCAGTAACAGCACTGACCAGCTCTGTTCTCTTTTAGGTTTCTTGTCCTTCCTGTGGTTTGTAGCCTTCTGCTTCCTGGCAAACCAGTGGCAACGGACGAAAATGAGCAAAGGGGCTTTGCAAGGAGCAGATGCTGCCCGGGCAGCAATCGCCTTTTCCTTTTTCTCCATCGTTGTCTGGGTGAGTTCAGCTTCTGGACTTGTCACGAATCCTATCCTGGGACCTGCTGCTCTTTATCCAGAGGTGCAGCATGGCAGTGCAGCACCCAGGGCATCATCTCGTGAGCACTGCCTCCCGCTGTCACCGCCAGGGTCTGAGCCCCATGCTGGGCAGACACCAGTCACCGCAGCTGGGCGTTGTGCCGGTGAATATTCACCACGGCACAAACTTAATGTTTGCAGAAGAAATGACCCAACTCAGAGCTCATCTGGGAAGAGGAGAAATGAAACCTTCTATGGGCTCAGCGCTGAGCTGGAAGGAGGAATTTGGGGCACGGTTTGGAGAAGTGAATCCTGGTGGGCCAGTGTGGAAGTAACCTGCAGTCCCTCCCCCCTGCCCCTCTGCAGAAAGGTGAAACTTGTGGTTCCTTACCCGGGAAGCACCAGCTCTGTTCCCCTCTCCCCGGGGAATTCCAAACTTCCCCTTCTCCTGCCGCTGGAAAGTTGCATTTCCATCGAAAACGCGTTGCTGGCCACGAGCTGCCCTCATTTCAGGGCCTTGGTAGACCCCCCAGGGCCTTGTTCTGACCGTGGTTTGAAGCAAATGAGTCCCCAGGAGAGGTTTGCCACAATGAGCCTGACCCACGGGATTGCGGGGGATTTGGGCAGCTCGCAGGCTCAGCAGCTCAGCCCCGGGGGAAGCCAGGCTGGGTGCTCCTCTGCCCTCCCCGGGAGGAGCGAGTGCTGGGCTGGGGACTGCCGGGACCCCCTGTGCACTCCCTTTCAGGCTCTGTGCGTCCTGTGGCTGTACCAACAGCCATGGGAGCTAGAGGGACGTCTGCCAGAGGGTGTAAAGCACCGCAGCACCCCACGGGGTCCCTTACCTGCAGCTGCCAGCTGTGCGTGTGCCCGCAGTGCCTGCGCCTCTTGGGCTCAGCACCTGCCTGTGGAGCTGGGGCTGGGGCCAGGGAAAATAACCCGTGCTTGCCAGAGAGCCATGTGTGGAGGAGCAGGGGTAACCCTGGGTCATTTCCACCCCCGCTCAGGCTGTTTGCAAGCAGAGAGCACGCGAGATGTGCGCTAATTCCATAGTGCCTTAAAAGAACTGGAGCAAGAGCCTGCCTGAGCCTTTCCAGCAGCAGCAGCCTGCTTCCAGTTACTCGCCGGTTTTACGGCTCCCCACTCTGTTATTACCCAAATATATCTCCTTTAATCCCAGCTGCTCTGCAGCTCTTCTCCACGGGCAGATCCAATCGCTGTGTTCCCGCACTGCCTGCTCAGCGCAGCCTCTGCCAAGGGAGCCGGGCGAGCCACCCTGCCCGTCCCACTGCATCCATCCGCTGCCCCCGTCCCACAGCAGCCATGTGCTGCCCCCGTCCCACAGCAGCCATCCGCTGCCCCCGTCCCACAGCAGCCATCCGCTGCCCCAACAGGCTCGGGGCTGGCAGCGAGGGCTGCTCCCGGGCTGCTCCCACCCACCAGCAGCAGGGAGGGCTGGGGGACACCGGTTCCCACCTGTAGCAGCCCCTCCACGTGCCCGGTGAGCTCCTGCTCCGCTCCCCGGGGCTCCTGGCCCTGATAGGGGTTACAAACTCGGGTGCTCTGCCCGATCCATGTGTGGTGCACGGCCACCGGCAGCATTTGCGGTGGTTGGGAACCGTTCCTGGTTCGTGCAGGCAGTTTTTTTTTCCCCGAGTCTGTCATTTATAAACTAATTGACTTGTTAATGAAACCTCCTGAAATAAAAGCAACGCGGTGCTCTCGCAGCTCTGCCGCTTGCATTTCCCACGATTTGCGACCTGAATACTTGCAACCTGGGAGAGGGCGAGGGAGTCTCTGCAGGACTGACCTATTTCCTTGGCCCGGGACCCAACAGCGGGGGGCCGGAGGGCTGTGTGCCGGGGAAAGAGGTGCCCTGGCCGCGGCGCTGCACTCACCCCAATCCTCTCCATCCCTCGGCAGGTCGCGCTGGCGGTGAAGGCGCTGCAGAGATACCGCCTGGGGACTGACATGTCGCTCTTTGCCACCGACCAGTTCACGGCTGACCCCAACGCCTCGTACCCTGGGTACCCCACCGGCAGCGGCATCGAGAGCACAGAGACCTACCAGAGCCCCCCGTTCACCGAGACCTCAGACGCCAACCCGAAAGGTTACCAAGTGCCAGCATACTGAGGGACGAGGGTGCCACGCGGCCGTGTACAAATAGAGCACGTCCTATGGTGCAGTACAGTTAACCGGTTGATTGCAAATGTATTCAGTACCATTTCCTTAATGTGGCAAGTCAGTGCTGGGTTCCTTACTATTAGCTAGTTGTGCAGTGAATTCTGTACAGTGGTATTGGTTCTTGTCTTACCTGTCCAAGGGTTTTATAAAAGCAGTGTTCCCTCTAAGTCAGAAGGCAGGAAGGTCGCTACCACAGGTGGCAAAAGACAAATAAGTACCTTCTCTGAGGCTTGTTTTAACAGCAGGCTATGGGCGCCGGGTTCCAGTGAGTGCCTAGGAACGCCAACAATACCTTCTCCTGTTAGAAAACACAGTAGCTGATGAGTTGATATTTATCTCGTTCTTCCAGAGCTAACACAGAACTGGTCTCGTTGCAGCGAGCGCTGGGGCGGCCGGCCCCAGGCTGGTCCCGCTGCTGGGAGCTGCTGCAGAGTTTTTGTGTACAGCGTAAAAGCAGAGTCCAAGGAAAGTGCCAAATTTACAAAGACATAAGCAGTGTCTGTGTTAACTTTTCTTTGTATATATTTACTGTACAAAAACCAACCACGACAACCAAACAGGTGTTTCAAACATAGTTTAGGATGCAAGCAGCATGGGGGGTGGAGGCACAGAGGTTTGGGGTTTATGTTGGTTATCCAAACGGCTTCTGTGCTTCAGCACGGGTCTGGTTGAGGGCACGAAAAGTTGCTGTTTGAAACTTGCTTTGGAAAACAGTTCAGCAATAGTTGTCTGCTAATTAGAAATAGGCTTTTACCAGTGGAAAATATGGTGTGTTACAGTTCCACTTCTTCATTGGGGGTTGTTAAAGTTTGCAAATTTACAAGTAGTTACTGATTGGCAATACTGAACACTTACTCACTCTCAAACTCAGAGTTGCCATCACAAAAGGTGTGGGTGTCTCAGTGACTCAAAGTCTAAGTCAATTAGGAAGCAGCATATAACGTGTATTTTTATACAGGGAGCAACCACCATCTGTCGTAATCTGCAGCAAGAACCTCAGGTGCGAATGTGTGTTTGGCACTGCGGGCTCCAGCAATGCGGAATTCAAAGGGAGCACTGAAAAGCCCCCGTAGGCTCTGAAGTCCATCCCGGGGGCGCACGCAGCCCATGTTTGCACATAGCGGCAGGATGCAGCTCATGAAAAAATGCCCAGGACAGAGGCTGAGTTTTGGTTTCCAGCTGCAGAATTACAGCCTTGGCTAAACCAAGGAAATACGAAAAATCCAGTAGATCCTCGTCAGCAACCTGATGGCTTTCAGGCATCTGGGTGCAGGGGGCAGTGAGCTGAGCTGTTTGCTGCTAAGATTGAAGCGGCGTTGCGGAGGGGCGAATTCCCGACCGCCTCGGTGGAGGCTCTGTCCTCGGCAGCCCCGGCTCCCCTGGCTCGCAGTGCCTGGCTGCTGGGAAGGGAGGTTTTGCCTTGCTGGTTTATGCTGGCAGAAGTCGTGTGTTGCCTTCTGACCGCCTGACAAGCAATAGTTAAGGGACTGCCACAGCTGTTCTTGTAGCAAAAAAAAAATAAATAAAATCCAGCAGTTTTTTGTCATCATCATTAACACAGCTCATTTCTGCTGCAAAATTGCAAATAAATGCTTTAATTAATAAGCAGCAAACCTCATCACAGGCAGTCATTATCAGTGACAAAACGCGTAACTCGAATCCCCTGCTAGTTAGGTCAGATTAACGTGCATTTGAAGTGAATGCTGGCATTACTGGACCCGGACCTTCACGCTCGCCGGGCAGCACCCAGCGCTGCGCAGCCGTGCGGGCTGTTCTCACCCAGCACCTCCCAGCTCAGACACTTCTCCCGCAGAGCCACCCCCTGTGCGTGGTGACACGGGGACCTGGCAGCCCACAGCGGTTTCCACCGTGGCTTTTCTCTACGATGACAGCACCAGAGGCTGCGCATCTCCCTGCCCGCACCTTTGCACCCACTTTTTAACTCTAAGGTGTTGTAAAGAGCTTCGCCTGCTGCCTGCAGAGCTGCCCTCAGCAGCGAGGGAGCCAGGGCAGAGAGCAGGAGGATGGCACACTGCCTGACGTGAGTGGCTCCTGCCCAGCTGATGCAAGAAGGGTGACCTAGGGGCATCTGCACTTGGCCTGTGCCAGTCAGGCAGGGAGAAAGCCGTGCATTAAGTAGACCAGGGACATCCAAACACCAGTACAGTATAAGCCTAAATTCATTATACGACCCCTGCGATTTTTCTAGAGCCGGTCTTGCTGAAAAAAAAAAGGCAAAAGATTTTAATACAGGGTACAGTAGAACTGTAGCAATATTTTCCTTAGAGGGAACACTGAAATTTTAGCAGCACAAACAGTACTTGTGTTAATATTTTAGCAAAATTATAATCAATTTAAATGTTTAAATTGATTGTATGTGAGATAATGTTTGTTCGGTACATTGTATTTTTTCTATTTAACTGTTCCAGAGTTTCCTTGTAACCGTAAAGAACTAAAGTTCTGTCTGACTGCGAGAAGTGTCCTGATCAGTGGTGTAAACGTGCTGAATATTACAACATCTGAATGTATGCACCCCAGGCCTACATTGCATTTCTTTCCTTTCCACCCCCCCACCCCCCCTTCCACCCAGTGGCAGCGGGACACAGGATGGCTGCGCACACCCACGCACACCCACGCCGCCACTGACCTAAGAGCAGCAGCTGTGCCATGGGTACCACAACAGCACAACTGCGACTCCATCCCTGGGCCAGGCACGGTTGTTCCTCTCAAGGTCAGCTTCTTTTTACAGTCATTGCTCCCCGAAATTCGTTAGTAAATGGCACCTGGCGCTGTGAGTGTGCAAGGCCCTGGATGTGCTTTGCTCGGAGGAGAGGAGGAAGAGGTTTGGGCACCTGGGAAGGTTCCTGGCAGGGATGAGGCAGAGCAGATTGCTCCTCGCTTGAACTGGAGCTGGGAATTACATCCGTGGTCCAGCTGCACCAACGCCACCTCGAGAAACCTTCACTTGCCTCCCGCGTGGTGCCGCTGGGAAGGAGCCAGCACCTCTGCTGCAGCCGCAGGGTGGGCGCTGCCCTGCTTCCATGGCAGAAGGGCGGGCAGAAAGCCGGGCAGGCGTCCCACAATTGATGTATTTTTTCCAGGCGACAGTGACGAGTTCACTCACGAACAGTCGCCCCTCAGGCTGCGTCAGCCAGACAGCATGGGAAAAAAATGTAATTAACGTGGCACTGCGACACCTAAGACACACATGCCTTGGAAACAGCATTTACCCACCTTGAAAGAGAAACCATTTTCTGCTTTGTTGGCAAGACTGTTGATGAACTCTTGTGTAACTCCCTGCCCCCCAGTGACAGCATGGTAGCCCACAGGGCCCTGCTGAATTAAAGCATGCTTAATTAAAGGAAGCGTGAGGCACCGGCCCTTCCCTGGCCAGTGTTGACACATGCCTACCAGTTGTACCAAATCCTGTTTCCAAGCTCTTTGTGAGACCCCGCAGTGTTCCCGCTAGCCGTTCGCTGTGTTAGTGGTACCGTTATTAACTGTCGTAGCACATAGCGTGTCAGTGACTTGTCAGGCAGACCAGTGTGTGCAGGTACGGACTGTAACTAAATATAACCTTACGGGCTCATGGTTAGAGAATTACTAGATCCCTCGGTGTAACGCCTGTAGTATCTTCTTTGAGGTTTGAGTATTCTTAACATCAGTCTTCATACTTCTTTCACCTGCTTTTTCTCCCTGTGGATTCACTGTGGTAGACAGTAGCTGCTTTCCTTGTATCTATCCACACCAAGTCTTAAAAGCATGCCTGAATTTTGCTGTGAATTCGTGCCATGCCAGCTGCTACCCTCATGCTGTTCCTGCAAGCTGTTTAATATATTCTCTGTTCTAGAGATCTCCAGAAGCCCAGCAGCTAACTCAAGCTTGCAGAGGGCAGGACTGTGCTGCTCTCAGGCTAGCGCGCCAAAAGCTTCTACGCAGTGTTAGCACTGAATTTGGGTGTAAAGAAGAGAATCTGAACAATCCTGTACCTTTCCTGGAGATTTACTCTACAAGGTCATCTTACTCCAGGAGGTTCTGTTGTGACAACACAGATATTTCTCATTGCTGAAGTTAAACACATCATGAGGTGTTTTTTTTTTGTTTTTATGAACTTATAATTTAAGCACATTAAAAGAGTATTTGAAAGAAAGATGTTAATTGGAAATTGTTTCCAACATTTTAAGCTATTCCTAGGAAGGTGGAAGCTTTGCTTAACTGATACTTAGCAAAAACATCTCCCCCCAACCACATGCTTCTAAATCTCATGCAGTTTAAGTCACGTCTGCGAGCAGTTGGATTTTACTTGCTGTTTTGCCAAGGCACTTTGTAAGATGAGCTTCCTGTCAGGCAAATTGCAGGTAGCTACACAACAGCACTGGAAATTAGTTCATACTACAACAGTAAGTAACAGCTATTGCATTTCTTCTCTGCTTTTTCCATCACCCAGACATTCTTTACTGGGGGTTATATCAACACCCATCTCTCTCCCCGGCCAGCACTGTCCCCTCCAAGCATGTATGGCTGGCTCTTCGTTCTGCCTGCTGCAGCTATGAGATCATTTAAACAGAATTAAACCAACTGCGGTCATTGTCTATTCATTAGAAAAATCACATCATTACTTATGTGGAATCAGTATTTCTCTCTATAAAAGCCACTGTATATATTTGCAGACTTCCTTTCCGCCTTGTTTGCCTGAAGTGCGGCAGATGGATGTAGCTCCACTCTGTTTTATTCATAGTACTTCCCTAGATTGCGTTTTGAAGCTGTGTGTCAGAAGACCCTCCCCACCACTACTGAGGCTCAGAGAAGGCCTTCACTGTATCGACTTGAAACCCAAGTTCAGCTGCCTGTATTTTGTTGCAATATGCATTTAAACCTCAAATTCTTTACAAGTTTTAATAACAAACTGATACCAAATGTGGTTTGCAGATTTCAGTTTTTTGCAGATACCTCCGTATAAGCAGACCGCTTCAAAGAGTTGCAGTTGTCACTAATCTTACGTGCATTGTAGTATAAAGTGGACTGTGTATGAAAATAAGTTAAAAATGTTTACAACTTTTGTATATATATAAATATATAAAAAAATATCTTTTGAGAGAACAATCTGTGATTATGTATTTTCAGTGTCTGTGTACCAACTGCAACTTATTTTCAATAAAGAGTTTAAAATGAAAAGAAGCGGCCTGAAAAAATTTGGTAACACTTTATTTAACCAGGTGAGCACAGGGAACAAGGGAACTGCATCATCAGGCCAAAGAGATCAATCGCCTCGAGGAAGCTTACAGCAGCACTTGGAGTTCTCAACCTGCCAGGCGGGAACTACGGATCTGCTAACACAGAAGAAATTAACTGAAAATAAAGGGAAGACATAAGAAACTCCTGGAGAGTATACGCATTTCGTTTCCTCTGAACTTTACAGACCAAAGGAACATACAGGGGAAAAAAAAAAAAGAGAGTTGACGCTGTAGATCCATTGCTGACTGGACGCGGCACGGGCAGCTGGCATCAAAAGTGAAGCGCCCAAGTGCCAGCACAGTCGGGTCTGTCGTGGTTCGTGGTAGTGTCACGGGCATCAGGCCCGGCTCCGCTCGAGAGGAACCCGACTCGAAGCAGGAACATGGAAGCATTACTACTTGCAATATATTCATGCATTTTATAAACAGCCATGCAGCCAAACGATCCTCCCCTCCCCGTTTCAGGGCATGCAGTCTGTCCCCTGTGCTGAATACAACACGCTCAGGTATTCAAAACAGCCTTAATTATTTGGAAAAGAAACCAAAAGCACTTTGCAGCCTGACAGCAAGCAAAAAATAAAAAGTATAAGGCAAGAAAAAATTTCTGTAGCCAGGACTAGCTCTTTAGTAATAGTCTGAGCTCATGTTCATATAAATGCTTATATAAAAGCAGTATTTTGTCACTTAAAAATTATATAAATTAACTTCAACATGTTAAAATAACTAAACCTGGTCTGCAAGGATGGGCAAGAATCAGACACTTAATTATAGCCATGAAAGTGCACTGCAGGGAGGTCTCGTCACTCCATTGCATCAGAGCTGCTGCTGGAGGAGTCGCTTCAAACGATGAACAGACTCAACTCCCACTTCCTAGAGGTGGAGTTCATAGATGGCAAGCAACATAAGCAAAGCTACTGCAGAGCGATATCACCAAGGGAGGTACAGGATGTAAACACTCCATACAGTCTGAACAAATTATCCTTGTTAGCGTAGACCACTGTAAACAGATAAATGCACTTAAAGGCACTGCAGATAAACATGGTCAGTGATCAGCAGCATTTAATGTCCCAATACGCTGTTGCTTGGAACTACCACCATTAATACATCCAAGAAATTAGAAACATGGCAGTCATTAAATAAAATTACTGTGAAGTGTGCTTTACAGGAAGTAAAGCTTTAACATGATTCTACATGCAGTGCTACAAAATAAGTTTCTTTAAAGAACATGTTACATAAAAGGTCAGAGGCAACTTCAAACCTCAGGTTCAACTAATCACACCGATCAGTCCAATTCTTCAAGTAGTAGAATTAACTCCGTTTTCAGACAGGATTATTCTTTGCTGCAGCCCAATATTTATAGACACACAACTGAAACGGTCTCATTCATTGGTGAGTAGAATCTTTTCCTTTTCAGCATCTTTGCACCCCTGACTACTTTGATTTCCGTGGTCACAGAAACAGCACACAAATCAGAATATAAGGGAAGCCACTGCTGCTTCCATTCATTTCAGTGATTCAAAATCTCCCCCCGCCCCCCAAAAAGAGAAAGAAAAAACCCAAACCAGATGCATATTCCACTATTGTGTCCCCTGTCAGTCATCAGATCAGAAAGTATTTTCTCAGCTATTGCGTTACAGGAGAAAGGTGGCCCCCACCTGCCCACCCTGCGATTTTGCCCTAATTCTACTCAGGCATTTTGGAAGCTCAGACTTTGGATGTTGATTAGCTACGGTGCAGTCCAGTGATCCCTTTGCACATTATTTATGAACAGCACTGAGAGGGCTCTCTAACAGTTACCTGCGTATGAGTACTCAGCTGGCAGTGGCTCTCAGCCACACTACACTGTCAAACCTCATTCCAAAAAGTGCATATTCATAGACAAACTTTTATTGGTCTTCGGAAAGCTAACTTATGATTCTACTGATTGCTTGTAAGGAAGGGAACTCCTCATCCTCAATATGCAAAGCTTTATGGGTGACAATGTCCTGCTGAGTTAGTACTTGCTTACATGTTGGGCAGATGCAGCAGTCAAGATCAGAGTTGGAGTCCGTTTGCCAAACGTGCTTTTTGTTCTTTTTGGGTTTGTTTGAACTTTGCTTTTCTTTGATTCTGAAATCATTGTGAGCAGAAAGCAGTTCTTGTTGCTTAACCGTGTCCGGCAACAACACCAACAACTCATTAAAAATTTTCTTGAAATTATCCCCAAGGAGTTCTCGGCAACTTTTGTAATACTGTGCTGCAGAAATCAGCCCCTTCAGTGAAAAGAGAATTGGAACAGTTAGAAATTTAAAAAGAAAAAAAAAAAGAAAAAAGTCCCATTCATCTAAAAATGGACTCACTTTCTCCCAGGCCACATCATCCTCACTGCTTTTTTTTGCTACCTTAGCACTATAAGAGAGCTACAGTGGAGCACAGAGGGAAAAAAAACCTGTGTAGCCCACTCACCAATACCAAACGGTGACAGATGCACTGCATGAACTGAACAGAGAGGAAGATTTCAGGAACGGGAAGGTTCTTGCCCACTCACCTGTCTGAATTGCCCAGAATGAGTTTTAAATTTATTGAACTTGGACTCATCGCTTTGGAGAAATTCTTTAATGGACTGTATTAGCTGGATGTTCCTTTGCTGAAAGTTCTCAGGTATCAAGTATGACCCATGGCAAGATTTTGGCCTGCATTTGGGGGAGGAAAAAAAAAAAAAAAGGAATTTGATACTGCTTCACGTTATAAAAAGATAGACATTATATGGCTATTCTTTTCTATAGGATGCACTCCCCCCCGCCACCCAACTACTATAAGCAGCATATAGCCATCTTGATGGGATGAAATGCATCCTGTGGGATTACTGCATCAGATTCCAGCTTTACCTAGACAGAACACAAGAAATTCAAATTTAACGTAGCCTCGACTAGTGATTTTGTAAGCAAGGTTCACCAAAAAGGCATGACAACAGACCATGCCACGAATAAAGCAGAACAGATAAATACAAACAACTGCATTAAACTTTTAAAATTTTTCCCTTCCCAGTTTCTCATAATCTCAGCTCTCTAGCCCAGAAGGGCTCAGCCAGAGACCAGCTACTAGAAAGATCAGAGCAATGAAGAAAGGCATTTAGGGGTTGTCAAGAAAAGCACGCTTCAGCACCTTGCTTCTAGGAGTCAGACAGAATCAACTGAAAGATTAAGAAATATGTTGTAGCTGTTGTAGATCTGTTTCCAAACCAATCTAGAGAAGAGAAGGCTCTGCTGCCAACGTGCATGTTTTCATTTCCCCAGACTCACATCCAAGCAATGCTTGTGCCTGCTTTTACACGAGTCTCCTGACTGGCCATGGGACTCCACAGCGGAATCGTTACGTGGCTGGCCTCTGGCGCAGCACCTGCTTACAATAACCCCCTCGCAATATTTCATGATTCACCTGAAGGCCCTATAACATATCTGAGACACATTGTGTGAAGTAACTCTAACTGAAAGGTCTTTTACTTACTCTTTCAAAGATGTAGTGACAGGTTCAGAGATATTGGTGGCTGGAATAACAGCAAAACCTGGAGGCGGTTTACTAACAGGCACGGACAGTCCTGGAGGCGGAGGAGGACTCTTTAGTAGCACCACAGTGTTAAAGCCTAAACGAAAGCAGAAATGGGCAGGCAATTAGAGCACATACCTGTGGCACCCACATACCACCATCTGTAATCAACACCAATGGTCTGATGTACTCTCAGAAGCACCAGGAAGTTACGAGTCAACAATACAGGCCACTTTATCAGAATAAACCTAAAAAAATTGAAGAGGTAGAGATCCGTTGCCCCTACAGTCAGGTCAAGAAGCACTTCAGAGTGGCTGATGTTACTCTACAGAGTGCTAAACTATCGAGTTCATTTTTCACAAGGCACTAATCAAAAAAAAAAAAAAAACAAAAAACCCCACAAACCCAACCCCACTCAAATCCTGATGGTAAAACACTCACATTGTTAAAACAAACGGAAAGCACTCCAGAAGTCACAACAGAACTAGGCATCGCATGTTCTAGTGTACTTCACCTACAATTATCCGCGGAGCAGCACAGAACAAAGCAGCTACGCAAGTCATCTCCTGATGTGATGCCACTTTCATTAAAACCACTGCAGGTCACATTTGTTGCTATGTTGCTCCAGTTTTACAGGATTATGGCACCACTAAAAGTAAGGGCACTGCATCTCCGCAAATGCAGAACAATTGACCAAGGAAGCCAACTGACAGGTATCAGCAGGTACAGATCACAGCTAAAGAGGGACTTCCTTTGTCCACGGGACCTTCCAGACACTACCTACGCTTTTGTGCTCATTAGAAAGCAAGTGACACGTAAAGATCGGCCGCTCATCTGTGAGGCCCTCCCAAAAGACAGACACCTGCAGATGCAAGGAGCAGAGGTGTCTTCACACTGCCACCACACCAGACTTGTTTTACAGAGGACATTCAGGACTGTCTGTGTTTCCCAGACTGCCTTTTAATTTTGGCCACATTTCTCCAAGCTACAGCCAAGCAAAGCTGACTGTGCCCTGTAGTGCTCACCTGGTGGTGGCGGCATTCGAGCTGATCCTGAGCTCCCAAGTGCTGGGAAGTCTTCCTGAGGTAAAGGGCATTGGTTAGTCACTGTGGGCTTTTTAAGGCCAGGGGGCTCTTTGGGTGTACTACAGATTGCTAACGATTTTTCCGAATGACCATTCATGACAGTTGTGGATCTGTCAGGGGCGTGAAGAGCAGAGGATGCGTTTGGTGTCTGCTCTGCCTCTGGCAGCTTTTCAACGGATGATTTGGGAAACGCCGTCTCCTGTAACAGGTGTGGGGATGATGGTCTCTGCTTCTCAACCCCCATCCTCTTTTTCTTGCTCACTTTTGTAAAAGTTTGTGAGGTAGAAGCTGCCAGCAAGGATGAGACATCAAACATTGTTGGTGTGTTTCTGATCTCCTGGGTTGTCAAGCCACTACCATTGTCTTCATCATCCGACTGACAGAGTTTATTGCTCTTCTTACTTCCTTTAGTGCTATTCAAGGAGGATGTTTTCTTGGCCATCTGATTTACACACGGGCTGCTAATGGCTTTGACCACGTTTTTACTGGAACCATTGTTCCATGCAGATGTGATGTTAGTTATCGTTTTATTGTTAGGCCTCATTTTGGACACCAGAGCTGGAAAATCCTCCTCTTGAAAAGCTGTTTTCTTTGCAGTCGCTGTATATGTCAAAGACATCCCAGAAGAGATTGCAGGTGCAGCAGAGGATGACAAGCTTGGGAAATCTTCTTCTTTAAGCTTAACTGCCGCTAGCTGGGCAGAGCTGTGAAAAAGGACAAGTACACCTAGTTACACCAGCGGTGCAGAGGCAGCAGAACTCCACCAGGCAGAACAAGCTCCATACCTGACTGCAGTCTTCCTCAAACTTATCACTTAGGGTGGTACGGCAGGCATAACTTAACAGAATGGAACTACCCTCAGGCTTATAAACCAGGTGTGGACCGAGTCTCTTCAAAGCAGTCACACTAGCCTTGCTGTATTATCAGTACTGTCTTAGTACACCTCACCTCGACCAGCAGGCCATACACACAACGTTCAGAGGTGCGTTCTAGCTGCCACGTCCTGCACAGATTCTATTTGAATTACCACCCATTTAAGGAGATGATGAGTTTTAAAACCCATAGCACATGGCTCCCTCAAGATAAGCTACTGAGTTAAAAAAAAGTCTGGAATTAATACTGAGAATTACCCTGAAATCGCAGCACTAAATAAATAAATAAATAAATAAATAAAGTCAAGCCATGAACTGAAGCAACAGCCTCTGCTGTTCATGCAGGCGACTAAGACAGAAACAGTTTGAAGCAGAATAGGAACCGGGGAAGGGAAACACTTGAAGTCTAAGTGATCAGTAAAATTATTTTCTACAGAAACAGAACTCGCGTGACTTTTTACATCAGCTCTCAACGCTGCAGCCTTCAACAAACTTACCCTTGTAGAGGTCCCATTGCTGAACCAATTGCTGGAAAGTCATCTTGGCTTAAAGCACCATTAGCAGCTGCTTCTTTTGGAGTTTTGACAAAAAGAGCAAAGAAATAATTCAACTGAAATCCATTCATTTCAGAGGGAAGCTATCACTGAACATGACAGCAGTATTAACAAGCCTTATTTTCAGCAGCTGATGAGGTCATTAACTGACATTCCAAAAAGGAAATTTTAAGTCCATGCATCACTATTTCCTTCAATTAACCACATTCACCATTATGTCACCGGGTACCGGCTTTAGCGTACGGACAATTCATGATCCTTAATATGAGCAAAACATTGGCTGGTAAGATGCCTGCGAGGAAATCCTCTAGAGACTAAGATGTCAATGCCCCCAGCTGCCTGCTCCATGCTTCTCCCAGAGGCCAGCACTCAACTGCCCGCACAGGGTTAGGATTCTCTGAGTACGCTGATGCTTCACTTGGAAAGCTGCTCCTCTGAGCTTTCATCACACCTCTGCTGCACAGGTGCCCACACTGCTCAGCAATCAGCTCCTGGGCAGTCAGTTTACATCGAAACATCAATCATTTCCAATTTGCATTTGCCTTAAAATGCAGTGCTGTGGACTGCAGCAGTTCAAGGACAGATTGGTAACAGCTTTGACACACGCAGCAAAAGCTGGGCTAGCAGCAGGAGGAGATAACCTTGCCTCCCATCCCCAGCTGAGCTGTACCCATTAACCAACCAGAGCTCTCAGCAGCTCTCAGTTCATTATGAAAGCATACAAACTACGTGCGAATCCTGTTGTAGGAGCAGTAAGGCAGAGAAAAAGGGATCTGAAGCAACAGTAATATCAAAACAACTGCATTGTCTTTATTTGCCCCTAAGCCTCCTTCGGAACAACTAAAAGTTTGCTTTGACCCGTTACAAACTTTTACCAGGGTCAACTTCTTCACAAAAAAAGGGAACGCTCAGCTTAAGCACCACGATAAATCAGTTTTTGCACACTAGAGTAGAAAACAGCAGCCTTAGACGATAGTTTTGGACAAAACACCATATATACTGTTGTATGTTAATTGTGTTTGGTATTTATACCCTGCTCCATTTTATGTATAAACTGCTGCAAGAACCCCAGCCCACTCAGACACATTTCGATGCAAATGACTGTTAGATTAAGATTCTGCACAGCTCTCCCCATATCCCCCAGCTTTTGAGAACAGTGCACGGCAATTCACACTTTTGCCAGCCCGATCTCCTGAACCATCATGCCTCCCTGCAGCTGCAGAACATGTTCAGCACTAACCTGGAGTTTCATTTGAAGACTTCGTAACGCGTTTGGAGCTGGATACTTCTGAATCCCTCAGGTCCTCCTTTTTACCTCTACTGCTGCTGTCCTCTTTGTCTTCTACCCGTTTTTTTTTCTTCCTGACGTTTTGCTGCTACAGATGCCCTGACTGCCGCTGCAACGTCTCTGTCTTCTTCTTCCCTACAGGACAGGGCAGATTTTCTTGGTCAAACAGCAAGGATTACTGAGCACATTTGTCTCATTCCAGCTCTCACCTCTCTGGTGTCAGGTCTGTTGACAGTCCCTGGCCTTGTGCTGCCACCTGCTGAGAAGGCTGAAACAAACCCACTGCTCCGATACACCCTGCCACCAGCTGGTAAGATGGGCAACATTTAACCCCTGGATTTGCAAGTTCTACATGGTGATAACAATCCAGGACAGAAACCAGCTGGAGTGAACTGGGAGAGACAGTACCAAAGATGCATGGGGACACCTCTCTCACATTTTCAGATGTATGAACGTCTTATTTGTAGGCCAAAGTAATTCTTTGAAACATGGCTTGTCATGAACTCTCAACACATGCACAATCCACATGCGACACCAACACATAAAGTGTTCAGAGATGGACTTTTTCCCCTGGTGAAATTACCAGTAATGAACCAGCTGACTTTCCAGGGAGAAAAAGAAGAAAAATAGATGTGCAGTATGTATAAAGCACTCAGGTCTTGTGTGAATGAATAGACATATAAATGCAAACTTTCATTTCAATACTTAACCCTCTTCTTTTTCCAAAGCATTCAGTCTGGCCACACAGAGATCTGTTTGTTCAATGAAAAGCATGGTCCTTAGAACATGAACTTCATGATTACCCAGACCAAAAAGTCCATTAAACCTGCAAAGACTTTTCCACTTACTTCAGAAAAGCCTATTTTAAAAGTTGGCACAAAAACAGTTGCTGAAATTAATTTAGGTTTCTGATTTTAGTTAACCCACACATTGAAGATTACAGTGTTCATTTTCCTTGGCAAGTCCAGAAAGCTTAAACTTCGCACAAAATAGTTACACTTTCATCAAACACCTAGTCAGCATGCAGGCTGAGACTGAAAACTAGTTCTGCTCTCAACTAAGGATTCACTATGAAAGTTTCCAAATTTTGTACCCACTTCCTTCCTGCTGGTCCACCAAAAGCCTCTTAATAACTAAGTAAGAAACAGCATCAAGCAGCAATAAAATCCACAAAATGTTTTGCCACTCACCTCTTATACCTCCAGCTGCCTCTTCTGTTTTGCTGACTTCCTCGGCCACCCAATCTGCCTGACCTTCCTTGCCTGTTGTACCTGTCAACTTCCTCATAGTCCTCTCCACCTATAACACCTGAACAGGAGGGAGGGTTGATCATTCTTAAAGTTATTTCTCTAATCTGGGCATCACACTATGCCTGAAAAGGAGCAAAAAACACACTAGTACAAAGAAACCTATCTTGATTTCCTTCTGATGATTAAGTAGCATGTAGCCTCCAGGACTGCTACATTAATGGTTGGACTTGATCTTAAGAGTCTTTTCCAACCTAAATGATTCTATGACTGAAATATATTTTGCAGTATATAGATTCCACATATTTTAACCTGCGATGTGAGTTTTGAGTAATCTCATTTTTATGCAGATTTCTCTACATAAAATAAAAGTATGTACGTATCTCAATCTCAGCACACCTAAGCGGATACGTTCCTCTGGTCTCATGCTCCTTTTTCATCGCTACTTCATACTAACTGTAATATAAGTAATTCGTGTAATTACCTGTTGGAGAAGTTTAGTTTCACTAAAATTATTTATCATAACTGAATCCACACATGGAGGAAAAGAATCATTGAATAATTTAGGAAAGAAAAGACCTCTGGTGGTCATCTGCTCCAACCCCTTGCTCACAGCAAGGCAGACTCTGAGATGACATCAGGTAGCTCAGGGCCCAGCCACGCTCACCTTCCGTTCTCCTCTGGTGCCTAGGAGCATAGGTAAACTGAAGGTCTATCTGCCGGTTCTGCCTGGCCTCGGCCCTGTTCTTGCTGTGGCAGGCTGTTTTGTGCGCTTTATAATCTATTTCTGTGCGGAAAGCGTGGGTAAACTGTTCTGTACTGCACCGTCCCTCTTCGCAAAGGAAGTGCTTTTCACGGAAGTGTTCACGAAGGTATTCATAATCACTGGAAAGAGAAAAGAGGCTGAGCTGCAACTTTCCCAACACATTTTACTAATAGCATACGGTTATTCTTTACTCCGTCTTGCAAAGAAAGAACCAAATGCCTACGCTTGTCTTTATCTCCAGGCAAGTTTTCCAACTGAAACCATTTCTGTGCAGCCTAGACACATACCTTAATGCATAATCCCAGACGTTAAGCTGAAACTACTGGATGATACTCGTCACATCCAACTGTACGCAAGGCACGTGTTTCATAAAAGAAAACCTACTTCTATCTGCTTTGCACATAAATGTTGGAGTATTAGTTAACACGCTACACTGCTGCAGACACCTGCCTGTCACGCTCCAAAATGTAACTTAACACCCAACATTAACACGGATGAGGATGACTTTAAAGCACAAACTAGACAGAAAGTAGTTACTGCAGCTACTGGTTTAAGGAACAAGAGAGCCTACAGCCAATCTGCTCACACATTCCTGCCCTCTGTCTTCAAGCACTACTCTTACAAAAACTCAAAGCAGATCGAAACAATTTCTCTCAAATTTAAGCTACAGAAAGAGAAATTAAACTTTCACAAACCTGTAGTATTCCTGAGCACCATCAGAGTCACAGAAGTGACAAAAATAATGATCTCGTCTTAGATGTTTCAGTAACTCATCATTATCCAAATAACGCTCGTCACAGAATTTACACAGGGGATGCCCACGATGAGAGGTGTCATCTGGATCTCCATGGATTCGATGGCGAGCAAGGTCCTTACGAGTATACCATTTCCGTTCGTACGTAAAAATCTGAAGAAATACATATAAAAATGGAATAAGCTAGGCTCACACAACTCATTCACTTGCAGGAGTCAAAGATTTCTTTAGAAAGGTGCAATGTGACATCAGACACCTAAAATTTTCAGTGACTAGGAACCAAAATTCAAGAGATTGAATGAAATTACATCTCACTTGTACTTCACTCACCTCAAACATTGGAAACGGATCTAATTCACTTTTTTCCTTTCACAAGTGTATGTATTAACATAATGTAACAAACTTTTAAACCTCTGTTGGAAAAAAAGCCTACTTTTTTTTAATGAAAGCACAGCATTTTGCATGCTGACTCAAAAAAAAAAGTGGAAGAGAAGTGAACTGTTTAATGCTCCTCAGACAGCAACTACCCCAACATAGCTACATACAGACGATACAGTTCAATGAACAAATTCTGCAGTCTTCTGTCCCTACTAACACAAACTATTTTAGTAGAAAGGGTTCTGAAGATGCCAAAAAGGTCAATACGCCATCGAGAACAGAATATCCTTAATTTCTTGCCTCCTCAACAAGGAGGCATAACTTATCCCAGGAAAAGGCTCACTTGGCTTAGCTAGGGGTTGATTGACCGAAGCTTCTACGAGTTTAAGCACTTCTTTGCAGCCCACATGGAACCTTCCTCCAAAATAAAAATGTGCCTGCAGTATTCTGAAATTAAAAGCCAACAAATTCTACTACAGTTTGTGATGTCTTTGGGAGAGATGATGATAAAGAAGCTTTAGTGATGGCTACTTAGGCTGACTGTGGAAACACCTCTTAACCAGAGTTCAAAGGACGCTGCAACCAGGAGAAGTTGTGTTGGCCTCTCCAGCTCACTTGCCTTGAATTAGCACTATTCATTGCACGACCACAGGAAAGAGAATCAAATTATTCCAGTGAAAGCTAACTCTGCAAAAAAGATGCATTGGTATTCATTCATCTCAACCCCGACCACTTCTGGATCTTGCCCCTTTTGGCAATAACCTACAGTTCAACTGGCATAAACCAGCTGTGACACTATATAAATGCATTTCTCTAAGCTGATACTCGATTGGTTTCAGAGAAAACAAACACACGTACAAAATCATGTGTATCGAGTTCTAAAAAAACGTGCTCATGAATTAAATTCCCTCCTACAGCACTACACAATGCTGACGACTACTAGACACAGAGGTTAGCAGTCCTAGCACTCATTTAACAGCAGCTGCTGATTTTGTCTGACATGCTATTCAGACACAGGAAAACACACCAGCTCTAGGGAAAGGTGGAATTCTGACTTTCAGACTGAAAAAAAGCATCGCCTGACTGGCATAACAGCAGCTGGTCTAAGGGAAATTTGGGTGGGCTAAGAAAAAAGGACAACGATGGTGATAGCAAGATGTGGAGCTTTAAGACCCAGTACAGGCAGACAACTCAGCTTTCCAGTAACTGCTCTATCTTTACCAGGTTGTAAAACACATTTTAAAACAGCCTCGGTCATTTTGTACGTGTGTACATCAAACACGGTGGACCTCAATTGCAGACAACAGTTAAATTTCATTTTCCAATCAAATCAACAAGATACAGGAAATTTGCTCTGAACAAATAAACAAGATAATGAAATATAATTATAGTTCATTAAACCAGCAAGATGGACTCTCATCCTGTACATGAGTCAACTGTAAATGCCATGTTGTCTCTGATCTGAGAGAGAAATCCATCCTGCCATGATACACTCTGCCTTCTGAACTGGCACCAATATTTTCTGAGTTACGGTTTGTAAAGTCATCACGGGTCTTAATAGATACCACATCTCTAGTTACAGCTGTAGTGCCTACAGCTCAGGCTTAACTTCCTATCAGACAGTTAGGGTTTGTTATTTACATACACTGCGGGGGAGGAGCTAACCTCAGAAGGTTATTAACATGGTTGGGTTTAATCTAAAACATAATCCATTCAGAACCTTCAGGCCTCTTTCATTAATCAGTTTATGAAAGAAGGCAGAGTTAAAAGGAAGCAACTGGCCTGGCTGCAGGCAGACAGAAGAAACTTAAAAAGCAAACTGGCGCTGTTCAGCCACCCCCTTCTTCCCACCTCCGCAGGTACCTTGCAGGTCACGTAAGGACTCAGCCCTCCTTCCCACGCCAGGACACAGAACCAGCTCACCTTTAAGTGTTTAACACAGAGCTTGCAACAGAAGAGTTCATGCTGCTTTCTCATGTGCTGTTCCAGATCTGCAAACGTGTTGAATGGCTTCAGATCCGGACACAAAAAGCATTCATGCTGCAGCAACTTCCTAAGGGACAAAGAAAGATTTACTAAATATTATCCGATTCCCCCTCAGCAACCCGCTACCTTTATCAAAACCAAATGTTCTGTCAGTAGCAGAATTCCGCATTTTTATAGCTCCCCCAGCAATTTGCAACGAGGTTAGTGTCCTGCTTACTCCAAGAACACTTTGTCATCTGTCAGGAACAGGACAGAACCAAATTACTGCAAGAAAGGAGCCAAACAGTTGCTAAGAAATACTCTGGCAGTGCACCATTTGCACGTGGACTGGAACATGTCCGTGCAACAACCCCCGGCTTACTGAAGGTTCAGCTGATGCATGCAAGGTTCACATCTAGTTTAATTTTGCTTGCTACTGCAGAAACCAAAGTATATGATGGGGGGGGGGGGGGGGGGCATAAAAAACTGTAATGGAAAAGGAGGAAAAGAAGTAACTCCAGTGCTTCCCAACCGGAGCTGAAGGCGGAGCACTGGTCTCAGCAGGAGACCCCAATCACGCGCACTTATTTCTGCCCCCAGAACGGCAATCTCAGCAGCTCTCCAGAAATCAGATCATCAAAAGCAATTCCCAGAGCTGGTGTATAATTAATCAGAACGTTTCCAACTGCTTCTGCTCGCTAAAGCCCATTGCCCAATTCCATAAATTGGAAGTCACACAGAATTATAAATGTATCAGCAGAGCTGCACTTTTAGCCCCAATCAGGTTAGATTAGATAAAATACGTGACTCTCCAAGAAAAAGGTACCACTGCCTACATGGTTTCACCTTTTTTGCTCTTCTTTCCTTTTAAGTGGTCTTAACTAAACTTAAAGCTTCCTACTAAGCATGTTATGAAAAGTATTTTTAGAACGCGATGCTGATGTCACATTTTTACCCCGTATTGTTTTTTTTTACTTCACTTTTCTCTCTCCCATTTACAACTAACATCTTTGAAGGAAGAAGAGGACGCTCCTCTTTTCATCTGACGTAGCGTACAAATGATTTTGGGTAATCCTTAACGCAACACAGGAATAAATAACATTATCATAGTAATTTTGCCTTTACTAATTTACAGGGCAGCCATACACGGAATTAAAAGCCTTCCAGCAAGTTTGCTGCTGGTAAAGAAGCAAAAAGCAACTTTTCTTGACGGAGCAACACTCCTGTATTACGCTTCTGTAAACCTAACACTCCAGGGTTTGAGGAGCTGCTCTCTTTGATGACCATGGTACTGAGAGCTCGTGCCAACCGTGCCGCTCCAGCTCCTCATCCCACCAAAGCCACCTGCGCTGCCCGGTGAGTAAGGCGCGCAGCACGGCAGCCACCATTTCCATCAAACAAAACCACACTGCTCTATTAGAGCATGCGTTTCCGGCCACGTAACGCAGATAAGAACATGTGTTTTAGGGATACGTTACAGAAAGGAAGTCCGGCGCTTACCTGTACAGCGCATAAACCTCTGCATCCATAAAATAAATGTCATATTTCTTCTCATGCTGCAGCTGGTTAAGTGCTATTGTTGAGAAGGACGTAAGCTTCCGTCCGAAGACGACCTGTGGGCAACACAACGCGGGAATCAGACAGGGAACACGTGGGCTGCACGGCCGTTGGGATTACAGACCAGCTCCTCAGCACAAACTTTGTCAGGGACCTCCTCATAGCCTAAGGCTTGGACAACACGCCCCGAGCCGTGCCAGGCCCAGCTGCTTGTCACCACCAGCTACTGTCCCCGCGACTGTCAGCAAAGCGGCGTGACAGCTGCTTATCAACCTCCAGCAGGAGCACCAGGCGGAGGGGGGTGGGACCAGCCTGGTCTTTGGATTTTGAACTGGGTTAGGAGACTCTTTTATGATGCTTTGCTACCGCAACCGCGCTGAGAGTAAATATCTGCCAGCAATTCAACCCATTCTGCAGCGAGCGTCTGTCCAGAGCCCCGCGCTCAGCTGCCTCCTGGCAGGAGGCCACCCAGACTTAGAGCCTGCAAGCGGGAAGTGGCAGTTCTCAGAGCCTGACTGGGAAACCGCGGCTGCTTCTTTCCCGTCTCACCAGGAAAGTGAGAAACAGACCGCAAGCTCCCTTCCCAAAGTATTTGTACCCCTTCTAAGGGAACCTGGCTGCTCCCAGTGACCGCCCTGCACCCTGGGCGGCACAGCGCAGCCACCTGCAGTGCTGCGTCCTTCCTGAGAAGGCTCGTGGCCCTCGGTGTGCTACAGCACCCCCCCCACTTTGGGAAGTGCTGGTGGGGCAGCAATATTGATGGAACAGCTGGAATTCCCTGCAGCAGCTCAGGAAGGCTAAGACACAAATATGCTAATCGTCCAGTCACAGCAAATACAATAACTCTGGAAATGCTTACAGCCTTAATAAAAGGATTCCATTACATACTACACGTGCAGTTCAGCTGCGTTAAGTCACTCCTCCATCCCTGTTGTGCTGAAATACCTTGGAGCAAGTTGTGTGCCTTTGTGTGTGTGCGTTTTTAAAGCTTTCTTTACAGCCAGGCTACTATTAACTTAACCAAAGTGCTTTTTATATATACGCAGACACACACACCTCTCTGAAATACCAAGCTTAAAATAAAGAGAATACAAGTCTAAGTCTGTTGGGTAACTGCCTAACTTCAGCTGTTTAAAAAAAAAAAATAGTTTCAGTAAAGTTCTATAGACCTCTATTTCACCTCAACCTGAAGCGCATTTTGGAGCAGAGGAATGGGTCACAGCAAAGCGGATTTTATCACAGGAGTTCAACACAACGCGAAGTAAACACACCGACTGATCCCCCACGCCTGATCCAAGTATATGTCAGGGTTGCTTTCCAGGTCAAGTAATCCCTCCTAACTCCAGCGCAGCAATTACGCACCACTGAGAGCACGCATTACCATAACAAGTATATCCTGCTTTCCCCTCCATCCTGTTCCGTGGTGCCAGCCATCTTCGGAGCTATTTCCATTTCCTCTGGATGTGGCACTTACCAGGTCAATCTACACTGATCAGTACAGCACCAGCTGAGGTCCGGTAGAGCTGTCCTTGCCTCTTCTAATTCCACACACACCATGCAAATGAAGAGACCCTGCTTTAGATCCTACTTATACGACCAGATCACTTAAGGACAGTCCTGATGCGGTTCATGGCCCCCAGAATCCTTTTGCTTTCCTTGGGGCAGACGGGTGCACACACAGAGCAGCGTTATAGCGGTGCTTAAAGATGAGGGGAAAAAGAAAGAGCCCAGCCATTAGGAAGGACCTCTCGGGCAACTCTAGCAGAAGGATCGCTTTTAACAGTTAACACACGAGAGAGAAAGATGGCTTAATGAACCAAAGTTCAGGCCACATAACACAGCGATTATTACAAACCTGGGAAGATCTCAAGATTAACAGTCCGTCTGTGACCCTAAGACGAGCAGCGTTAAGGCAGAAGAGCAACATCACAGTTGGCTTCTCCGAAAATACAGCAGAGGCAGAGCAGCAGCTCCCCAGAGGATGATCAGAGACAAAAATCACTTTTAAATTTTTATCTTTCCCTACACAGAGGCTACTCATGCGCTACTGAGGTCAGCTTAAAAAAACACATCAACATTTCTGGCCTCCACAAAGTCTGAGGATCCTGAGCGTGCAGCCTAAGATCCTCAGTCCCTCCAAACTACTTGAACAACACGAAAAACAGCCAAAGTAACCAGAATTAGTGGGGGGGGGGGGGGGGGGGGGGGGGGAAGAGGGGTGTCTCTTTTTGTCACAGGGGAGAGGAAGAGCTCCCCTGGCAGACTTATTTTACTTCCTTTCCTGAACCCCCTCAGTGTGGTTTCTCGCACAACGCTAGCAACAATTCTTTTCTTCTAAGAGGTTTTCTTTCTTTTCTTCTACAAGCCTTCTCTTCCAAAAGCTTTTCTTTCTTCGCATCGGTTCAGATACGAGTATTTGCCAACACCCCCGAGCGGAGTTTCTTCGCCCGGCCCCTGCTGGCACCAGACCCCCCGCTCCATCCCCGCAGCGAAGCCACCGACTCGGGGCCACCTCCCCAAAGCCCTGCCAGGGGGTCCCGTGCCACGACACCCCCCGGGGGAGAAGCGGCACCGTGGGGGGGGCTGCTCACGGAGCACCCCCACACCCCCGCGGCGGGGCTCTCACGCCAGCGGGACCCGGAGGGGAACCGCAGGGCGAAGCCAGCGGGGCACGGGGCGGGCCCGGCCCCGAGCTCGGAGCCCCCCCCCCCGAGCCCCCGGAACCCGGCCGGCGGCAGCGCCCGGCCCCGACCCCGTCCCTCAGCCCCGTGGCGGTGCCGACCTGGCGCAGCTCCTCGCGGCACACGGCGCAGTACCGCACGCCGCACAGCGCCCGCATCCGCACGGAGCAGCGGTAGCAGATGGGGTGGTCGCAGCGGCCCAGCGCCACCGCGTCGAGCTCCCCGCAGCACAGCACGCACGGCCCCTCCGCCGGCCCCGCCGCGCCGCAGCCCGAACCCGGGCCCGGCCCCGAGGCCGCCATGGCGGCGCCCACCCCGCCGCGGCCTAGGCCCCGCTCCGCCTAGCAACCGCCCGCGCCACCGAGACGCGGCCTAGAGCGCCGCCCGGCCCGGCCCGCCGCCGCGACGCTCTGGCCGGCGGCCGACCATAGAGAGCGGCGCCCGCCCGGGCCGGCCACGGAGACTCCGCCTAGAGCGCCGCGTCACCGCCCCACCCCCCACCCCCCCGTTACCCTCCGAGGGCGGCTCGCGGCGCCGCGCCCCGTGACGTCACGCGCGTCCGCCAGCTCCGACCATAGAGAAGGAAGGCAGAGCGCCGCCCCGGCCGGGCCCTCGCGGGCCCCCTCCGGCCGCAGCTCGCTGCTCCGCGCCGGCCGCTACCGGCACCCGGCGGCGGGACCTCGGCGCCCCGGGGCCTGCAGCGGGGGTTCGGCCTCCCCCGGCCGGGGGCAGCGCCGTGAGGGACGCGGGAGGCCTCAGCCCTGCCCCGGCCCGGCCCTGCCCCGCCCCGCCCCGGCTGGGCCCTGTCACACGGCCGGTGGCAAAGCGGGCGTCAGCGGCACGAAGGCACCACAAAAACAAGCGAAAAACGTTAAAAATGCAGCTGGAACACTGTGGGAAATCATAACTGCGTACGCTAGCACGCGAACGGGGCGTGTCCGCACCGACACACGTTACACCGCCTCACAGGGCGCCGCCGGTGCCGGGCCGTGTGGTGCCGCAGCGCTCGGCCCCCGGTACCCGCACGCGGCGTGTCGGGTCGTTCGGTTGCGAAACGCAGCTCCTGCCCCTGCTTTGGGGGCCGATCCCGTATTTTATATACGTCTGTGTGTCGCAGCCAGAGCTGCAGCGCCTCGGACAGAAGGGGGTGCTCCAGGAGCGCGCAGAGCGGCCGGCTCAGCAGCCATGTTCCCCTGGAAGGCAGCTCGGAAACCATAAAAGCTGTTCGCGTGCAGCGCAGGGGCACCCACACAAACAATTCTTCCAACTTCTGTATCTCCCGACTTTTCCTTAATCTGGATTCCCACAAAATGATCTATCCGCGGTCGCTTTCCTTTCCACTCGTTAAAAATCAGAGCAGATCCCGTTCAAACGCAGGAACTTGGCTGCTAGATCTAGCTAAACAACTCTCAAGACACTCCAAGATCGTGGCATGAGGCGCTGGCTCTGCCACATCATCGCGTGTGTCACCAGATGAGCATCACGTCACCCCGACTAGCAAACATTCCTGGAGTCCTCTCCCCTGAGTCAGAGGCTGCCATCTGTCCTAGAAATGACAAAATGGCCCAGTTTTCCTGGGCTCCTCCCGTGACTTGCAGAGCTGGTGTTAGAGGGCGGCTGAGGAATGGTTCCGGGACACGCGATGCCTCGGCGAAGCCGGTCAATGGTGGATGCTCGGGTTACTTGGTGGCACAATATGACAACTCGTAAAGATAAAACATCCCAAAATAAAGTCAGTTTTCTAGCAAGGGAAATGGTAATAAGCCACATTAAATTACACATTAAAATGTACCATAAATTCTTAGGACCTACTCTTGTGCAACACTGCTAGCTGGAAGACTGGACGAGCAGCACTTCCATCATTCGGATCTGCTTTCTTTTCACTGAATTCCTTGTCATTTGAGTTAAAAAAGGGTCTTCATTTCTGTGATGCATAAACAATTATTTTAGGACAAAAAACATAGCGAGTTCGTTAAAATGTGTCATGATGTTATTTAGTCCAAAACCATCAGCATTTAAGAACATCTGCAGTAGAATAAATAAAGTAATAGATTAGATAAGTATTTTGGAAAGCAGATAAACTAAGTAATTCAATATTTGGGGTCGCTGGATACAACAGGTAATATTTACTTTCTCCCAGAGAGACCCATTTATCACACTTCACAGTAGAGAGTAGATAATACATGTCTTTTTGGTAATCAACATTAAAGTGTGTTTGGGTGGGGCTATATTAAATAATTAGGAATGACTGAGGATGTTGGCTGTAATTACTTCAGGAAATGTACCCCCCCTCTGAATTAATGATACTGTTGAAAATGTTTTTGTGTCAAAACTGCATCACACAATTTTGGAGAGCAATTAGCATGAAATGAGATGGAGGCTGCTGACAGTAATGTGCTGTCTTAAGTGTCACTCGTCTGTGAAATTACGCAAGTACCCCAGCGCCATGGCTGAGCATAGGATAATAAATATACCTGCATAATTAGCCTTAAAAGTGACATTACTCATCACAATGAACATCGTGACAAAGCAACTGGCCAGAACCGGACTTCATACTTTACAGATTTCACCCCAAGGGTCTCAGTTTTGTGGGTAGGAGCAGACCTGAGGCACCGCTTCCCGCAGGCCCGGAGCGCTGAGTACCTAATCCTGCGAACTGTGGCCCTACAAGCGTGCTTTTCCCATCAGCGGCCTGCGTGATGTTCCTGGTGAAAGGAAGCACCTGGCTCTTTTCCAGGGTGCCACGGCGGCTTGCAGGCAGCAGTCTTGGCAAATCGTCAGCTGGGGCATTTTCTGCTTCTCAGATGATAGTTACTATAATCAGTGTGGAGAAAGAACTGCTGATGGTTTCGTGTCCCTTTGCTGAGAAGCTAAACTTCCATCAGCAACACAAGCTCAAAATGTTTTTTTTTTTGTTTTTTTTTTTCCTACGAGTCAGACTTCGCAGTCTCACAAAGTCCTCAACTTTAAAGTGGATCCAGGAAGTTTATTTTGAACAAAGACTATGTAAGGTTATTAATCCTTCCAGTGCAAGATGGGAGGCCAGATCCAGACTGTCCTCTACAAGTAACCGTCTGATGATTAAAACAAACCCGGTCCATGTGCTTCTGGCACGCTGCCGATGCAGCCTTCGGCAGAGGTTAGGTCTCCTTAACTTGTGCCTCCGGTCCTTGCTCCATGACACTGCCAAACAGCAGGTCTGAACAACCCTGCGTGATGTTGTAAAATGTAAGAAAAAAAATTATCTGTGCCATTTCACTCTTATTGCAGAAGATGCTACTGCTTTCTTGATGTCTGGACCTCCAGCAAGTCGAACGAAGAATTGCTAAAAAGCCAATACTCAGTCTTTTCTCCAAAGTTGGTTTTCAACTCATCGTCATTCTGAAAAATCATACTGCCAGTGTGTGTGAGTCACGGGTGTAGATTAATTTATTTCACAGTGCACAGAGGTTTTTATAATACTCTTTCAATGGATTGAATCATTCTTCGCTGATGACTTAAGGATGCTGTTTTATTTCTCTCTGGATTGCAAATGGAGTCTGGATCTCATCACTAAGTGTGACCCAAAACTATAAAGAAATGTAATCATATATAATTAACTAGGCTTCGGTGTATCATTTCTTGGTTGGTACTTAGTTCTATGTGTTGTCAAGATGGCAATGTTTTTGTCCCAAGATAAAGGGTTAATAATAATGCTAGTGGTAGTTAATTTCCATGTTTAATTGCTAAATATTACATGATAATCTCAGAAGAAAAAGGCACTCTTCAAGTCATTTAATCAGCAATAAATATACTTTGGAATAATTGATAACTCTGCAGATGAGTTTTCTTCATAGATTTTTTCAAATCCATTTTACTCAGAAGAGCAGCAGATCAAATATTTATAATTTAGCACTAAAATACTGCCAAAATGTAGACCTAAAGGTTATGCCTTTAGATTAATTTCACACTCACAGCTTGAGGCGGATGCGGTTCATTTGCAGTGAAGATACTTAGTGCATAGTAGCGAGATACACTTTCATTTGACAAAGTTTCTGTTAAAAGTGACAATTTTCTCAGAGCTTAATATATTTTTTAAGTCTCAGGCACTCTGTTTAGCTGCAGAGGAGGTAGCTGGGTCTGTGTTTCTCCCTCTGCTTTGTCCGGGAGCGTGCCAGTGGCAGCGGTCCAGCGTCAGCAGTGACCCAGCCTCTGCTGTCACCTCGTCCTGCGGCCAGCAGCGCCTGGCAGTGAAGCAGGGCAGGGTCTGCAGCCACCCTGCCCTTGCAGGGTGCTGGCTTCTGTGTCTGCAGGGCCTGGAGGTGGAAGCTGAAGCTTTGTATGAGCACGGGGCAACACCGGGCTCCTCTGTCCAGCTGGGCTGCAAGCTGTGCAGGTTCCTCACTTCGAGGCAGGCCTAAATTTACAGCCCTGAACGTCCATAGTCTTTGGAGACCCGTGCATTTTTCTAATCATTTTATGCTATTATAGAATCAGCATTGTTTGTCCCAAGCACACCGCGTTGCCTTCCTCCAAGACGTCCCCTCTTGTCAGGCCGTGCACGCTGGAACCAGTTTTGCAGCATTTCAAGGTACGCAGGTGTCAGTGGGGTTTGGCCATTTTTTTGTCTCAGTTTTGGATCAAACATACCAACGGCTGTGTCTGTGAGACTGGAAGAAAGGTGGCCTGTTATTTTCCCACATTTAAAAAATATCCCAACCTGCAATTATTAATCACACCGGTTGTTCACCTGTTTTAACGGAAGCTTGTTTTTCTTTCCAGAAGTTCAATTGCAGAGGCATACAAAGGCTTCAGCCTCTCCATTTGCCAATAGGCACAATGCACTTTGTAAGATTTCAGATTTCACGAGGGAATTTTCCTCCAAAATCTAAATGTGAGAAAAAAACATAATTTAGTGCTACAAGCTTTTCTGAAAAGTGGTGGTTCCTTAAAGAGGGAGAGGATGAGCAGGGAGGGGAGCTATCCTTAAAGCATAAATAGAGGTACATGCTGGGAAGCAGAGTTGTATTTTAAGGCATTCGTAAGCATTAGCCTAGTGATAGAGTTTTCTTTAGCAACTGCATGTTGGAGGATGAGAGCACACTAAGTGCAGCTAACAGAAAGCATAGTACCTCGACGGGAATTCAAAGAAACAGCGGGGGGAAGAAGCGGCATTAAGCTTTCAAGGTGAAGAGCCAATGTGCAAATTCCCAGAACAGGAAGAGGGCCTCGAGAGAGCTCGGCTTTCAAATAACATTAAGGCAGCAAACGTAAATGGACAGAAGCAAAGCAAAGGCAGCGCCGAGCTGCCTCCTGCCTGCAGCGAGGAGCAGAGCTCGCAGGGCCGCGGGACCAGGCAGTGCGGGGGCTTCAGTAGCACTCAGGAAGCTGAGCCATGACCCAGCCCCAGCCACCAGCCCCCGGTCAGCCCTGGCAAATGCCTGGAGGTCTAGGTGTGCTTTTTCAGACTGGAATGTATTTGCATCCCCCTTTTACACTGGGCAGGCTCCAAAGGTGGAGGGTCACACAGCTGGCTCCGGGAGCGCAGCTGGGAGCTCCTGGCTCCTCATCCTGGCCAAGCAGACCACTATGAAGGATGTCAGTTTTTTGTGTGCTGCTGGATTTTGGGGGCGTCCATCTCACACCTACAAGGACTGCATAAATAACTAAGAATTGCATGCCATCAGTGTAGGACATTGTGCTTCTTCTTATTGCAACACAGTTGTAGCACATTTTATTCCACTTGTAAGGATGTCCCCGGAATAGGACTGTTAATGTGGCTCCTTTTTGATATCTCAGAGGGTTTTACAAATATAGCTCTTAATCCGGCAGCATTCATGCCAAACCAAACACACTCCACCTGTGCAGAGTTGCTTGAAGACAAATTTTGTTCTCAGCTATATGCCTTGGAGCCCTCTGCTCCAATTATCTTACACACATATAATTGTGTGTACAATATAGCCTCAACTAATTAAATTTCAGGAAAATAGGAGAGCACTTCAGCGTTGTGTGGGATTTGGTTAAGAGATCTCAGAGCTGTCAAAGAAAAGATTCATCTCACAACTCTTCCTCCTTACAGTAAACATGCCTCAGATCGGAGCCAAATATACTCTGCACTTCACACATCTGGGTATTAGCTCACTTTCATTATTGCAAATTACTTCCAGGAGAAAGACTGAATCATGGAATGGAGGGGGCTGAGAAATCTGCTTGCCTTAGAGACATTCATTTGATGTCATCTTTTTTCCCCTGCTCTTTTACCTGCTTTTCGGATTTTCGTCTTTGTTGCTTCCTTATTGCTTTTCTAAGGCAATATTGTCATAGCACATCCTTGTGATTTTTTCATCATGATCCATTGGTGCTGCTATGCCGTGTCCAAACCACACTATGATGGCATTGCTTCAGCCCTTGAGGTGTTTAGAGGCTCTCCTAATATTCTGCCAGCGGTCGGAGGCAAAAGAGGCCAAACAGAGGCCTGGACGTGCAGGTGATCCGCTCCTTCCTGACTGCCTATCCCTCCACACCAGTGGCCCCATCGGCGCCAGGTTCATGTGTCTGAGTCATGTAGGAGTTGCGGGACCGTGCCCGTGCGTGCGAGATGCCGGGCTGCTTCGTTAGGAAGTGACCAATTAGCCCGGCATGGTGGGCAGTGCAGGGGCCTGGGGCTGCACCTCCGCTCGGGTTTTGTCTCTGATCAGCAGTTCAGCTATTCCCTCTCCATACCTCAGTTTTAAGCAGAAATCATTCCACTGACTCAGCTGGGTGCAATGGGGCTTAATTGTTGTCTATAAAGGGCTTTGGAATCCGAAGTGATCGACGCCGTGAGCGTGTGTGCAATTAGGAATTGCGTGCCGTGCTGTGGGCTCAGCTGCAGGGCCTGAGCGAACAAACAAGTTCATTTGGCTTGGAATGGCAAACGCTAAGAAACTATGCAAAAGTACTCTGAGTCGGGCTTTTTATTTTTATTTTTTTTTGAAATTTAGTGCTAATGGATCCATTGTTTCATGTAAAGGTTTCTACCACTTTTGTTATAGTGTGTGTGACATTCACAGTACTCTTTGTTCCATTAGCAAAGTAATTTGAGAGAGTTTATTATCCTTTGGAGACTTCACTGCTTGCTGTTTAACTTCCATGTGATTGGACCCTGGAAATATCTCTTAAAATAGTGCACGAGCCTAAAAATAGTGATGAATTAGTCGTTTCTTAGGAATAAAATAATTAATTTGGTGCACTTTGGAAGATCTGAAACCTTAGGAAACACCACTTACTGCTTCCTCTTTCTCTTCAGAGCCACCAAAACACGCGGAAGGCTTTATGGTGGAGTCAAGGTGCCTCTTGCCTCGCAGTTTGAAATCGTAATTTGTTTGTATCAGCTACAGTTGCTTTACTTCAGAGGAACAGAGAAATAGCATTTAATCAGCATGTTCTGAATCACTGGTGAAAGGAATCGCTCCCTAATCTGAATTTATTGCACCAGGCCACACTCTAGATGCGAGGAAATGGCACACGGTGTTATTCCTGGACCCAGCAGCCGAGGCCGCCTGTCGTGTCGGTGCCCGCGGGACTGCGCCCGCCTGGGTCCCACTCGCTAAGTGGCTCATGCGCCCCGCTGAGCGAAACGCGCTCGCTCTGATTCACCGAGAGAGCTCAGCGATGGGCTGGCTGCTGGAAAGCATCGGGGTTCGCTGAGCCACACGTGTGGGAATATTTTCTCCTTGCCATTAAGCCTTCAGTCACTCGGGGTTGAGGCAGCGCTGCAGGCAGCGGCGGCGCGAGCCGGGGAAAGTCGGTGAAGGGTGAGCCGCGGCACCGGGGCGTGCATGAGGAAATGGAGAGCAGGGCACGGCTGCTGTCCCCCGACACAAGGGGTGTAAACCATGCTCACTGCTACAGGGGGGATCTTCAGTGCCAGGCCGCTCACTCCCTGAGCTTCAAACCCCATGCGAAGGGCAACCCTCAGCAGCAGCACCCTGCTTGGCACAGCCTCGGGGAGCCTTCCTGCCCTTTTACCAGCCTCGTTGCCCTCCTCTGGGTGCTTTCAGGGACCATACCAACATTTTTATGTTGTGGAGCCCAGAGCTGCACACAGTATTCAAGGTGAGGCCTGAAAGAAGAGGATGGCTGCAGCTAAGCGGGCTGTGGGTCTGCAGAGAGCTCTCTGGCCAGAGGAGGGCAGGTTCTGTACCAACCCACGAGTCTCCTCATCCAAAATGGTCTTGCCTCCAGCCTCTCATTGAACTCCCACAGGGAGATGCTGGAGAGGCCAAATGGCCAAAAAGTGTCATATACAGAATGAGCAGTAATGACCAAGTGTGGCAGAGGCCCCATCACCGGGCTGGCCTCTTAAATTGCTTTGTTTTCATGCTCGGATGAGTTGCTAACCTTCCAATAAACACCAGAGTCATTATAATAAAAATGTGGAAAATGCTATCATCAAACCACACTGGTTTATTTTTCAAGTGCCTCTTTCTGGGACATCAAATTCATTTAGATCATTCTCAAAAGCCACAAATCCTGAATGGGTGCAGTAATGTGTGTGGTGGGAGGCGAGAGCACAAGGCACATTAAATTGGGTAGAGGCAGGGCTCTGACAGGAGAGCTCGGCTGGGTTTATTGCAGGGGGTTAAGACGTGATGCCTCGGGCTGCTCACCCCTCTTGCCCCCAGTTTTGCAGACTGAAACCCCGGTTCATGTCCTGACGTCTCAGCTCGAGCCCTGTGGTGGAGACAGTGCAGGAGACAGAGGAGGCAGCTCGTGGAGAGTCTGAGCAGTGAGCAGTGACCAGGAGCCAGGGCTCTTCCTATAGCAGAGCCTTCCCCTCACAGAAAGACACGTTTTGTTCCAAAATAAAGCAAAAAGGCCTTAGATTCTTTCAGCTGCAGAGCCAGATGGTTAGATCCCACTCCCCATCACCTCTACAAGTTTGGAATAACTTCATCGAGGGTTTGCCTGAGCACTGGGGAAGCTGAGCAAAGTCTTGGCTCAGTCTCCGTGTTGTTGGCAAATGTGGTGCTGGGGCTAATTGTGTTAATTAAGTGAAAACATAGACGTGAGGTTTTTGAAAGAGCTTGAGACTGGCTGGACTCTGCTCGGATGTAAACAAGTGCATGTAGCTTGTAGAAGTGACCTAAAAGGCTGAAATCCTGGGTGAGCCTGCACTAAACTTTCACAGGAGCCAGGCATTGTTCAAAAGCTCTTTATCTGCCAAGAGGAATCAAGATTCTGTTCATCTGAGGAGTTCCTGGCACGAAGGCCCCCTCGGAGCAGCACAGCATGATCGATGTGTCCACGGGCGTGCTTGCAGCGTCTGCAGAAACATCAGTTCTGTGAGCGGGATAGGGTTACCCAGAATAGAAATAGAAGACAAATTGCTTCTCAGCTGTTTTGTTCCAATGATATTTGAAAATACTTGGGAGGGGAAGTGTGCACTGTGCTAGGGAGCCGGAGCATTCACGCACCGGCTTGGAGTATCTCGAGGTGCCACACGTGGGTCATTCGGTGCACAGGGAGGAAAGGGTTCAGTTCAGCTCCCGGAGGGTTTATCAGCATGACGAGTTATTCAAGTTATGCCAAAAATACACAGAAAAGACACTTCAGGCAGAGCTCTAGGAATGCAGAAATCTTCCACTCCTGGCAGGAAGCTTGAGCCCACATTTGTATGTTGATGCAGCCAAACACAAGCTGCTGAGCTGCCGGCTCGGTTTGGAACCGGGGCAGGGTTGGAGACAAGTCTCTGCCTTTTCCCCAGCACCGGGTTGTTCAGAACTGACACTGCTCTCGGAGCGGGAGGAGGTATAATGGCTTTTTATTGAATGAAATAAAGCTGATAGCGCGTGTCCCATCGTGAACTGGGGTTTGGTGACCAGGGATGCGATGTGATTGTCTGTGTGCTGTACTGATGCCCTTCATTAATGGCTCTATTGAAACATGGAAGTGGTGAGGCCATTCATAATTTCCAGAGCACTCAAAGTGTGACAAAAATAGCCTGTCCATCAGCGATCTGCTCAGTGGAAGATGGAAGTCCGGCTCCATCCTTATGGTAAACCTGGGTGCTTCCAAGAAGTTGTGCCATGGCTGAATTCGACTCTCCGCATCTGGATCAATAACAAAAATGTTTTTGGTTCTGCACACACATGACTTCTTGCTTTCAGCTCAGGAAGAGGCCAGAAACACGTGGAAATAGCAACACGGAGAGGTGAAATGGGCACACAGGAGCATGCAAGATGCTGAGAACAAAATTAATCAAGTTACTGTGCGGCCTGAAGAACAGAAATGATTTAGTCATAGTTCAGGGTATTATGCAAAGAAATTGGGTAATAAACTCAGTAAGCAAGAGGAACTGGAATTGCTCACCAATGAGCATCAGTATGACCTACTTGGTTTTATCAGGGAATCTGGGGGGAAAATTCAGCAGACTGAAAGGGCAAAACTGGTGGTTACAACCCGTAAGAAGAACTGAGCTGCTGAAGAGGAGGGGGAGCAGCACTGACAGATCCACTGCAAGCAGCAGTGAACATTTTGCTGCAGGAGAAAGTGCAAGTGGCTGCTTGCTCCAGCTCGCTGCAGCTGCTGAATCGCACGAGGGAGCAGAGCAGCCAGCTCCTTGCATCTCTCCAAAATACCTACGGACAAAACATGGTGTGGTCGCAAGGTTTCCATCCAGGCAACATACTGCAGGAGGCTGCAGGATTGGTGTTACCGAACCCTAAACACTCACGATTAACGTGTGTAACAAGTGGCACCAGAGGACCATTGGAAGGGGCTGAAATTGTCGGGTCCTGTCACTTCTCTGGAGTATGAAGGCTTCAGGGAGGGGAGCACAAGCTGGCAGGCATCCCAAGGGAATCAGGTACTACCCTCCCAGGTCACCTTTTTCCCTAAAGAAGAGGTGGAAGAACAGAGTCATCACCGAAGGAGCTGTTCAGGAAGGGAGGCAGGCACTTGGCCGTTTTCAGCTGTGATGGCAAGGGACCAAGAGCAGACTGTGATCCCCTGGGTAGCATTCGCAGCGGGGTGAGCTGTGCACAAGCACAGCAGCCCCCAGAGCCCCCAGCACAGGCACGGTGTCTTCTCTCTTCCCACTGCTTTGCACCTCTTTAGCAAGCCAATTTTGCCCTGCACCAAGGCAAGTTCAGAGGCACTGAGAAGTGCCCTGCTCGGAACTAATTTTGCTGAAAACCACCAGTTTCTTCTTACTTACAGTTCCTCCAGGGCGTGTTCCTGTGCCTTGCAGCTCGTCCCTCTCTGGGCAGTGAGGTGGGGGGCGCAGATCCCCTCTGGGGGTCCTCACTTGCGGTCAGTTTGAAACCTCTCTCTTCCTCCAGCGCTAAATCCTGCTGCCGTCGGGCAGGTCCTTGGGGTCTGGGGGGGGGGGGGGGGGGATGCTGAGCTGAAGAGAGCTTTGTGGGGCTGCAGGGGTGGCGCAGGGCTGCGGAGGGACGCTTGGGGCCGGGAGGGGGCTGCCCAGGGGCTCAGGGGTGCTTGGGACGGTGCAGAGGATGCCGGAGGCTGCGGCGGGGGCGCGGGGGGCGGCAGGGGGATGCTCGGGGCGGCGGGGGGATGCTGCGGGCTGGGAGGGATGCTGGGGGCCAGGGGAGGGGAGGCCGAGGGGCGGCGGGGGGGAGGTCCGCGGGGCGGCGGGGGGCTGCGGGGCGGAGCCGCGGGGTGCCCCTCCCGGCGGCGCTATAAACCGGCGGGGCTCGGGCGCGGGGCTGCCTTCGCTGGGGCACCCGGGGCCGGGGCGGCCGGGAAGCCTCCTGCCCGCAGCGATGGCGAGGGGGCGGCTGTCGGGGGGCGCCTGGGGGGCCCTGGTGCTGCTGGGGCTGATGCTGCCGGCGGCCCCGCCGGCCGGCGCTTGGTACAAGCACGTCGCCAGCCCCCGGTACCACACGGTGGGGAGAGCCTCGGGGCTGCTCATGGGCGTCCGCCGCTCCCCGTACCTCTGGCGCCGGGAGCTGCCGCCCGAGCCCCCCCGCCGGCCCGGGGGTCCCGCGCCCGCCGCCCCCCGGCCCCCGGGCCGCCCCGACGGGGGGTCCCCGCCGCCCCGCCCCCCCCCCGCCGCCGCCGCCGCATCCCGGTCCCGGCCGCCTCCTGCAGCGCCTGCTCCGGCGGGGCTGGGGCTGGGGGGGGCCCCGGCCGGCCCCCGCCCGGCCGCCGCCCGCCGCCCGCGGAGCTCAGGTAAACCGGGCCCCGACGGCAGGGCGCCGGGAGGGGGCGCGGGGCCGGGGCGCGGGGACGTCCCGCTGCACCGGGCCGGGGAGGTGGCGCTCTGGGGTGCGGGAGCCTTGCTGCGGTCCCCCTGCGGCACCCTGGGGGGCTGGAGGGGTGCCACCGGGTGTCTGGGTGCGGGAGCCTTGCTGCCGTCTCCCACCGTGCAGGCATCGCCTGGGGGGGGGAAGCACGGTGGGAGAACAACCCGAGAAGAGACCCCGTGGCATCGCTGGGCTGCGGGGAGATGCCCCCTGCACCAGGGGGGATGCCCCGGTTGGGGAGTGAGGGGAGCCGGGACCCCGCGGGACAACCCGCGCCCTGGGGGGGTTCCAGCCCCGGCTCTGGGTGGCTGCGATCGCGTGAGTTTGCGGAAGTCTCTGCTGCATCTTGAAACTTGGACCGTGAGGTCCCAGCAGGGTGGAGCGGGCAGCCAGGCTTCCTCCCGGTGAGATGCGTTCGGAGGGGCTGCACTTGGGTCTGGGGGCAGAAAAAGGAGCTGGGGGATTTCTGTGCCCGTGTTTGGGGTGTCCCAAACCTGTGCCCTGCAGGGACCGAGCTGTCAGTGCCATGGAGGGGTGTTTGTGGTGCTGGAGGTGCTGAGGAGCTCCCGGCATCACCCCTCTGCAGGACCCCTCTCCCTGCCCTCTCCATTTGGCCAAGCTGCGTGGGACTGTTTTGGGGCTGTGTCCAAACATTAAATCTCTTTTCCCTCATGTAAAGCAGGAGCCAACATCCGGCTGAAATCCAGGGATGCTTTTAGATGTTGGATCGGCCCCGAAACACGTAGCCATATTCCCATCCACACCCCCCGCCTTCATTTTTTGGAGGCAATCTGGGATTATTAACTTCTGGGGAAAGCCCAGGCAGGTCAGCTCAGCCCGCGCTGTGCCGGTCCCTCCGGCAGCCTGGCTGGAAGCACGGACGGAGCCTGTGTCGTGGTGAGGGCGCAGCGCTCTGATTCCGCAGCAGAATCTCCACGAGAGCCTTGCAGCAGGTCCCGGCCCGGTACCTGGGTGTTTATACGGGTGCTTGAGCCGTGGGGCTTGATTTGTGTGCGCTGTCTCTTGTGGGAACAGAAGGGGTCCGCAGTGATGGTGGGGAAGGTCTGAGCCCACGTCGTGAGTCCGTGGCTGGTTTTGAGCACTGTTCGGAGGGGAAATGTCCTCGTGGGGAGGGCAGAGCCGGGTGATGGGGCCACAGCTGGATGTCCTGGGTAATAACCATATAATAACGTGGGGTCCTTTTCTTCTTTCAGCCTCTCCCGATTGAAGACGTGGCTCTGCTCCGCTGAAGGGTCCCGGCAGGGATGCTCCGGGCGCCAGAGGAGCACTGGCTGCCCGAGGTGGGGACTGTTTCCGTGGCTGGTGAGGAGGAGTTTCATCGGCGGCTCTCCGGGTTTCTGACCTCTCCGAAACCGTACAGACAGCTGCGTTCAAAAAAATCTGATTTTTCTTGCCCACTGTCCAGACACAGTGGTAAATTCATCTTGTTTTCAGGTCAACTTAGTGCTATAAACTTGGGGAGAAATAAACAGGGAAAATATTTATTTTGTTTATTTTTTTTAGATTTCTGTACTAGCTTGTTTGCAATATAACACAAACATGTACTGTTTGCTTCCTAGGAACCTGCCCTCATTAAAATGAGAAATGATCAAAGGAAACGTGTTTCATGGTGCATTTTATTTTATTTTATTTTATTTATTTATTTATTTATTTTTTTTTTTTTTTAGCAGAAGCTGGTATGGCTCAGACAGGGCTCAGACACTTTGGTGTTCCGGTCACTCCCAGATTTTTCTGATGTGATTTAACTCCTTGACAGAGTTTCTTCTGCAGCCGTACAGTGAATCTCCTTTAGTGCCCGTTGGGGAGTTACTGCCGGGGGGTTCTCAGCTAAGAGGACCAAGTTTGAAATCTTTCCTGGACTCTGCTGAACAAAAGCTCTGCAAGTCCTCGCTGCTCTGGTTGCTTGTTTGCCTGTTTAGAGCTTAATTGTGTATTCATCTCTGCTGATGAAAGAGAAAAGTTGTTCCCCACTAAAACAGGGTGTGGGCGCTGGGCCAGCGGGGCCGAGGCAGTAACACACGTGCCGGGATGGGTGGGATCTGGATTTTGGGGGGTCCGGCTCCTGTGGTGGGATCACAGCGTGGGGACAGCGGGGCTGCCTGCCGCCTGCTTCCCATCGGAAGGGAGAATCCCTGCTGGTGCTTGCCAGGGGGCATTTCAGCGTTTTGCACGTGAGGGATCGGTTTCCCCTCCGTGTCCCCTCTCTGTTTCCCCCACGGTTTCCAAGTTTGACAGATTCCTGCTCTTCATTAGCGCAGCACGGTACGCGGGTGGCACAAATGGCACATAATTGCCCCTAACCCATTAGGCTGTTGCACTTGAGCAGGGCCAGGGCTGCTGCAGTGCCAATCAGCCTCTGGAGTGGCCGCAGAGGCGGTTTGCTGTTCTCGATGGAGGTAAGTGGCAAAATGAGGTGGGAAACGTAAAGGTCAGCATCGCACGGGGGGGTGCACGGAGGGGGCAACGAAGGGCAATGTGACGAGAGACGCGACTTGAGTGTGCTCCCACCCCCGTGCGTAGGAAAGAAGCACTCGTGTGTGTCGATACTGGGGCAAAACCAGCAGATGCTCGGTTAACCACAAGCCCTTTTACCTTGTAAAATATTTCTTCCTGCTGCTGCGGAGGAGATGAGCTGATTCCCCAAAGGGAATACTTTGCTGGGGCAAAGTAATTTCCCTTGTGCTCTCAGCTCTCTGGAGGTGACTGAGCATTCCCTTGGGTCAACAATCCCAGCAAACAGGAAGAAACCTTACAAAGGCATTTAATTACCCCTCTCTGACAAGCATTAATCCAATCCCTTCCTAAAGACAAGTCCCAGGAGAGCTTTGCCTCCATCCTGCCCGCGGCCGTGCAGATGCTCCGGGGTCTGTGTGCCTGGACCGGGGCGACCCCGAGACAAAACACAGCACCGGCATTTTTGGGGGGAGGCTGCGTGTGGGGGGAACGGGGTGGCACCGGATGGCTTTGCCATGCCATCTTGTGGCCATGCCGATGCTGTGGGACAGGAGCGCTGGGAGCAGGGCAGGGGCTCTGAACCACGTCCCCATCTCAGAGCAGCCCTGGAGGGGGCAGCTCCCATGGGTGCCCTTCTGCCTGCATAGCCCCTGCCAAAACCAGGGGGCTGGGAGCTTGGGGCTGGGGCTGACCCGCGGCTCTGCGTGGGGCTTGGGGTGGCACAGGGAGGAGCTCTGGAGCTCCAGGTCCCCATGCAGGGCACGGGGAGCCTGGGCCTGGATCCGGCCCCCGTACAGATCTATCCCTGCGATGTGGGAGCTCTGCAGGCCCAAAACGGGGGCTGGCTGACACAGTGAGGCTTTCCCAGACGGGGTGCTCCGTCACCCGCCCATGGTGCCAGCGGGTGCGTTTTGTTCCAGCCCAAGTGATGGGCGAATCCTGGGGGCTGCAGCGTGCAGGAAGACGTCCCACCCCTCCTGGCCCGAGCCCGGGGCGGCTCCGCTTCCTTCCTGGCTCCCGGCCTCTCCCAGGAGGCCAGCGGCATCCACCAGGCAGCGGGCACGTGGGGCCGGGCCGTGGCTGCTCAGGTCTGGGTCAGGAACCGCAGCCCCGCAGGAGCCAACGCGGGCTCCTGCTTGGGGCTGTGCACACAATGGCTGTGGGGCCCTGAGCGCTCCGGGAGGAAGAAAACTCCCCGAGGAATTTCCTCCCCAATGGAGCTGCCCAGGAGCTGCTCCTGACCCTGCCAGGCCAGGGCTGAGCCCTGCTGTGTCAGGCAGCTCCTGCTCGGGGCGACGATGGGCTGGGACGGCGAGCCCTCGGCAGGGCTGGTAGCCCCGGTGGTGCGGGAGATGGCCCCGGAGGTCCCTGTGGACCTGATGCTGTGTCGTGCCCGGCTGTACTGGGATGTGCCGGGATGTGCCGGGCTGTGCCGGGCTGTGCCGGGTCTGCAGCAGGCGCGTTCCCAGCCCGCAGGCTGTCCACAGCCTCATGCCGATGCCGCTTTGGGGAATTGAAAGGCTGGAGATAAGGGCGAGGAGACGCAGAGAGCAGGGAGATAACACTATCTCTGTGCTTTCGGCTTGGCCTATTTCAAAGTTGTTCGGAGGGCTGATAAGGCAACAGCGGCTCCGAGACGCAGGCAGAGATCTCCCTCGCCGAGCTGGAGCAGCCTGGGGCTGTTCCCGGGTGCCCAAAGGGGAAACACCAGGGGCAGGACCCCCGTGCTCCCATCCTGAGGGCTGGGGAGCACCGTGCCGGCCCCATGCCCATCCACGGTGTGGCTGAACGACGACTTTCTCACCCAGCGGCAGCGCTGCCGGCCTGGCCGGGCCTGGCAGTGACCGTGCGGGTGCATTCCTGCCCGGGGAGTTCCCCCCCGCCACGCTGCTATTTCCGCAGACGTGGGCACCTGCGCTGCTCCGCCACCAGCCTCGCCCGGGGTGGGTGCTCTGGGGATGGGTGCACCCAGGGATGGGTGCTGCAGAGCCTGCTGGAGGGCTCGGTGCTGCTCTCTCTTACATCCACTTTCAGTTCCGATTTACTGAGCCTGAAGCAAAGCATGCAATTAGCATGCTGCCCTGGCTATTTAATAAAACGAACAGGGCTAATTACTTGCTAGCAGAGCCTGTCGTCTCTGGTGCTGGACTGAATTGAGCAGGGTGGTAATTGCTAGCATCTGGGAGAGGCACCGGGCATCCCGACGGACTCGCTGAATCCCACCGCTCCTGGTGTGCCCGGGGCAGGGCAGCCCTGGGAGCGTGCAGCCTTGGGTGAGGGTCTGGGACCCACCTGTGGGAATTCATGGCCCTGGCTGGAAATGTCAGCGCCCGATTTTCCTTTTTAGTGTGCTGGAATGATAGGGGCAAACACGTGGGGAGAGTGACGGATGTCTTCCCGGGGTGGTGGTTGGTACTTTCTGTGTTACACAGCACACACACACAGGTATTCCTCGGTCGGACGGGGACGGACTGTCACCAGCCACGTCCCTGCACAATGCCAAGCGCAGTCGGTCTCTGTCTGGCGCAACACCTACAGCTCTGTTATCTGGTTGCAAATAACAAAGGGCTCAGGCAGATTCCTATCTGCCAGCCTGTGAAACAGGCACCCCCAGCTCCCGGGAGCACAGCTGAGCTGCCCGGACTTTTGCAACCCACAAAGCGTGTTATTAATCCTCCCGATGATTAATTCTCCTATCCCTATAAATCTCACCTGCAAAATGTTTACAGCTCAATAGTGCCACACACAGAGGCCTAGAGAAAGCGAGGCGGCGCGTTGCACAAGCCCTCCCCTCGCTCCCGGGCCCTCCTGCAGCACAAACACACCGCCGGCCTTTCCCTGCTCCGTGAGAGCCCCGCCGGGACCGCCGGGCACGGCCACCCCACACGGAGCTACGGCAAACCGAGGGGGGAAGGCAGCTCAGGCTGTCACCGTGTCCGTGCCAGGGACACCTGGGAAAGGCTGGGACGTCGGTTCTTAGCGCTCAGGGATAGTTACACGAGTGGCAACGGCCCTCCACAGCTGCCGGCGTGGGACCAGCAGGCATCACTGCCAGCTCTGGTCAGAGGGTGCTGGCAGGGAGGAGGAAGAGGCTGCGTGGGAGGAAGAGCTTTGCCCTGTCAGCGGCTGCCTGCTCCCACGGCTGAGGTGGGACCGGTGTCTGACGAACGCAGCGTGCAGAGGAGGCGAAGGGAGCGCCGGTGTCGTGGCAGCTTGACAACACCCCGTTGGTCGGGCCAAAAATGCCTCTCGGGTGGAAGATGGCCCAAAGGCACGTGCAAAACTTTCTTTGGAAGTACACGGCCCAGCGGCTCCGTCACCAGCCCTGGCAAACCGCCCTCCGCCTCCCGTCCTATCGCCCTTCCACCAGCTCAAAGCAAGCCGGTGGGAGCAGGCTCGGGTTGAGCGGCCGAGTCGTTGCTGATTTCTGAATAAGGCAGACCTTAAGCTATGAGCCTTAGAGATCCGCCGCTCCTCCAGCGCGGGGAGCCTGCCCGTCCGCCCGCATTTCTGCCGTTGTGAAACTTCTCGGAGCGTGTGTGTGTGTTTTGTGTCGGTTACGCAACGCTGCCAGGCCAAAAGCAAACAGAGTTGGCACACAGGTGTAATTCCGTGACACCGCTTCGTGCAGCGCAGCGAGTGAATTACAGGCAGATGTCAAATCAAGAGCCTCAAACCCTCCCAGGTCAATTAGCACACGGGTCCCAAAAACTTCCCCAGCTTTCAGGTGAGCCCAATTTGGATGTAGCTATTTGCATGAGTCAACACGTAGAGAGGTAAGTGGAAGGGAAAATCATCTGTGCAGTATCTGCTGAGTCTAATCATGGCTCTGTCATACCAGAAGGTGCGGGAACCTCCCCACGGTCTCTCCTCCTCTTTTTTGGCTCTGGTGGGCCACAAATGGGTGGCTGTGGCTTGGGAAGCAGCAAGCTCACGTTGAAGGGGTTTGTACTGTGCAAGGGTGCACGCTTGTAGTTTCAACGTAGTTGAAACAACATAGTTTCAAGTTCTTTCCAACTGCTTTACATGAAGCTGGATGCCTTTTGGGGATGATGAATCTGAAAAATGTCAACAAATTCACAACGTACTTTAGAAAATATTTAAGTTAAAAAATAAACATTTTGGGAAAGTGCAAACATTCCATTTTCACCTCTTTGAAATGATATTTCCCCCCTTCTTACTTTACAAGCCACCAACACTTTAAAAAAAAATGCCCCAAAGGGTTAAAATGTTCTGTCTGACCACCCAAAAGATTTTCTCACTTGTGCTTTTATTGCACTGAATAAAAAGAATAACTTTTTTGTTCAAATAAACTTGAAACGATTCCTTCTCCTCTCCCCCTCCCTCCAGTTTTTTGGTTTGGCCACTGAGTGGAAAAATCAATTATTCGCACTCCTCTAGCCTGATAAAAAAAAGCTTCAGGACTCCACAAAGAGGCTCAGGGGAGCAGTTATGTTATACAGCAAATAAAATGGTCTCCGAATTCCCCGACTCGCCAGCCTCCTCTCATGTCACCGCAGGCTTTGCGCAGGGCTCGGCGCTTCTGCGGCGCTGCAAGGAGGAAACCTGGCGGCGCGGGGCTGGCACCGCGACCTCGGCCACGGCTCCCAGAGCTCCCGGGGGGCCGTGCCGCCACCGGGGGTCCCGGGGGTCTGCGCCCAGCAACAGCCGCCCCTCCTGTGTGCACCACCCCGCTGCCCATGCTGCCTGTAGGAAACGGGGGTGGGAAGTCCCGGAGAGAACAGCAATGCCTTTTTTCCAGGATAGCAGTGAAGACACGTCAGCAAGCATCTTTTTGGTTCCAACACCTTCCAGTTGAAAAGCGGTTTCATGCAGAACTTCAGTGGAAGTCTTTATTTCATTTTATTTTATTTTAAGCAGACTGCAAATTAAAAGCAACTCAATATTCACCGCTGGAGATTTGTATTTACCACCTCAAGCTGGCCACTGCGTTTGCTTCAGCTCTATAAAAATCTGCTAGGAAAGCAGTTGGGGCGGGAGAAATGCCACGGAGGAGAGCTAGAAAACCTGTGAGCTGGGAACATGACACGGCAGCACCAGCTCTGGGACAGCTAATCTGGGTCATTTCCTCCTTGCAAAAGATTTCAAGGAAATGAAGATCAGGGATGCAAAGGGGCAAAGATGGGGATCTCTCTGTTCCACCAGAGCAAGTGTGTTCCACAGTGGGACCTGGATGGCCTCTCAGCTGGGCACGGGGGCTGCAGCAAGAGGCTGTCCTGGCCAGGAATGCTGCTCACAGGGCACAGCCCCTCACATGACCCCCATCCCTGTGGCCTGGCATTTGGGGGACACAAAACATTTGTCAGAAGCTACATGTGTACCAAGCTGGGGAGATCACTGGGGAGAACTCGGTGTCCTGCAGAAATGGAGGCGAATGGGACGTGGGAAGGACAGGCCTGTGGCAGCTGGCCCCGGGGCTGGTCCTCAGCATGGAGCTGAGCACCCCATTTCTGAGCTCCTTCACGTGAAGGGATGCCCGCATCAGGCTGGCAGCTCCGCATGTGCCAGACTGGCCAGATCAGAGAGGCCCCCGAAGAGCTCTGCATCTCCCCACGGTCACAGGCTGTGGCAGGGTGGACAGAGCGGCCGGGCTGCATCCTGCCCGCTCAGCACCCAGCTCCCCCGGCAGCTCGGGCTCAGGGGCTCAGCTCCAGCTTCCCTCCCGTGTCGGGGTGCTCCTCGCGGGGCTGGAGGGCTGCGGGGCGGCTGCGGGGCCGGGCTGGGCTGCGGGGCTCCGGCCCTGGCCCCTCGGGGGTCCCGCTCCCTGCAGCCCGGGGGCTCTGTGCTGCGCCGGGGGTGGGGGCAACGGGGGCCGGAGCAGAGCCCCGGGGAGTCCCGCTCAGCCCCCAGCAGCCCCGGGGGGTCCGATCAGCCCCGGGGGGTCCCGCTCAGCCCCGAGGGGTCCCGCTCAGCCCCCGGCAGCCCCGGGCGGCTCCGCTCCGCGCGCCCCGGGCATCCCGGCTCCGTGCGCCCCCGCTCCATCGGCCCCGGGAGGCTCCATCGGTTCCGTCCAGCTCCCTTCCCGGGTCCGCCCGCTCCGTCCCCGTCCCCGTCCCCGTCCCCGTCCCCAGCTCCGGCTCCGCCTCTCCCCGCCCGTCCCCGTCCCCGTCCCCGCCGCCGTCCCCTCCCCGCCCGCCTCGCTCCCGGCGCCGCGGGCAGCGCGCAGCATGGCCGCGCTGCGCAGCGCCCCGGCCCCGGCCCCAATCCCAGCCCCAATCCCAGCCCCAGTCGCAGCCCAAACCCCAGCCCCCGAGCCGGCCCCGGCCCCGCTGCCGGCCCCGTCCCGCCCCTCCGCTCCCCGCCGCCCCGCGCCCGCCCCGCGCCGCGCATAAAAAGGGCCCCGCGGCCGCCCCCGCCCCGCTCCGCTCCGCGCTCCGCTCCGCCGGCCCCGGCCATGGCCAAGGACCAGCTGAAGCCGCGGCTGTGCCACATGCTGAAGGGGGAGAACGGCTACGGCTTCCACCTGCACGGCGAGAAGGGCAAGAGCGGGCAGTTCATCCGCAAAGTGGAGCCCGGCTCCCCCGCCGAGGCGGCGGGGCTGCGCGCCGGGGACCGCGTCGTGGAGGTCAACGGGCTCAACGTGGAGCAGGAGACGCACCACCAGGTCCGGGCAGGGGACCCCCGCAGCCCCCCCTCTCCGCCCCCCCGGGCCCGGCACCCACCCCCGTGCTGGCCTCCCCGAGCGGGCCGGGCCGGGAGGAGGGGGGGGTGCTCCCAAAACGTCCCCAAGGGAGGGTCCCGGGGGGCTGGGGCGCGCCGGGTGCCCCCCGGTGCCGGGCCAGATCTGCTGGGGGGATGCAGCCCCTCGTCCCCCCGGAGCAGCCGGGGGTCCGGGCCGTGTCCCCGCCGTGCAGGGCTGGGGTAGGGGTGCCCCCGGCCCGCCGGGTGGGCGAGGGGGGGACGGCGAAGGTGCTGGGGCACGGCCGGGCACCGCCGCGTTATGCAATCCTTGGCGAAAAGCAGCCGGGGGAGCCGGGCTGTGTTTCCGGCTCTGCTCCGCGTTCCCTCGGCCACTTTGGGCAAGCTCCTTCTGCAGCGCGGGGCGGACGAGGATACCTCAAAATCTACTGATAAAGCTCCGCAGGCGTTCCGCAGTTTGACTGGCTTAGGCGAGATAGGGCTCGTAGGGGAATAATATCTGGTGTGAGGCCGTGGCCGCAGCTGGGGGGGGATCCAAGCGAGCTGCTTTCCAGCTCTGCTGCAGAAGCTGCCTGCTTCAGGCCTTGTCCTCTTCTGTTTATAAAATCAAAACTCGTGTTTCTTAAACAGCCCCGTCCAGAAAACAGGCGGTGAGCTTGGGGCTGCTCCGGGCTGGCTGGAGCCGCTGTCCCTCGCAGGGGCACAGCACCCAGTGTGTCCATCTGCCTCGTGGCCCGCGGGGCTCCACGGGGTGTAGCGTTGTAGTAACTTAAAGCACGCGCCTGGCACCCGCTGCCAGTGCTTTATCGGGGCCAAGCAGGGACGTGGCTGGTGCAGGCTGCAGCCCCGGTGGTGTCTTGGGGGTGTGTGGGTTTCCCCTGCTGGCATGGATGTTGGTGTGTTCAGGGCAAGGCCCTCCAGGGCATCGTGGCCAGTCTAGGTGACTCCAGGAAAGCCCTGTGGGCTCTTCACTGTGGGCTTGGGGGGGCTCTCATGCTAATTTAGCTTGTTTCGATAATATCAGCCAGCTGTGTAAAAGTTGATGTTTGTCTTGAATGTGACTGAAGGAGGATCCATGTCTTTGATCTAGCTGGGCAGAGTGCTGGGCTGCTCTCCCCCACTGGAAGCCAGCAGAGCTCCCCGCTGAAAATCGGATGCTGGGGAGTGAGCGATAGCAACGCCAAGACAGCAGCACATGTCTCTGAAACGTGTGGGGGGTCTTGTAGGTAAAGCGGAACGGGAGAGATTTTCCTTCTTCCATTTCCAGCTGGCAGAGGCAGGATTGAGCCTGCTGTGGGATGGGATGGAGTATGGATGGAGCATCCCACCCAGGCTGTCCTGGAGCTCGCTGTCCTGAAGTGCTCCCACTGTGGTGTCGTCAGTGCCTGAGCGTGCAGGCAGGAGCAGCCCTGCCCTGGACCTGCTCTGGGATTGCCCTTCGTCTTCCCTCAAAACCCAGCTGGGGAGAAGTCTTTCCCCAACAAAATGCCCAGCACTGACGTGTTGGGATGGGTGATGCTGTGGTGGTTGGATGTTGGCTCCTGTGGATGGCTGAGAGCAGCCGGGCTCGCCGTGGCCTCCCGTCTTTGTGCTGTTACAGTCCCTGTCCTTGGATGAGCGGTGTTTCTCCACATGCATCTGAAGCTTGGCAGGACAGAGCTGGGAGCACGCAAGGCCTTGCTATTTGGTGCAACTATGTTTCGGGCTGAAGTTGATGATATTTGCGTCTGTGCTCCGCTTCCACAGCCTTCCCCAAGGAGCGAAGGCAGGACGTGTTCTCAGGGCGTCCTGTTCCCATCTGGGGTGAGAACTGCGTCCTGGCTGCTCGCTTGTCTCCTCCCGGTGGGTGGGCATGGGTGGGCAGAGCAGCGGGGTGCTGCCTTCAGGCAGTGCCCAGACCCAGTGGGTGCTGAGTACGGGGTGCACGAGTGGGTACTGCTGGTCTGGAGCCCTGCAGCCCCAGCGGGGAGCTGCTCTGGGCAGCCTGCCTCTGCCTGCCTTGGGTCAGCCGTGCCTCGTGGAGAAGCTGTGCTTTGATTGCATGGCATGGCAAACGTCCCAGGGCAGGCAGAGCTGGGGGCTGTGTGCGAGACACGCGTGTGTCCGGCAGCTGGTGGGAGCAAAGGGCTCCTGGTGGAGCTGTGCTGCTGGTGGCCAGGAGCAGCCCCGGTGCCTGGTCATGGGGCTCCATGGGGAGCTCGTGCCGTGGTGGTCTCTGTATGTGGGGAGGTCTCGGATGGGAACCCTTCTTCTACAAGTGTCTGTACCAGTGGGGCGAGTGCAAAGGCAACCAAGTGGTGCTGTTAAAAGGCGGTGCAGGAAAGCCTCCAGGTCCCCCCTGGGGATGCCAGAGCTGTGTGAGGGTGGAGGCATCACATCCAGAGCAGGAGGGGGGAACTGTGCCATCCCGGCAGCTCCTCAGGTCTCCTTCCCGGGCAGCTGGGGTTTGCTTGGAGTGGACGGGCCCAGCGCGCTCTGTCAGGCTGGTGCTGGTGCAGCTGGGGTGGGAGCCGGTCTGGGTGGAGTCGCGGAGGATGTGGGGCTGGGAGCAGCACTGGGAAGGTCCGGATGTGTCGGGGAGGCTGAGTTGCCTTCAGAAAAGCTGCGAGTGAGGTGGTGGCCATGGCTCGGAGGCGGGTAGGTTACTGGGCTCTGCACCTGGTTGCTGCTCTGCTCTCAGCCCCTCTGCTCCATCTCCGAAGCACCTTGCTGCTCAGGTGGCTTGTCACAGCAAGACCTTCTGGCATGGAGGGGGGATCTGTGCCTGCTCTGTGTCCCAGCACAGCCCTCAGCACTTGTGGCAGTGCCAGAGCAGGGCCGGGAGGACGCTTGTTCCACTGCTGCTGTGCCTGTGTGGAGCTGGGGGGCAGCTGGGCCACTGTGCCATAGCCAGCGTGTTGTGGCACCTGCGGTGTCTCAGGGTGCTTCTGTTGTCTCTCTCTTCTGCTGTCACGGGGCTGCAGTTGGTTTGGGAGGATCTGGGAGCTCGTTGGGGGGGGTCTTGTGTTGTGAGCCCCCCAGTGCTGACTGCAGCTGAGCGTAGTGCAGCTTGTGCAGTGCTTGAGCTCCAGCAGCGGCGCTGGGGCTTTCCAAAAAGGAGAACGCTTTGCTCTGTGCAGCAGCTTTGAGGAACGTGCGCTGGCACCTGCAGTTCCCCTGCACGTGGTGCTTACAGGGACCGGCCCCGCTCCCAGCCCCACTGAGCTCCCACGCTGGTGGCAGCTCCGTGGTGCTGCCTCTCCTGCCACAGCGTGCTGGCTGCCTGCTCCCAGATCCCCTTCTGGAGAAGTGGCTTCGCTCAGGCGCTGCCTTGCCGGTGTCAGCAGCGTTGCCTGATGTCGCTTATAAATAGATGTGAAAAGGAGCAGATGGATTTTCTGGGGCTCGGCGGAGAAGCACCCTTCAGGCTGGTTATGGATGGGAGCCCTGGGCAAGCTGCCGTCTGGCGCAGGGCTGGAGGGCTTCAGCGCTCAGTGGATCGGTTTGTTGAGGACAGGCAGCCTTGTCTGCAGTCTATAAATTTCCTCTTGGTTGTTTTTTTTTCATTTGCAGATACCGGGTCTGTTGACCTTGAATGGAGCTTGCAGGGGAGTAAATAAATGCTAGCTAATTGCACATTAGGCTCATTTGTCACTTTTAACCTTGGCGGTTGCAGCGTGTCTGGCCGGCATGACCTAGATCAGAGCAGGAGCGCTGTAAGGAAGCCTGCACTGCTTCGGGGCTTTCCCAGCACGCCTGGGGCGGTGTGGGTCTGCGGGGCAGTGAGCGGTGGCCAGCGGCCCCCTGCAGCTGGGGACGGCTGCTGAGCAGCATCAGGACCCATCCCCATCCCTGGGATGAAGGCCGTGCAGGGAGGAGGAGGTGTTTGCCCCATCAGAGCCTGTCCTCTGAGGCTGCTGGCAGGGAGTCCCAGAGGCTTTCTCTGCCCCTTGCTCCTGTCCTCGGTTTGCCCCGTTCCCACCCCGTTGTGTTGTACCCCTCACGTGCCAGGCCCGGCTCCTCCGGGGCTGCTGAGCGCAGCTCTCCACTTTCCCACGTGCGAACTGCCCGGCTCTCCCCTTCCTCCCCGCTGGGCTGACACCGCCAGCTCCTTTCAGAGGAGCTGCAGTCACAAAAAAATGTAAAAAAGCGAGGCTGTGTGAGGACAATGGCCCCTATTCAGCGGGGCCTGGAGCTGGATACCAGCAGGGACAGGCCCAGCTTCTGGTGCTGGTTTCTCTTATCTCCGCTGTCCGGTAGCGCAGGAGAGGATGAATGCAGATCAGATTGTTTCTTTTGTAAATCCTCCTGGGGAGGGGAGAGCCTCGCAAAGCAGCTGGGGCACTGCGTGTGCGCGCTGGTTCGCGGGGCCTCCTTGGGTACCCTGGCTCTCCGCTGTGCCCCTGGGTTTGGGGAAAGAAGGAAGCCCCAGATAAAGGGAAGGGGGGTGTGTGGGGCAGGTTGTGTAGCGGGACAGATGGTGCTCCCCCTCCGAGGGACAAAGCCAGGCAGCAGGACCTGTGATGCTCGGTGTGCAGTGTGTGGCCTCTGGGCAGAGGGGTGATGCCAGGCGATGTGCGTGCAGCTGCCCCGGGAAGGTTTGTCCCTTGGGTTGGGCTGGAAGGAGTTGTCACTGTTGTCACCTGGGGCTGCAGGCAGCAGATGTGCCGTCCTGGGTCCCCCCCAAAGACCTGCCCCTCTCCCCATGACCAGCGGAGGTGGTAGCAAGGCTGAAGCTGCAGGGGCTTCAAGGACTGGGGGTCCAAGCTGCAAGGCTGGGGGTCCTTGGGTGCAGCTCCTGCCCCAGGTGGGGTGTCCCGGGGTTTCTGCTCACTGGTTTCCCTCCCTCCTCCGCAGGTCGTGCAGCGCATCAAAGCTGTGGAGACAGAGACTCGCTTGCTCGTGGTGGACAAGGAGACGGACGAGTACCTGTGCAGCCTGCGCCTGACGTGCACGGAGGAGATGGTGCACAGCGGGGTCCTGCTGGGCTCTGGCGTCTCGCCCACCAAGTCGGTGGGCAGCGACAACGGGGAGGTCTGGAAGCCGCAGCTGGACCTGAGCGGGGGCAGCCTCCAGCGGCACTCGCACAGCTTCTCCTCGCACGGCAGCAGGAAGGTGAGCACAGAGCTGGTGGTGCTGGGCGCGGGGCTGGGCGGCAGGATGCGGCTGCCCTGGGAGCACCTCCCTCTCCGAGCACTGTTTGCTTCCCGTGAGAAAAGCCTTCTGGATGTGGCGGCTGGGTCTGGGGACCCTGGTGTGTCTCCTGGTGTGTCCTGGAGCTGTGGGTGAGCCGCCCCGTGGCCTCATCCGCTCTGCTCGAAGCAGCATCGGCTGCTGGGTGCTGTGCTGGCCTCTCCCTCCCTGCGCTCCCAGAGGGTCACAGGGGCTGCAGGGGGACCAGGGGGGTCACCCAGCCCTAGGGACGAGTGTCCCATGGGGCCTGGCTAAGGTCTGCGTCCCCGGCCCACAGGGACAGGCAGCACGGACTGGAGGCTTGGTGGAGCTGCCCTTGGTGAATCAGCCCCTTTTGCCTCCATTATTTCTAGGAGGGAGGGAACATCTGGTCGAATGTGTTCTCAGCTTTTTGCTTAAATAGGAAGGAAATTAGCTCTTTTTCAAGTGGCCTGGGTCTGGGCTGTGATTCTGCAGTAAGTGCCTTTTATTAGTAAACTCCTTTCCAAAAAGGAAAGAATTTGAGGTGGAAGATGTCCAGTTTCCATGGCTGGCTCCCCGCTGGGGCTGGGCTGGCGGTGACGGCGCTGCCTTGCACTCGCAGATAGGCAGCGTGCTCGGCCCAGCACCCTCCTTGCTCAGGGTGCGAGCGTGGCAGGAGCAGCATGGGACCGAGACATTACTGCCACCGCCGTGCAGCTGGCTGTCCCCATCCTGCACCCACCCGAGTCACGCAGGGGTGAAACCTGCAGCTGGGGCTGTGCAAGCCTCCTGCCACCAGCTGGGGCTTGTGCCCCTGGCCGGGCTGGGGGGGACTTTGGAGCAAGGCTTTCCCCGCTCCCAAATTCAGCTTCAGCAGCTTCACGTCCTCAGGAGCCCCCCAGCTGAGGAAATCCCCCTGTGGAAGTGAGACGTGATGCCGGCGTGGGGCAGGAGGCACGGCGATGTGGGTGTGGGGGGGTCTTGCCTGCAGCCCTTCCCTCCGGGGCTGCCTGCATCCCGCAGGGGTGTGCCTGCCCTGGGGGGGCCGCCCTTCCTGGGGAGGACGGGCTGCGTGATGTGAGGCTGTTTTGGTTGAAGCTCTGGGTGAGGATGGAGGTCAGCGCCGTGGGGGCTTCTGCTCCCCTGGGACAGCCAGAGGGAGGGGATGGGGCCTGGGGGGAGCGGGGCCGTGGTGGGAGCGGCCGGGCACGGCTTCCCGGGCTGGGGGTTTCCTATCCTGTCTCTGTTTCTTTTGCTGGGTGAAATCCAGCAGTTTGTGCTGACGGGAAGTCGGGCGCGGGGAACGGGCCGGTCCTTTCCGGCCTTTGGGTTTCAGCTCCCTCCAAGGAGAGGGTGGGACAGGGAGAGCCGAGTGGGCTGGGGTGCGAGGGGGGGGGGCACCTGTGGGACTTGGCCAGGGTGAGCACACAGCGTGGGGCTGCCTTTGGGGCCGGTGGTGCCAGCGCTGGCATCCAGCAGATGCAGTGCCCCAGCTGGACAAAGGGACCCGCAGTGGCTTTGCCATATGGGGCTGTGGGGGGAGCTCGGGATGGGGCTGCTCCGGGGCAAGGCCATCCCTGGGGCGCCCCAGCAGTGGTGGCTGTCCTGGGGCTGATGCCCACCCATGGGGACGGGGGCTGTTCGTGGGGCTGCCGAGCAGTTTGAAGCCCATCGGGTGCTTGCAGCAGCTCTGCATTTGTTTTGCTCCTGCGGCAGCGCTTTGAAGAGCCGCGTGCTGCAGGCTGTCCTGCCCAAGGTCACTTCTGCGCCGGGGCTGCGGGTGGCCGGAGCTGCAGGACCTGGCTCCTGGGCCTTGTCGTCCTGCCTGCTTCAAGGCAGAGCTGCCCCAGGAGCATGGTCTGGGCGGTGTGGGTGTCCTGCTGGGTCCCGAAGCAGCTGGAGCCCAGGGCAGTGATGGCTGCACCCTGTGTCCTGCAGCACTCAGCCCTCTGGTGCTGGGTTTGGGACGGGCTGTTGGCCCTGCTGTGGGGCCATGGCAGCTGGGGTCCCATTAGGGACTCCCCTAAACCAGATTTGGCAGGGACGTGGTGCTGGGCTCAGCAGCACCAGGACAAGCTGGGCTTCGTCTGGTGCTTTTGTGTCCTTCCCTGGAGGTGTTCAGGGAAGGAGGAGAGATGGCAGCTCTGCTCCTCCTGCAGACCCACGGCCTTGACCTGCCGCCGTGGGGACCGGGGCTGGTGCTTGGGGCAGGATGGGGCTGCACTGGCGGCGTTTGTTCATGTAAAGGCTGCAGCTATGCTTTATGTGAAGCCAGGTTGTTCGGTGCAGCCTAAAGCAAGGAGCAACTGAAAGAAAGAGGAGGGAAATCTGGCAGCTCGGGGTGCCTGAGCTGTGGGCAGTGGGGAGGCGATGCAGTGGGCAGAGCCCTGCCGGCCTCCCCCTGCTGCTGCCTTCCACTTCTGAGCGAGAAGTGGCGGTGGCTCTGGGCAGGGAGGTTAACACACGCCCCAGCAGCGACCCGGTGTCCAGGACCCTGTGCCTCCAGCAAGCACTGTAGCGCGATGAATAATTCAGCATGTATTTAAAATCAGGCTGCCTGCCCTGAGAGCAGGGCTGGCTGCCAGCAGCGTGCGCCCATCGGAGTGCTGCTGTCCCCGGCACCAGGGCACTTGTGGCTCTGGGAGCAGGGTCTGCAAGGCCCCATCCTACTGCTCTGAGCTCAGTTTGTGTCCCCCATGCTTGAGGGAACACCTCTGAGTACCCAAATATTCTGAAAGTCTTGTCTTTAAAATCCCTGCCTTGAATCTGCAATGCAATTTGCCCTGCAGGCAAACAAAGCTGGCCACACCAATGCCTCCTGCGGGGAGGTGAGGTGTGACCCAGGCTCAGCGGTGCTGACAGAAGGGCTGAGCCCCATGAACGTGCCGTGCTGGTGCTGCTTCCTTGTCCCTGTGTCCCCCTGTTCCCAGGGCTCGTGGGGTTTTGGAGTCAGTGGGCAACCTGCGGTGGAGGGCAGTGCAGCTCCCAGCTCTGCTCGGGCTGTTCAGGTGCGTCGGGTGCTGCGTTCCTCTGTGAGCTGCTTTTATTGCCAAGGTGCCTTTGGGACGGCGCAGTTAGTGGTGGTGTGAAATGCTCGGGCTGCCGGTGTGCTGTGGGGCACGGGCAGCTGGGGGCTGGGGCTGCCCGTGGCTCGGCTCACCCTGCTGCTCCCAGGGGGACTCTGCCCAGCGGAGCCTGGGTCCCCGTTACAGCCATGCAGGTCCGATGTGCTCGTTAGCAGCGTCCCTGGGGGTTTGCTCCTGTTGGGACTTGCTACCTCGCTGTGCTCCAGCTGTGTTTGCAGGAGAAACAAGAACAAGGCCCTGGAGAGGCATTCGGGGTGATGCAGTTCCCGTGTTGTTGTTCCGGTCACACCAAAGCACGATTTGGGGGCTGGGGATGTGAAGGGGCTGCGATGACTGTCATTTATCGTCTTTTGGAAAATGAGCCCACATTTTGTTTAGCAGCTTCTGGATTCAAGCAGCCTGTTTTCCTGTGCCAGGAACTTTAACGTGGGGGAATCAGTGGCCGGGTTTTGTTTGGCCCCTGCCTGAGCCTGGCAAGAACCACCAGCCATAAAGCGAGCAGGAAAATGGGCGACCCCCCTGGGGGGCCCTTCGTGACAGCGAGCAGGCGCTGAGCCTGGTGCGTGCCACGGGCCCGTCCCGCACTCAGCAGCGGGGCCCTGGGGACGGCCGTGCCTTGTCCTGGAGGAGCAGGGCCGAGCGCGTGGGCTCGGGGACCCGCAGGTGCGGGGCAGCACTGACATGGGGGCAGTAAATATTTACCCTTCTGTTTGGGTCAGGCATAAGAACTTTTGTTTCTGTTGCAAATGAAACTCCGCATTGCAACATCTCCTGCCGCCAGCTTTCTGCCGGAGCGCTGGAAGAGGAATAACTCGGGACAGATGTTTTTGGGGAGCTTTGCCAGCTCAGTTGAGGCCCAAAATTTAGGGCTTGTAGAATAACCACAAAGATGTAATAAAACCTAACATGAGCAGAAATGTCTGCAGTAATTATGCAATTTAAAAAAATAAATAAATTCGTGCTTTAAATTAAAGCACTTCCCTGCAGCATCCTGTGCTCCTCGGGTCCCAGGGGCTGGCTGTGACCAGAGGGGACAGCAGGACGAGTCCCTGGTTCCCCCTGCTTGGGGCTGAGGCACGGATCAAGGCTCAGATAAACCTCTCCAGCATGGACCGAGGGAGCTGAGGCTGCATCCCGGCCCTGTTCCCTGCTCTTCCTGCAGCATCTCTGTGGACACTGCAGTAGTCGTGGGTTTCCTTCTCTTTGGGTTCCCTTCAGGCTGCAGCCGAGTCCCAGCCCGGCGAGGTGCAGGGGTGTAGCCTGGCAGCAGGAGCGCCCAGAGCTGAGCAGTGCCGCTCGGAAAGGGGAGCGCCGGGAGGGCGCCCTGTGTACGCCACCAGCCTGGCTGTCCGAGCAGGCATACATCTACCTTATCTTGTTTTTTTGCTTAAAAACCTTTGTGAAGCCCTTTCTGCACTGGAGCTGTTGCCCAGCGATGCCCACAGCAGCTGGGGTGCTGCTCTGCTGTGTCCAGCTGAGGGTCTGGGATGGGAGCGCAGCTTCCCCTGCCCTTGCTGGAGAAGAGAAAGTGCCCAAAAGGAGCCAGGGAAGCAGCACCCCGGGGTGCACGGGATGGGCGAAGGGCTCTGTCACGGCTGGAGCCCAGCCCAAGGAGCTGAAGCCAGGCTTTCTTTTGGGATTAGCACGTTAATCCCGTCCGAGAGGCAGAGGCTGGCGTGCAGCTGAGCCGCGGGGAAGCCGGCGGCCCCGAGCTGGCGCTGACCCCGCTGCATTATTGATACCGCCGGGCTCGCCGGCATCGAGTGTCGCGGGCCGGGTGGACTCGGTGCAAGGACAGCACCCAGGGCACGGGAGCAGCTGCAGCGACTTGGGGATGGGGATTGGGGATAGGGCAAACGCGCACAAATAATCAATCTTTCAGACTGTTTCTCTGACGGTCCTGGACGTTGGGGCTTTCTTAAAAGGAGTAGGATGAAACCTGTGTTTTTGCAGAGTACCTTTGCAGGGGCTTTCAGGAGCTGGATGTGTTTCTTGCAGCTCTCTGTGGTGCAGGGCTGTGCAGCATCTTGGGGTCTGTGCTGTTTGGGGGGCTCTGGTCCCATTGCCTTGCTGCAGACAGGGGCAGTCCTAGCCCTGTGCCTACAAGTCTGCTCCCCCTTGTGTACCAGCAGTCCGTTAACTTCTTTTATTTGTTTTGGTATCAGTTTTGGGCGGGTATTGCAGTACGTTCTGTGCAGTGGGATTTGCTGGAGCCCCAGGTTTTGATGATCCCGCAGTGCTCACAGCTCTCAGCAGGGGTCTGAGCCTCATCCTGCTCCTCCCACCCCAGGGGCACTCCCCAGCACTGCAAGGTGCAGACGGCAGCGCGATGCTCTCTGTGCTGCACTTTGGCAGGGTCAGCCCTGGCTCTGCACCCTGGTCCCTCACAGACGGAGGGGTTGGGGGCACACATTTGGATGTCAAATGCTTCCTTTCCTGCGGGCTGTGCCTGTGTCCCAGCACCCAAAGCACCCAGGGTCTGCAGCTGGGCTGTGGGACCGAGGGAAGGGGTGGGCAGGAGCCCCCCTTGCAGCTTGGCGGGGCCGTGGGTCCCAGCGAGGAGCTCGCCGGGGGGTGTTTTCACGTGGGGTGGTGCAGGAAGCCCCTCCCTGGAGGAGAGCATCCACCCCGCAGCAGAAACTTCCTCCGTGGGATATTTTTAGTGAAACACAAAGCAAGTGGAAGGGAGCGGGAGGCAGATTAGCATCGGGAGGAGCTGCGCCCTGCCAAGGGTCTTTGTTCCTGGGGCCACGTGCTCCTGAGGGATGCTTGGCCTCGTGAGGGAACAGTGGGGTCACCCCCCGGGGACCTGCCACCTCCTGGTGGGTTGTGTTTGCATCCCAGCCCATTGCCTGGCTGCAGAGCGGTGACACTGCTAACACCAAGAGATGTGACCTCACTGCATTGGAGGGGTTGAACTGCAGCCGATGATGTTCCTTTCTGCATCCCTGGGTAATCAAAAGCTTTCCCTCAAAATGATTTTAAAAAACCCCAGTGTTAATGGGAGCAGTTCAAACTGCAGCTTGCTCTGCTGCAGCCAGCCCTGGCCCCCCTCTGCTCGCAGGGATGCGCTCGAGCAGCTTGCTTTAATAACAGCCCTGCTCCTCACGGGCTCTGCGCCAGCCGTTTAATGGTTCTGTTCAATAGTACAAATATTAAATGCTTTCAAATAAATTAAAAATCATCTGGCAGGATCTGGACCTTCTGCATGTGCCCTGGCAGCTGCACAGCGCCTCTGCCGTGACTCTGCTCCGTCCCGGCGCGTTGCTCGTGGTCCTGTCGTGGGGCTGGGCTGCAGCTCCTGCGGGGCGGCTGTGATGGGATGCAGCAGCTCATGGGTGGCTTCAGCCACAGGGTTGGAAATCTATGGGTCAAACTTGATAATTTTTTTTTTTTGTGATGGTTTTTGTGATGAGTTTGTTTTCAGGTGCAAAAACGTCAGTTTTCATAAGAAAATGCTTTTCTTTCTGTAAAGCTCTGAAGTGTTGAGCGCTTTAGCTTTCTCACCTTAAAACAATGTGGCTTTTGTTTTGTGTTCTTTATTCCCAAGACCCAAATTAATGCGGGAACCACATGGTTCCAGTCGTCTCTATCCAGGATTGCGCCTGGTGCCCGGTGCAAGGTGGCTGGGCCTGGAGGCGCTTGGCTCCAGCCCTGGTGCTGCCGTGGGCGATGCCCTGGGCAGAGCCAGTGTGGGGGACTGAAAAATGGCCAGGGACTGGAGGTGGCAGCAGGCGTGGGGCAGCTCCGGCGCAGGGTGAGGTGCCGGGGTTACAGCAGTGCTCACGGGGAGTGGGAGCGCACAGAGCGAGCGTGCGGTGTGCGCGCTGCCTTCACGGCGCACATTCCTGGGCTGGAAGGGAAGGGGCCGCGGCTTCCAGCTGTCGGGCGGGCACACGCGGCTTCCAAACGAGCTTCTAAAGAGCTCTCTTTAATCCGCAAGGCAGTATCCCCGCACTGATTGCAGCTGTAATAGCACACGAGTGAGATGCGATGGCTGTGGCGTTGCCTCGCTCCATATGTGTCTTTCCTGCTCTTTGGGCAGGGAGACTGAGCAGTTGAGCGGCTTGCCCAGCATTACAGGAGAGCTTGGCACACTAAATTAAGGTCTGAAGAGAGCCAGGTTTGGCTCCCAGTCCTTGGCTCCGTCTCTAGGTATGGAGGTTTTACAGGCGGTGGTCTCGGGAGGCTCCAGGCTGGGATATGAGCGAGAAAAATTAAACTCTTAATCAGCAAAGGGCTTCTCCAGGTCCACAGGTTTCTATAAGTAAGGAATTAAAACCCAACTTGTAGACATAATTATTTCTGGCAAGTTCCACATTGTAATTTAATTTCATTGCCGCTCTTGCCTGCACTCCTGAGTGTTTTGGTTCGACTGCTGTGTACGCTTAAACCATGACCAGACTTGGAGCTGCGTTTTTTTGGCCAAATATCTCTCTTCCCACTAAAGCCTTGCACAAGTCTGTTATGAGTAAATGTAGGTATCTGTCAGCAGTGACTCCAGGAAAGCCAAACTCAACGTAGCTTTATCCCTAAGGGAAAGGTGGCTTCCTACGGGTGCTGGTGCTGCAGCAGTGGCTTTGGGACTCTTCCCCTCCACGGGGACACGGCACCGAGCTGTGCCCTGTGCTGCCCCGTGGCTGGTACTGCTGCCACTCGAGCCCTGGCTGCGCGTACCTGTGGGAAAGCATCTGGAAGTGGGCGGATGAAGGGAACGGGGCGCGGGGGCAGCAGCGAATTGGTGGGGTCAGGATACAGACCTTCAGTGCTGTCTGCTGCAAATCCCATTAAGCAAGGCTCACTGCCTGCAGGGACCCGGAGGAGTCCCCGCGGTGTTATGTCATTAAAACCCTCTTATGGACTTACAGGGACTAATCCCCTTAAAGAAATGAGTGGCACAAAAGGCGGCGGGCGGGCTAATCCCTGCTCGCTGCCCTGCAGGTTAACCTCCTGCCCCGAGGTGCTCTGTGGCCACCAGGGACGGGGATGTGGCTGTGCCATCCCCCGGGTGCTGGGTCTGGTTTGTGGGGCTTCGGTCACCTCAACTAAGCCTAGGCTGCTCCCACCTTGTCCCCCGTGCCCAGCACGGGCAGCACTCCCTGTCTGCAGCACCTGCTGGCTCGCTCTGGGCTGACCGTCCCGCGTGAGCGGCCAGGGGGCATCCCAGGTAAAGCAGTTAATTCTGGCCCTGCGGTTGTTCATGGTTAGTGGGATTTAATTAAGACAAGCCCTAATTAGTTCTAAGAAGGATGAACGGTCTGCTTTGCCTGGAAAAGTTCCCCGCTCTTGCCTGGAAGCTGTTTATGAGGACAGGGCTTGCCTTGATATCGGGGCTGGGTCTGCCCCAGGGATGGGGTACGCAGGAGACCCGCCTTGTGCTGACGGGTGCTTGGGGCAGCCCAAAAGCAGGAATAAAAACTGCCTTGTGCCGCTCCTTGCAGCGGCTGCTGGGTCTTCCTGGCACCCAGACCCCTCTCTCCGCCAGCCCAGGGCTTCCCAGGGCGGCTGCTTTTCTTGCTGCCTCGGGCTTTCTGTTTCTTTTCAGCTCTTCCCGTGGGGACGGCCTGCAGGAGTTTGGGGGTCTTCAGAAAGGGGGACGGGCATCGGCACGGGGGCAAACACCGGGGTGCTGAGAGCGCCTGGCCGCGTGCTCACCTCGCCTGGGGTTATCGGTGCCTGCAGCCGCAGCCCTGCGCTGGCTCCAGCGGTTATCGGGGGGGTTCCCTGTGCCCACGTTGCATGTGCCCTGCACCGCTGGTCGCTACGTGGGGCTTTGCTAGCGCTGCCCTTATCTGCCCCAGCACGGCCGTGCCGTTTGGCCGCCCCGGTGGAGATAAACGTGTGGCTTCCTGCAGCCTGCGGCAAGCAAGGGGCATCTGCAGCCGTCCCGGTTTGGGGAGCTGGGTTTAAAATCTGCAGATTTTGAGCTGAGCACCGCAGCTGTGTGGGAAGTAGCTCTGTTCCTCGGTGCACCAGGTCCTGGTTCGATCCCGTGATTTGGAGCCGGCACTGGCATTTTGGAAAGAGGCTGAGTTTACGGATGTGAAGGAGAGCCTCCGGTGGAGCCATCAGCTCCAGGTGGTGTGCCCAGGGCAGATTTTGTGTAAAAGCTTTGAGTTGCAGGGCTTGGGAGGTGGGGGTAGTTTGCATGTCCCATTGAGGGCCAATAGTGAGGTGCCTCACTCCCTTCTGGTTGCTGAAAGTTGTCCCCCTGGATATTTTATTGCAGGGTCTTGAAATAAAAAAGGCCTTACATTTAGTTAACCCCAGGCACGGGTGCCACAGCACTGCCTTTACTTTCATTATAAGGAATGCAGAGGATGTTGGGAGCCCTCCCCCCTCCCCGTTTCCTCCCGAAAGCTCTGCTGCTCAGCCAAGACAAATATTGGTAGTAAACTATTGAACTTCCCCGGTCCCCGATGCTCCCCGGCGCGGTGGGCTCACAGAGCAGCGCCTGTTCTCCCTGCTACACCGGCGGGGGCCGGGCAGGGAGGTGTGGACTTGTCCCCGTGCTGGGGAGCACTGCTGGGAGGCACACAGCAGCGTGCAGTGTGACCGTGGGCCCGCGGCATCAGTTCGTCCTGCCCAGCTCCTTCGCATCCACCAGCCCCACGCTTGGGCACGGGGTGGGCTCGGTGGCAGAGCGGAGGGGACAGCCCCGAAGGGCCACTGTGATGGCTTGGGGGGTCTCTGCCTCTTTTGTGTGTGCTTTGTTGGGCTCGGCAAGTCTAAAATAGTCCCCATGACCCGCCTTTGCCTTTTTGTCCAGGGCTGGGGAGGCTGTGTGGGCTCTGGGCAGGGACTGGGGGCTCTCGGGCTCTCCCACCCCGTGTCACACAGCTCAGCCATCAGCCCGCTTTCTGCAGGGCTGTGGGTTATTTACTGCCCTGCCCATTGCTGCTCCCTGCCTCGGGAAGTCAGGCTTTCCAGGCAGCTCCTTGGGGGGCTTTAGGAGGCTGGTGCTGGCCCCATGGGATGTGGGTCACTGCCTGCCCTACATGGTGACCCTTCCATTGCAATGAGCCCCTGGGGCTCCCCAGTGCGTTGCATGGGAGCACCCCCGTCTCCAGGAGGGTTCCCCTGGGCAGCCACGGTGCCAAGCTGGTCACCGTGGGGCAGCGGTGGTGGAGGCCGCTGCAGCTGCTGGCGTGGGGCTGGGGACATCACAGTGGCACCTGGCGACCCCGCTGCAGCGGGAGCACAAAGCCGGTACGGCTGGGGTCCTGGGTTCCTGCCGGTGGCTGGGATTAATGAAGGCAGTTAAGGGAGCCAGCATTAATGAGTGATTTGGTGATTGCTCAAGGCTTGGCCTCGGCAAGAAGCTGAAGAGTCCAAAGGGCAGGCTGATACCGCGTGGTCGGTGGTTTTATGGGGGTGGCTATGGCCAGAGACCCCACTGTCCCGGGCTCACAGGCTGTAAGCTCCCTGTAAGCAAGCGCGAGCTCACATGCAGGGTGTGCTCCGAGCCCTGCCCTGTGGAGGAGCCGTGGCTTGGGCTCCAGGGCCTGCCCTTGGAGAGGTGCTGGGGACGCCGGGATGTGCCACCAAGGCTGGCAGTGGTGCCTCTGCTTTGGGACAGAGCAGGGCACGTCCCCCCCAGGGCCTCCCAGCACTCGGCTTGGGCAGCTCCATGGGAGTCACCTGCCCCTGGGAGGCTGTTCCCAGTCTCTGCCTCCCCGTGGCCCAGCAGCAATCCCTTCCCTCGCCCTGGAGAGGTTCGTGGCGGGCGTGGGAAGGACTTTTCCCCCTTCCCAGCAGCTGGAGCCCTGCACAGAGCGACCACCTTGCCTCCTTCCCTCCCACCTACAGGCAAGCAGCTCCCTCGGGCTCTGTGGGCTGCCTCTGCTTCCAGCAGGCAGATCCCTTGTTTTTCCTGGTGGACAAACCCCAGCCCGTGAGGACCGCGTTGCTGCCCCGTGTCGTCCTATAGCTGCTCTCCCCCTGCACGCGGGCTTCCCGGCTGCGAGTTCCCTTGGCAGATCGCGCTGGAAAAGTTGTCTCTCTCAAAGCAAACACATGCACGTGGCGTTTTTTCTCTCTCCTGCCCTGCCTCCCTCCGTTTCCCTCCGGGGCCAGCTGCTCCCCTGCTCCAGCCAAGCGCGTGGTGCCGGTCCTGGCTGCAGCCCTGCCGGGGGTGGGAATGCGTGCGCTGGGGAGAGGCGAGCGAGCTTCCCTCGCTGCCTGCGTCTGCCTGAACGCCAGCGGAGGGGGAGGAAAAAAAAAAAAAAAAAAGAAAAAAGAAAAAGAAAAAAGGCTGGCTTTTGCAGCCTCTTGCTGAGAAACTCCCCAGCTGGGGGATTCCTGAGAAATGACACGGAGATCGCAGTGCTTGGCACCGCTGCTGGGCGGCGGGGAGCAGCGGGACCCCGCGGGGTCGGGCTGAGCGCGTGGCTCGTGGCGGGGCTGGCGGTGCCTGGCTGGGGCAGCTGCCCTGCCGGGGGGGGCCGTGCCCAGGGCGCGTGGCCCTCGCTGGGGGACACCAGGCAGGGCACGGTCCTGCTGCAGCACCTCCCGAGAGGCCCCGCGGTGCCTCAGGGGGTTCTGTCACGCTGCGGCACGGTGCTGGGGAGCGCGGAGAGGGGCTCTGCCGCTTCTCCCCGCCTTTTGCATCCCGCTCGTGTTCTCTTCTGCCCAGTGGTTTCTGAGGATGACAGCCTCTGGTGGGGTCTGAGGGGCCGTGGCCAAGGCTTGGCTCTGTTGCAGCCTGGCACTGCCGCAGCTGCCCTGCTCTCACGCAAGATTTGTGTCCCATACTGCACGGAAGGGACCGGGCTGGGTGCATGGGCTCAGGAGGACCAGGGTGCTGCAGTGCGCGTCTTGGGGGTGATGCAGAGCGCGTTGCTGCCGGCCCCGGGGCTGATCCCCACAGGGCGCCCGCTGCTCTTGAGGAAGCGCAGCGTTTTGGCACGATTTCTGCTCTCGAGAGCTGGCAGGGCCTGGGCTGGCAGGCACGGGGCGCGTTACCCGATGGGGAGCGTTACCCGATGGGGGCTTGCTGCCCCGTGCAGCTGTCACCACTCCAAACTCGCGCTTTGTTTGCTGCGGCAGGCCCGACGAGCCAAAACCTCGCTCGCTGAAAATATCCAAATTACCATATCAGCTGCAGCTTGGCTGTAGGTCCTGCTGAGTACCCGGGCTGGATGCTTTCCACTGCTAATTGGAATCACTTTGCTGTCTCTGAGCTTGCCTGCGATACTCATTTGCTCCCTTTGTGCTGCGCGCTGGCAGAGAAAGCAGCGGGACGCATCCAGCCAGCGCCGTGCCCTGCGTGCGTGCTCAGCACCCTGCGCTGCGGGAGCACCCGGAGCAGCGCCGCCGGGAATTGGGTGTTCCCAGAGCAAGGGCGCAGCGCCTGGTTGCTGCAGGGGTGTGTGTGGGGAGGAGTGCTGGAGCCCTTAAGGAAAAGCACACAAATCCTTCATGGCTTCTACCCTTTAATAAATAAATAAATAAATAAATAAATATATATATATATATATATTTTTGATGTTTCTATTACTCCAACCCAGCTGGAGCAATTTGAATAATTGAAGCAATTGGAATAATGGAAGCAATTTGAATACTCTAAGGCAGCCCAGGCCTCACGTTCGGGTCTGGCAGCGGAGGTGCTGGCGGTTTGGGTTGGTGATGACCAAGCTGTGCGGTCGGGGCTGTGACAGCAGTGGGGAGCTTGGCTGGGGTGGCGGGGGTCATAAGGCAGGGAGGGGACTGCCACATCCCGGGGTCCCGCTGCTCCATCTCATTGTCCTTGGGATGCCCAGGTTGCATGGTGGCAGGTGGCTGATTTTGGGTGCCGATGCCTGAGCGTTTTTAGGTCTCCGACTGCTCTCTGCCATTGCTTGGGGGGCTGTGGGTCGTGCTGCTGCGGCAGTGCTGCTGTGCCCATCACGCATCCCTTCGGGGCCCTGCAGACCCCTGCTCCTCCCTGAGCTGCCGGGGGAGCTGAGACAACCCAGCACAGACTGGGGCGATGGCAGGCTTTGCCAGAAGGTGCTCTGTTGCAGCTCGGCAGAGTTTTCACTCCTCCTTTTCTATTAGGGTAGTGATTGCAGTGAGTGCTGCTGCAGTTGGTGTTTATCCTCGGGGAACGCTCAAAACTTTCTCTGACTGTTGTGATGTGGTGGCAGCGGCTGCTGGTGCTGAGAAGATGCTTGGAAAAAACAAGTTTTAAGAGCAACTGTCAGTCAAGCTGCCGGGTTGTTATTGGAAGAGTGAAGCGAGCTGTTCTCTTTTTGACTGCTGGTGTCTAAGCCAGAGCACCTCTTTGGGTAGCGAGGAGGGTGGTAATTAGGGTTGTGGCTGTGCAAAAATGGAAGCAGCTTGTTTACTGTGTGGAGGCTGAGCTGCTCCTGCCCCAGGGGTTATTCCTGGCCTGGGAGAGGGGAGCAGGACTCCTGGCTCATGCAGCAGCGTCAGAGCTGCTGCAAAACCTCTAAGCCTCTAAATAAGAACCTCTAAATTAAACCGTGTGGCCGGGGCACCTCTGGGTGCTGGAAATGCCTCTTTCCTCCCCAAATCCTTCCCACATCACCCCCAGCTCCTCCCCGGGACTGCGAGGAGGGGGAACATCTGCTGGAGTTTCCGTGGGACTGCCGTCCCGCCAGCCCGGCCTCCCCTTCCCCCTCGTTATTTATAGCTTTTCACCAACATCTGGAGCTGAAGCCGTGTTTGGCTCTGGCTGTCTCCGAGCTGTGGGTTGGAGCTGGGTGAAATGCGTGCGGCCGCAGGCTCACCGGGAGCCCCCACTCCTTCCCCACGGTGTTTGGGGGGCTGCAGCATCCCAGTGGGGCCCTGGGGCCGTCCGGGGGTTTAGGCAGCCCTGGAGCATCCTGTCTTGGGGTTTCCCAGATCTGAGCAGCAAATCCCTGCTGGCATTAGGGCAGAGGGTGAGCGGCTGCCTCTTTGCAGCACGGAGCCCGGGGGTGCTCTGCCTGCCCTGCGCTGCTCCTGCTGCTTGTGGGAGCCTTTGACATTTGTGGTCCCCCTCGCCCAGCCCTGCCCACGGTTCCCTACTCCTTGGTGTCACCGAGGTCCTTCTGGCCCTGGGGGATGAGAGGCTACAATAGTCCCCTTTTTGGTGCTGCTTTACTGGGAAAACTTGAGTCATTCCTGGGGGAAGGGGAATGAAAACCGGCCCCGCTGTAGCAGGCATTGGATCGCTGGCACCGCGGTGAATGGAGGCAGTAATCCCGGCTGTGGCACGAGCCCAAAACCCCTTGTACCTCACTGTGAGCGGGGCTGCAGGTTGGCTCATCTTTGCCGCACAGCAGGCGGCAGGTTTCCGTGGCAGGGACGTGCGGATCCCCCTGCCCGTCCCAAATCAGGGCGATGCGCGTCTGTGGGAAGTTACGTGCGTCCCCGCATCTGAGCGAAGGCAGCAGCCTTTGAAAACGGTGGTAATAATAGTGGCAATTAAAGGCTGCCTGCGGCTCAGCTCCCGATGTAACTGTTACTGCCAAGGGAGGGTGCCCGTGTCGGGCGGGTGTCAATGGGGCCGTTGTTCTGCCGGCCCCGGCCCCTTCCTGCTCGAGTTTCCACCCCTCGGTGCTCCCCATGCGGTGCTGGGGCTCTGCAGTGCCCCGCTGCTCGCCGGGCATCCCGAGGGCAGGGCTCCCCCTGTGCCACCTGGGATTTGAGAGGCAAAGGAGCGAGCAAAGGAGCCGTTTTCTGAGCAAAACCCCATGCAAAAGGAGAGGAAACGCCACGGGAGCCGACTTGAAAGAAAATATGTTAACAATGTAAATTAGGCAGGAACGCTCCTGCCTGTGTTTTCTCCAGCTCGGCTGGAGCAGAGGCGGAAAAGCTCGACATGTCACGGGGTGATTTGCAGCCTGGAGCGCGTCCAGGCGGTGCGGTTCTGTCGGCGCTGGCTGGGCCTGATTCAGCTGCACCAAAACCCAGCAAAGCCCCCGAGCTGGGGTGTGCGCCGGGAGGGAGCCTGGGGCCGGGGGTTTGGGTTCAGGCAGCCCTGGCAGAGCGGCTTCCTCGCCTTGGCCCCTTTCCCAGCTTCTCCTCTTGTTGTGCCGCGGTGCATTGGTGCTTCAGAGGGCAGGTTCTGCTCACGTGGAGGTGGTGCCTGCTCCTCAGCTGCATGGGAATCCCTCGGTAGTCAGAGCTGGTCACGTTTATGGTGCTGGCTCTGCAGTGGGTGTACCTGAAGCATCCACCTGTACGGAACGGGAACGGGATCTGCCTGTGAGTCCCGCTCACTGCAGTGACCTGCGCAGACGTGGCACTGAGCCCGGGGCCATGGCCACTGGCTGCAGCGCTGCAAACCTCAAGGGACAGCCTCAGTGCTGGAGCTGCAATGAGATTGTGAGAACTGGCAACACCCAACCAGTTTTCTTTTTTTTTTTTTTGAAGTGTTTCATTGTTATTTCATATTTTGTTTGTGCTTTTTTAAATGAGCCGGCTCGAATAGTGTTTCCAAAACCTCTTTCCTTCTAAAATGACGCCGATTTGCCTCAAGCGGTAGCTCCAGTGGCGGTGCAGCACCACAGCTTTGTGTCCATGTGGTATTTAAGAGTGCATACACATCTGTACATACGTGGGTGTGTATGTGGAGTAATGCTTGTAGGGGGAATACGGCATGCCATTGCTTGTTAATCCACCGTGTGCAGTCAGTGGGCAGCGCGGTATCTGGATACCTAGGAAAAGGATCGCTTTATTGCGTGCGAGTAGACAAATACACAGTTAATTTTTGTTGGCTCTCCTGTACGTGTGTGTCTAGCTCACACAAACCGGCTCTTATGGCCGTGGTGTGGGAAGGCGGCGGAGCCTGGCGGGTGCTGTGAGGAGCGGGGTGGGAAAGCACCGCGCAGCCCCCCCGGGGCTTCCGAGCTCGGGTGGGTTCCAGGCAGACCCGATAACGCGCTGCTGTGGCGGGGAGCGCCTCGACGGAGGGCTTGGGTTTCACAAAGGCGAAATCCCTCCGGGAGCTCAGGAAATATCTTCCCAGAACACAACCAGGGAAGCGTTGGCACAGGTCGTAAAGAAAATAAATAGCAGAGCTGGCAAGAGAAACGGCGGCTCCGTGTCAACAAAGCACGTAAGAGCAAAGTGTTTAAGCATGTGCTCGAGTCTGAGTGCAGCGAGGGGATCTTCGGTGTTTGCGGAGTCCCAGAGAGGGGCTTTCCAGAGCTGAGATCAGAGACCTGCTTTTTCCGATGGCTGAGGGCCGCGGTAGTCGGGAGGTTTAACAGCCCAGCAAAAGCCCTGGATCCTCTCTGCAGAGGGATGAGCAGTTCTGCCCGAGGATTTCTGCATGCTGCTCAGAGCAGATGCTGTGGCTGACCTGGGGCTTCTTTTTTAAAGAAAGATTTGGAATTCATCTCAGTTAAGGACCTTGAATTTAGGATGTGGCAGTGAGAGCAGAGCAAAGCCTGTGCAGGATGCGGCACTGAGTACCCCCAAAAAGCTGCTGCGGGAGTTGTCTTCTGCTGCCTGGTTTCTGTGTGATTTATTTTGGTGACCCTGAGCCTGGCCGCGACACCCCGCTGGCTGGCACGGCGCGCGCAGGGAGCCGCTCTGTGTGTCTGTCTTGGTGCTTTCGGAGTGCTGCTGGAGCTGTGACCCCTTAAAAACGGGCTAAGAGGAAAATGGCTCAAAACCTGAATTTCTAAGCCCAGATAGGTGATGCTAGACTTGTTCCTTTCTGCCGGAGAGAGGCAGCCCCTTTTCCCAGCGCTTGGAGCCCTGTGTATCCCTTGGGGTCGCGCCGGGCCCTCGACTCGCTGACCCCGCTCCGCGGTTGAATCATTTCCTGTTTTCTCCGGCTGTTGAAGAACTCCACGAGGCGAGCTGGAAGCGTTTGCAGAGAGGGTGAACTGACTGCACTGAGGCCATGGGAAAACGCGGGCTTGCTGAATCTGCAGAGCGAGAAGATCCGTGTGTGGGTCCCGCTAGCTGGCTGCGCTCAGCCGTGCGCTGTTGATCCATGGATACCAAGCTGGTGGCTCTTCCCTTTTGAGAACCACTGTGTGCATCGAGGCATTGATGCTGAGACCATCTCCGCAGGCAGGAGTGTATGGGAAATAGTCTGTTTTCGCCCAGAACTTGTCCTGATAGCATCCATTTGCCTCGCAAGCTCAGCTTCACAAGGCTGTGAGGGCTGCTGTGTGTATCAGCGGTCATTGAGGCTTTTCTTCAAGCCCCCTCCTTGATTTTTTTTTAAGCTGTATTGCAAAGTCGGTCTCTGTAAACACTGGGGTCCTGCAGCCCGTGGAGCCCACACGAGCCCTGTGCCCACGCCGGGCACTGCCAGTGGTGGCTCCTGCCTGGGAGCACTTCTTGAGGAGCTGGGCGTTGGGGCCCCGAGGAGCCGCGGCATTGCCAAGACCTCGGTTGCTCGCCTCCCTCCTCGTCTGTTCCCGGGCGTGGGGTTAAGCTGTTCCAGCTGCTTCGTGGCTAGAAGCACCCAAGTGAGTTCCCCGTCCACCTCCGTCCTCAGCATGCGTCCCAGTGCTGGGGCCAATCTCGTTGCTCCGTGGCTTTTTCTGCGTTCTCATTCCCAACGCAGAGTAGGCTGTGGTTGTGCTGGAGCCATCCGCTGAACTCCCCAGCCTGATGTGAGCCCCGCCAGCTCGAGTATTTCATAAACAGCTCGAGGAGAGCTCTGTTGGGATATTTATTTACATCCCATTGAGCTGGCGGCTGTGCTCGGGGCCGCAGCAATGCAGGAGGGGGCGGGAGAGGGGCTCCCCGCTGCATTAAACCCAGGGACGGGGATGTTGGGAGCTGTCTTTCACAGCACCTTTTGGACAAGATGGGAACGTCGGGGAAATTTCCTCTGGTGTCTTATTTTAAATGAAAGGTTATAAGAGATTGTACCACAAATACGATCTGGAAAACAAATATCTGAGGTCTAATAGCAGGAGGGGAGCAGCATTTCTGTTAATGCAAATTTAAAACCCAGCCACAGGGAATGTTTTCCTTAAACCACAGACCAGAAAAATGAAAACCTGCTTCTATTTCTGAAGCAGCTCCCGGTCGAGACGCAGCTGTGTTGGTGTGCCCGTCTGCTGCCCGGCCGGGCTGCGCCGGGGCTGGCGTGGAGCAGCTGCCTTCATGGGAGCAGAAATGGCTCTTGTGAGCCTGCAGAAAACCTGCTGCTTGCTGCTCCCCCGGCGCCCTGCGGAGCCATAAAGCATTTTGCATGTGTTGGACGGAAGCACTAAACTCACGTGCTCCTCTAACGTTCTGCTGCTGCCTGCAGCAAGCTCAGCCTTTATGTGCTGCAGGCACCCTTCTGGCCGGGAGCAGCCCTGTGGGTCCCAGGGGGGAAAGCACCATGTGCAGGGGCTTGTGTTTTTCTTCCCCCCTGCAAAACACAGCTTCTCTGCAGAGCCGTGACTTCTGCAGGGCTTTTCTGCCTTTTCCGCCCAGCCCAGCTTGGTGTTTCCCTAAGTTCTCGATGGTGCCACCGGGAGATGGCTGCAGAGCAGCCGCGACTCAAGGTGGTCGGGTGGTCCTGCAGGTCCTCCCGCTCAGCTTGGGGCTGCTCTGTGCTTCCAGTTATTTCTGGATATTTTTTAGCTGGTCACAGACAACTGGTGAAGCAGGCAGGCAGTCCTAAGCGGGTTTGGGGAAGGTGCTCTTCCTTGGAAGCGGGGCCACCAAAGGCAGCCCCACATACCTGGCAGGATGAGGGTGGCCCCGAGGGATGGGGTCTGCGCTGGCAGCAGCTCCCGAGCCAGGCAAGACCCGATTCTGGGACGGAAGGATGGACAGTGGTGGCGTGTGCAGGGCAAGAGGCGTGATTCCCTCAGTAATTAGTTGCTGATGGTGAGCCCTCCTGGAACAAGGCATCCAGGTGTGACAGCTTGGGGCAGGGGCAGGGACACGGCCATCCTTCTCCGGAGCCGTGCAGGAGGGCCAGCCTGTCCCCACGGGCACGGAGCCATCTCTGCCACGGCCGGGAACGTGGCTGCAGAGCTGGGAGGGAGAGGATGGAGCTGTGTGCCGTGCCGGTGTCACTGGGACCAAGGGCACGGCGCTGCCTTAAATAAATAACTGAGGTTAAGGCGCTGCCCCTGCCCGGCTGCGCTGCACCCGGCCACAGGGGTCGGGCCCTGCCCGTGCTGCCTGGAGGGGCTCGGCACCCCCCGGGTGGGGCAGGCTTATCTGGGCTGCTGCTGGAGAAGGAAATGCATTTTTTGTTGTTTCAATTTCTCTGGAATGGTTTTGGACAATTGGTTTTCTAAAATAAACTCAATGAGAGGAAATTCATTTGTTAACCTGTCCCTGTTTAGCTGGCAGGGGAGGATGGTGCGCAGATATGTTGCTTCCTTGTTAGTTTTAGTTATGATTCAGAACAAACCCAAACCTATAAATTAAACACCACCTTTTATCCTCCCCCCCCCCACACCTTCTTCTTTCAATCAGGATTTAAACGGACAGAAAGAGCTGTGCCCACGTCTCTGCCACCTGAAGAAAGGCCCCAATGGCTACGGCTTCAACCTGCACAGCGAGAAGTCCCGGCCGGGGCAGTTCATCCGCTCGGTCGACCCGGACTCGCCAGCCTCCAGAGCGGGACTGCGGCCCCAGGACCGGCTGGTGGAGGTAATGCTGGGGGCTCGGCATGCCGTTCCCATCAGCCTGGAGGTCTTTTGGGGTTCTCGGACCCTGCCCAGCATGGCAGGAGAGCAGCTGGGTCCTGTGCCCCTCTTGCACGTGGGGAGAGGGAGAGCAGAAGTGCCGTGACCCTACAACTCAGATGGGATGCCTGATGCTAAATCGAGCCCTCATCCCTCATCCCTTGACCTTTTCCATCAGATCCCTGCCACATTCCCCCGTAACACAGAGCCTGATGCTGGTACCCAGGCAGGGTGCTGGACCCAGGGATGAGCACGGATGGGGGTTTGGGGGTGCCACCTCCCTGACACAGCCAGACCGGAGCAGAGAGCACCCTGCACTTGGTGGCGCTGGCATGGGGAGGTGGCTTTGTGGGGACAAGCGGGACTGGTCCCATCCCAGCCACCCGGGGGGGCTGCTTGTGTCCCAACACCCCCCATCTGCTATGGGTTTGGGGCAGCTTGGTGCCACCCGGCCGAGCCAACGTGCTGCTGGGCAGGGCAGGCATTTGGAAGCAGAGGGGAAAAGCTCCGCAGAGAGGTCTTAAAGCATGAGATTGTGAAAGATTAGGGGAAAAACTGCTCTTGGAAGCGATTTCCTGTTCGCTTATTGCTGAACAACAGAATTCTTGATGTGGCTGCTGATCACCCTCCCCTTGGCTTGTTTGTGCCTTGCCATTTTTACCGAGTACTGAGCTCCCCCATTCAGAGCTGTGCGCGCTCCGGGCAGGGCTTGGGCAGCACAGACAGATGGGACTTGTTCCGAGAGCCAGCGCCCCAGGAGCAGCCCTGCTCCCTGCTTCAGTTCCTGCGTGCTGGGAGCACCTGGATGCCCCGTGCTGGGGGCTGTGGGCTGGCCCTGCCCGAGCTGGGTACCAGCCCGTGCCCCCACCCCCGGGTCCGGAGGGATGAGGGATTTGCACGCTTGGAAGAAAACACGCGCATCCTGGGGAGCCGGGCGGTCCCCGAGGCAGGGAAGTGAGCGAAGACCAAAGTCCTCGCCCTCTTTCCAGCCCCGTGAATAATCACGCAGGAGCCCGTGGGAGCCGCCGGCTGCCTCCTGCCCCATGCCAGGGCTGCTCCTCGTGCTTGCCCCCAGCACTGCGGTGTTCTATCGCGGGGAGCAGCCTGGGGCTGCGAGCGAGGCACCCGTGGCTGCGGTTCAGAGCGGCCCAATGTCACAGTGAGGGATTCTGTTATTTATTTATCGGCCCTTGGCCAAGTGCCTGGTGCACACAAAGCGGCAAGGGGTGAGCTGGAGAGCTCAGAAACCCAATCCCCCTGAGCCAGCTCTTTGGGGCTCCGATAAATATTTGATGCCCCCAGCCCTGCTGCACCCCCGGGGCAGGCTGGGGGTGCCAGAGGCTGCGGCGCTGACCGTGGTTTATCATGAGCAGCAAAAAATGGCCCTGCAACGAGAGTGGCATCGAGACCTTTTCATGTGGGACAATGGGTGTGTTCGTTTCTGAGCACAAACAATGCCTAGAAATCACGATTGTTCCCTTTCTGCCCGCGGAACAATTGGGAGGAGAAATCCTGACTGCTGGTGGGTCCCAGGTCGCGTGCAGTGAAGGGAAAATGAGTCAGTGCGTCGGGGACTGGGACAGAAAGGCCGAGCTCTGCTCAGCCATCGGGACACGGGAAATCCTCCCTTGCTCCTCTCCCAGAGGGACAAACGGCCACGAGCCCTGTGGAGCAGGGCTCTCAGATCTCAGTGCAGGCTGAGATGTTTGGGGCAAAGCTAAGGTGAATGAAATCATTGGAGGGGAACCAGCGTGTTCCTGGGCAGCTGGGGTGGTGGCAGAGGCTGTGGCCAGGTCTCCCTACAGGGGGTTCAGGAGTTGGGGCAGAGGCAGAGGTCTTTGGTGACATGAAAGGCGAACACAGGGGTCGCTCCCCTGTCTGTGCTGCGGGAGCCAGACCTGGTCCTGATGGTGCTGCTTTGCAGGTGAACGGGATAAACGTGGAGGGGCTGAGGCACTCGGAGGTCGTGTCCCACATCAAGGCCAGGGAGAGCGAAGCCAGGCTCCTGGTGGTGGACCCCGAAACAGATGATTACTTCAAGAAGCTGGGGGTGACCCCCACCGAGGAGCACACCAAAGGTGAGACTCGGCTCTGCTGGGCGACCCCACCGCTCCTGTGACTCACTGGGACACTGGGTGGGATTTCAGAAGTGCCAGAGTCATGTTTCCCTTGTCTCATCCCTCAGTAGTTTCCTGAGCACCACCCAGCTATTTATAAGCAGTGAGAATACTTCCTAATCTAGCCAAAAAAACAATTCGTTATTTTTGCACGGTGAATAATTAACCCAGGAACTCGCTGCCAGAAGGTGGCTGGGACAAGGAGCGTGATGGGGTGCTGGGGCAGTGCTGAGCACATTGCTCGGGAAGGGATGCTCAGGTGGGACCCGTTCTGGCGGCGGATCCTGGGGCTGCTCCTGCTTTGTTTGCCGTGCCTGGGAGCAGAGCAGCCGGCCCCGTAGTGCTGATGTGGGGCTGCAGGAGGGAGGGCAGGATAACCCCGCACCGCTCTGCTCCCGAGACAGAGCCTGAAGGCGCAGGGAGAAACGCTGGGGCTGGCCCCGTGTGTGTGTAGAGGGAAGGGCTTCAGGGCTTCACGCGACAGCGATCACAGGGGCGGCTGCTGCAGGAAATGTTTCCCTTGCTGTTGAAACCTGGCAGAGAAAGCAGCCCGGCTGCTCCCCGACCTGCCGTGGGGAGGGAGCTGCCCTGCAGCCAGACGGGGGGCCCTGCTTCCCACGCCGCCGGCCCCTGTCCGACCTGAACTCTGCAGGACATTCTTGGTCTGCCAGGTGCTCAACGGGAAGATTTGTCCAAAAGAATGGGTCAAACCGTGCTGAGGAGCACGCGGGGCGAAAGCGGTGTCAGATGCTCCGAACCGGTTGAGGAGGAGCCGGTGCGAGCGCTGGCTGCTGGCACGAGCACAAAGGAGCCCTTGTTCCCTGCGGCGGGGACGTGGCCGGGGCCAGCCGCACGCCACGGTGCGCGGGTGGGTGCTCAAGTGCTGGGCCCTGGCTCTGCAGCTCCCTGCTGCCTGCTGGGTGCTTTCCTCGGGGGTCAGCAAGGACCGCGTCTGCCTGGCCTGCAGACCTGCATGGGCTGGGCTCGGCTGTCCCCATGCCACAGCTGAGGCTGTCACACCAGCACATTTTCAAAGTCATGTTTTGGTTTTATTAAATAAAAAAGTGCCCTGATTTACGTTGGAAACCCCTACAGCTTGCACTGCTGCAGCCCCCAAATCAGTTCTTTGGGAAGTCCGGCCAGCTCTCTGTGATGCACGGGCAATGGCTTGGAGCTGTAAAATCAGCAGCCCTGGGTTGCTGCAGTTGCAGGCTGCCCTTGGCTGCAAGCGCAGCTCTTGCTTCACTGGAGCTAGCGTTACACAAGGAGTGCACGCACAGCATTGTTTTCTGCTCGGCCGCTGTGTGCTGGGGGCACCCTGGGGTCCCGCCGAGCCGCTCTCACCCCACGCCGTGCACAGAAAGGGGCCTGTGCCCCCAGAAGTGTTCGTGCTCAGTCATTAGCCCTGTCGCAATTAGCACATCTGCGACACCACGGCTCGTCTGTCCCGGGCTGCCTCTAGCAATGGCTGGGTCGCGGTGACTGGCAGCTCATCTGCAACAAATTTGCCATTGTTTGGAGCATTATTAGTGCAAATCATTGGAACCGGGCGAAAAAATGGCAAGGTACATGAAAGGCGGGTTGTTTGCCCCATGCTGTTGCGACACCAAGATGCTGATTTCAGCAAATAGCGTTGGGCTGGTTTTTAAGATTTCTGATTAAACAGCTCCTGAAGAAAAATTACTTAACTGTCAGAAACTGGGAGTGCACCGCATTTAGTGCTTGCGGAGGGAAGTTGCTCGGTCCCCTTCCTGGAAGGCGTTTTCTTTTGATGAAAACGGGGAAATCAAATGAAGTTGGGGTTTCGGAAGAATGCGGTTCCAGAGGGCATGGGGGCACAGAGGCGTTTGCTTGGGCTCGGAGGCAGCGCAGGCTGGGTCTGGCCGCAGCTCCAAGGGAAGGGGCACGCTGGGCTTTTGGGGCTTGGGGGGGGACCCTGTGCCAGGAGGGGCTCGGTTGGGGGCGATGCTGGGGGTTGCTCCCCTCGGTGCCCGGCAGGGTATTTATGAGTGGATTCACCGCATGTTTCCTTTGTGTGGCCTGCAGGTGTGGTGCCTCAGCCCCTGACGAATGGATCCGCGCAGACGCAGGTGAGTCCTCGCCTGTCGGGGGGCTGGGCAGTCCTGGGTGGGCTCAGAGCAGAGGGAACCTCGTAGCATCCCCGAGGCTCGTTTAACTCAGCTTAACCACTGCCAGCTAATTGTAATTGCTTCCTGATGCAGCTTTAATTTTGGGTTTGCACGAGGCTGGTGTGAGCCCTGTTCGCTCCTTTTCCCCAGGGACTAGTGGGAGGAGGTGGGTGGGTGGTGGGAACTGGGGAGCAGTGGCTCCCCCTGCTCTGCACCATGAGTCCCAGGATATTCCTGGTGTCCGCGGGGTCAGTTTGGGGCAGGAGCCCCCCTCCAGCTCCCTCTGTGCTTCTGGCCTTATCCCTGGAGACACTGGGTGTTGCATCAGGGGCTGGCTGTGATGCTTGACCCCATAAGGCCAAATCATTTATTTTATTTTATTTATTTATTTATTTTGCTTCTGTCTTTGCACAAACTGGACTAACAATTTCATTTCCAACAGCTGAATGGAGGATCCACATCTTCATCTCACAGTGACCTTCAAAGTCCCGGGAAGGAATCAGAGGTAAAAACCCCAATCACACACCCTCTTCTTTGTACATGCTTACGTGTGTACGTGTTTGTGTTATGGTACTGGGTAAAAATGCCTCTAAATGCAATTTCAGTTTCAGACTGCAGACTTGGGTACGCTTGTATCCACCCAGCAAGCAAAACAGGGAGTTTGCTTTCATGCCCTGCCCTGTAAATCCACGTGAAATGCAGCCGTGAGCTCCTGGCAGCTGCTGGCTCCAGCCCAGAGGCAGCTGCGTTTCTGGGGGCATCGATGACCCCTTGGTGGCTTGGCGAGGCCGTCCCGAGCACATCTGGCTGGAGCGTGCGGGAGCAAGGCGAGCTGCTGCCAGGGCTGTGCGTGCCCAGGGAGGGGGCCAGCAGTGGCAGGCTGCCCCCCAGACCCACGTCAGAGAGATGTAACAGCACTCGAGTGGGAATTAAATACCACCGTGTTCTGGCTTCCCTTCTGCTTTCAGATGGGCAGGAGTGGGGTTGGGTTAAGCGATGGCTGCAAATTCCTTCCACTCCTTGTCAGGGGACAGACGGGCTCTGCCAGCAGCAGCAGATGTCCTGCGTTAAGGGATGGTTTGCAAGGGTCCAGCTGCGTGCCGTGCCCCAGGGACTGGTGGGCTCTGTGTGCTCTGCCCTGGGGAGATGGGGCTGCCCCAAGGGCCAGCAGAGGAGAGCGCCAAGGGGTAATGGCAGCGAATTAACTGGTGCTCTAATAGTCTGAAGGTGTAAGGTGAAAAGGTGCCTTCAAGGGTTTTAGGTCTGAGGTGCCCAGAGCCTCTCAAGCATCTTGGGCTCGGAGGCTGTGCACGCCAGCTGTGTCCGAGAGCTGGGCCAAGCGCCTGCAGTCTGGCAGCTCCGTTTCTCTCTGAGCATTAAATAATACATGTCCTGCTCCTCGGCGATGGTGTGCGGTGCTAAGCAGTGCACGCGAACCCGTTTGCGTCTGCAAGTCAAAGCAAAGCAGTTTTCTTGACGGCAACGCTGATGGGAGACCTGCCCATGGCTACCGGCAGGGTTTGTGAAGTCCCTTTGGAGCTTCGTGTGTGTGTTAAGGCAATGTCGGTGGGCAGGCTTTAGGATGTTTCCTTAAAAATGAAGGTTTTTATTCTGCGTGTTTGTCTGCTGTTCACATGAGAGTGGTGCGTGCAGGATGCTGCTGCAGTGACTTTAGAAAGGAAAGCTGATTTTTCTGTGTCATACAGCACTCTTATTAGGCAGACAGAAGGATGCTCTTCTCAGTACAGCTCCCGAAGCAAAATGTGCTTCGGGAAATGGGCAAAATGGGCACGCAGGCAGGTGCTGCTGTGTGCGCCCACCGGCACTGCCTGATCCTGGCTCTGGCTGTCCTCTGGTGCTCTGGAGCAAACCGGAGCCTGGCTGTGCGAGCACAGGGGTGCCTTGCTGCAGTGCCCACCTGCAGGAACAACACCCGCAGTGTAATCATTTACCCTGTGGCTATGCAGATGCTGCTGCTGCCAGTTAAACCATAGGCATGATGTGGGGCAGGGGCTTTGACCTCCTCCAAAAACCTGTGAGTTTGCTTATCTCACACGTGCTTGGAGATTTCTGCTCCCGGCAGTGTGGGGATGGGATGCTGGGTGGCTTTGGGAGCGTGGTGCCGGGGGCAGCAGGGTGACCTCCCCTCTCTGTGCAGGACGGAGACTCGGAGAAGAGGGACCCGTTTGAGGAGAGCGGGCTGAGCCTGAGCCCCACGGCTGCCGAGGCCAAGGAGAAGGTGCGGGCCAAGCGGGTGAAGAAGAGGGCTCCGCAGATGGACTGGAACAAGAAGCGAGAGATTTTCAGTAATTTCTGAACCTCGCTGGTGGCGCTGCCTGCCTTCCCCCACACCTGGCCGGACGTTCAGAGGTGCCTGCGCCCTCTCCTTCAGTGTCCACGTGAGATGCTTTGTGCTCTGCTCTTCACTGGTTGCTTTTATGAGGCGTATTTTAAAGTCCTTTTTTATTGTTGTTATTATTATTATTATTGTTGTTACTCACCAGCGATTCTCATAAGACAAATGTGACCAAAGCTCCTTTTCTTGCTTGCTCTTCAGCCCGGTCTGGCTGCCTGCTGTCCCCTGTTCCTGCTGAGAAAAGACTGGAAGAGTTTAACTCTCGTTTCTTACCTGCATAATTTAGGGTTTTATTACTTTTTTTTTTAAATTGGGGTGTTAGTTTTGGTTTTGCGGGTGTCCCAGGCTGAGCCCCATGGGATGCTCTGTGCCCCTGCGCAAATGTCTTACGGCCTCGCCGTGGTGGGTGGCCAGGGGGGTGGCAGCACCCCCAGCCTGCAGCTTTACCCCCTCGCAATGGGAGAATGGGCAGTGGCTGTAAATTGCTCGTGTTGACTTTGCTATTGAAATGAAAAAGTTCTCGTTGTTTTTAATGAAGTCCTATCTGTTTCCAGTTGATTTAGGAGCCTCCCTCCCAGCAGCAACTTCTGCCCCAGCAATAAAAGCCCCTTTTCCACCCCCTGTCCTCCCAGGTGGCAGGATGTACAAGCAAGACAAACCCAGTCCCCAAATGCCCCCGGCCTCACGGTTTGCACAACGCAGCGAGCAGTGCAGGAGATGCTGCAGGGCTAAGCATGTCTCCAGGGAGCCCTCGGGGCTGGCACGTGCTCCCTGCCTCCCGCTCCCCCCTTGTGTCCCCCATCCCTGGGCAGGGCTGGCGGGGTCCCCAAAGCTCCCGGGTCTCAGTGGGGCTGGTGACAGAGCAGACTCATAGTTAGGAGAGGGTTGATGTCCTGGGCAATGGCTTTGGCGCTGTGTCCTCCTTTAGTACCAAAAGCAGGGTGTTTTCAAATCCTCGAAACATACCTTTAGAGCACTGCAGATGAAGCCAGTGTAAGCTCTTCATTACTCGCCTTTGGCTGTGAACAAGGAAGACGAAACACGATGCGCTCGCAGGCTGCAGGCGGAGGTGTTTCGCCGGGGAAGGTCCCGGCGGCGATGGGCTGGCTCCCCCCGTGCCTCTCACAGCGCCCCGGGCCCAGCCGCGGAGCCTGCCCTGTGTTTTGGCTCCAGTGTCAAAGCCGCAGGGGGAAGGGACTGGGCACAGTTGCGTGCAAAACCACTTTTCCCAGCTCAATGCAAATGGCAGCAATAACTTGGCCGTTAATGACTATTTTAAACAAAAGACTTGGCTGCGACTTTGCCCTGTATTATTCCCCAGAGCTGATGTATTACAAGGCAGAGGCCTTTGGGTTGGTCGGCGCACTACGGATGTTGTTGTGGCTCTGTGTGCATTTCCTAAACGCTGAACTAAAAGGTGCCTTATAACATTTGCTGCTCTCCTCGGCGGCTGCCCGCGGCTCAGCACAGGGGCAGCGCGGGGCCAGAGAGCTGCCGGGGCTGCTGCTGGCTGGCGAGAGCACGGAAACCCTCAGGGGTGAAGGAGATTTCTCTTTTATGAAAGTGCAAAGTGTTGATGGGCTGAACAGGTTGAAAAAATGCCTTTGGAGAGGGACTGGCGCAGGTGTTTGGCTATTGGTGACAAGACTGGCGGCAGGATGACGGCTCAGGATTCAGAGAGGCTTTTCCCCCCACCAGGACTCTGCCAATAACTAGAGGCCTCTTCTCTACCCCACCTCAAAGACGATTAGCTCCTCTCCTTTTGGTCCCCAAAATATTTGCTTCTGTAGGAAATCAGTAATGACTGAAGGAGCCCTCCTTTTTCACGGTATGCACGTTGCTTCCAGTGCCTGCGTAGCCAAACCCCAGACAGTGTTCCAGTCTGTGCGGGGCAGAGTGCTCCCCACTACACCGTGAACTCGACCCACCGTGCATGTCAGAGAGCAAAGACTCGTTTGTAAATACCGCATTTCTCACCCAAGACTGGACCACTGTAGTTAAGGGGGGAAAAAAGAACACGTAGTTCTGAATGCAGATCAAAAGAAATCAGGTGTGCAAGTCTGTACTGATAAGATTTCAAAATCTTAATCTCTGCTTAGTCCATGGAAATTGCTCCTGGTTAAAGCACTTATCATATTTCTGACATCTTGTAGCTCAGTAGTAATTATTCAGTTCCTGTACATTTAACGTGGAAAAAAAATAAATCAATAAAGTGTAAGGCTGTTAGTTGCATTGTAAAAACAATGTACACTGTAATGTCAGTAATAAACTTTGTTTTCCCATGTACCACTTATTTGCTCATTCTTCATCTGTTTAGTAGGGAACTTCAGAGCGGAATTACAGCCTTCTTTAGCACATTATAAACTTTGCTTCCTCCCTTGCCTGTTTAAAGAGTAGCTGAAATTATTCTTTTGAAGCTGTACAATGAAGTCAGTGCTGCCCTTTCTTTGAAGAACAAAACACACACGTGGGTGGTGGCCCCTCTGTCAGCTTCTGAGGCACACACTAACCTGGATCCTGTGGCTATGTAAGCTGTGCTAGCACACATCTGACAAGTAAGAGCGTGAAGCTAGATTGTCACCTGCTCACTGTGCACTGCGTTCCCTAGGGTCCTGTGCTAGCAGGACTCAAAGGTCACTTGTCCAGGCAGTGGCTGCCTCTGGCCCTGGGTTGTGAAGCTTTTAGTTGGACCTTACTGACCATGGTTCTCTTGCTGCCAGCACCAGGCAGGCAACTTGGCAGGTTGCAAGCAGCCTGCTCTCAGCTGGCGGGGCTGGTTGCTATGGGCTCACGCTGCGGTGAGGCCATCGGAGCTCTCCTCCCCCTGCCTCGTGTGGCAGAGATGCCAGCAAACCGCACACGTGTTAAAAAACAACCCAGCACCTTTATTAAATGTGTATTTACAAGCAGCAGCAGATCCTGCAGCACAAAGCACTCCTCTCCAGCTGTTCCTGACACCGCACAGCCTGCTGCTCGGCCGCGGCACACTCAGGCATTCACCCGGGGGCTGGAGCCGGCAGCACTGACGCAGCAGGACTGTTGCACTTTGAAAGACCCTTTTTCCTCTTGAGAGCTCAGCCACTGCCAGCAGCTTCTCCCTCTCCAGAGATGCTTAGCTGGCGGCAGCAGCATTCTCCCATTTCCCTGCAGGCACACAGTCAGCCCTGTGCAAAGCACAGCAGCCCTAGCTCAGCTCTGGGCTGCTGCTGGGCCGAAGCAGCTCTGTTGCTCTAGGAAGCCAGGATGCTCCCTCAGCGTCTCTTAGCAGCTGGGCAAATATCTTGATTGAGGCATTCTTTGCAGCGAGGATTCACGGGCAGGCAGGTCTGCTGGCCGAAGCCCACCAAGAGCCAGTTTATCTCCCTCCAGAGATCCCTGTAGTGAGAGGAGAAAGTGAGCTTTCCAGTGCAGCTGCTCAGAGGGGTTAAAGAACAGATCGTGCCTGTAAGTGGATACCTTTCACTCACTGCTTGTTCCTTTTGGCTGCCCAAGCTGCCGCTTGCTAGGAACAGCCCGCCTAGCTTTTCCTGAGCCCTCTGAACTTGGCAGGGAGGGAGGGAGGAGAGGCAGAGGACAGCCACACAAAGCACATGTGGTCGTTCTCTTGCGTGCGTGCCAGATGTGGAGATATGACAGACTGGAGAGCTCTACCTGTCAACTGGCATTTGATACTGAAAATTAAGCCTCAGTGAAGGCCAGAATCTAACCGTGGCCTGATAGTGCTGTGGCCGTTAGACTCAGCAAGGTCCCGTGCAGAACGTATCTGGCTTGGGTCATAATAAATTTGTTTAGGCAAAAGAGTATGGCACCAAGGCCTGCAGGTACCTTCCTGAACTAGTGGTGACTGACACACACACATCTGATAGCAGGGAACCCACCCAGTAGCTGAGATGCTGCTGCAGCAGCCCTGTGGGAGAGGAGAGACACCTGCAGACAAGTCCTTCCATAAAAAGGAGGCCCGGACTGCGGCCACTGAAAATGCCGTCGGCAGGGTTGTGTGCAGGCGTGGCTCCTCCAACCAGGGGCTTGGTATCGAGGAACGAGGCTGGGGGCTCAGACCTCACCTGGGCAGCCAGTCCTCCAGCGCTACCCGAGTTTCCTCAGGGTATCTGGTCGCCTTCTTCACCCACTTCAGCCTGTTTGTGATCCTGTGCACGTGGGTGTCCACAGCTAGGAAGGGAGAGCCCAGAGTTTAGGTGGGGGGCAGACATGGCTGAATGGAAAGAGCGCAGCCAGGGCCGCTTGTCACAGCAAACCAGGTTCAGCACCCTGCAGTGGGCTTCCTCCGTGACCCTGCAGCAACACGGCAGGTGAAACAGAAGGGGAGGCTCGCCCGCAGAACAAACATGCCGGTTTCTTCCTAGGCGCAGAGCCAACAGCAGACAGGGTGGATATCTCATACCACACAGCTAGCAACACACTGACACGATCTTCCACAGCCTTCCTACAAAGGTTTCCGCGCTCTGATCTAGCAGGCACGGGGCAGCCTGTCCCGGGTTCTCTTCCTCTGGGTGTTTCAGCTGATGTTACGCAAGTTGCAATCTCTGCCCCTTAGTTTACCCAGATGGAAAACACATTTCATAATGCCTACTAACACAAGAGGGTTTGTGAGGTTTAAACAAATGTTTAGAAAGTGCTTTGAGCTAAAAAGCTCAGAATGCAAAGTATATTATTGTTAGATCAGCAGCGATAAACCTGTCTCTATGGCTAATTGGGCAAAACCCAGGAAACTGCTGTAAACAGGAAGACTAAGTCTTGCCTCCTAAATCAAAACTGAACACACAATTATTTGGAAAACAGTTGGCTAGTTTGGCTCCCACTGGACTTCCCTCCCCCACAGCAGGGAGAAAACAGCCCCCAAATGCTGCTGACTTGCAGAGGAGCCACATTTTGCACAGCTGGCAAACACCAGTGGGGCTGCAGGGGTCAGCTGCTGCCTGCACTGCCCTGGGGTTGTGTGCTGGCTTTAGCGGCAGGCGGTCATCAGGTGGCACCGTTACCGGCCTTCCCAGGGCCCTCCATTAAGCAGCAAATACTCTTGGAATATTAATCTGTCCCCAGGGTCCTTGGGCTGCGCTGATCTCCCAGCTCCATCTGCCGGCTGCATAGTGCAGCCCTGGTCCCGTTCCTGAAGGGGCCCAGCTGCAAGAACTAAAACATCAGAAATTCAGTACCTGCAGGTTGCCTGAGACCATTTCTTTTTCCAACTCATTGTGAGTCACTGATTTCAACCAACCGGCATTGCAGGCTGAGCCCTGCTTCTGCCCTCTTAAAGGCTTGCCAAACAAAAAAAAATCCTAACCAAGATTTGTTTAAACAGAAACAACCTTGGTAAAAAACAAAACCAACAACAAACCAGCCTCAGACTATCCTAGAACTATCTACAAATCACAAAATTACCCCCAACTCCCTCTCACTTGACTCCAAGGAGATTTCAAAGCATTACTCTACTGGTACATCTTTTTGGATGCCTACCCAATTAAGCAATACTTGCTCTGCTTATCAGCATCTGAGTGGAGGGAGTGGAACTTAGGAACTCTAGTTGGGGATTTTTCCTTCAAATTTTGGGCAAAACAGTCCATGCTTAAATCCTAGCAACATATCCACTGTGAGTAGCTGAGGGCTGCATCCCGCACCCACCCAAACACAACATAAAGTCTGCAGATGACACAATCGAAGTGATACCATCAGGCTCCCGGGGCAGGCAGCTTGCAATGCATCTCCTCTACCCAGGGATGGATTGGGCAGGATTTAGGAGGAGAGGAATGTGGAAAATACAGTCCAACCTACCTATCCCAGACACACTGTTCCAGGCAATGTTCATGGCCAAGTGGGCCATTTTGGGCCCCACTCCTGGCAGCTTCACCAGCTCCTCCACAGTGCTCGGTATGTCGCCCCCGTACTTCTGCTTCAGGATGGCTGTCGTCTGCTTTATGTACTTCACCTTGTTCTGGAAAACCAAGGGGAAAAGCAGACAAGACAAGTTGCCCTCCAATGCAGAGAAAAGAGACAAACAGCTCAGAAAAAATAAAAACATTCCTCAGTGTGCATTATGTGTAAGGCCAGGCACTGGAGTTTGCAGAGGGGTGGCGGAGGTCTTTGAGTTCTCCTTGAAAACGCTGAAAGCTGATTAGCTCTAGCCTCCTCTGCACTCTGCAGGCACTGCAGCAAACAAGCTTGCTGTGAATACAAATTGCTAAAACCGGCATAAAATACAGCCTGTAACTCGACTCCAGGGAAAAGATCACCACGGGGCATGGAACAGAGGCTGAACACAGGCTGGGGTAAGTCTCAGGGGCAGGGCTGATTCACACCCACCTCCTGCCTTCAGCACCTGCTTTCAGCACAGCCACTGGCCACGAGATACAGCCTGCGAAGGCCAAGCCACCCACCCCATGTTCCTCTCCATGGCTTCTGAGCGGTCTCTGTCAGCTACATGGGAGCTGAGGAAGGTGGAAGAGGTTTCTCCACACGCTTGTCGGGTGCTGTTGCGGTCCTGCACTCACCCTCCAGAATCCTACAGGATAAATGATCTGCCCAAGCGTCACATCATCCATCTGCAAAATGCTGTCAACCGTGAGGCCGCGCTGCCTGAGGCGCAGCATAGCAGCAGACGTCACCTGGTCCTTGGTCTGGCTCGAGAGCATCAGCGACAGCAGGACTTGGTAGCGCATGACCTGGGGGGAAGGAGCAGGGAGACACCAAAAGGCTCAGAGGATCCTGCTCTCTGGGGTGAGGTTCTCCCACCCAGCACCATCTTTATTCCAGTGCACAATGCGTACCCATGCTGTTTCAGCCCTATCCATCCATAACAGAATGGAAGGCTGAAATTGTATGTAACCTTTTACCGCTATCACACAATAAAGGGGACAAAAAAACACCTTCAATCTAAGCAGTCAGCATGCATAAAAGGGCAAAGAACAGCTCCTGTGTGCTGGGATCTCACATCCAAGGACACCAGTGCTTGGCCATGAAGGGCCAGACTAAGCTTTTCCTGATAACAGGATTCTCAGGAGACCCCACAGGTCATAGAAATACAAAAGTCTGATTTTTTTTATATATAACTTGTGGTATAAAGTAGTTTTTGAAAATCCTGTTCCTTTTCCACTAGGCATCAGTAGGAACTGGGCATCTTGCTCCAGTGAGCTCCTTGGGAAACCCAATTAAAGTGTCAGAGACCAGGAAATGGAACATAAAACCCAGAAGTTCCTCTAATGACATCAGGAGTTGTGTGAAGCGTGTCGGTGCTGTAATGAGGGTTACAACATCCACTTTATGTTGGAAGCAACAATCCTGCTCCCCTGGGGTAAAAACTTTATTTCCTTGTCATGCAGGATCCCAGGCTCAACGCCAGCCAGGAGGGACGTGCTACCTGCACTGCAGCTGTACCTGCACAACCCCTCCGAGCCTGCCCGTGGGATCCCCGTGTCCCCACGCTGGCCACGCACAGGAGAGCACGGCCCTACAGCCCCGCGCTGCGCCACGTCCTCGCCTCGCTCTGTTTTTTGTACCAATGCAAATGCTGCCCTCAGCGGGAGGTGCCATTTGGGGCCTTTGATTGTGTTCCCAGGCTTGGGGAGCATGCTGCCGTCCCAGCACGACCCTGCCTTTCAACCAGCATCTCCTTTAAGGACGACTGCGAGAGGGAAGGAAGACAATCTATGCTTCTGTGCTGCTCTGAAGAGCACTAAAGCAGCCTGGAAAGTTTTTTTCTCAGCTCCCCTCACCTCCCTGTACTGTTTCTCCCCTGTATTAGAAGCCATCTTGCTGGATATTTTCCTTGGGCTCCTACACAGACTTTTTAAGAAAAAAGGAACACGCCTTCATGCCTGGCCAGCCTGCTCTGAAAGACAGCTGTAATGCATTTTCAGGATTTCTCCTCCAGCTCCCAAATTGTCTCATTTTTGCCTCAGCCCCTGCTCTTGGTTCAGTCCGGTAACTCTTCTGACGGTTTAAGCAGAGGAAAAGGGCACTTCACAGATGTGTTTGCTAGCTAGCCTCTAACGCCCAGCACGGGCTGAATGTGAGCAGAGAACTGACAGCACCCAGCACCACGACACGGGGACTGCCTGGAGCCCCCGAGCCAGGAGCAGAAGAGGGAGCAGCTGACTCCACTCCACCAGCAGGATAAGCTATTTCTCTCACACGTGTGCCTATGCAGCAACCTCTGGTGGGCCCATTCCAGCCTAGAGTCCAGACGTGCCCTGTATTTGTTCTTCTGTTCTGGAGATATCCAAACCAGGGGCAACTCGAGCCCGGAGGAGGCCGGGGTGCTGCGCTTCCAGGTGCCCGCCTGGCAGAGCAGGGTTACCTGCGGAGGAGCGCTGCTGTCATAGCACTTCTCCACTCCCATCTCATCGACGGGAGCGTCTCTGGCCCTCCTCATCTCCCGGATGCGCTCCAGCTGCTGCCGCCAGTTCTCGGGCTCCCATTTTGGCCCCGGGGGCTCAGGTTCGTAGGCGATGGCGACGCTCTTCCCCCTCCTGCTGCGCTTCGGGGCGCTGGCAGAGCTCAGGGCCCGGCTCGCTGCAAGAGGCAGGAGAGAGGCGCTCAGCCCAGAGACCATCCCTGGCCCCCAGCTTCCATCACCGGCCCTGAGCCAGGAGCCCCGGTGGGGGACCGAGTCCCCTTCCCGCAACCCCAAAGCAGCGGCACCCCCGGAGCTGGGAGCCCCCGGGGCAAGGGGCCTGGGGCCGGGGGAGGCCGGTGCCCAGCGGGGCTTCGCGTCCCGGCCCTCGGGGCAGGGCGGGGCAGGGCCGGGGCAGGCCGTACAGCCCCCCCCGGGCCGCAGCCTCCCTCCCGCCGCCGTCACGGCCGCCCAGACCCCCTCTGCCCGCAGCACGGCCGGGCCGGGGGCTCCCCGGGAGGGCCGCGGCCTCCCCTCCCCGTACCTCCGGCCCCAGCCCCGGCCCTGCCGAGCCGCCGGGCCGCCCGCCCGCCGCCTCCCGCGGGCCCAGCCGCACACATGGCCCCGGTACTACCGGCCCCAGGCCGCCCCGCGGCGGAACGGCGACGGAAGCGGCGGGGAAGGCTTCCGGGGGCGGGGGGCCGGGGCCGGGCCTGCGGCGGGTGAGCAGCAGCGGCGGCGGCCGAGGGGGGGGGCGGGCGGCGGCTCCGGCAGGGGACCGGGGCCGGGCTGAGGGGACCGGGAGGGGACCGGGGAGGGGCCGGGGAGGGCTCCGCTGGGCCCGGGGGTTGTGGCACGAGGGGGGGGGGGGGGCTCCGCTGCGTCCCCGTTGGTGCCGGGGCCTGCGCCCTGCCCCCGGGGTGGGACGGGGGGAGCGGGGCTGAGGCTGGGGCAGGCGGCGGGGGAGCTGCAAGGGCGGTGCTGCTGCTGCGAGGCCCGCCCGGGGCCTGCCGCCCCCCCCCCCCCCGGACAGCCCCGGGGAGCTCGGGCACGTTCGGTGCTCGCCGTGAGGTGACGGCACCGTGTGGTCCTCGCACCGGGGGCAGGGGTTTGGGCTCGTGCCCGCCCGGGCTGCAGCAGGCGGTCGGGTGGTTTAGCGGAGGTGCAGGAGCAGCGCGGGTTCCTCAGGCAGGCTCCTCGCTGCTTCACCCTCAGCGTTCGGCTCCTTCCCCCTTTAAATGGCCCGAAACAGCAGAGCCGGTGCTAAACGCCGCGTTGTGGAGGCTGGCACGGGTGGGTTTGGGCTTGAAGGTTCTGCCCGGGCCTCCCCTAACAGAAACCGCTCTGTGTTTGCAGGGGCTCGGCGCTGCTCGCTTGTCAGCGATGGCAAAGCCTCAAAGCAAGGATTCTGGGCTGAAGGAGAAGTTCAAGAATCTCTTGGGGCTGGGAACGTCCCGGGGAAGTTCAAAGTCATCGGAGGGCAAGCAGACAGAGTTTATCATCACTGCAGAGATACTCAAGGTGTGAGAGGTGATTGTGGTCACAGCGGGGCTAGAATCTGGATTGCCTGGGAAGGCAGACGGCACTCAGTCAGGAGGAGGACTTGCTCATTCTCCTTTTTGTGTTGCCATTGTTCCCTCTGTGATCTTGCCTTTTTACCTTCTCCCTCAGTTCACTCTAGTGAAATGGATGTAAAACTTGCGTGCTTTGAAGTTGCAGCATTTTAATTATTCAGTGTTTGAATAGTTTAGGGGTATTTTACGGCGTGATGTTATCCTCTGTTACATCAGGTTGCAGGGTGTTTTCTCAAAATACGTTGTTTTGCATGCATAGTCTGAGCTTGATTAAATTTATGTAGTGGCAGTTAGTGCAAGCCGGAAGCTTTCTGTTTTATGAAGATGTCATGGGTTTGTGGAAAAAAAAAAAGATTCCAGTAATTGGTCCAGCAAGTCTGTAAACAGAACAGTTGCCACACAGGGAGGAAGACACATACAGGAGAAAAAGAGACCAGAATCCCTCACTGTCTGTGCTGGAGCAGCCATGCTGCTGCAAGCTGGAGAGCCAGACTTACATCCCTCCTTTACCTGCCTGCCTCCTGTGTATGGATGGGTGCCACAGTTGGCGAGTTATTAACTTTTCTAAAGAAAATGAGATGTTTTGTCCTGGAATGAAAAGCTGCTTGGCTCCCGTTCTGTGAAAGTTCTTGTTCTGACAAATCATCGTTTGCTCATGGAAAAAAGTTTTTGGAGAAATTCCTGAAAAGCTCCAGTAATGACTAACAGTTAGATCATTTTGGGCAAATGTGTAATTCCCTTTTCAAACAGCTCATGATCCCCCTTGGGAAATGGATAAGTGTTTCTAATAAGATACACTGTTAGCTTATTTCTACATTTCTTTCCAGGAACTGAGCATAGAATGTGGATTAAGTAATAGGATACGAGCGATCAGCCAAATCTGTGAAGTGGCAAAAACCAAAAAAATCGAAGAGGTAGGTTTCAAAGTGTTCAGTGAATGTTTGAAGCTTGAAAATTTAAACAACAGCACTTGGCCTCTCGTAAGAGGTTCCTGTAGTTTAATCCGTCTTTTCAAATTGGTAATCCCAGAAGCAACATTTTTTGCTGTCCAAACCTGAAAAAAGGGTGGCCCACACGCCAAGGAAATTAGTCTGGTCCAGCCTAGCAGCTGCGGAGCAGGGAGCACGTAGCTGACGGGATTCTTGAACTAAACGGAAAGAGAACGCTGCCTGTACGCAGGCCTGATCAGGACAGTTTGCAGGAGATGATGTTAATCCTGCAGGAGAGGTGTTTGCTAGCTCCTTCTGTCCTGTTAATAAGCAACTTCAAATTGGTTTTAAACTCACATTTAAGTGAAGGCTTCTGCACGAATGTTGTGTGAATGAAGAACTTCGGGTACTGGGGTGCAGGTTGTTGCACAGGCCGGGATTTGGTATCACACGTGGTTCGCCTGAGCTTATGACTGGCAAGGTGAGAGTGTCCCTCAGAAAAGGGAATTCCAGCCATGAGATCCCTGGAGGTCTTGTCCATTAACATGCCATAATTAATGACTGGCCTCTACTGGGTGAAGATGCCAGAAGAAGCGTACCTTTCCTACTACTGCCTCTTACGTTTGTTTTCAGCATGCGGTGGAAGCTATATGGAAAGTGGTAGCTGATATGCTCCAGCCAGAGCGCCCAGCTGAAGCCAGACATGCTGTTCTTCATCTGCTGAAGTCAATCGTTCAAGGACAGGTGAAAGCAACCTCTAGAAAAAACACTGTACTTGAACTGGGGTTTATTCAGAGTATGACTTGAAAAATATCGGGCAACTTTTTTCTCTGACTTTCCATGTTTCTTTTTTTTTTTTGGTTGTGCAGAGTAAATGGGAAGAGGCAGCCTTTTAACTTAAATCTGCTTGACTTTTTTTTTTTTTAAAAGAATACTTTGGGTTAAGTTCAGGCATAATAAAGCAATTTTTTTTTTGGTCTTTGTCCAGACATATTAGTCCTAGTCTGCAGCCATTTCTGATGTTTCAGCATATCAAGTGTGCAAGTGTGCAAGAAGTTCTGTATGAGATGCGTTTCTAGCCTGGCCAAGTTAAGCATGCTATGAATTCTTCAGATTTCACAGTGTGCTATTCAAACATAAGACTGTACCAGACCAAAGTCCTACTTTTCAGTATCCTGAAAAAAATAAGGGTAGATGCTTAGGAAAAAAATAGGTATCAATTCTGTTTTGTTTGTCTGTTTGTTTTTAAATGCTCTCCTGACAGTGCAGTCTGTTGCAGTTTCCTTGGTTTACTTACCCTCAATTCTGATAAATGTTAGGACAGATTGAGAAGTCCTGAGCTATTGTCAGTAGCCAGTAGAGATGAAAGTATTTTCAAGACTTTGGTAGCCTGTAGGAAAACAAAATAATTTCAAGCATCAAGATTACTGTTACAGACCTTGATCAGGTCCAGGTCTTTTTTTTTTTTTTTTAGTTACCCTCTCGTTTCTCTCCCCAATTTTTTTTTTTTTTTTTTTTAAGGGGGAGAGATTAGGAATTCTCAGAGCACATTTTTTTAAAGTTATTAAGGACTATCCCTCCAATGAAGACTTGCATGAACGGCTCGAAGTGTTCAAGGCTCTAACAGAGAACGGGCGATATATCACTTATTTGGAAGAAGAGTTAGGTGAGTATTGTATTTACTTCTCTTAAATTTGCTGGGAATAAGCCAAGGGGCAGGTATTCAGTGATAAAAGAAAAAGGTAGTAGTGATAACACTTCTGGATAGAAAGCGTAGTGTAATGATTTATTTTCTTCCTTTAGCTGACTTTGTACTACAGTGGATGGATGTTGGTTTGTCTTCTGAGTTCCTTCTGGTTTTAGTAAACCTGGTGAAATTCAACAGCTGCTATCTGGAAGACTATGTAGCTGACATGGTCCAGTAAGTTTTTTAACTCCTAAATGCTTATTCTTGGCTTTTTATGGGGCAAAGTTGCAGATCAATATGCAGATTAAGTGGAATCTTTTTCATCTGATCTGGATCTCTTTCATTCCAGGTCATACCTGACATTTCTGACAAATATTTGATTTTCTTGCAATGTTCAGGTCCATTTTATTTTAGTGTTGCATGTGTTTTCCCCATTTCATGTGATTAACCTGACTGCATTGCTTAGTCTCACAAAGGATCTCTGTCTGCTATTTTGTTAACAGCGGCATACTGAGAGGTCATTTAAGTGCATCTGTAACCTAACTGTTTATAAAAGGTTGTACTGTTCCTAGGAATGTTATCAACAAAGCCAAAGTGGGGGAATGATAAGGAAAATAACACGCCAACTTACTTGTCTGTTTTGGCTCTTTGTAATTTGCCTAAAATCATATTAAGCAAATAATTATAATTAAATGTTCTTTCCTAACAGCAAGATATGCATTTTGTGCATTCAGACTTCATCATCTGTGGACATAGAGGTCAGTAATTTCACTCTCTCAGTACTTAGAGTTCTTTGAAATTCTTTGGAACTGTATCTGTTACAAACAAAATCAGATCATCAGACTCTCATCCCAGTTTATTCTTATCTTAGATGAGAGTTAATACAAGGTTATAAAGTGTTTGTAAGCCATCATCTCTCTTATACAAATATTAATTTTATTCTAAAAGAAAGAGAGCATGCATGAATTTGATAAGCAATTCAGTTTTTCAGTAGTGCTTTTTATGGCTTTCCATACTGCTCTGAGTTTAAAAAAAAAATAAAGAAAAAAAACATATTTCTATCCCCTATGACTTCCAGAAGTTTTTCTGGGTCTGTCAGCTTAGGTTTTGACCCGTTTTGATCCTAAAGAAGTGTATAACCATTTTATCTTTCTCTTTCCAAAGATTTCCTTGCAAGTCCTAGATGCCGTTGTTTGCTATAATTGTCTGCCATCAGAGAATCTGCCAGTATTTATCATCACTTTGTGCCGTACCATCAATGTGAAGGAGCTCTGTGAGCCGTGCTGGAAGGTCAGAACTTTCTCGTAGCTTTGTTTCTAGTGACTTCACTGTTTTGGACTCATAGACAAAGGGCCACATGCATGGAAACATTTGCCATGAATTTCACTTTGGTTTTAAGTGTAAATAAATTAATAATTGCTTCAAGTATTAAGGCATCAGCACGCTGTTAGTGTGAATTCTGTCACTTCCATGTAACTTATCTGTGCTTCTGTCTCAGCTGATGGTGATGGGCTACTTTTTCTGTTGTGGTGTGGAAATGGCATGGAGCACATTTACTTACCATAACAATTATGGTTGGCCTGCTGACTGCATATTTAGGCTAAGGAGTGTTTTAACAATCGGAGTGTTCTCTTTGAATTTGCAGCTTATGCGCAACCTTTTGGGAACTCACTTGGGACACAGTGCCATCTACAACATGTGCAGGATCATGGAAGACAGGTAAAGAAGGTCGATCTAACAAAATCCTAGCAATTCTGTAGAGGCCCCATTGAGGTAGACAAAGAATCACTGGCTTGAGAAGAACAGGCTGAAAGTTCTGGTGCTTAGAAGTGAATTCTCTTCCTAGTTATGCTGCTGAAATGCTCATTTTTTTTTAGCTTTTCTGAATTTATTTTTCCTTCGTTTAAAACTAAAATCATACTAAATGTTTTTCTACATTTAATGTTTATAAATTGCTATGCAAGGCTCAAATGTATAACAGCTGGTAATTACTGTCTTGATAGTGTATATTCCTATTGAGTCTTGTGCCCTTGCATGGTCTAAGGCTTTCTTTCCATCTGTTCACAGAGCTTATATGGCAGATGCTGCGCTGCTGAGAGGAGCTGTGTTCTTCGTTGGGATGGCTCTCTGGGGTGCTCATCGCCTCAATTCACTCAAGAATTCCCCAACTTCAGTGCTGCCTTCATTCCTCAAGGTAAGATGGGATGCTGGAGGAACTTTTTAATCAGGTATACGTCTAGACTTGCACAGATTTAGAGCAAAAATCTAGTCCCCTACACCAAAGAAATCTTTTTGTGGCTGAAAGGTAGCAATTGGGTATGCTGGATGAAGTGTGGAGAAAGAATAAAACAACAGAGGTTTTAGGTTTAAAACTGAGGCCTCCTTCTGGAGTATCTGTATATCTCTGTTGGCCAGAAATGCAAACTCTGAATTCTTTTTATAAAATATCTATGTTGTGGATGCTAGCTTAAAAAATAAAAATCAAGCAAAAACTTTCACTCTTTCTAGTGTGTGGTACAAAACTTTGAGGGACAGTGTCTTCAGAGCTCCATTAAAATTTTCTCTTCCAAGAGGATCAGGCAAGAGTTAGTATCTTTAAAACCTCACATGCCTGCTTTTTAAGATGGGGCTGTATTTGACATCTGGTCTACAGCTGCTTGCAGGAGGGTGTAACCACTTTATAAAATGGTTCTTTGCTTTGGTGTTTGTGTATATTGACTTAGACTTATTTATCACTGGCCTTCAGGCTAACTTCATACTGAGCAAGGCATGTTTCATTTGAATTTGAGAGGGTTTCTGACCACGGCTTACCAACTGTTAACTAACTGAAGCACTTTGTATTCCAGGCCATGACATGTCCCAATGCAGTTGTATCTTATGAGATAGTTCTGTCCATAACACGTCTAATAAAGAAGTATGGGAAGGAACTGCAAGCTGTAACATGGGATATCCTTTTGGACATCATTGAGCGATTACTGCAACAGCTTCAGGTAAGTGTTGAGCCTATCTTGATATGTTTTCAATTAAAAGACTGGCATAAATATTTTTGCAAATTCATCTCCAGTTTGTACACTATAGTGCACTTTGAAGTCAGATGGAGGTTTGGCCTTATTCTCGATACTGTGGCTATCAGCTGAGTTTTCTGTTTGTATTTAAAAGTTAGTACTTTCTGGTAAAGTAGAAGTCTTTTAGGAATGTTTTTGCCTTTTGTTTCAGAGTTTAGAGAGCCAAGAACTTAAGTCCATTGTACATGATCTTTTGACTACAGTAGAAGAACTCTGTGACCAGAATGAATTTCATGGCTCTGAAGAGAGATTTTTTGAGCTGGTGGAAAGATGTGCTGATCAAAGACCAGTAAGATTTTCCGTTATCTTCTTTCTTTACAGCCAGTTGAAACAGTTTTGTTACTCAGTACAGTTGAAAACTGCAAGTCCTGAAATAAGAAGTGGTTAGAAAATGTCAGCAAGGACTTACCTTTTGCATGAACCTTGTTCTTAGAGAGAGGACAAAAAATGAATGTATTGTATTTGTTTATACACTAAAAAAATTCTTAATCTTTCCATGAAAGGAATCTTCTGTACTAAACTTGATAGCATACAGAGCACAGTCCATTCATCCTGCCAAAGATGGCTGGATTCACAACCTGCAGATGTTAATGGAGAGATTCTTCAGGTATGAAATCATAATTTTATCAATACAAGGTACTTTCAAATGTTTTTTGCCACCTTTCCATGTTAAGTAACTTTGTCTTCTGAATTTCTAATGTTAGTGAGTGACTAATAGTAAGTATGGTATTTCCAGGGCATAGTACGTGAAAGAATTTTGTTTAGCAGAAGAAAATCTTACCACTGAGTTATTTGTGTTCCTTTTTTTCCCTACTTTCATTTATTTCCATTGGATGGTGCTATTCCAGTTAACATAGGCAGTTACGTGCTCCACTGCAGAACACTTTATGGTTCTGACACCAAACAAGAATTTACTGTTAAGCCTTGAGGCTGTATGTGGTTATCCAATACTAAAGTAGTAACTGTCTTTGAATTGGCACTCCTAAAAATATTGTTATTGCTCTAAAATACCAACGTGCACCAATAAAAAACTTGTCTCATTTGTGAAATGTTGCTGAGGAACAGCTTGATCTTTCTGCTGTATGTTTGATTTTGAATTTGCTTACCAGAGCACTTGTTCTTCTGACATACGCTTCCTAGTTTGGACTGGAAGTGGAAAAGCTGCAGTTACAGGTCTTCAGTAGCAGTAAAAGTTGAATTATAGGAAAAAAGTTGAATTGGGATTCTAGTTTCCATTTCTTCTTGAATCTGATTTTGTATGTAGAGACATTAATTGAAGGCTGAGTTGCCCTCTAACAGTTAATGTTCTAACTCTTAAAAAATTTCTTAGTTTGATTGAGTTTTATTTTCCTTTTCTCCTCTTCCCCCCTCACCTAAATACCAGCAACTTCATTTTACTCATCTTGAATTTGCTCTTCCTATTTTAGGAATGAAAGTCGTAGCGCCGTTCGTATTAAAGTTCTGGATGTGTTGTCCTTTGTACTGAGTATTAACAGACAGTTCTATGAGGTATGTGTTTATCTGTTTCTGATGATTACATGTGAGCTCTTGAAGGCTTTGTTGAGGCGTGTTTTATGGTGTCATCTCTGCCACTGAAGAATGCACAGAACTCTGCTTTAAATGTTGAACACAACAAACATTGCTTTAGGATGCTTGTAGGAGAGCTTGCCTCTCAGTTGCTCTTAGCTGAGTAAAAGTCTACGTGACTTGCAGTGGGAGCTGCTGTGAAGTGTTTTGAGGACATCCTTGCTCATGGATTCGCTTCCTTGTTTTAAAGTCATTAATTCCATATACGTCTTGTTTTGGAAGAACAGAAGGTTGGGGTGAGAGATGATGAGTTAATTTAAAATCTTTGTAAGAAGGTGAGGTCTGAACAGAATCTGACATGGGCAGATTGACTTGTCTTGGTGCTTCCAGTTTAATTGTGATCCAAGATGGAAGCTGTCTGAGACAGGAGATGTCTTCAGTTCCTTGGAATGTACCCAGAGTGTGTCAGAGGACAGAAGGGGCAGAGGTGCTTCTTGGATTCCTTGAAGATTTGTGAAAACATATTACTGTCATGTTTCCTGCCCGTCAAAAAAACAAAAACAAACAAACAAAACCCCAAAACACAAAAAAGCACAGAATTCCCTTAGCCCAGGCTCAGATAGACTGTTGACGTCGTCTGTAGAATAGATGAAAGCCAAAACATTGAAACCAAGTTCAACAAAAGTGTTAAGTGTTTGGAAGGAGGGATATACAGAAATACTTAACTGGAGGGAAGAGGAAAGATCAAGGAACTGAATGGTTAGTTGAGGAACAAGCATGATAGCAGTGTTGTTTTTGTTCTGTTTGCCTCTTTAACATGCTGACTGAAAAACTGACAGCAAAATGTACGGGCTTATTAAAGTCTGTTCTCTTGCAGGAAGAGCTGATAAACTTGGTTGTGATCTCTCAGCTGGCTCACATTCCAGAGGATAAAGACCATCAAGTTCGAAAACTGGCCACTCAGCTACTTGTAGACCTTGCTGAAGGCTGCAACACGCATCACTTTAACAGCTTGCTTGATATCATAGAAAAGGTGAGGCAGAGTTTGCTCAACTGCCAGTAGCATCGTGATGGCTTTCGCCAGATCCTCTTATTGTGGCTGAGGAGACTAACCCATGAATCTTATGACTTGCATGGATCAGCAGGGTACTGGAAAATTGCTAGGTTTTGTAGGATGCAGGCATGGAGCACAGAGCTTTCAAAACCCTATCAACACACATCCAAGCTACATGCCAGAGCTTGCAAAATTTCCAGCAAGGGTGACTCTCTGTGGTCTTGTTTGATCTTCCAAGATAGAATTAAAGAAAAGTTGTGCTGCGGATTTAAAGTGTTGTGTTGTGTTTCTTTTTTTTTTAAAACAGGTGGCTGCGCATTCTCTCTCATCTCCATCTGAACTGGAAGAGAGGGATTTGCTATCATATTCAGCTTCTCTGGAGGATGTCAAGACAGCAGTTCTCGGACTCCTGATAATTCTTCAGGTAAACATGGCAGAGTGTTAAACAAGTGTTCTTCAGAATAGTCTTTTGCTTGACTCCATTTTTTTTTTCACATAACTTCTACTATCTGCCTTTTGATCTGCACACTTCAAAGTTTAACTTTTCTGGTCACTTCTTTTGTTTTGGGTATTGTGTGACTGCTAAATGTTTTTTTTCCCTCTTAATTACTGTTGTACAGTGAATATGAGTGCATTTTCACATATGGAGGGCAGATGTGTTCATAAACTGTAGCAGAAGGAGATTGGCTCATAACCTTGAACAGATCCACTGTGTTTGGGTAGCATACCTGAGATACAGTTGAAGCAGTTGCAAAGAGCTGTTTGTTCTGAACACTGCCCTTCTGAAGCCAGGCAAAGTTGCTCTGAAGTCTCTGCAGAGGTTCTGACCAGAGCAGTCTGTTCATCTTGATTTCAGGAGTAAGGCTTAGCTGTGTTGTTCTTGAATTCTCCGTGCAGATATACATTTCTGAATAACCAGTGTCGGTCTGCCTTTAGATTGTGTTTCTGTTCCTTTGTAGACAAAACTCTACAGCTTACCTTCCAGCCATGCGATGCGGGTATACGAGATGCTGATTCACCACGTCCAGCGCCATTATATGTACTCGTACAGCCTAGCTGTTGCTAGCAGCATCAGATTGCAGGTACGAGCAGCAACCCGTACTTGCAGGTCAAGAACTGCATGCTGTCTCTGGGAATCTTAGATTACAAGTGGGCAATGTGTTCTGTAGAGCTTGTCAGAAGCAAAATTAAATGTTTCTTGGCTAGCAGAAGTACGGAACTAGCCACAGCATCTGGAAGAAATCCCTTTGTACCTGCAGGTGGGAGAATGGGAGGTGGGAGAGTATGTGACTGGCCTGGGTTTTTAGTTACTCCAGTGTCTTCTCTATTGCAGGTGTTTGATTTCCTGTTGATGCTTCGAGCTGACTCCCTCCACCGTCTTGGCCTTTCCAACAAGGATGGAGCAGTGAGATTCAGCCCTTACTGTCTATGTGACTTCGTGTAGGTTTCTCATAGCATTTTGCAAATGCTGTTTTCAGAACTATTCTGCGGTCTTGCATGAGTTTAATAGTTCATCTCCAGTTTGTCTAAACCTTCCAAATCCCGACGAATCTCTTGCTAGGCAACTCTATAGTTACAGCTTAGGATGGTCTCAATTAATAACTCTGCTTTTTAAAATGACTTATCTACAGAATTATCAATCTCAACCGTGGAATTTGTTTCAAAAATTCACAAAAATGTTTGCAATTTCCTGTCTGGAACCAGTTCTCCTGTTGAGATTTGATTCAATGATTTGCCCAGATCTGGCTATTTTAATTTTACAGCTCATTCTGATGTTTTCTGTGTAACACCCCACAAAGGATACCTCTCTAAATTTGCTAGGGGTCTGGATAGAAAAAGCATTTATGCTGACCAAACCGAAACCTTGGTCTGCTTGGCAATCCCATGTTTTTTAATTGAAAATAGTATTGTGTTGCTGTCTGGTTACCAAACTAGCTACCAAATAGGGTAGCTAATGTAGGTAATGTGGATAGGCTGTTCCAGTCTTCATTTTATATTATGTTATTTTTCTGCATTCTCATGTTGCAGAGAAGCAGAGAAGAGAACTTCTGAGAAAAAGCCGACTGGTACGCTCTCTCCACCTTCAGGAAGTCCCAGTGTGCCTTCCCAGAACACCACCATTCGTATAGGGCATTTGCCATACTCAATGGTCTTTGGCGTCCTTCTGCAGTGTTTGAAGCAAGTATGTCCCCCCTTAATGACAGCTACCATCTTCATATGAAATATGTCAACTGAAAATGTCTGGCTAGAGAATGCCATCCCAGAGAATCTAAGTAATGCCTGGAAAGCAATACTTAAATCCTCCTCCTTGAGCACCTGTCTGTAGTTGTACAACTTTATAACCACCAGTCGGAGCAGCAGTTCAGCTCTTTAGGAACTCAGCAAGGCTTTCATTGTGATCTGCTTCAGAGCAGACAAAGGTAGAAATGTGTTTGTTAAACAAAGATCAAAGAATCGTCCTATTTCTGAAAGGGCATTTGAAACGAAAAGAAACTGTCCAATTGCAAGTTTTTGAAGTATAATGAGAGTTAGTAAATTTTTCAGTTGCTAATGAAATATAAATGTAATTTGCTCATTAATGCTGGTTTTGGACATTGTTGCGTTCTGAGAGGGTATCTTGCTCTGGAAGCTCATTTATACTAGTGGTTAGGAGAGTTGAATTCTGGCTCCGTCTGGCTGAGCTCAGTCAGGTCTGGATACAAGTCGTTTTTTTAGTTTTCAGTGCCAGTATTGCACCTAGAGCTGGATGACAGACAGGAAGTAACTTGTGACAAATATATGTCACTTCTTTTTATGTAGCTACCATGGCAAGAAATACATCTGCCTAGGAAATGGTATGTCTGAAATGTGATTGATCTTGCTTTCAAACTGAATAGAAATCATACAAAAATTTTTCACCTTATTTTTTTTCTTTCTTTCCAGGAGACAGACTGGAAGGTGTTGAAGTTGGTCCTCAACAAATTGCCAGAATCTCTCCGCTATAAAGTGTTGTTTTTAACTTCTCCTTGTAACATAGACCTCCTGGCATCTGCACTGAGCTATATGGTAATGCCACATGCCCTACTGATTTATAATCACCAGATCCTTAGTTTGCTTAATATTTTTTTGATTTTTTTTTTCTTCAGTCTAGTATTTTGAAGTATAGTATTTTTAGTATGTTATCATGCTTGTTTTCAATCCTCACTCACCTTCCCTTATTGTGAGGGTTGTTTTAGGTATTTAATAATCGATGTTTGTTCTTTCTATATGTATTGTGTATGTTTACATGTGCAAAGGTAGCTATGGGCAGTGCCTTTCCACTGCCTTTTAGACAGTATTCTTAGTATAAGATATTCTAACTTAACGTGTCATATATCAGCTCACAGACAAAAAGACGACTGACAGGCTCCATGGTACCCCAGAAGGCTTTTCTCGCACTGATTTGCATCTGGCTGTAGTACCAGTGCTGACGGCTTTAATATCTTACCATAATTACCTGGACAAGGCTAAACAGGTACGGGGAACCTTGTGTGTATCGGGGGGGAAATGACAGGGCTGAGCCTGTATAGGGGAGTATTTCCTTCTCTGTCACTTCTCTAACTTTGTGCAGCAGTAACTGGTTAGTTAGTTTCACTGTTCTCCATCTATGCTCATTCCCCCACTCACACATTATTGAGTGACTTTACCTTCTGCTGGAAGACCCTGGTAAATGTAAAAATTGAACAGAAAGACACAAAAATTGTCCATAAAAAGGATTTGATACATCCCTGTATTTAATCAGAAGCTTAAGTAATAATTTCTAAAATTTCTACCTGATCATGTCCCATAGTAAGATTTTGGCCTAGAATACATACAGCCGCTTTTAGGATTCTGTGTTAGTGCATTTTGGATAAGAATTCATGTGTATCATACAGGCCTTGCAGTAGTGATACCTCGCAAGTTATTCTGAAATGCTAACAGAAGTCAAGAGGTGGTATGTCATACAGTTTTTCTTTCCCTGTATTATGACTTTTTTTCTTTTTTTTTCCTTTTTTTACTCTTCTAGCGTGAAATAGTGTACTGCCTAGAACATGGTCTTATTTATCGCTGTGCGAACCAGTGCGTTGTGGCACTCTCTGTCTGTAGTGTCGAGATGCCTGACATCATCATAAAGGCGCTTCCTGTCTTAATAGTTAAATTAACCCACATTTCTGCTACGGCCAATATGGCAATCCCTCTCTTAGAATTTCTTTCAAGTAAGTTGTAATGTTCTTCTATGTTTGATCTTCTACAGTTGTAAATGTTTTGTTTGCATTGAATATAAGTATTTTGATTCCATTTAGTCAGCAAATTCTTGTTTTTTGGTAATGCACTTTCACCATCCTCAAAATATCAATGTTCGATCATCTCTTGGTTGTTATTGCTTTAAGGCACTTGCACACAGTGAAGAAAGAGGCATGTTTTGTGCAGTGCCACCACACAGTGATGAGAAATACAAAGCTGTTTTCCCTGCCTTGCTGCTTATAATTTAAATAGCGTGAAGTTACACCATGATGTTAGTATTCATGTCAGCTGATGATTTAGAAGAAAGAAAACAATTCAAATTAAACTGAATTCTGGTATTGAACAGCTCATGTTCAGACCTCGCCTGTGTTGGTTTTCTTCTTGAACTGTTCTAGCTCTAGCAAGGCTGCCTCACCTCTACAGGAACTTTGCAGCAGAGCAGTATGCCAGTGTGTTTGCCATCTCCCTACCGTACACAAACCCTTCCAAGTAAGTTCGTAGCAAACACGCTTCTTCTCCTTCTTCATCTGTAAAATGAAGAGAATAAGATAAGCTTTTTTTGTATTACTTGGATCAAGGTTATGTATTGGATATTGCTCATTCTGGTATCTCCAAGCCTTTTCTGAAGGTGGGACATAATCTCCTCGGACAAAATGTCTGTTTTTCTTAAATAGAACTCTGTATTTCTTTTCTTGAAACTTACAGTGGGTAAAGGAGTATTTCTCAGATAGAAAAGTCCCTCCGTTCACTTCTGTAATGGCATCATATCACAGCATTAAACTCTGTGGAGATCTTTTTGCTGTTCTAGGTTTAACCAGTACATTGTTTGCCTGGCCCATCACGTGATAGCTATGTGGTTCATTCGGTGTCGCCTTCCCTTCCGAAAGGACTTTGTCCCCTATATTACAAAGGTAATGGATACTACTGAATCAAACAGTGCATAAATAAAAATGACAGCTTATACTGGTTTGAGAAGTACAAAGGTTCTGTTTGAAGCCAGAGAAAAACTCATTTTCTTGTTAACTTCTTTTTCAAGACTAAATGTGAGTTCTTGTGCATTGGCCACAGTTGCGGTCTTTCAGCTGCAAGTCCTGCTCATTCAGACTGTTACCTGTTTGTCTCAATTGGCAGGGTTTGCGCTCGAATGTCCTCCTCTCCTTTGATGACACGCCTGAGAAGGACAGTTTCAGAGCTCGTAGTACAAGCCTCAATGAGCGGCCAAAAAGGTAAATAATGTTAGATTCCAGGAGGGTCTTGTGTTCCCTGTTCTCGTGCTCACACCATTCCTATGTTTTTTGGAAGGAAGCTGTCTAGTTATCCAAAATCTGACAGTGCATTTAAGCAAGCAAAGTAAACCTCTTTAGGTCAGGGGATTGGTAAAAGACAAACTGAGTTTGGTAAGAAGTTGAAATCAAACCTATCTGACAGTCTGGTAGTACATATGAAGGCATCACTGTCTGTTCTGTAAGTTTTTACACTAAGGTGTGGGGTTTTTTGTGGTTAATTTTGGGAAAGTAATGGTTCTTTCAGGTACACTGCTACCAGAATAGAAAAGGGTAATACCAGAAGTAGTAGAGAACCATATTTATATTGGTAGTGTTAACTCCTTTTAATAATTGATCTCTAATGACTATTATAAATGATCGCGAGATAAATTATGTTTATTAGCAACCTGTATACATTAAGATAGCAAAAAATGTGTTTTCCATAGTGATGTTGCTCAAGTCAATGTCCTGGGTGGCAGACAGCTGCCTTCTCTGTGGCTGAATGGCCTGATCCTTTTTTTTTAATTTTGAAACCAGTACATTAGTTTTAAACAAAGCCTGGTATCTTTAGAACTCAGAATGTACCTTGTCAGTAGTCTTCCAAAGTAACGTTTGCAGGGATGGAAGAGTATTGCTTGGAAGGCATTCAGGGATTCTCTAATGTCCTTTTACCTGTATGACATACCTAAATTGGTTCACTTAACTTGCTTCAGTGTTAATATGCAGTAAGCATCCAGTGGCATTTGAACCCTGGGGAAAGTGCCTCTACTTTAACTGCAAGGCTCAATGAGTATCTTGCAATGAAGAAACACCATCCCTGCCCTAACGCTATAGCTGTAAACCCTGTTTTGTGTTTCATCTCTCCCATCACCTCCTCTTTCATTCAGAAATTTGGAAGAGAAGCCTTTTGACACTTGTCTCTTGAATTAGAATTTCAGCTAATCTTTTTTTTTTCCAAAAAAAAAGTTAAATTCAACCCGGTTGGAATACTACTGTATCTAAAGGCTTTCACTAACGCTGCCAGATCACTTTCGTAGAAATCTCTGCTAAGGAGTGTGGGCTGTACTCAGGCAGCAACTTGAAACACCAGAATGGCAGTGATGCCTCTGCGTTCGAGTTTAGATTCTAGCTAAATGAGAGAAGAAATAGCTTTGAGCAGATAACTGCTTCCTTGCTTGAGAAACTTGTATGCTTGTTTTTTTGTGCTTTGAGCCCCAAAGAATAAGCATTTCTCTGCTCTAGCTAAGGTGCTGGGTGTTGAAAGAGATGAAGATCCCAACAATTTCAAGGCTGCTGAATGGCACGGTGTTGGTGTAGGTGATTATCTCAGAGGGTGGGCCTCTGCTCTCTGTGGTCACATCTCCAGTTGTGGTCAAAATGTAACCTGTCAGAGGTCACTGGGAGGAGGAGGAGAAATAAACTCTAGTCCATCCAGGTGACTATCTGAAATGTACTCATTCACTGAAAGGAGGAGAGCAAATAAATCATGTTTAGGAAGATTCGAAAGGGTTAAATGGGTATCTTCATTTTATATAGGGCAATGTGAACTGCTGAACCAACTGTTACCTACATATTGGTACCCAGCCAGGCATGCAGCTCAGCTATGACTAATTGAAGTGCCTCTTAGATGTTAATTACTGTCATCTGCCACGTGGTTGGCACCAGACAGTGTGAAGGCTTATCTTCTTTTCTGTTCCTCTTGAAAGTCAAGTGGGTTATCTTGATCCACCTGAAGTAAGATAGCTTATTTGACAAAAGCATCATGCAGTCAGCAGCAGTGGAGAGGATGTTTGCCTTCTTGTCCCCGCATCCATGCAGTGCAGTGCGAGAAGGATCAGTTTCAGACAGGCTGAGTCTCCCCCAGTGTCTCAAGATCTGAGCCAAGGGACACCTCTCACCGACCCTGGTAAGTTTCTGTGGTTCAGAGTTGAAGCTCAGGCTCAGGCCAGGCCTAACAATGTTAGACGATGTTACATTCCTGTCTCTCTGAGAAGAATGTGCTGCTACCTGGTATTGGTAAAGCATTTTAGGATCCGGGGATCTGGTCTTTGTGTAAGTAGTCAATTTTATTTTAGCTGTGCTGAATTGTTGAGGTGAGATAACACAAGAGGTGGCTGAATTGCACAAACCTTCTCAGACTTGAGAACTTTGTGCCAAATTAGCAATAAGATTCTCTTGCCTTCGTTTAACAGTTCAGTATTCCAACAACCATTTCAATCAGTTTTTTTGTTTTAACCTGTACTAATTTCATTTGTTTTGTAGCACATTTAAAACCTTGTTTTCAAAATGTGGTTTGTCTTTTTAATGCTTTCAGCTCTGCTTGTTTGTACGTTTTAATTTTTATTTTCCTTTTTTGGCATTTGTTTTATTTTACATCACCCTCCGGGATCCCCCAATATTGACCCTGTGACCTGTGACCTTTCAACCTACATCCCTTCAATGATTTCCTCCCTTCCTGTGACCTCTTATGGGGCTTGGTGCTTCTCCACCTAGTAGTTTAAGACTAGCCAAAAATGCAAAGCAAGGCTTGAATAACTCTCCTCCAGTGAAAGAGCTGAAAGAATCCTCTGCAGTTGATGCCTTCCGATCCCGCAGCATCAGTGTGTCTGAACATGTGGTCCGCAGGTAGAGGCACTTTAAATGGGGAGAATCCAAGAGCAATTCAGCACTTGGAAATTTTACTGCAAGGGTGGGTGGAAGCAGGGTGGATTTGCATGTGGGATGCTTGCATGATTTTGATCCACATTAAAAATCTGGTCCTAGCCACAGTCTAGGTTTTGGGAAAGTATCATGGATATACCATGGCTTCCCAATGCCAGCTGTTGGGCTGCCACATTGCCCTGTGCGTTGTGTATGTCTGCTTTGCCCTGTTCTCTGATGCTTTAGCAAGAAAAAAAATCTATTTGCAAAAGATGGTGATGGGAAAAAAAAAAAGAAAAAGAAAAAGGTTGCATTCTGTGTAAGTGAGCATACTGGTTAAAGCCCACTGAAACTTCAGCTTTCTAAGCAGTGACTTGCTGCAGGAGATGCTTCTTATACTGTGCAAACTTATGTGTAGGTCATCTTTCCAACTGTGAAGAATAGTTCTGGCCTGGGTTTGGGATTTGTTTTTTGATGCAGAGAGGGCTGTCAGAAGTACTCTGGTCAAAATACGAGGACACCAAAACCTTCATTTGTCTCTCCATAGAGCAGTGAAAGGTGAAACATGCTCAGCCCATAGGAAGCTATTGCTTTTATGGCTAAAGAAAACACGTTTTAATCACAGACGTGGATTTGCTCACATGAAAGATGAAATGATTTATGCTAGTTTTTTAAACCTGTTTTTGGATTGCTTCCCTTGAAAGTTAAATTGCTGTCTATAACATTGCTGTGTAGATTGGAAATCTGAACCTGAATGTTTGTGCCTTGATCCTTAAGGATTCCTACCCATAGGATTTTATTGCATGTGTATGTGCTTTTGACTGTAGCTATACATTATTCAGTGGAAAGAAACTGACGTGAGTAGACTGTGAATATAATTCTGGCACTTGATTCCCTGATATCCTCATTAATCTATTAGGTGATTTTTTTCTCTTGTATTTATAAGCAAATTGTAGCAACTAAAAGCTCAGATAATTAACTTTAGTGATGCCAAAGAAGTTGTCACATTGTAAAAATTTGGCTGTACCTCAGCTTAGCTTTTATTATGATGGCATAAGGAGTCTTCTTTATAAAAGCATCCCAATCCAACCTGTTATTGCAATTGTTTTAAATTGCATTGCTAACTTTGTTAATTTGAAGGCAGAATTACTTTCTAGTCTCGTGCCAATGTCCTGTACAGAGTGCAATTTTTTTCTATTTCAAATTAAATTAAAGAAAACATGTCTATTGTGTTTATTTGAAGAAAAAGAAAATCAGTCTATGAAAGAGATGTAACAGAGGGAAAAGTAAACCACAATATTATAAAGTTAAGTCTAGAAAGACTTGATTTATGGCTCATGGGCAACATGTTGCCTGGGAAACTCTGCAGGTTGCTTATGTCACAGAATGCTTGCCCTCACTATAGATTAGCCAATTCAAAGCATGGTGCTGCCGTTCCCTATTTGCTTGGCGCACTTGCCCGTGGGCCACCAGACATCAGAGAGCACTGGCCTCACCTAGTCAGTTGATGGTGATTTAAGTGTTTCTCAGTCTCAAGATAAAACACACATTTTCCAGTGACAATCTACAAAGCACGACATGAAGGAGATCCAAAAATATTTTGATTACATCCTGGGTTTAATGTCTGGCCACTTCTCTGTTCTGGCACATGCATGTATCACAGGTGGTTCTGCATCATACTGTCTTCTGGGTGATGGGGATAAACATTTTGCAATGTGATCTATCAGTTGGAAACGTTCTCTTCTAGTCGGATACAGACATCCATCACTAGTTCAAGCCTGGGCTCTGCAGATGAAAATTCAATGGCTCAGGCTGATGACAATTTAAAAAACCTCCATCTGGAACTCACTGAGACCTGTCTGGATATGATGGCCCGATATGTCTTTTCAAACTTCACTGCGGTGCCAAAGAGGTAGGGGTCAGTTGGTGACCAGGGGAGAAATGTTTTTGTTTGAGGTTCATATTTTACTTTATCAGTGGAAAATTGCTCTGACACCCTTGAGATTCTGGCAGGCCTAGGAGCCATTTCTTGCAGATAAAATCTGGCTTGTGTAAATATGAAGTTAGATGAGAGAAGTCCATTGCAGCCTACCAGCCTTGTCCTCAGCCTTGAGCTGATCAGAAGGAGATGCACTGAAGGTTGTGTAGTCCCAGTGGCACACTGTTTGTGAGCACTGCTTTGCTCCGTGCCCTTGCTTGATGATAGCAGTTTTTGCTATAGAACTGACTACCATGCCAGCTGGCTTCAAATCAAGGGCACTTTTCCTGTGAAACCCTTACAGAAGGGGACGTGTAGCCCAGACAAGCCTTGTTCCCTTAATGCTCTGTAACATGTGGCCAGGACTGTAGTGGTAGTGCTGCTATCTGCTGATATGAAAGTCAGCTCATCCCTTATCCTGGTGGGTAACGTGTACATCGATTGGGGAATATGTTTCAATTGCCGTAAAAAGGAAGAAAGCAGACAGTATCCTACATAGTTACAAGAAATCAGCTGTCTCTGGAGGCTCTGTGCTTTGCAGTCTGAGAGCTGTGTTCATCACAAATGTCTTTTTAGGTCTCCTGTGGGTGAGTTTTTGTTGGCTGGAGGAAGGACAAAGACCTGGCTGGTTGGTAATAAGCTGGTGACTATCACTACAAGTGTTGGAACAGGGACAAGGTCCTTGCTTGGCTTAGACTCTGGAGAGTTCCAAAGCAGCACAGAATCAAGGTAACTTTTGCTCCCATTTCTAGAAACTTCCACCTAACAAAGTCACTTTAAAAGGCCACCATTATTACTGTGCTTTTTTTTTCCCCAAGGTTTTTCTCTTACCACAAGAGGACTGTTTTATTTGTCCAACGTGACACGATCCTCTCTCAATACCACCAGTATCTTTTTTCTTTTTTCACAGCTCAGACCCTGTTTTGCAAGTGAGACAAACTAAAGAAGCTCCAGCAAAACTGGAATCTCAAGCTGGGCAGCAGGTTTGCAGAAGCTCTCGCAACAGAGTCAGATCCATGTCTGGTAAATTCCTATCCTGGAGTCTTACTACCATTGCTGGGTCTGTTACAGGTTTAAATGTCCTAGCGCCTGCTGAAGAGACCTGTGTCTAAACTGAGTTGAGAATCTGGACCTGTCCGCTACTTAATGGTGGGCAGGTAGCAGCAGCTGTTGGTCTCAGTGGTGCTGGTGCTCCTCCTGCTTGCCTTTCCTTGCAGGAAAGCTTTGACAGTTGGGTAAGTGGTGAGCACTTGCAGTGAGAACCACCTATATCTACCTGACCACGTGGTTTATAAGAAATACATGCAAGGTAAAGCTCTCTTAGGTTCTCAATACTATGCACACAGATGCAAAAATCTCAAAAGATTTACTATTTCTCTGATATTTTATTATTTACTTAACTAGTAAATAATTACTGTAAATATTTTTAATATCAACTAAACATTTTTCCCTTCTGTGTTGTGCTTGTCTTGCTAGGTGGTCATGCCTTACGTGTTGGTGCCTTAGACAGCTCAGCCTCCCACTTCCCTGGTGGTTCGGCTTCCCAAGGGACACAGAGTCCTCCTGCTCCTCCATCTCGATCAGAGAAGTCTAATCCTGCTCCACAGACTCCTCTGCAAAAAGAAAAAGCAAACTTAGCTGCGTATGTCCCTCTGCTGACACAGGGCTGGGCAGAAATCCTAGTGCGCAGACCGACAGGTATTTTTACCTGGGTGTGGAGTGAACTCTTCTTGAGTTGCCAAGTTGCATCTGCTGTTAGGGAAGGATTAATGACATGCTGAAGGTCAAAATTCTTGAATACTGCAGTACATTAACTGGGAATTGTCTTTTTCAGCTGGAAGTTGCTTCCTGAGAAAATAACTGACCTAGTATCCTTAATTAAAATACCTGAGCATTTTGAATACCTTTTGGGAATCTGCTGTGGTAATGAGTTTACTAGGGATTGTTTTTGAAGAACTTGGGATGAGGTATAGAGTAGTGGGAGCTACGTGCTGAAAATAGGAAACAACCAAGTGATCCTGCCAAATGTCAGGAGAACTGAGAACTTTCTCTGTTTGGATACTTGCAAAATCCAAAACAATGTGTGCTTTTTTCAATGTGAGTTGTAAACTTTCTGGAGTGGAAGTCCTTAATGTTCTTCCCTAATTTTCTTCACCAGGTAACACAAGCTGGCTAATGAGTCTGGAGAACCCGCTCAGTCCGTTTTCTTCAGATATTAACAATATGCCCCTGCAAGAGCTGTCTAATGCACTCATGGCTGCAGAACGTTTTAAAGAACACCGAGAAACGGCTCTATACAAGTCCCTCTCTGTCCCCTCCTCCAGCTTGGCCACTGGGACAGCTAAACCATCGCTTCTCCAACGTTCCAATACAGGTGAGAGATGTCAAGCCAGTCATGTTTCTAGCATAGCTGTCACTAGCCTGTTTCAAGTCTGTTGAAGTTACTGTAGGTGTTCCTGAAATGCAAGTTAGTGGCTTGAGGAATAACAGTAATGAGAAAGGGAATCAGTTCTTCTCTTAGTAGTTTTCAGTGAAAAATTCCTTCCCTCCTTGCTTCTGATGTTTCATCAGAAAAGTAGCTCTCTTTCTTGAATAAAAGAAAGAGAGGAGCAGTGCAGCTTCTTTGCAGGAGTAATGTGTTTCATGATAACTGTTTGCCAAATGAAAATAAAGTTATGGATATTTTCTCTTTCCCACTGACCTGAGCATGCCATGTGTGGATGGATCTTCCCATGCAGCACTTCCATTTGTCTACAGTATAACAGTTTTTTTGGGGCACTGGCAGTGCTAGGTTCCTAGGAAAACAGCCTATTACAGTCTTTGTCAGCTAGGGTCGGTTAGTTGCCACTTTTCTTACAGCCGAGATGGCAGAGTGCAAATCCCAGCAGCTGTGGATGTATTCACCTTTTAAAAAGACTGTTTAGCCTTCAGACTGGTGCAGTTGAATCACTTGAATTTTCTTTGATGGCTTTAATGTAGTGGCCAGGGTTTGTCACCGTATTGGCTCTAGTGCCTGGTGATGTTGGTGCTGGTTTATTTTGAAAAGAACTGGTAATGGTGGGATGTTACTGTTGACCAACAGCTGGAACTTGTAAAGCTGTCAGGAGTCCCAGCTCGGAGCTGTTACCAACATGTAGCTGAGGCTGTCAGCATCACTAGTGCTAGCAAAACTGACCGGTGATAGCAACAGGCAAGGCTGTTCTGAACAGGCGGCATCAATGGTATGGGTTGTTTTGGAAATCCAGTTAAAAAGAAAAAAGAAAAAAAAAATTCTTATCCGTGAAAATTCCTGTTGAGTCCTACAGATTTGCGCTATATCAGCATTAAGCGATCAGTCAGAAGAAACACTCACCTGAATGCCACTCCTGTGGCAGTCAGTGAGAAAATCATTTTGGTCATATTCTTAACTTCTACAGTAGCCAGCCAGCTGCAAGTGAAGTGAATGTTTTGAAGAAGTTTTGCTGTCAGACTCTCACATGCATGGTGTTCTTCCTCTTAGGAGGTTAAATCCGTGCGTCTTCATCCGTATTTCTACTCTTCAGACCCTTCTGTGCATTTAAAAATTATCTTTTGCCAAAAGTGTGTATCTCAGGAAAAGCTCAGACTGGTTTTCTGTTTGTGCTAGGACATCACTGAGGAACTTTCTGTTTCTAAAACTCACAAAGATGCATTCTTCAAAGAGAGCAGTTTGAGTCTGCATTGTTTGAATGTGTTTATGCCTCCTTATTCATGTTGAAACCTTGCACCCTTGAAGTATCCCTTTGGCATCTAGTGAGCTTATCCCAGCTTGTTCTTTCCTTTGTTTTATTTATTTATTTATTTATTATTTTTTATTTTTAAATAGATTCTTGGTTACATTTTAAACTCTGTGCTTTTTAATTTTATTTTCTTTTCATATAGTCTCTCCTTCCTTTTGATGTAGCTGCTCACTTGATTTCCCTTTGCAGTGGCCTCTTTCTCTTCCATGTACCAGTCCAGTTGTCAAGGGAAGTTGCACAGGAGCATATCCTGGGCAGGTATATTTATATATCTTTAAGGGAAAAAAAAAAAAAAAGTATTGCCATAGAAGAACACCTCTGATTCATAGAAAATGTATCCCTCATACTTCATTTTCCCCTTCCATGTCTCCTGTCTGTACCCGGTCTCATTACTCTCAACAAATGGGATCTTGACTAGCATGAAGAAGTCCAAGCCAGATGCAACATTTGCAAGTGCAGGCAATTTCTTAAAGCAACTTTTCTTTCAGCTGGGGTGGATTGTGAGTCATGAGGCACAGCATTCAATGGCCTGTCAAAATGTCTGAGTGGCTTGATTAATTATTTATTTTCAGCTTCAGTTTACAATTGGCTTTGTGTTCTGCTAAATGTGAAAGCTCCCTATTCTGAGAATAACATATAATATGCTACAGGAAAGCTACCCAGAAAGGAAGTCCCCTGCTACTCAGCCCACAGAAATCTGTCAGAATTGGACACAGAATCTGATGAAAGAAGCTGATAAATACATATTAAAAGTTTGATGTTACAATGGATGCTGGTTTACAGTTTTTTAAGAGAAAAGGTGGAAATGGGAATTAAATTCTAGCTTTTTGGAGGCCCAATATCAGTGTAAAAACTTCCTCTGCTTCAGTAAAATTTACTTTGTCATTAAATTAAGCAGAGATCAAATTGCATAGGTTGTGAGCACAGCCCCTGCATTGTTTTGATGATCTGCAGTGCTTTGTGACTTTAATTGGAGGGTTGAAATTTCCTTCTGTCTTCTTTCCTTCAGTGGAAAATTCTTTGTAGAACACCAGAGTATTCTTAACTGCTGTTTTATTTTTTGACATAGGCCTCTTAAAGCAGCACAAAGATGCTGCAGTAAAATGTTTTTCTATACTTCTCTCTGCTCAAAGTCTTCTATTCCCACCTAAAGTATAATCAGCGAGCGTTTACATTTTTAAAAATCACCAGCAATCTTGGCAGTGATGCAAGAGCTAGGGAAGCTTGGAAATGCTGGTTATATGCAGGTGTGTTCTGGCTTGGACAGCTAACCAGATCAGCACGTTGTTTTGTTTTTGTTTTGTTTTAGTTTTTTTATTTTTTTCGTTGAAAGTATGTGTGTGCAATGCTAACTCTTAATTGCTTCTTTGAAATAACTTTGGTCCTGCGAGCTGAAATCAATCCAGGAAAAGCTGCTTTAGTGATTTTTTTTTTTAATGTTTTGCTGATTTTTCTTTAGTTTTGGTGTGTGCTTTTTTTTTTTTTTTTTTTTTTTTTAATTTGGAAAACAAATCTTGGCCTTTCAGATTGGTCTTCCAGTCCCTTGTGTGCATAATGGGAAGCCTCCTGTTCTCCAGCCTTTTCCTCAGGACAAAAAGCAAGGCCAGGAGGAGCCTTTGGTCAGACTCATCCCTGTGGTCAGGGTCACAGCCTGAAGTAGACACAAGGTTAAACGCTGCAATAACTTCCTCCACCGTAGGCAGGGCTTCCAAGGAGCTTTCTTGTCAGTGTGGTTTCATTACCCATTTGTCTGATCAGATGCCACATGCAGGTTTCCCAGTATTGCTGCAGTGCATGTATTACTCCTGCTCTCTTGTCCTTTCACATGTCTAGGGCTGAATTGTTTTGCTTCTACTGAGACATACTAGGAAAACTGCCAAACTGCAAGTAAATGGCTCCTAGTAAAATTTCTTATCTCCTTCTAGGCCACTACAAGGCACCAGGAGCATTACATTTCAATACAAGAAAAACTTATTTCTTTGCATACTTGCATAGAACTGATCTCTTCACTGCCTGGATAACGATGAACTTTTAATGCTAGTCTTGTATTTTCTTACATCTCTGTAGTTCCTGTGTGTCCTCATAGCTGAGTATGGATGTACAAGGTCCCATTTTCTTCATTCTGTCCCCTGCTTGTTCATCAGTGACAATTGGAAACAACTGCACTTGTTTTGACAAACGTAGATGCAGGCCTTTGCTGTCAGGGTAAGGTGATCAGTTATTCTGTACAAAAGGGAAACCAGGAGCAAGTCTGACATGATGTGAAATCAAAGAACCAGACCACTCATTCAATATGGCCTTCCATTGAAATCCCGTAGGGAAAAGGCTGGTACTTCAGAGGAAAGGATGGGGACCTGCCAGTCTATACCTCTGTGCAGACTTCAGTTCTTCTGCATTGTGTCTTGGTAGAATCTGCGGTAGTGCTGGAGGAAGGGAGCCCATCGGAAATGGAGCTAAAGGAAACTGAGTTCCCGGCTGAGTCTCCGGAGAGTGAAGATTTTGAAACTTCGTGTTCTGAACAAGTCTTGAGTGAGGAAAGGTTTGGTAAACCCCACGAGTCTTATAGCAGGGTAAGCAGAAACAAACAGCACTTTTATGCCGTATTGCAACCCCATCTTCAGACACATGGGATAAGTTGTCTGTGCCTCTTGGCACCTTTTTTAGTTACTCACTGGTGGTACCAAAATGTGCACACAGTCATGACTGAGTTGTGTGGCTTGTGGGAGACTGCATACGGAGCAGGAGCAGTAAATACCTGTTTCGTGCAGGGCCCTCGATCTGTGTTCCTTTGTATTGGGACCAATCTACTCATCTTTCTCGGGAAGCGTCATAGGCTGCCTTAATTATTACTGTTGTCAACGTATGTTTTGTCCATTAGGAAAACTGTTTGTATTTGTTTCTTTCTCTTTAAGTCCTCCTCAACCTCTAGCCAAGAAGAAAAATCTTTGAAATCAGATGACCTGGTGGAGGGTGGTATTCCCATCGGGAGAGTCCTGCCCCCGGAGGATGGCCGAACGCTGGAGGAGCTTTCCTTCCAGCCGTCCCAGCCGCTCAGCAAGTCGAGCTCTTCCCCCGAGCTACAGACACTGCAGGAGGTTCTCAAAGATGCAAATGGCAGAGAAGTAACAAGGAGACTGAGCACAGACGTGAAATCAAAATCTCAGTCTGGGAACCTGGAAGGGGAAGGGCTGGGCGGTTGGCTGAGCAAGGGAGAGGATGCCAGAGCAGCTGGGTCAGGGGGCTTGGATGGAACTGGGCTTGCCACCTCGCCTCGCTCCCCCTCCGGGCACCGGCCCAGGGGATACACCATCTCTGACTCAGCCCCATCAAGGAGAGGGAAAAGGATCGAGAGAGATGCCTTCAGGAGCAGGACAGCAGCCTCCAATGCTGAGAAAGTACCTGGAATAAACCCAAGGTGCGTTGAGGAGCATATCTGAATCGAGAAACAGTAAGCTTGTAATTGCTGGAGCCAGGGCTGGATTTGTTCAAGTGGGTCTGCAGGCTTTGTGGGATCTACAGGACAGTAACTGATTAAAAAGAAAGATGAATTACTTGGTTTTTTTCAGGCCCTAATATAGAAATGTTAAATCCGCTGTTACTAAATTAACTTCGCAGTCTTAGGAAATAAGTATAAATAAATGGATCCCAGTTTAGGGTCCAAATGCATGTGTGACTTGAATGCAGTCACCTAGAGTTAATTTTGCTGTGAATAGGATGAATTGCTAGTCTTGCTGTTCAGGAAATCTAATGTGCAAAAGGAAGATGAGGGAGTATAATATATTTTTTTTTAACTTTAGACATAGGTAGTTGCTCCAGATTATGTTATGAGACAATCTTCGTCTTATGGTTAATTTTGTAAAATACAAGTGTCTGTAAAATCATCTGTCTTGCAGACTAGAAGTACCCCACATAACTGTGAGGAAGGAGCGTGTTCCTACTCCTTTGTTCTACCAGTAGATTGCCTTTTTAACTGAGGCTTTGTGCAGCTGCCACCGTTTGACATAATGATTGTTTTTTATGACAGGGGTTTATTACAAACTGCAGGTAGTCCAGGCACCCAGTGTCTCTAGAAGATGAGTAATACTCGGCTAGCATTTTAATTGCTTTTTTCTTCTTTATGTAATGTTCTTACATACAAGAGGTCAAAATGGACTGAATTTTTTATGGTAACAGGACCTGTTTTTCTCTCTCTCCCTTAGCTTTGTGTTTTTACAATTGTACCATTCCCCATTCTTTGGTGATGAAAACAACAAGCCCCTTTTGTTGCCAAATGAGGTAGGCAAGGATTTTTTTTTTAATTCTCGTAGTTAATTTTTCTAACCTTATTACTTTCCAGCTCATATGGTGTGATTTAAAGGTGGTTCTTACTGACAGTGCTACAGACGGGAAATTTTCTATACCCCATTCCCGGTGGCTCCAACATTCTGCCTGTGTATTCAACTTGAGATGTTGGGAGGTTCTGTTGGTGCTGTTGCAGAGTCCCAGCCAGAAGACAGGATGATTTGTGGGTTCTTGTTTTTTTTTGCTGGTAGTAGGAGTGAGGGATGAGAACTGAGCACTAGGTGGTATTGGCAGAACATTGCTAGACAAACCTGTCAGCCATCAGGATAATTGGGAGTGGCCAAGATGCTTTCTGTGCTTGCAGGAGAAATAAATCACAGGCTTCCTGGGGAAGTAGCGCGGGAGTGCTCATGAGCTGAGCACCACAGACCCTCTGGTGAAAGATTTTCCCTCGCTTCTAGTTCAGGTGGTGAGGCAGCAGGGAGCCTAGGTGAGATAAGGTGATGCTTTGTGTTAAAAATATTCTTCAGAGCAAGAGACATGATAATTTTTCATGCCTGGAGCTGAAGTGAATAGATGATGTAATATGTCATCAAAAGGACATCTAGCCTGTGCAGTTTGCCAGACTAATCTCATCTGAAGTAGTAAAAAAAATAATAAAAAATCTTGGTGACAGCTGCCATATAGCACAGCTCTGTACCCTGACCTGATGCACTCTGCTCTTGCAGAACAAAGTAGGGCAGCATTTAATGAGGGCACTAGTGAAGGTCAGGAATCTTTACTTACACTGTGCTGTCATAGTTTGTGTGTGGCCTGCTGCTGTCCTGGTTTATGGAGGGCAGTGAATGTTTGGAGATGTAACTTTTTAAAGATGTGACAAATGTTTTGATTGCAGACGTTTGAAAAATCAGTGCAGCTCCTGGATCAAATTCCTTCTTACGATACACACAAGATCGCAGTGCTCTACGTTGGAGAAGGCCAGGTGAGTTGTGAGCAGTTGCATTCATGATTTAATGGTTACATCTCAACAGAAGGCTGGGCTCTGCTACTCCAGCTGTGTGATCTGTACTGCTCCTGCAGTAGCCTTGCTTTTCCTTAGCTTCTTGCATTAAAAATCAGTGCCTGTGTGAATCCCTTCTGGGGAGGTAATAACCTAATCACTCATGCTGATGGAGTGCTCTTAACATTCATTGTGGGACTGCTATGTTCTTGTTTTCTAGAGCAACAATGAAATTGCTATTCTGTCGAATGAACACGGATCCTATCGCTATACAGAGTTCCTGACTGGCTTAGGGAAGCTCATTGAACTTAAAGATTGTCAGCCAGATAAAATTTACCTTGGTGGCCTGGACGTGTGTGGGGAGGATGGACAGTTTACCTACTGTTGGCACGATGACATTATGCAAGGTAAGACTTCTCCAGAAGTTAGAAGTGGAAGGTTGGTTTCTTCTTATTTTAAGACTGAGCTGCTTTCTACAAGTTTCCTTTTCCACGAGTTTAGTAAGGATGGCCTGGGGCTGTGTTCTCCCTCCATTCTCTTTCTGATGTCTCTGCAACCCAAGTAAGGGAGAGGTGCATACCTGCCTTCTTTAAGAAAAATCATACCACTTCTAAAATAATCTGTACTATGAAAGATTGATAGGGATTTGTGTAGAGGTTTGCGGAATAAGCTGCTTGGTCCTGAGCTGCTTTGAAGGCTGTTAACTGAGGACATTACGTGCATGTCAAAACTCTGCTAACGATTTCTATGAAGAGCAGCATTGAAAGCAGGAGGGTTGTTACTGTGGTCACTCTTTGAACTGCAGCATTACCCAGCTCCCACAGTACTAAGCAGTGCAGATACCAACTGGGATCCAACAAGCCATGAGGAACTTCCCAGACATTTTCATGCAGCTCTGTGAATCCCAGTCATCAGACTTTGTCCGGTTCAGTGGAGCAGCTGCATGTTACTCACCAGGGCCCCTGGTGCTCTGCAGAGCTCAGCTAGGGAAAGGCCTGGTTTAAGGTATTCAACTGGTCTTCCTCAAACCAGGTTCTGCTCACCATGCTACAGTGACGTGGAAAAAATTATCCAGAAGCACACGCCCAGTCCCCTGTTCATTTTCTACGAACAGATAGCTAACTACCCCAGCTTGATGAGAATGCTTATCCCAGCGTACATCATGTGCTGTAAACCAGACCTGTAATTCACTTTTCTAAGCGTGGTGCTAGGGAGGACCATGCAAGGCAGCACCTAAGAACTGGCAGCTGCAGAGCTTTCAGAGGCCGCCCTTTCACTGGCAAAGAGCTGCCCACTGTGCTCCATGCTCCGGGTACCACAGGAGCAATCCAGAAGGACTGGATTCAGCTGTCACAAACAGGGACAAACCTATTGAGGGAGCACAATGTATTTTTTCATTACAGTGGTGCTGGTACTACGTTGTCTTGCAGACAAATGCTGCGTATTGACCATTGCTGCTTGCAGCATTGTTTTCCTAGCTCAGCCTAAGGGTCCTTCTGTTTCCTCTTCAGCCATTTTCCACATTGCTACTCTGATGCCCACAAAGGATTTGGATAAATATCGCTGTGACAAGAAAAGGCACCTTGGGAATGATTTTGTTTCTATTGTTTACAATGATTCTGGAGAGGACTTTAAACTGGGAACAATAAAGGTACAAGATTTTACTTGCAGGCATATTATAAAACAGGCATTTGGCTGTTTGTAAAACCTTAATCTGATGTGCGTTATCTTGGTGAACAGTGTTGAGATCATGAGTGGAGTTTATTTGCCTCAAGTGGATTCGCACATGATAGTGTACAGCATTCACCAGAGTCACGTTGGATGCCAGTAAAATGTATTTGACTGTTGTATTGTTTTCCCGTTAGGGTCAGTTCAATTTTGTGCATGTTATCATAACACCGCTTGACTATGACTGTAATCTGGTGACGCTGCAGTGTCGAAAAGGTAGGAATCCCTCCAGCATTTGTTCTCAGTCTTTTCTTTATTGTTGGTGGTGCAATAATTGACATCACTTTGCAATGTTTTTGCATTCCAAAAGTAAAAGCTTCCAAGAAAAACTCTCCAAAACCAATTTGCTGCCTAGTGACATCTGTATACATCCTATTTATGTGTCTTACCCTATTTTTGACATCTTTCCACTGTGCCACTTGTATCATCTTCAAGCTTAAGATAAAGATCGCAGAGTAGAGCAGATCCCTCCAAGCACTGCTTGGGAATGCTGCGGGAGTTGGGAGGTGGAGACCCCTGCAGCTGTTGGCTGCCAGTGTCCTTCCCAGAGCTGCAGGTCCTGATCCTTGGGGTTCTATGCTGAGTTCAGCAATGCTCGTGCAGTTACCTGCAGGGGTGTTTGCTTTCCTTTTACCAAATGAGCACTTCTGGGGTATTTTTTTGTTCCACTTTAGTTCATATAATAATGAGCTCAGCAGGTTCCCCTCAAACATTTACAGAGGATTTGAGATCCTGTTGTGTTAAGTTGTGGTCTAAATTCTGTCTGTTAAAGTTGGAGCTGTAGTGTTTGATGGGAGCTTCTGAGATTCTGTGAAACAGTTCTTCAGGTTTATGTCACTTGTCCCTTTAGTTACTGGCAACTTTTGTCTTGTTCTTCTCTCTTAACTGTCTGACAAGAACTTTTCTTCTTTCTTTAAAACAAAGACATGGAGGGTCTTGTAGACACAAGTGTTGCTAAGATCATCTCTGACAAGAATCTGCCGTTCGTAGCCCGTCAGATGGCCCTGCATGCTAACGTGAGTACCCCTGCACTCCCTGAGACTTTGTCCTTCAGCTGGCTTCGTGGTCTTTCACCAGCTACCAAGGAAAGTAGCTGGTGAGTAGGGCTTGCTAAAACAAATAAGCGTTCTGCCTCAGTTATTTCTGCCAACCTTTGAGTCAGTTACTACATGAACTTACATTTCAATCACTGTCAAACAGTACTGAAATGTTCTATTAATGTTATTGGCATGGTTATGTTAATGTGCATCTGTCTTCTCTTTCCCTGCTTTTCCCCATCCTTCCCAAATTAGATGGCTTCCCAGGTTCACCATAGTCGATCAAACCCTACTGACACCTACCCATCCAAGTGGATTGCTAGGCTACGTCATATCAAGAGGCTAAGGCACCGGGTGAGTGAAGATGTCTGTTCTTGCTGTTTAGAACCGGGCTCTGCCTAACTGTGTTATTATAAATAAGGCAAATAAAATCAGCTGTCAAAACTTACTGAGTAAGAGGAATAATGTGTATATAAAGGTTAAAATCCAGCTCTTGCAGGAATGGTAAGTGGAGTGATGTAGATCTGGATTTATAAGCTTCCAACCACCTTCCCTTGTGATAAGTGCATTTGGGACCCCGATATCTGGACACAGAGCTGCCTGTACTCGGCACTGTAATAGGGATTGCAGAAAAAGCTGTACCGAGTAACCTGTCCTGCTGTGGCCAAATGGAGAGTGAAAAGAATTTCAGAGAATATGGAGCTCATCTGTTCTCATTTGACTTTCAGCTACGTGAAGAAACCCAGTACCAAACTCCTGGCCTTCCCCTGCAAATGCATTCATCTGCTCCGACAAAGCCCCCTCCCCAGATACCTCAGGATCCTCCACCAACCTACGAGACTGGTCAGAGGAAGCGGCTGATCTCCTCGGTGGATGACTTCACCGAATTTGTGTAGATCCCACTGGGTTGGTGTGTCCTGGGACAGACGAGGCAGTGAATGCGTTTCACCTGCTTGCTGACTGTGCAGCTGCCCAGACACAGAGGAGAAGGGTTTGGCAAATACAGTGTGGCTGTGCTGCTTTCTTGTGGATTCAGCACTGAACTTTATCAGGAGGTTCAAGTATGTTTCACTGTCTCAGCCTGCCACTGTTGTCTGATGAAGATACTGTGTATCCCCAGCAGATGCTCCAAGAGAGGACCAACTCCACATTTTGTTTTTATTTGGTTTGAGCTATTCCAGGGCTTCCATTTCTGATGGGAACATTCTTGCAGAACCTTTCTCTAGACTCCTTCAACACCAGTGTCTGGTGGGAGCAGACAAAGTGTGATACTCTGCACTTCATCACAGAGGTGGAAGATGGGAGAAGTGTAGGAATTTTGACCCCTCTATTGGGAATTAAATACAGAGTACTGGAAACCCAGTCACTATTTCTAAGCAACCTGGAATCTCTGCTGCTCTCCAGGTCTCGTTGACTCTTGGGACTTGAACTCTACAGAATCTGAGACTTGCTCTGCTGCCAGCTCTGGTAAAGGTTAAGCTAGACATGCTGCTTAAATTCCCAAGAACGCGTCGCCATTGTGAAAGACTCGCATCGAACCCTCCCTCAGCCCAGGAGAAATGTTTTTGCTACCAGAAGTAACACAAAGCAGGGAGGTGAGTGTCACTCAGTGAAGGAGCAGAATGACAAAGGGCTGGGGCACAAACCACTTGGGTGGAACAGTTTCACCCACTGGGGGCTGGCTGCAAGGATTTTAGCCAGAGGCCAGATGTGGTTTCTAGGTTCAGCTGCAGGATTTCTACTAATTGCAGCAGTGCTGGGGATAACTCAGCCCTCTCTGTGCACTCGGTAAAGCCCTTTTTGAAAGACTGTTGGCTTGTCCTGGTGGCATCATCTCTGAATGAGTTTTGCCTATTGCACTAACGCCTAATGCCAGGCTCTCCTGGGACCTTGGCTGTTGTAATTAACAAGCTGTCCTTTCAGTGCAAGCATGTGCAGGTGGAATGGGATTACGTAGCCCATCTTGTGGTAAGATGGTCATCAGACACTACACTACCAAACTGGGAGCCACCATCTAAGCTGGCCTATACTGTGAGTACTTTAATCTCCTGCTTTGTGAATAAATGGAAGCGTGGCTTTTTGATAAGGGGTAGCTGCAGAGCCTTTGCAATGGAGCTGAATACAAGTGCACTCAGCACATGGAACTGTGAAGTGACTGGCAAGAGGACAATGTATGAAATGCTACTAATTGATGCAGGGCTGTTTGGGAACTCTAAGTGTATGTTGTGTTTTGAGTGTTTATAAGTAAATAAGTCCTAAAGGAAATAAAGTATTTGTATGGTCAGTGGGTTCTTGCTGACCTGGGAAGACTCAAACCATGTCTGATGATAATGTCATGGGCAATTTGCCTTTGTGGTGATGGCAGATCCCTCGCTAGCAGGCTGATGTAGTTAACTACAGACCAAAGCGTCCCTAATTGGTTCACTGACGTAAGAAAGTCTCGCATATTGTGCAGGAAACCTCAATTAAAATTCTGGTCACGGACAAAAAGAACAAATGGGGTGGGTAGGAATGTCTGCCTGTTCAGGCAGCTGGACAGGCTCTGGTGAGTGCTGCTGTGCCCCTGCACCCTTCCTGATGTCTTGCTGGTAGTGGTGGGTAGGTCAGTGCCTGGCTGAGGGGCTGGAGTGAGTGCAACAAAAGTACTGGAGCCAGGTTGTAGCAGTCATCTTTTATTTGACCTTGTCATTTTTTTAAGAAACATCCCCACAGTTACAAAATACGGTATTTTTGGTTGCAGTGAAATGCTGACCAGACAGTTAAAATTGGCATATTGATCACAATCATCCGTTTAAAAAAAAAAAAGCATTTATATAGAGGTCCTTCCCTCTCCCTTTTAAACTAGTGGATAGTTTTTTTTTATTTAAGCAGCTTGATACTGTTAGATCTGTATGAGACTAAAGACAATAAATAAGAAACCATCTCTTGGTGACTACAAACACAGAAATATACATTCAGGAGTACCTGTTGGTTAGGGCTGTAAGTCAAGTTCATTGCTGCTGACAGTATAACTCCACGACTAATAACTCTGGCTGCAGCTAAGTGCATGTCTACGTAGTACCTTAGCTGTGACAGTGAAGGAACCCTGTGAGTATTGCTATAGTTTGTACAAATAAATGCTGCAATGAGAACTATGATTGCTTGAAAGCTGTCCGTGGTGCCCACTAAGCACATGGGCCCTCACTGAGGTGTCTGGCTTTTCAAGAAACACCTGTGTGGGTTCCAGAGCTGCTCTCCATACTTCAAGTTAAGGTAAGAAGTAGGGCAGTTGTCTTGGCCTGTTTCTGCTCCTCTTTGATTAGAAGAAGCACTTGGTAAGTCACGTGCATCAACTCACACTCACACACACACAAAGCAAGCTTGGTAAGGCACAGACACTTGGGACCAAGAATCCCGACGCTTCACCGGGGAGCATCCTTGTCCAACCCGCACATTTAGCTTATTGAAGGCTGTTCTGAGCACTCAGGTCCCTGCTCACTGCTGCCTCTTGCCTCCCTCTCTCCTACCTGTACTTAACTCTAGTAACAACAACAATTCAATGAACATATTCAAGCTGGGGGTCAGGGGGAAGGAGCTGAGCTCTGAACTGGTTCTTTTTTTGGGGGGGGGTGGGTGGGGCAAAGGCCTTTTGATGATGCCAGGGACCCTGAGCCTTCCAAGACCTGCTTGGTTCGTTTCACCCACCGACCAGTCCCCTGACTCACAGGCTGGCACTGACAGCCCCGTCCCTGTCCCACCCTGCGGTGGTGCTGACCACAGGTGCTGGTGGTGCAGCGAGAGCAGGCACCTGTAACCACAGGGGAAGGGGGCATGGCCCTTAGGGGTGGCTGTATCCACGCACATTATTCCACTGCAGCAGGAAGGAAATGTGCAGTCACATGTGGAGCTGAAGTTTAAAAGTGGCTGCTGGGGTGCAGTTGTGCTTAGGAGCTCTCCTGTGTGAGAACCCCCATCCCCAGCTGCTCGAGGGCTGCCATTGCCCCTCTCCCCTGGTTCTACTCAACCCCTGGCACTTCTCTGCCATCTCTTCAACCTGCCTCTTCCTTTCCCTGAGGAAAGCTTTCTGGGCACTAACAGTTTTCGCCACTCTGCACTCCACTTCCCTCTGAAATCTGCTCTTGCAACAACCTTTACGGTGACCAACCACCAACTCACTGTAAGCGCTCTTCATTCCACAGCACACCTTTTCTCCTGTCTGCAGCCTTCTGCAACATTCCACAGCCCCTGTCCTTCATAGCAACGGAGTTTTTCAAGGGCACTTTACACCAGGCCCAAAGCCTTCACAAAGAGCACCCGTGCGTCCTCCCGCAGTCACCCAGAAGGGACGGGGGCAGGCACCTGAAGCCCAGGAATGAAATCTTCACAGGTAGCTAACAGCACGGTAGAAAGTGCTCGGAGCTGGAGGGGGAGACTCACCACCGGTGTGCTTACCAATGGAAGCATCCAAGAAGACCCCTGCATCTGCCTGCTCCCAGAGGTCTCCTCCCTGGGCTGGGCACTCCCAGTGCCCAGGAAGGATGCTTCCAGGAGCAGCAGCGGCAAGACACACTGTCCCCTGCGGCAGCGTTCGTGCTGCCGAAGGCTTCCCTTCCGTTACACCTCCAAAGGAGGGAGCAGATTCAGGAAAATCACCTAGTGCACTGCGGGATCTCCACCACGCCCTGCTCCACCTGCAGGGACTGGCCCTGAGCCAGCCCGGCCCAAACCTCGAGAGCACACGCACCACATGCACACAGACACCTAATACTTTATATACATGGGACATTCCCAGAAAGAAGCACTTAATACATCCTTTAAATAACTCTGACAATAGTATTCTGTCTCCTATCTACATGTTTCAAACACGTTACCGATGCTATGAAAATATAGCAAACATACAAAAATATATACATTTAAAAAAAAAAAACAAAAACCAACATATAAATTACTTACAATATACATAACGTGAAATGGCGAGGACGAAGTGAACGCAGGCCCTGGCAAGGCTTCAGCTGCTGCAGGGGTCGTGGTGCTCGCTGCCCCTGCACCAGGGGTGCTCGCTGCCCCAGCCCCAGCCCTGCAAGCACAGGCACAGCCCCAGCGTGCTGCGAGTCACCGAGCGGGGCTGCGGGCACTCTGCCTCCTTCTGGCCCCGACAAAAGCTCTGTTAGAGCCCCCTCCAAATGCAGTCGGGCTTCTCCCCGCGAAGAGCCCAGGAGGTAACGCTGTGGCCAGCTCGGGCTGGGGTGGGGGCTGCGTTCAGTTTATCCTCACTTGCTCATTTCAGTTTACGATTTAAACAACAACAACAAAAAATACTGCTTTTGTGATATATTATCCCGTTCTTGTTAGATCGCATGTGTCATTGTTAGCTGAGGAAAGCATTGTTTAAAGTGCTGGGCAGTACATAGGAACAAGTAAACCAAAAAAATACATATACTTACGTCAATACATTCCTTGGGTTAGAAGAGCCAAGCAGCCAGCAGCACGCTCACCCCTGGGCCGCCGCGCGGGGGGCGAGCGCTGGTGGGCGGCGGGGTGGGGTGGGGGGGTCCGCAGCGAAGCCAGCACGTTGGCAACCCCCTGCTCAGCGCTGACTGAAAGCGGCCCGGGGTGTCCGGCCCCTTTGGGTCGAACCGCTGCTCCTTACCCCTCCGAGCCTGGCTGGGCAGCAGGGCTGGCAGCTCGCCGCTTGCAATGTCCTTTGCTTTAAATATTGGATCTCTTTAAATACAAATAATACCAATTTCTGGAGGATAAAAGTAGCCAATACTGGAAATTAACTGATCTGGGTGTAGATATCATTTATCTATATCTATATATATTTATGCTTAAAAAAAAAAGGTTAAATATCTTCTTGAAACCTGTAGCTTTCCTCCACAGTGCGTCTGGTCAGCAAAATCCAAGACTCAGTTCAAACCCTCAAGGCCAGGGGCTCCCCTCTCCCCCTTCCACCTGGCACAGCCAGCAAGGAAGGGGAGGTGAGCCTCGTACCAGTCACCCTATGCTGGGCCCCAGTAAAGTGTCCTCGTCACAGTCGCCCTAGGCGGTCTGCTTGGAGATGGGGCCGTTTAATGAAAGAGACAACTTTTTAATACTGCCCTACTGTAATCGATTTTTTTCTGCACGCTGACCGTAACCAGTGCCGTCTTCCCTGGCTGTCCACGAGGAAAGGCTCAGCCTTTTCCAATGAACCCTTGACGCTGGCAGCCACCCGTGAGGACGCCAGCACGCCCGACCCGCGAGGCCAGGAGCGTGGAGGACGGAGGCTGCGCCAGCCCCGTCGCCGGCAGCGGCCCCGCGCGCCCCGCCAGGCACAGCCGGCACGGCGCTGCGCTCAGAAGCGGCAGCTCCCGAGGCTCCAGGTGAGCGCGGCGGGCACAGCCCGCCTCCGCAAACCCCTTCCAAGGCTCGCTCTGCCCTCCCGCAGCACGGCTACTTGACTGTCGGGTGGACCCTGTTCTTGGCCCGGAGAGGCCGCTTCTTCTTCACGGCCGGAGCCAGCGCGGCGTGCGCCTTGTGCGGGGGCAGCAGGGAAGCCGCCGCGCTGACGCCTCTGCTGGCGCGAAGGAGCCGGCTGGGCACCGAACCCCTGCTGCCCGGCGGGGCGGTGGGGGAGTGGGGGGACAGCGGGGCGTCCCGCGGGGGCTGCAGGTCCACGTCAGAGGAGATTTCGGGCGAGGGTCCCTGCTCTGCGCTGCCCGCACAGTACCTGCTGAGGACGTCCTCCGCCCCCTGCGCGTGCCTCTTCCTGCAGCGGCGGCTCTGGGAGCCCTCCAGCTGGTGCTCGATGCGGTACACGTCCTCCGTCACTTGGTTGACCCGGTCAAACTGGGCTAGCAGCATCTCGAAGAGGGAAAGGAGCCGCTGGATGTCAGCGTCCACCTCCAGGCTGTCGCGGGCGCTCAGCACGAGGCTCAGCCCGTCCAGCTGGCTGGAGGAGGTGGAGGCCCTGGAGCTGTCAGAGGCGGCGCTGGGCGTGGGGCCCCGAAAGGACTTGGAATCGCTGGAGTCTCGGGATGGCAGCGGTTCCATCCCTTCAAACCTCACCTTGTGGCGGAACTGGTAGAGAAAGGGGTGGGGGAAAGAGGGGAGACGGAATTATTTCAGGAGCTGGCAAGTGGGAATGCTGTGGTACAGCGCACCCCAGCGACCTGGGGATGGATCCCAAAGAAAAATCACCTGGAACAACGGGTCTGAGACCTGGCAGCCAAGGCCACTACAGTGCCCCATCACTAAGCCAGCCCTTGGGCCTCTAGGATCTGCCCCTGCTCCATCCCTCCCCACCAGGGGGGCTGGGGGACCTGACTGTGAGCAGTGGTGGGAAGCAGCTGGAGGCAAAGCGGGGCTGAGGATGGAGGACATTGTTTCTCTGCAATAGCCTGCACCTTAAAGCCTGCTGCCAGAGCCCTTCTGCATAAGCTCTCCTGGGCTGCACTCACCTCCTTGGCTTTGCTGAAGCCCATCCACATTTTCAGCCTGCGCACGAAGAGCTCCACCATCTCGTAGTCCTGGGGCTCGAAGGCAGGACGGTACAGCTCAAAGTGCATCTCCCGGTAGCTGTAGACAAGCACCACGGTGAAGAGCCTCAGCACGATCCACACCTCCAGGATGATATAGCTAGTGCAGAACAGGTAGTAGAGGCCGGAGGACTCGGGCGGGCAGGGGCGGAGGTTTGTGCTGCCCCGCACCATGGCGAAGAGCAGCAGGAGGCTGCTGCCGACGCTGCGGAAGGACTCCGAGGAGGAGGAGAAAAGCTGCAAAAGGGACAGCAGAGATACAACAAGAAGGGATCAGTTGGTGGCACAGTGTCCCCCAACACTCACTACCCCATCTTACAAAGTCTTTGCCCTGCGGAGCCGCGGGGCTCTGCTGGCAGCTGCGGCACGGGGAGGGACAGGGGGGTCACACAACCCTGGGCAGTCCTTGCTCGCAGCCAGCCCCCTGCCAGGCGAGTCGGGGGGAGCAGGTACTTACCAGGAAGCCAAGCTGTGCATACGCCAGGAGGAGGACCACGAAGGCCAGCCCTGCAGCCGTCAGCTCCTTCATGGACTTCTGAAAGGTCTTCCCGAACACAGACCACTGCCTGACAAAGCGCAGCTGCTGGGCTGCCTAGGACCGAGGGAGAGAACGGTGTCACAACACGGTGTCACAACACATGCAGAGGGTGCTGCAAGATCTGCCCAGCACCGCAGAGCCTCTCCCTTGCTCTCCCTGCCCTGAGAAGAGGCATTACAGCGCTGCCTGCTCTTGGACCGCACACATGAACTTGTAACGGGAAGGCAGGCACAGCCCGCACGTCTGCTAAACCAGAGCCCACGGGCTCAGGACATGGGGCTGTCCGGTCATTAATGTGGAGGTGCAGACATCCCTGGGTCTGATTCCAGCCCCAGCTATTAAAAAAAACAAACAAACAAAAAAAAAACAACACCAACAAGAAACAACACATCCCTGACCAAAGCCCAAAGCCCACACCCCTGACCACATGCTGCTCCCAGCCAGCCCTCTCTGTACCTGCACGGTCAGGAGGAAGAGGAGGGAGGCAGCCAAGGTGCTGAAGATGGTGTTGAGAAAGGCCACCTGGTAGAAGTTGGTGAAGCCCTTCCTGTTATTGAGGTACTTGAGCCACTGCTGGTCAGCAAGGGTGGCCTGGCTGAGGTGCACCACCACGGTGCAGGTGGTGAGGAGGATGAAGACCCACTGGCCGTAGCTGCCCCACAGGGTGAAGTAGGCCCTGCCCTCCTTCTTGATGGAAAGTGACTCAGACACCACGAAGTAGACCACGAACATCATGAGGAAGACCTGGGGGAAGAAGGGAGAGGTTACCAGGGAAGGAGGGGGCAATACTTGCCTGCCAGGCTGCACCAGGAGACCTTGCAGCACCCCAGGACAGCAAAAGCCCCATGTACTAGGCTGAGATCTGCAAGCCTACCCCTGGAGCACGCTTCCTCAGTCCTCCCATGCCTTCCTCTTGCTCCCTCTGTCCTGCTCCCTCTTGCCCTAGCAGCAAAGCTCCCCAAAGCCCATCCAAGGCACATGTGGCAGGGTGGCAGCACCCAGGGAAGAGGGCTCTGCTTCCACCTGGCCCTGGCCCAGCCGGGGGAGCTTTAGTCTGCGGTGACCAGCGCTGCTTTTCTTGGGGATAGGCCCCCGAGCACCTCTGGGGTGACCGAAGGGGAGAGGGGCGCAGGGCGAGGCACCACACTGACCATCATGAGCAGCTGCAGTGTGACGCCGCCGCTGAGCCGCAGCAGCGGGAAGGGGCTGATGGTGAGCGCGGTGACAGCCTGGCCGGCGCCCAGGAACTCCAGCTGCAGGGTGATGGCAGCATGCAGGTCCACGCTGGGGTTGTACTGCATCAGCTCCACAAAGACTGCCCGGCTCCTGCAGAGGGAAGAACAGCAGCTCAGGGGCCTGGGGCGACACCGACCCTGGGCTTTGGTGCCATCACTTTGTAGGGTCGTAGGTTCTCTCTCTCTCCCCAGTGGCACCCCCAGTAGTGCCCCTTAAAAATCCTGGTGACAGCAAAACATTTCCTTCGCCCCTGCCACACTTACATGTTGTCGATCCAGGTGTGCTGCTGAAGGTAATGCAGCTGAGCCCTGCTTTCCTCTAGTGAAGCCCCCAGCTCCTGGATGTAACCACCGGTATCATAGAAAGAGATGTAACCCCAGTACCAGACCCTGCAGAGGAAGAAGAGCCACAGGGTGAGAGCTGGAGACAGAACAGCCCTGGTGTGCTCTCCTACGGGCAGACTGAGCAGGTAGCTAAAGCAGGAGCCAAGTGCCTGCTACCACTCAAACTGCCAGCATGCAGGGGCCAGCATGGATGCATTCAGGAAAAGCCCCTGGCATTTTTGTGTTAACTTACTCTTTGCTGGGCTCAGGGGCTGCAGCTGACCTTACTGAGGCAAGGGCTGGGAACCACCCAGGGCACCAAATCACCCGAGAAGTTCCAACGTCCCCAGCACGTGGAGCAGAGGCACAGATAGCTGCGGGCTGGGCAGCTCCTTACCCGGTGAGGTCGGGCGGCGAGTAGGACCACGCGGCTGTCACGTTCACGGCTGCCCTTTCCCAGCCAGCTGCATAGTCAGCCGTGGAGAAACTGGGCGAGGTGCTGCAGTTCTTCCCGGCAGCTGTGCCCAGCCCACGGAGGAAGTCGTGGGCAGTGAGCTGGCACTCAGCTGGAAGGAGACCAACACCGTCACCCACACAGCACCCCGGTGCGGGGGCGCACAGCTGAGCTTTCACCCTTAGCATCTCCCCTCCACCCCCATGTCCTCACCCACACCTCCCGAAATCACACCAACCTCTCCCTTCAGTGTAAACCCCTCCATCCTCGTAACTGCCCCCAGTTCATTTCACCTCTGGTGGAAGGAGAACCAGAAGCAACTAATACATATGCTGCAAAGAGCGAAGTGCCTCCATAACCCCTGCCTTGCTCCACTCAGCACCCCACTGCATCCAGACCCAGCCGTTTCACCCTCCAGGCAGTGCCACCTCCCCAAGCAGGTGACAGCAGGGCCCTGGGCTGCTGCCCACCTACCTTCCTGCAGCCGGAGCTGGCGCAGCCGGGCCGCCCCCAGCGTGGTGCTGTGGCTCTCCTGACCCGAGCGGTTGTTGTAGAGGTATGGGAGGAACACCTGCGACATCCAGACCCAAAACTGATCCGACCTGCAAAAGGGAACGGCTGTGAGAGGCAAAGCTCCTGGAGCAGTTCTGCTGGGGCAGCGTCTGCAGGTCTCAGCCGTGATCTGGACGTCTGGGGTCCAGCTGGAGGGGAGGAGCTGCGTTTTGGGCAGGTAACCTGGGCTGCAGGTAACTGGGCTGCTCTCCTCCACGTGGCCGGCCAGCACGCAGGGCGGTTCCTGCACCCGCTCTGTGAGCCGTGCTCCAGGTGGGTGAGGAGAAGGGTTTTTTGATGGGCAAGACCTAAAGGTGAATGAATCCACTCGATGCTGACCCCCAGGGAAATCCTGGAGGCTTGGAAGGGACTGGCAGGTACCTGCGCCCCTCGCCCTGCTGGCTGGCCATCAGACCACCCTGAGGAGGGGATCGCTCAGCCCACCCCAGCCCAGGCTCTCTGCAGTTACCTCTTGATGCGGAGGAATTCGCTGCTGCCCAGCTGCTGCTTGATGGAGCTCTGCAGGAGGAAGGCCCTGCTGTTGCGGGTGGCATCTCCGTAGTTGGTAAGCAGGATCACCAGCAAGAACATCATGTAGATGAGGAAGTTCTGGCAAGCAGAGAGCAGAAAGAGATTGTACCCAACAGCAGGATGAGGTCAGGTCCCAGTCCCGTTCCTGCAGGAATCAATGCCTTCCACTGATTGCAGCAGGATCAGGCCCCAGAGCGTGCTGGTAATTCCCATGTGGGAAGCAGTTTAAAACAAAAGAGCCCGTGGCCTGGGTTTTTTTTTTCTCCCCTCAGAGCGGCCAGCCCAGCGCCACGTTTCAGCTGATACGCACTGCACAACCTCCCTGCAGCAGCTTCTGTAGCTGGCAGCTCGGTTTATAAAAGCAGGTACAGGAGTTTCCCTTCTTTAAAGGAATGGCACTCAGTTAACAGTAGCTGGATGCTCTAAAGCAGCCGTGTATTCCCAGCACCAGTGTGGAAGGTAAGTACTGAACGATCTACAAAGAAACTGAGACTTCTGCTCCTAGGCGGGGACTTGTTATGTTTCACAAGACCCTGTTAATTAATTTTCTTTGTGCAAGTTGCTGCTGCACACCTTGCCCTAGCCTCAAACACCCGAGTTACGGAGACAAACACACCAGCTGCTCCAAATCGAGGACACACGGCCACCCCCTTACAGTTCTGCTGTCCAGACACCTCAGATATTCACAGAGAAGATGAACATCGCTGTCTGACTTCTAAAGATAGGAAAACTGAGGCAGAGACTGGACACCTGCACCTGCTAGCTCAGGAGGTCACAGATGGACTGGGAGGAGCCACACAAGGACGGAGCTCAGCTGCTGGAGCCAGCACTCTACCTCTGCTCACCCCGGGCATCAGGGCCGTGTCTTACCTTCAGCATCCTGTGCAGCAGCTTGACCTTCCTGGCCTCCTCCTTGGCCTGGAAAAGGGCAAATCCCTGTGGGGGTCGGACTTTGCTGATCTTCTCAGAAACGTGCTCAACAAACGGGTGCTCCACCAAGGTGTCGTCTTCCTCTGGGTGCAAGCGCTTGGCAACCAGTGAGAAATAGAGGGCTTCCAGCAGCACCTGGGGACACCAGCACGTCGTGGGCTCGCAGAGCAGAGCTGTGCCACCAGAACCACTGGGCAGCAGCTCCTGTTTGCCCTTCAGCGACAGGCACGACAGCTCAGCACCACTTTGTGGAGCAGCCAGACTGCCTGTTAAATGAATTGCCACCAGCCCCGCTGCCCCTAATGCTGCTATCGTGCCCACCCTCCCCCCTCTGCAGAATTCAGTCCCCTGTGTCTGATAAACACTTAATTAGTACCTGGACAAGATGTTAATTACAGCTAATACGTGCACACGTACAGATAAGTGCTCGTGTCCTCCCTTTTGTTGTCCTTACCTTCAGGGGCTCCCAGACCAAGAAGGATGCCAGGAAGCTGAATATCCCTGAGATAAGCCACATGAGGGCGACGCTGGAGGAAAAGCCTACCCCAATCCACACGGAGACCCCCGTGGAGGTGGCAAAGAGGAAGAGACTGATACCATGAGCCAGATAGGAGCACCAGGGGGGCAGCAAGCGCTTCCTGAATGTTTGGTCTGCGACTGGAGGGAAGAGAAACGAGAGCAACCGTCACTGCTAAAGGGCCCCAGTGGGCACAGGAAGGGCTGAGCACATCCCTCATCGCAGCAGAGAACCGCCAGTCCCGGGAGAGTTTGGAGGGATTGTCCCAGACATCTCCCACTAAGCACGAATGGGGACAGCAGCCTGAACCACAGCCAGCCCAGCACAGCAGCCTCCCATCTGCAGCAGCGGGGTGGGCAGCAGGAGATGGGATCCTGCCTTGGCAGTGGGATCAGCTCCCTGCTTTCCATTAGAGCCCCAGGAAACGGGGCACGCCCGGCCTGGCTGGAAGTGCTGTGGGTCAAGACCTGTGAAAAGCCACACAGATCTGTCACAGTGGCTTCAGACTGCCAAGCCACCCTGCCCTGGGGCTTGCTCGGGCACAGCTTCTTTCACCCACCCATCTGAACCAGTGCCGGCATAAAGATACTACAGCCATTCATCAAGCTGATAAATGGAGGGATTTTAGCAGATCCAGGAGGATTTACTCCAATTCTCTCTGCTGCAGCCTATCCTAAGGAGGCAGTGCCTCAGGAAGCCAAGAGCTCACTACCAGAACTGGTGCTTAGCTTCTCCACGGGGCCTGTGCAGGGCAGCCTGGCACTTCCCAGCCCCCAGGCCTGACATCCCGCTCGTGCAGCCCCAGCTGGCCGGCTGCTGTGTCGCATGGTCCTCTAGGAAGCACCTCTTTTCCTCTGCTTTGTGGGTTGGTTTGAACTTTTGTTGGCATTTGGCTCCTTTTCCCCCCAGGCTATACGCAGAGACCCTCGCTCTGCATCCTTGTGCTGGATGAATGAAGGAATTGGTGGCTGCAGGGAGCTGCAGAGAGCAGAGGAACCGGAGAAGCTGCGAGCTGAGCTTCCCCAGGGTGTATGGCAGGGGATACGACAGAACGAATGGTGTCCTGGGGTCTGCTCGATTCAGGCCCCCAAACTGGCAGGAAACAGCAAACACACCCCTGCTGGGAGCAGCCTCTCCTAACGCTCTGCTTACCTGCCTGTTCCTCACAGCCATGCTGTGTGCCAAGGCCCCTGCCCGTCCCCAAAGGCCCCTGCCCGTCCCCGAGGGCCCACGGTGCTGCCACTGGGCACAGCCCTGGTACCTGTCCACGTCGACTTGGCCGACCTGCTCACTTCCCGGGGAGGGGCTGCCATGCCCTGGCCTTTGTCGTTCAGCTTCTGCATCATGACAGTCTCCACCTTCTCCCCGAACACACTGGAGCTGCTGAGGCAAAGGGGTGCTGTCAGTGAGCTGTGCGGGTGCTGCGGTGTCAGGCTGTCAGCAGCACAGCAGCCTGGGCCAGGCAGAGGCATTTCGTACGGCAGCAGGCTCAGGCTGCCAGTGCACTGACGCTGTTCTGCCTTTTGCAGAGGGCTGGAAGACTTTCTCCTCCCTTGCCCTGCCGCTTTGTGCTGGCTATCTGGCTGTGAGCTTCCAGCCTGACCAGGCAGTGCCAGCGCCCCAACGCAGGGTGCTCTGGGCACGGTAACACACCGGGGATTCAAACCCCCTCCCCAAAGTGCCTCCCCGGCACTTCATCAGCAGCCCACGAAGCTCTGGAGACATTTCTCCAGCCAGGGCTTTAGGGGATATGCCAGGTGGCTCCTGGAAGGGACGCAGAGCCCTCCTGGAGCCCAGGCTGTGGAGGCTGCAGGCATCACAGTGGCACACTGACTGTGTGACAAGGCTGTCCCGGGGCTTCGCAATGCCACGAAGCCCAGCTCAGCTCGCTGTGGCTGCGTGCAGCAGAGCTGGCAGGCACAACACCAGCAAGGGCAAGGACAGGAGACACCGGCTCCGCCTGCCTTGTGGGGGTGTCTCCGCTCCCCCCGTACTTACAGGCCTGAGATCAGATCTGTTTCAGCCCTCATGTACGGCCCCAGGTCCTGGGAGTGGGAGATGCCACTAGCTCCATCTGCTAGGATCTGCCGTATGAGGTCCTCATCTGGGGAAACAGAGCAAAGGGCATCAGCAGGAGCACAGCACGCAGACCCCCGCCCCGGGAGGGTTCTGAAATCCCCATTAAAAGATGTGATCCCCTTATTCTGCCTTGCAAATTGAAGCCAGCCTGGTGGCAAGCTCTGCTATTCTGCTTCCCTGGAGCTCCCAAGCACCAGATCACTTCTCCTGCACCTCCCTGCAGCATTCCAGCCCCGGCACAGAGCAGCGCTGCTCGCACCCACCTGAGGCAGAGAAGTATCGCGGCTGCCCCTGGTGAATGCCAAGCGACAGGCTGTCCTCCTCAGCCGCTAGCGGGGCCTCGAGCCCCAGGTGGCGGCTGGCCCGGCCTCTCTTCAGCTTCTGGATGGTGTTGCCCATGATGGAGGGGTCGCTGAGGAGGTCTGGCCAGCTGAGCAGGGCTTCGCTGGAGGGCCACCGCACGAGGCTGCGGGAGAACAGAGCGCGGTGTGCAGTCAGCAGAATGGGGAGCACGAGGAAGGCACGGCGTTAGCATGCAGGCCTGCCTGGCAGGGGAAGAGCTGCGGGAGCACAGCCGCGTCTGCCCGCACGTGGCTGCGCTGAGATCTGCAGGGCTCTGGGTGACTGCTCAGAACAAAGCTACCTTCCACCCCCTGGCAACAAGGAGTTACCGGCTCTGGTAAAACACAGGCCAGCAGAGCTCCACTGCCTGCGGGCAGCTGGCCTTTGAAGGCCCTCCCACCCAAAACAGTACATAAGCTGTGAAACATCAAGTTTCACATGTGCTAGCCTGCAGCACTGATAAGGAAGACATAATTTGTGGGAGACTAGAAGAAGAAAACAAAATTGAAATCCTACTTGTTCCATCCCCAGAAGCCCACTTACCTTTTGGAATCCTCCAAGAACAGATCTGTTTTGGTTTGCTCAGAGAAGGCCTGTGGAGGAAGAGGAGGCATTTCAGGGATGTGACACTGGCTGCTGCCTGGCCAGAACAGCAGGTATGCAGAGACAAAAGGCTGTGGCTCTCCCCACCACCAGTGGTGTCCAGTGGCACGAGTGCCTTAGTCCTGGCACTGATGGCAGTGGATGCAGCTGTGCGGGTGCAGGAGAGCGCACAGAGCCTGCGTGGCTTCCAGGCACGAAGCAGCTTACCTCTGCCCGCAGCCCAGGGAAGGTGGGGAAGGAGCTGTCGAGGATCGAGGAGTCCAGGTAGTTGTCAATCTCCAGGGACTGCTGGTCGGAGTGAGTCAGCGTGTGGTTGATGGAGACCTGCAGGAGACAGGAAGGCTTGAGCAGAACGAGGAGGGGCAGAGGTGACAATGTGCCTGGTGGGGCTGAGAACAGGCACGTCCTTCCCTGCCTCCCAGCTGCCTTGGGCACCATCGCACAGCCCAGCACCCTCTGGGCTGCACCCCCTACGAGTTCCCTAGAAGCTGCAGGGGTTTACAATCTCCTGTGGAAGCAGGGAGTGCTTATAGGAAAAAGAAATATCAGACACATTTGCTGCTCATCAGTCACTGAGCAGCTGGCTGCAGTACTTAATAAGGCTGTTAATTGTGTGTAACTAGTCATTAAATCCCCAGCTAATCCTTCCACAGCTGCCTAACCACAGCTCTGTTCAGGCAGCTGAATTTGTACCCAGGGCAGGTATTTCATTAGGAATGCTCGAGTGAGCTTCTCTCAAGCTCCTACCAAAGCAGCGGAGGGTCATACCTTTCAGTGGCATTTGGGTACTTACCACCTACCAAAAACAAGATGAAGTAAGTGCCTAAATAGCTTTTAGAACCTACCCTTTTGGTGTCTGTCTGGGCATTGCCAGAACCCAGTATCACCCAGCAGATGTGTATGACAGTGATCTGTCCCTCTAAATAAAGCCAGGGGCTGCTCCCTGCTCAACAGGGGGGCAGAGCCCTGCTACTTCCCAGGCTGTGGCCATGAGGCAGGGCAGTGCAGAAGGGCAGCAGGGAGACAACCAGCTGAAGAAGTGATATACCACCAAGGGCAGAACATAGCCCCAGACGAGCAAACCTGACGAGCACACCCATTTGGGCAGCCAGCAGCTACTCCTTATTACCTTGCCACGAGCCATCCGGAAGAGAAATAAAATGACCAAGTAGAGAGGGTAGACCACCACGCTGGACACCAGACCGACAGCCACAGTGTCCACGTTAACAGGCACCAGGTTGGAAATGGCTCCGTTGCTGGAGAGAACCGAGAGAGATCAGAGACGGGTGTTAGCAGGAGCACTCAGGGTTGCCAGCCAAGCAGAGAGCAAGACAGAAGAGCACAACTGGGCATTTCAGGCGTGCAGGGAAAGAAACGGGCACAGGCTGTGCTAACAGATGGCACAGCAAAACCGGGCAAGGGGAAAAGCTGATCAGGCTCTCCTTGGTCCTCCATGATCCGTGTCCCGATCCCAAATTCTTTGCAAGGGGAAGGGCAGGCTCAAGGCCGCAAGCAAGGCAGCTGTTTGCAGCAGACATAAGGTCTGTCCTGCCCCACCTAAGGGGAAGCACAGGAGGAGGAGGTCAGGGACTGGGCAGAGCACAGCGCACCTGAGGTGTACGTTCCCCACCATGCCGTACCACACGGCGTTGGCACAGAGGAAGAGGAAGATGAGGAGGGAGCAGCAGGTGGCCCTCTGGACACGGGTGAAGCGGCTGCGAGGCGGGCGGTCCCACATGGACAGCCAGACGTGCTTCTCGAAGAATCCTCGCTGCAGCTCTGCTATGAAGATCCGGGAGAAGCTCCTCAGCTCCGTCTCACCTGAGCACAAAGAGAGACTTTCAGGGTCAGCAGCACAGGAGAGGGTACCCAGCTGGGGCTGGCACAGTCCCCCCTTGCAGGCTGATATTCAAAGAGTATCCCCACTGCACCTACGCAGACCTTTTTGCAAAGCTGGATCCCAGCCATGCCTCGTCCTCTAGCACAAAGGACCCAGCAAAGCATCTGGCTATGCAAATCATCAGTGAGACAGTAGCAGCGTGCAGGCTCTATGGTCTCTCTGCACAGTCTCCTGCACGAGCCCTTCCTCGGTGCAATGGGAGCTGCCACGCTGCCCAGCCTCCCTGCCCTGCGCCCAGGAGCTGAGCACTCACTGGCAGCATAAACCTCTTTCTCCACCATGCCGTCGTTCTCTTCGCTCTCCACGGACAGCCAGTCGTTCACCAGGAAGAAGTAGCTCTTGCTGCTTTGCAGGTCCCGCACGATGACGTGCTGCAGGTACCACGAGGGGCTGAGTCCTAAGGGTTAAGGGATAAAGAGATGTGTTTCACAGCAGACATCCCCTGTGTGAACCTGCGATGCCCGATGGCAGCCTCAGCCCCCCAATGCCTGCTCCTGCCCCACCTTTGTTGTCGTGCCAAATGCGGATGCGCCAGATGCTGCCCAGGTTCCGCTCCGTGGCGATCTGAAACACGTCAAGGCTGTTGCGGTGGAAGGCGTTTTCCCCATCCAGGTGTCTGTGCCCACTTTTGTTGTCCACGCCGTACAGGGCGATCCCCACGTGCGCTGTGGTACCTGGCAGGGTTAACGGGGCTCGGTTAGGGAAGTTCACCCAAGGTGGAACTGTTCCCAGCCCTGTCTTCCTGCCAGGGATGTGGGGCCAGGTGCCTTGGCCCTTCAGAGGGGCCACCTGGGGACCTGGGAGGAAGAAATGCCCTCAACAGCTGTCCCACGCCCCGGGATGGTGTTACACACAGCCTGCAGGGCAGCTGCTCAGACTGGCCTGGTGCATGCTCCTTGGCATACTCGTGGTTCTCCACTTTGGAGGGGACTGAATCTGAAATTCCTTGACTTGCCAACACCCTAGCGGGAGGAGACGTTTATTCTGGATGTTTTTTCCATCAGACAGTCAGAAGACTTGTTTGCTTTGACTTCTCTCCGGTACCCGTTGCCAGATGCTCCCCAGTCCACCTGCTCAACCTGGATGGTCCTTGGGGTGACTTCGGAACACAGCAGCTCCCAGTGAAACCAGTGGTTACACTAAGATCAATGGGTACCCACCTCTAGCAGTGACATGGTGGCATCCTACCTCCACCATTGCTCAGAGCTCCCACAACTCAGCTCCCTGCATTTCCAGGCTTGGGATGATATTTCTGGCAGCTCAAGCTACAAACCCAGCCCCAGATCAGAAAGCCAAGCTTTCTGCCTTCACGCTGCTAGGAAAGATTCAGCAGGGAGAACAAAGTGATGGATGGGGGTGGACAGCAAAATGATCAATCTACAGTGCCCACAAGGCCTGGATGCTTCTGCAGGAAAGGATGATCCTTTCAGGGATCTGGAGCAGGGGAGCTTCAGCAGCGATGCACAACCACTGCCTCCCAGCTGCTCCTGCAGATATTTCTGTACCAGGTGGCTCCCTGTAGCAGTAGGTGCACCCTACAGCAAGAGGTGAGGCAGCATGCTTTTCTCCTGGCTCTTCACCGGCTCCATCATCACACACACAAAAACATCTGAATGCTGTGGGGAGGCCCTGAGCTGACTGCTTGGTGCTCCTTCACATGACAGCTGGGCTCTGGGCTCTGCCAGGGAACGTTTGGTTGAGGATGTGCTGAGGGGAGCTCTCAGGGAGCTGCACAGATGTCATCCTAGCAGTCAAGCACGGGTAGGGGTCTGTGGGCTAACCTGATCCTCTGCCCCATCCAGTTTTCACCAGGATCTCGTATTTATACAGCCCGTTCTTCCCGCAGAAGGGAATCACCCCGACGCGGTTGATGTCAATCATGTCCAGCTTGTGCACAATCAGCGCGGCCACTGAGTAGGTCACAAAGCAGACGGCGCACGTCAGCAGAACGATGTAGTTGAGGCCAGGGCCTGGAGCCTGAAAAAAAAGAGCCATGTTGAAAGACACTCTCTTTCCTCAGGAGGACCCCGCTGCTCCCTGCGGGCTGTGCTGCCTCCTTGCTGGCTACAAGCATCACTCACAACACCACGTGCAACCAGAGACCTGTCCCTGCTCACACCGTGCTCAGGGCTCACTCACTCGCAGCCCCTGCAGAGCAGACAGCAGCAGCTGCAGAGAGCTCTCTGCTCCCACCTATGGCACAGCGACGGAGCTGGAAGGAGCCCCAGTTGCTCCAGGGAGCCAGGGAGCAGCTGGCAGGTGCAAGCTCTCTGGGCTAAAACAATGCTGTGACAGCTGGGAGGAGCATTTGGCATCTCATGAAAGAGGTGAGCACACCGCAAGGTATTCAGACTGGGGAATAAAGCCATCTGCAAATGTCTGCTTTTAGCATCAGCAGCCAGGACTCGTGACCAGGGGGCACAGCCCCTCTGTGCTTGTCTGCAGCTCCCAAAGGTACGCAGGTACGGGTGCTGGTCTGCCAGCCACCACCCAGCCCGAACGTAAACACCAGCAGGAGCCCAAGACCTCTAGGTGACCACAGGCTGTTCAGAAGTGGCAACGTCACACAGCCTCTGCTTTGTTCTACTCACAGGGAAGATGAACTGGACAGAGTTTGGGGGCACAAAGAGGCTGGCCCCAAAGGCGGTGAGGTGCTGGGTTAAGCACACAGCCTGGTCTGGCCTGGTCTCCTCGAGCGGGATGATGCCTTCTGTCTTCCACCGCCTCTCCTGCTCGCTGAAGTACTGGCACAGGGAGGTGTACAGCCCCAGGGTCACCTCCACCGGGGACCAGCTGAAATGGTTGGTGATGTTGAAGTAATACTTCTGGATGGTGTCATCCGTTCTGGAAAGGGCAAGACAGCAAGACATTAGTACCCACGGGCTGAAGAGACACAAACCCCAGTGTGACGGATGTGTGCCCACGGAAATCACCCCCCTGCAGGGACAGGTAAGCACACAGGAGGAGAAAGAAAGGCCCGGTGAACATGGTATAATCTGCACAGCCCTCTGTGCAGAAGTTCTGGGGCTCTACAGACCCCTTGAATTCTTCTCTCTTTGCATTATTTCAGTACCTGGGAGCACTGCATTGCCTGCCCCCCTCTCTTCTCTGTGCTGGCAGCCTTACATAGCTCTCCCGCCCGCCCTTCCCTGTGCCCCACTGACCCCCACGACTCTTCCAGAGCAACTTCAATTCTTGGCTGGGAGCAGACTCGCTCATTAGGAGGATTAATTCCTCTCTGAGCGTGCTGTTACCAAAAGCCATGGAAGTTGTGTCAACTTACACAACAGTGGCTCCACTCCTGCCCCGCCTATTCCCAAGCTGCCTGTCTTTCTTCTCAGATAATGCCTAGGAACAGCTCATGAATAACAGGAGGCATGAACACACACACTCCTGGGAAAGGCAGCAAGTCAGCGACTGAAGTTACAAGAACGACTGCTCTGACAAAAAGAAGAGAGCTTGGCTCCAAACCCCACGTGCACAGCAGCCCATGGCAGCCTGGCATTAGCCATGGCAAAGCTCTGGGAATCCCTCGTGTACATCCACGGGACAGCCTGGGGGTGGCAGGGATCACAAGGGAGGGTGCTCTTACGTTGGCGAGGTGAAGAAGGTGTAGAGCTTGTGGTCATCTCCAGACAGGGCCTCCAGGCTGATTTTCTTGGAGGCAGTGCAGTTGTACTCATTGGGCTCTGGTTCATGGTGGAGATAGGCCATGATGAACGGCTCAGGCTCGCTCGCGATGTAGTGATCTGCACGGGGAGAGAGAGAAAGAACAGAAAGTACTTTATAAACACCAGGGAGAGCTCAACCACACGGCTGCTGCCAGCAGTGGATGCTCAGGGAGGAGCGTCAGGAACACAGAGCTGGGAGAGATGCTTTTCCTGCCTGCACTCTGCCTGCAGCTCAGAGGATTCCTGAGCAGGAGGCTCTGGATACCAGTGTACCTGGTCCAGAGACAGGACAAACTGCCTCCAGTGCTAACACGGCTCACAGAAGCCACGTTTTGCTGGGAAAAGCAAAAGGCTTCTCAGCGTCAGAATCCATAGACAAGGATTGCAGCGGGGTTGGACAATGCCCATGACAGCTGGAACCTCAGCAGTGCAGTACGGGACTTGCTGTCCCGAGATGTGCTCCCAAACACACCCCCTGACACAGCTGTCCTGTGCCTCCAACCCAGCCCTCCCCACCCACGCGAAGAAACAGCAAAAAGCACGGGGAGCTGGCTCTGAGCTACCATTCAGGACTTTGTAGGTGAGCCTGAAGTGCAGTCCTGCTTCTCGATTGTTGCTCTCCATGGTCACGATGAGGTTCACAGACGTTCTTGCCTCGATAACTTCAGTGCCAGCAGCGAGATTGTCAGCGTCCGTGTTGTTTGACACCATTACAGTGATGGCTTTCTCCGAGTCCAGGCTGCCAATGGGGATCTGCACTCCGTTGTGGGTCTGGAACTCCATGGAGGCCACCTTCGTGGACACGGTGTAGTTGCTGATGTAACCGAACGGGAATGGATTGGAGTCCACTTGGAACATGACTTGAATAACATCGGTCAAGTTGGAAAGGGTGGTGTTGAAAGCCTGGGGGATGGAGAACTGGCAGTTTGGCGTGTTCTCATAGCAAAGCAAGTTAAAGGGATCAGATCTTTTGCCTGTGGCCTTAATTTCTCCTCCCACCAGCTCAAGGGGCTCTTCATTCAGCACTCGAGACTTCATGAGGATGCGCATCAGGCTGGAAGACAGGTTGTAGGCTTTGGGAGCCAGCAGCAGATTGTGAGAATCAGCAAGCAGTTCCTGGGGCTTGGACTCTTGTGAAACCGTATTGACGAGGTGGATTAAGTCACCTGTCAGGAGAGAAATGAAAGAGCAAACAGAGGAACTGGTAAATAGTCTAGGTAACTACTAACATCTCGGTAACATCTGACACCTTCCCAAAAAAATCAGACAGGTCTTTCTTTGCTGTTTTCTCACTGTAACTCTGCACTGCATACGTGTGACCTTCCATGCTGGAAGTGTTCAGTAGCCCTGAGCTGAAAATAGAGCTGTCAACTCTTCCTGCCATGTCTGGGCTAATCTACAACATTTGGTGATGAGGACTTAATCACGACAGGCTTTATTTTCCTCCTGTGAGGTGACAGAAACAGCAGATTGGGAAACAGGGAAGGAACGGATAAAACAAACATGTTACCAAGTTTTTGCATCATATAGTGAAAAACACTCAGAAATATATGAGTAGTGCAAAGAAGGTGTCACTGCTTGTAGCCAGGTGGGAATTTCCAGTATTCAGGGGTGTCCCAGTGAAGACTGGTACCCTGCTCAGACTGCAACCAGGAAGGCGAGTATCTGGAAACCATATCTGTTATTCATTCATTACAAGAATGACAATTCCCTGAAGTACTGGAGAGTTTACTAATAAGCTGTCATATTTAAATATCCAGAGAGACAGCTGACAAAGCCAGGATAACCCTGGGAAAAGTGCAGGACGAATAAAGCAATGGGGGTGCCATGCTCCAAATCTTAGACACGATTCCCCTAACATCTCGAAAAGGCACGAGCCAAACCTCTGGTCCAGGTGAAAGCCTGCAGAGCTTCCCTCAGCCTGCTGCTGTCCAGCAGCCCGAGCAGGGAGCTCTGTGCCCACAGCAGCGTGGCCAAAGGCCACCCACTCCCGCGTGAACAGAACCCACCTGTGATGTTGAGAATGTTGTCGGCGATGCCCGTCGGGGTCACGGTGCCCTGGGTCGTTTCCCCCTGCAGAATGGTCATCATGGTCTCCAGCTTGTTCAAGGTCCTCGTCAGGCAGGACTTGCAGACCATCTCCTTGTTCACCACCTGCACAGGGAAACACAGCCTGACTCAGCTGGCTCAGTCCTACAAAGACCCGAGAACATTTGTTCAAACACTGCTTTCGTTCTCCAAGTTATCCTTACTCTTTCCAGCCCCAAGGAGGTACCCGCAGAGACCAGGGCTGCTCTGCCCACACTGAGAGGTGCCAAGACTTTGCGGGTGTCTCCAGAAGCCTTCCATCCACTTTCCCTCATGCTCCCACCTGCCAGCGTGCAGGCAGGCATGCTAAGAGGTGATGGAGGACGTGTTAGGGTTGGAAAGGACCATGAAGGGCAGCATGTTCAGATTCCCTTAAATTCGGCCATAAGGACCAAGCGTGCTCCTGGCGTTGCAACTCATGGATCACCCGTCTGGGGCCACACACTGCTCCTACAGAAATCAACCAGGAGGAGCTGCACAGGATTCCTCCACACACTCAACAGTCTTCAATGGCAGCAAGGTCTGGCCCTAACTGAATCCACTTCGCTGTCCAAATACCCCTGGAAACTGTGGGAGGGATCCTGCCACTCAGGCATGATGGATGTCCCTCCCTCCGCTACCAGACGTGTCCAAGAAACAGAATGTTCCAGCCATGGCCTGCAGCTCCCAGCGCTCTCGAGGGCTGGATGGGAGGGACCGAGGCAACACATGGAAGCTGTTACCACAGGCCAGTTCCTAGCTCTTATTCATCTTTTTCTTTTAATCATCACAGGAGTCAGACGTGATTCACCATATGTTTTGGTGAAGAATTAAAACAGCGTCTGCAGGTCTAGAATTCCCCTGGTTTTGCTTGTATTTGTAAGCTATGAGAAGCTAGGATGTACGCTGTATGACAGCAAGACACTGAGATATCAAGGAGGTCAGGAGGAAAGAACCTACTAAGAAGAATGAGATGCTTTTTTCCCCTCCAGGAGAAATTCATTCTGATTTTTCCTCTACCCTGTAGGAAAAATCAAGAAGTATCAGCACTGATTGACACTGCTATAGGAAAGTGAATTCTATATGAATAGAATCCAGTGAATATGATAGTGATTCATATTCTATACAAATAAAATCTAGTTCTATCTATGAACTCTGAACCATTTGGGAAATTCTGTATTACTCTTTTTATAAGCTTTTTATTCCAATCCAGAGCACAAACTAATCCTAGGACATCGCCTTTTCCCATGGAACAAAAATTCTATTTCTAGACTTAAGCTTCCACAGCGAGATCAAGTCACAAGGCAAGAGCAGGGGTGAGAGACAGAAACAAAGCACTTTGGCATCAGAACTGGGTGTGCAGAACCCCAAATCCCTGAACAAGGATGAACAGACAGAAGTGATTTTTGAGGTTTACAGACGTTGAAGCTGAGGAAGGAGCAGCAGACCAGGGACTCTGTGGGTGGGATGCAGTAGTCTGGCCATGATTTCAATGAGAGCCTGTTCCCAGGAAGCAAGGTTGCTGACCTGGCTGGGGGGGGCGATGAGCAGCCAAGGTCAGGGTACCTGACTCCCGTCCCGAGAAGGAAAGACTTGGGAGGGCGGGGAAGCAACAACATGCCAGAGCAGCCTGGCTGACCACCAAAACCCTAGTGCATTATATAACTGGGCTCTCTTCCCTTTGCCCATCTGACAAAACACATAATACCACTCCTCAATCCAACAGGCAGTAGCCCCAGCACCAGGGAGCTGAAACTGCTGGCTGGCCGGGGAAAACAGTGCTTCCAGTCAACGGCAGAGCAAAGAAGTGCTTCTCATCTTGTACAGGGCTGGAAGGAACATCAGCCTTTGGCTTTGGCCCCTGGCTCAAGGCAGGTCTGCCTCTACTTGTGTTACTCCTGGTGGAGCCCAGCCTGTCCTTGGAGACGCTGCGCATCCCTCAGCAACTTATTCCAGTGCCTCTCTAACCTGCTGGGGCCTTTCCTACAGTCTTCATCTGCTAGTTAAAGAACCCTCTTGCTAGCAAGCTGCCACAGCAAGGCTGGTATGGAGAAGTACAGAGTTCCTAGGTGCTGCCTTCCAGCATATGAATGCATCATCTTACCCCTGCCTGCCAGATAGGTGGCGTGGCAAGGGGCAGAGCTGACAACGGTTAGGACATCTCCACTGAAACCCTAATGATGTCAACGAATGACACCTGTCCTTGTGTGGTGCGTGTGGGGCAGAGAGGGGCAGGGAAGCAGAACAAGAACTGAAGAGCTCCTGAGCTGCACCTGAAGGGCAGAAGGTGGGAGGCGGTGGTGACGAAGTACGTACCGTGCACTGAGCCAGCGCTGCTGAGATCTGCTGGATATCATCCACCGTGTTCACGTTCAGCGAGTTCAGGGTTTCTGTGATATTGTTGCGAGTCCAGGTCCGCAGCTCAAACTCATTCCCAGTCTCGGGCTCCAGAAGCTCTGACCGCTCATACTGAGGGGATCAAAGCAGGCAGTGAGGGAACACATCAGGCTGCTTCAGAGTGATGAGCTGTGCTGAAGGCACCTCTCCTGCATTCTACACATTCTCCCTGCTTGTTCTTCTCCCCCAGATGGTGATCTAATGAGCTGGGTTTCCAGCAGAACCTTCTCGGTTTCGCCCGTGCGCTCTCAGCAATTCACTTAACAGCCTCGCACATGACAGCTCGGCAGCACACCAGTGTGCAGCCCCTATCCAGCTCAGCACAGTGCCTGTGCTCATGGGCATCACCCCTGCCTGGAGCCCAGGCATGCAGAAGGCTTTTTTGGGGGAGGAAAGCATGACTGCAGACCAAAACTCCTACCCTGCCTACAGAGACGCACGGAGGGACTGGGCCCTACTTTAGACAGGAGTGAAAGCAAAAACTGCCAGGAGGATGACGCTCCTGCACTGTAGATCAAGAGCCTCTTGTGCAGCCAGAAGAGCTTTCCAGCTCAGCAGTCAGGACAAGGAGGTCTCCTTCACACCCAGGGCAGCACCTGAGCAGCTACCGGGAGTTTCCAGACCTGCTGCAATGAAGCGGGGTGGCTTCAAGGGAAGCACGGGGCAGATGGGGGAATTTGGGCCAAGATTTCTGCTTTTAAATTCAGCAGTTAGACTTGAGGTTAGCAGTTGAGAGGAAAAACTATCTGAATATGATAGCTGAACAGGGGATGCCCTGGCCATTGCCTTCCCTGGAACCCCTGCTTTATTTTACAGCCCCTCAGCTTTCTCTGGTCATCATGTGTCTGGAGACTGTTACTCTCTTTTTGATGCGTGAAAATCACTCCAGCCCAGCTCCCACCATGCACATACGCTGATTTACATGGAAAACTATAGCATTAGTCATTTCCCTACATCGCTGTACAAAACCTGGCCAAAGAACATTACTGGCGATCGCAAGGGCTTCCGGAGGCCCCTCTTGGGCAGAGTGCTACTTTACCTCATTTAAGATGGTGATGAGGGCCAGGGAGTACTCGATGACCTGCTGAGGGTCCCCCTGTTTCACTAAGCCCTGGAGCACGGTGTCAGTTTGATTGTAGAGCCAGTAGGAGAGGCTGGGGAACCCCCTGGGTAAGCCAATTTCCATGGAGCTGCCAAAGAAAAGAGGCATTTGGTTGAAGTGCATGCTGTCAAACGGGGCTGGGGGCAGAACGGGAAGCTGGGAAGGAAGATAAGGGGGGACCAGGTGGTTAAACAACAGTGAGAGCATTGCTAATGCCTGCCCTGGTGCCCAGTTTGCACCAGTATGTAGGAACTTCAGGGACCTGAGCCTGCTTCCTCGGTGGCCCAGCTCTGCGGACACACACAGGTGCGCTGAGCCCAGAGGAGAAAATCCAGGTTTAATGTGACGGAGCGTAAAGAGCGCTTAAAAACAGGACCAGAGTGCTGGGCAGAGCTGCGCTGCTTTTGGCACCATTCCCTGGGGCCTGAGGAACAGCTGGGTCACAGATTGTCCTCCCCAGGCGCTGCAGGGGTGTGTGCTCCCCTCTGAGGGGCCGGGACCGCACGGACAGTGCGGAGAGCTGCAAATCGGCCCGGAGGAGGAGCAGGCACAGAGCTGGGTCAGGAGGCACTGAGACCAGCTCAGGAGGCTTCCTCAAGACCCAGGGGCACTTGTTGCCTGCACGGAGCACACTGGAAGCCAAGGGGTGTTTGTAGAAGGGGTAACTGGGATTTTAAGGCGCTGGCCCTGCTGAGACTCGAGCTGCAATGCATTTCACCCTGTTCCAATGCTCGTGCTCTCCACCTCAGCTACACGGCACCTCCCTGGCTCGCAGCAGCAGGCCACCAGGCCTCCCGCAGCACCAGTGCTTGCTGCTGCCACTTCTCCTTCGAGAGCTCTTGATGCACAGAAGGTGGCAGAGCACAGAGACCTTCTGAAAAAGCAACATCGTGCCTTAAAAGCAAAACATCAGCAGAAAATTAAGAAGGAGGTCAGGAGAGCCATAACTGCTGGGAAAAAGTCTCCCCCTTGGGAGATGACCCACAAAGACTGGAGCTGTCTGTGACAGCAGCGCCTCACTTTTGCTGAGTCTCCCCTTGCCTTCCTGCCAGCGGCCTTGTCCAGGAGGTGAGCATTTCACCCAGGATGTGCTGAGCCCTTCAGGAAAGGGAGCCGGTGGTTAAGGCATAATGCTGAGACTCGGGAGCCTCGGCCGGACCCTGTCACGGTGCGCAGCCCCACAGCAGCCTCCCCCCAGCCTTACCGGTTAACGGCCACCATGGTGGCACCCAGCTGGTCCTGGACAAGGACTGACACGGACACCACGAAGCCACTCTCCTGGAAGCCCGGGGGCAGGAAGGCGCTGTGCTCGGCACGGCTGCCCTTGTACACGCAGAACTCGTGGTAGTGCCCGGCGCGGCGGCGTGACGCCAGCAGGATGTACACCAGCGGGTCGTCCACATTTTCCGTGTCCCGCCAGCCTGCAAACAAACCCAAACAGAGGTGACTGGGGGCGAGGGCACCGGGGGGCTGCTGCCACCACCCTGGAGCTCACAGTCGGGGCAGCTCAAAGACTCCACCAGGCCGGATGATGTTTTCAGGCCTGCAATGCAAAGGTTTGACACTCTTTTCCTGCTGTTTAGGGGTTTCTGCGTGGGTGTTTGTATCCTGTAACATTTAAACAGGTTTGTGAAGAGCTCCCAAATAAAATAAAAGTGAGAATAGAGCAGCACTCATCCAAGGCCACAGTTTCTGCACCAATCCTGCAAAATCTTACATTAGGCAGAGCTTGGTGCAGCCCTCAGGCAGTTCAGCATTTCAGGAACTGGGTCTAGGACAGAACCTGCGCAAAGGTTTCCTTGAAGCTCCTGGGAAATACAGGGTATCTTGTGGGGCCGGGCAGTGGGGAAATTCACTGTGCATTTGCCAGTGGACACCACCAAAGGACTGGAAGGACCTGGCTCTGCCAGGGCTCGCAGCACTGGACACAGATCAGCAGGGCTGTGTCCTGAGCATTCCCTTCAGCTTAAAAACAGTCACCCAGAGCTAAAATTCCCACTGCTCCAAAGGTGTACTGATTTCATAATTACTCTGGGTAGCCCATACCAAAGTTACAGTCACAGCACGCTGAACACACTTCTGTTTCTCCTCCAGCTTAAGCTGCACTTCAGTGACCAGGCTCCCCAGAACCAGCAGGGCTCGTCATTTCCTCTGCGGCGTGGCTTCCCAGCATTTGTGCACAGAACACATTAATCTCTAACACTAATCATTTGGGGAAATAAGGTTTTCAGAGGCACTTATTCGTTGGCCCAAGGCTATAGGCTGTCAGCCAGGCCGCTTTTCCAAAGCTGGTCTCTTTGTTGCTGTCTCTGCAGCTGGTTGAGAAGGTAACTGCTGATGGGAACATCCAGCCCACATGGAAGAGAAGGCCCCAGTGCTTTGTCTCTACTCTTCCCACGTCTGTGTGACTCAGTTTTGAGCATCTATGTTCTTTTTCCTGCCCCCAAACACCAGTTTCTTCCATGAGTACTGTCCTGCCCTGGATACTTCCATTCAAATACATGGACTAGGTATAAAAAAAGTGCCTGACATGAATTTTAGAGAGCTCCTCGATTTGATCACACAAAATTGCTCATGGTCCAAGCTCTAGGGAACAGAAATGGAAAGGTCCACTTCTGAACTCAGGCCTGACCAACGGTGTCCTGGGGCTGGAGTTCAGGGAAAAGAAAACTTCAGGGAAAAGAAAACTTCAGTGAGAATAAGGGCAGCTGGTAACTTACTGAGCAGGAGAAGCATTTGCCTACAAAGAACAGAGAGGGCTGGCAAGTGCCCAGCACACTCACCTGTACACTCAAAGTGCACCTTTGCCATCAGTGCCCTGAGCGGTCCTTTGGGAAACAGCCTGCAGGATCCTCCGACAGGTGGCTGGTTGGGCAGCAGGTCGATAGAGGCAAAGCCTTCCTCCCCTGTCGTGAGGTCTGTGATGTGGAGGGTGAAAGTATATCCCTCCCCGTCCTTCAGCGCCCCTTGCCTCAAGACCAGGTTCATTCCTGTATCGCCAGTGGATGTAGTTCTTTTGTCCAGTATGAGGGACTTGTTTTTAAAGCTGTGCGCTGCCCATCTCTACAAAGATGAAGAGGGGAAAGACAGGAGAGGTTTTGTTTAAATCTGAAGTTATGCCCCTGAAACGTTTTCAGATTGAGTCTCTTATAAAAAGTAACAGATTTCTAGTGGGAGCGTCTGCCAAATTTGCAGTTGATAATTCAGCTTTAGTCTCGTGTGCTACAGCAACAAGAACTGGAACCTTTCCAAAATGTCTGGTGGGAATATTTCCACTGTGAGATCTACTTTAGTCTCTGGGATTACATCATCCTCCGACAGAATATTTCATAATACAGAATACAAAACACAGGAAATAAATTAAGTACTGGTGGAGTCTCCACGGGATACCATGTTTTATATGCTGTGAGCTGAACGTGTCCTGGATGATTACTGTTAATAGCATGAATGTACAATTGCGATAACAAGAGGATTGGTGAGAGAGCTGGCCAGAAGATGCCATATAAGTACATGCTTGCCTTGCTGGGAGAAATACAGATTAGCTCTCACAGAGGGACTTCCACTTCTAAGACCTGTTTCATTCAACAGGTTGCAAAGACACTGCGTAGTGGAAGCTGTATTTAAAGGAGAGCATGAGGGACTGAGCAACCTCTGCTTGAACCACCAGAACAGCGTGTGAAATGCCAACCAGCAGGGAGATAAAAGCATTTTACTGATCTGTTACAGGAAAAACATGGCCTTTGCATAGAAAGGTCTGATTGCTCATAGGCTTGGCTTGAAAACGACTCAGCAAGGCCTCCCCTTGGGTAGACACTGCTGGAGGACTAACAGGGCACGTGTCCCGCAGCCTGCAGACCCGCCAGAGCAGGTATCTCCATCAGGATGCAGCTGGCACAACCTTGGGCAAGGCGAAGCTCTGACAGCTTGCCAGGGGACTCAGTCTTTCCACCCTGTCCTGTCTGACTCCCCCGTTCTCCCTGAATCTACCAAGTGTGGAGCAACGACCAGCATTGCTCATGGCTTTACCCCGAGCTTGGAGTCATTGTGACAGTTCTGGCAGGTCCCCTCCAGGTACACGTAGGAGCTCTTGCTGACTTCGTAGACAGACTGAGCCTTGCAGGAAACGCACTCCAGGGACACAATAGGGACTCCTCCCCTCTTGATGAACACCTGGGAAAACGAGAGGCTCCGTCAGGAGATCTGAGAGGCTGGGGGACAAGAATACAGACATCTAACCAGTGAGCAGCCATCCCAGCACCTGGTTCTCCAAGCACGAGTTGCTCTGCACCAGCCCACTCTGTGCTAAGGGAACAGCAGAGAGGGATTTCCAAAGGATCTCAGGTCAGACCTAAGCTACCTCAGTTTTCTTATGCTGGGCGAGATGAGTTGTTCTGCCACCAGTTTTCAAGAGACACCCAAAGCCACGCTGGGCCAATCAAGGAAATTCTGGGTTTATTTTATTTGCATTTTTCAACACAAATCATTTTCAAAATGCCCCTCTTGTACCCCGTATTGAATTCCCAGTGAGTCCTATTTGCCGTTTAGGGTGGGGATGATGCTACCTGAAGCACTTTGCTGTTCTGAGCATCTCAGGGCAGCTCTCAGGCCTACAAAAGAGAAATCTGCACTACATCTTGGAAAAGAGAAGTCTAAATGGAAGGAGGAAAGCCTCCATTATAACGCAGACCAAACATCTGGTGAGCACCTGCTCCAGGAAGCAACTGCAACTCTCCTTTGTTTTCTGGGGGCCAAACCCCTGGCCCTGCCTCTGCAGCTGTGCAGAGCCTGACCCCGAGGGATCACACGCTTCTGCAGTGCACACAGTGTGGGGCTGTGGGTTTCTGTCCTCAGCACAAAAGGGTGCTTAACAGGAAGCATTTACAGAACAACAGAGGGCTCAGAGCAAGCCAGTGAGCCTGGTGAACTGAGGGTGTCCTCTGCAAAGGCAGCGCCTGGCCCCCCAGGCTGCCTTGCCAGCTCCTGTTCTCAGCTACCGAGCTTGGCACCGGCCTGCACGCCAGCTCTCTGGGCCCGACCCCTGGGCTCTCGAGTGCTGAGCGCACTTCTGGCACAACTACATCCCGGAGAGACAGGAACGATGGCAAAATTAGCTAGATGCAACTCCCGCTGTGCATCAAACGCTCCTTGCTCGGCAGGTGGAAGAACCGCCTTTTCCAGAGAGCAGGGTGTTATTCTGGACTTCTATCTCTGATCTAAGCTGCACATCTCAAGACATCTACCACACCTCCCCGGTAAAGCACTCCGAGGGAGGAAGGCTTCAGAAGCACGGGTCTCCAGACACAATGACTGCTGAGCTCTGCCCCGTTCTTTGTCCAAATGCCTTTAATCCCCTAGGAAGCAGGACTGTCTAGCACGGGCCAGAGCCCTCTGCCCTGGCATAGTGAATATTCTGAATTCAAAGAAAACAGTAGTGAAGACACTGTTTAGTATGGTAGACTTTTAAAAGGGGGTAAATATTCTGCAGCATTAAGCCTGAGCGCATTGAAGCTTCATTCATTCCTCCAGTATTTGCAAATTTCCTATGACACTGGAATCATTGTTTTGCGCTCATGCATGGAAACCAGATAGTACGGAATGTCCTTGAAAGACTATCAATTTAATTTTTTTCTTTTTATCCTCCAGCTTTGGTTTAAAACCCAGGCAGTAAGAATTTCCATTTTCAGACTAACTATATCTCTAATTGCCAAACACACCACGATGAATGTTTCTGACATAAACCATAACTGCTGTCGGACTGCAGATGCATTCAGTGTTGGGCTTAATTTGACATAAACAACATGCACTTAAAAACCCTCCCTTAAAAAAATTCAGAAGGAGAGAAGAGAGGAACTGTTGACAGTGAAATTAAGGACCAACTCTTAGGAAGCTCTCTCTGGGCAAAAATCAGGGAAGAGCCTAGAAACGTGACGTATGAAGGGCCCAGCACTGCACACAGCAGCGGAACAGCAACTGACCATGGGCTGCTTTGCTGTTCTTCTACAGATCTGCTGCTGCAGCCTCTTGGTCCCAGGAGCAGCAGCAGCCCAGGGCTGGGTGACTAACACCAGGCTGCACAGAGTGAGACCAACCCCAGCTCCGCAGGAAGGAAGAAACTAAAAGGGCCTGGCAGGACAGGCACAAAGAGCTGCCCAAGGCTGCACAGATGAATATACCACGGAAATACCAGTGTCTGTTCCTGCCAATGACCTGGGTGGGATTGGTTATGGAGCCCCAGTGATGCCCGAAAATCTCCTTCCCCTGCACCTGCGACAGCAGAGCCTTCCACAGCCCCCCGCGGGACTGGCGCTGGCTCTCGGCTCAGGCCAGGGAAGGAGACCTTGGAACCTTGGAACTAGAACCTCAGAAGGTTCTAGTTCTTCCTTGGAAGGTTCTAGACAGAACAGACATCCAGCAGACGTCCAGCTTGGCTGTGCCCAGCAACAGGCGCACAAAGGCAGAAAGTGACAGCGTTTTGTGGTACGTACGGTTTGATTCGTTGCCTCGGGATTCATACCCTCCTTCCAGACAGTGAGGTTGAACGTGTACTCCACATCTGCTTCTAATACAGCTTTGGGAATTGTGACATTTCCTCCCTTGGCACTGAAATTCAGAGAGCACCCTGCAGCCGAGCTCTGCTTGCAAGGAGAAAAGAACTTTCAAACCCTCCTTGGTACGGGTGCACGTCGGGTTAGTCCACAGCCAAAACATTCAGGTCCACACAAAGCCAAATCACTGCCACAGACCTTACTGCACAACGCCACCGCCGGGGTGGGAGCAACAGGGTGGTGTGGATAATAAAGCACATTATCCTATCCTTCAGGTTAGTAAGAAGTATTTGAAACACTCCTGTATTTCATCTGAGTTCCAAATTCTTATTTGATAGCAATTAACTTTTCATGAATTAAAGTTTATAAACATTGCCAAACAACACAAAAAACGTCAAATTAAACTTGAAAGTCTAATCCACACACACTTCACGTTCTTTTTACTTTGTAAAGACAGAAAACAATGATCTTTTACAAGCAAAACAATCCTGCATTCAATTAAAAAAATATTCCCCAGGTGGATCTCCCATGACAATTTGAACGGCAACTCTCCCCTGCCCTTTTACCACTGCAGTGTCAGATCGTTTCGGTGTGCCAGGAGGACAGGCACAGTGACTTGTCTGGCACTACCTCCTGCGGACTTGCCTCCTCTGAAGTCCAGTGCTGGCCCCCACTGCTATCAGAGACCTTGAACTGTTAATGGAAGAGGGAGCAGAGCCCTCAGCTCCTTGGACTGCACTCAGCAGCTCTCTAACTCCTCCAGGTTATGGAAGCAGCTACACTGAAACTGTGATGCAGAGGCCAAGTCCAAAGGAAGCAGCAATGAGAATGCTTCAGCTTCCAGTGCAAATGCTTCTGAAGCACACAGGGGCAGCGTGCAGCACCGGAGTGCAGCAGACTGCCTCGCACAGCTCCTCCCAAAACCTTTGTACCACCACCCTGAGCTGGGAATTGGGCAATCTTTGCAACCCTCCTTCCTGAGCAGCTTTGTTAAAGGTGCTGACAAAAGCTCCCCTTGACATCATTTCTACCCAGACACTAACGCATATAGTGGAGCTGACGTGGAGCTGGAGCTCCCAAATTATCACCCTCTGTGGCTGTGCAAAAATGCTCTTACCTTGGAGGAGAATGTACAAGACCACTGGTAAAACAGCGGAGTCTGTTCACCATCATCCAAGTTCGGGTCGTAGGATTTCTCCCCATCCAAGATTAAGTCCTGAGTGTTGGACCACACGCGGTATGAGCCCCCATCAATAATTGGGACCAGTTTACTTGGTATCATGGTCACGTTGGCAAAGATGCTTTTGGACAGTGGGGTATCTCCGAAGGAGACGATGAAGACGAAGCAGTAGTTCCCAACTTCCAGGGCAAGCTTTGGTATAACTAGCTGCGGCCTGTTCACATCAACGTTGGGCAGATGGATCCTGCTGGACTCGTCCAGGCTCAGGCAGCTGGGTGCCCGGTATATCTCCCACAGGTGCTCTGTCTGGTACTTGATGCACCCCCGCAGGTCAAGCTGTGCCTCTAGGTAGTTCCTCTGGGACCGCTTCATCACGACTTGAGGGGGCAAGGCCAGCTCCACCTCTGGCTCCTCACACTCCAGAACTCTGACAGTGACGGTGAGGCGGGCCGTGAGGAAGCTGATGAGATTGGTGGCGTTCACCTCCACCAGGTAATCCCCAGGGCTCAGGTAAGAATAGTTGGCCACTGCGACCCTGGTCATTTGAGTGGAAGAGCCATCCCCAAAGGTCCACAGGAACTCCACAGCCCTGGCACTGGGCACCACCACGGCCTCAAACAGCGCTGTCCTGTTGACAAAGGCATTGGAGGCGGTGAGGGAGACGTGGACTATTGGGTCCTGGACCTGGATGGTTCTGGTGATATTGACACCTCCCAAGTCGTTGAAGGCACGGAGGTAAATCTCGAGCAGCCCTGCAGCTTCTGGAGTGTAGGAAACACTCTCTCCTGCCATGGTGACCACGGAGCGGCCCTGCTCTTTCCAGAGGGAGAACTGCCAGGAGAAGGACACGCGGGAGCCGCTCCCCACCTGGGCGCTGAAGCTCTTCTCCGTGCCCGTGGGTACGCCTCGCTCGCAGCAGTTCAGGAGCCTGACATCGCGGACGGCCTCCAGGACAGAGATGAGCACCTGGGCGTGCGCGATGCTGATTTGGTTCTGCACGGTCACGGTCACCAAATAATCGCCGCTCTTGGTGAACTCATGCGTGTACTTGGACCCGTTGAGCACCACGGAGTAGTCCCCACTTATGCTCACCAAGTAACTCACGGAGGTCCCCGACACCATCCTGATGACGAAGGTGACCTGTTCTCCTGGCTCTACCACCTTCTTGCTGGCAAGAACTTCCAGTCCTTGAATCCTGTCCAGCACAGAGATATTTCTGCTGGCCAGAGCCCAGCTGATGTCATTTGATGCATTCAGATAGACTGTATAAAGGCCTGCTGTGGGGAACGTGACTGCCACGGACTGGCCTGTCAACGTGCCGTTTGGCACCTCCCAAAGCCACGTCACTTCGGTCCCCTTCTGCAACTCCCCCTCAAAGACCACGGTGGAGCCTGATGAGACATACCTACAGTCCAGTTCCGCAGTGCCTATACTCAGCCCCTCTATGACCTCCTCCACACAGACATAAATTGTTGCATTGGTCGAATCCAGCTTGTTTTCTGCTCCAACGATGACCTCCATAGTTCCAGGGCTTTGGAAGGAGTGTATAATAAAGGGTTCAGATGTAACAGGTGAGAAGCCATCCTCCAGGTACCAAACATAGGTAATACCAGTGCCACTGGTTATGGTGGCACTTATGTTAACAGAGGCATTAATAGCAACTGGGTTGGGGAAGGCATAAGGCTTTAAAAGACCAAGGCTTTCGATGAATTCCAGTGTCTTGTTAGCAGTTGCACATCCCAGCATGTTAGTGGCTTTCAGATAGACAGTGTAGTTCCCAGCTTCCAGGATGTTCAAGGAGAAGGTTTTCCCAGTGAAGGTCTGCACAGCATGGCCATCTTTTTGGGCTACCCAGCTGTAAGAGATGTTTGTCCCCTCTCTCACCACTGCCTGCAGATGGAGTGTTTTGTTCGTTGGGAAGTAGATGTCCTCCACCAGGTCACTGCTAGCCACCTGCAGGCCTTCGATCTGTTCCAGGACGTAGACGTAGATGCTGTCCTGCAACGAGCTGATCTCGTTCTCTGCTGTCACAATGACATTGAACGTGCCCACAGAGCGGAAGGTGTAAGAAATTGTGGAGGAGCCTTGGATGGGAGTGCACCGGTCACAGAGGATCCAAGAGTAGCGGATGGCACTGCCAGCTACCAGCATGGATACAAAGCTCACTGAGCCGTTCAATGGCACCACTGTCCTGCTGGCATTGATGGTAATCCCTTGAAGCCGCCGTTTCACTGTGACATCAATCCTGGTCTCATTAGAGCTCACGTCATTCCGGCCTGTCACACTAATTGTGTAGTGGCCTGTGTTGTTGTAGGAGTGGGTGGTGATTTGGCCAGGCTGGGTAGTGCCATCTCCGAAGTCCCAGAAGTAATTCACTTTGGTCCCATTCATGCTGGCAGAGAACAGGTAGATCTGGTTCAGCTCCAAGACCCTTGTCCCGTTATATTCAATCTTTGCTACCCCAACGGGTTCCTGGACTTCCACAAATGCTGTGTCGTTATTGAAAGAGACATTGTTGGAGACAGTCACTGTGACCAGGAAGACCCCTGTGTTCTTGTAAGTGTAGGTGACTTCAGTCCCACTCGATCTCGTGGACTCATTGTTTCCAAAATCCCAGCGGTAGCGGTACTGGTAGAGGGGCATGGCACTGACCTGGAAGCTGCTCTCCTCACCAAGCCTCACAAACTGCTTGGAAGGGAGAAGCGTGACATTGACTATCTCTGGCTCCACACAGACACTGGTGAAATAATGAGCCTTGTTAAACCTGCTCGAGAGGGTCAGGGAGAGGAGGAACGTCCCGCTCCGGGTGAAGTTGTGCATCACTACGGGGTCCCCGCTGACCGTGACGTTGGATGAGCCATCTCCAAAGGTCCAATCGAAGATGTATTCCTCAGGATTCCCCGTCACATACGCAGTGAGCTGCACATCTGGATGCTCAAGGATGCAAGAAGTAGGGTCTATTTTGAGTACTTCCAGGACAAATATCCGGACAGGAACAGCTTGGGAGACAGAGTTCACAGGATTCACAGCTGTCACGTTCACGGTGCAGTTGATGTCCTTTGTGTACACATGTTCGACCACTGGCACCTGGCTCCTCAGCACCGTCCCATCCCCCATATCAAACATCCAGGTGATACTGTCCCCTGTCTGCACCGAAGCATTAACAGTTACAGCTGCACCCAGCTCCGCTGCCTCATCTACAGAAACACGGAGCCCCGTTATCTCTTCAAACACCTGGTAACACTCGACTGTCTCCACACTGCTTATGGTGTTGTTCACTGACACGGTGATGTTGTAGACCCCTCTTCTGGAGTAGCTGTAGGTCACCGTAGGCTGGCTCACTGTCAACAGTGAGGACCCGTCCCCGAAGTCCCAGGTGTACCAGACACCGTAAGGAGACGGCAGTGCACTAGCTCTGAAGGTGACCGGACGGCTTACAACCAAAACATCTTCCTCTGCTTCCATCTTCACATCGATCAGGTAACTGTGGATGTGAACTGGGGCCAAGTGGGTGAGGTTCTCAAACTGGTTCGATACTTGAACCACCAGAGCGTATTCACCTGCAGAGGAAGAGAGCAGAAAAATTAGGCAAACTGCTAGAGACTTCCATTTCCTCCGGCAGTTTGCTCAAGAACGAGCAAGCCATTTTATTTGAAGACACCTTGTGACCCCCCCCAACAAAAACGTCTGAGTCCCTTCTTCCACAGAGAACCAGCCCGAGCTTACCTGGGTGTTCATAGACGTGTGACACATTGTGCTCAATTACAACCTCATGGACGCTGGGATCAGGAACAAGGAAAGACTTGTTGTAGGGAGGTTTGAACTGGTATGTCTCCTGGACATCATCTCCAAAATCCCACCTGGAGAAATATACAGACCATGTTGCACTGTTCAACACAAGCCCCAGGCCCAGGTCTTTCAGAGGCAGGGATGGTTTTTTTTGGAAAAAAAAACAAACAAAAACACAGGAATTATAATGCCAAGTACCAACGCAGTAGCTGTGCCAATGCTGCATAACCGTGGCTGTGAGAGGAGCACAGCACTGGTAAGAAGAGGGGGAACTAAACATTGAAGCAGCATTGCAAACCTTTAAAAGAAAAGTATTTGAGGCTTGAAGTACAGGTCCCAGCTAGCGTGACTGAATCACACTAGACAGCAGTTAACACGTTAAATCAGTGAGACAGCGGCTGAAGAATGGGACATTTGAAATCAACTGGCCCTGAGAAGAGTCCTAATGTAGGGAAGGCTGGTAAGTCATGCGCAGCAAAACCCTAAGTTCAGGCAACTTGCAAAGGACTCACAGGAACAGAGCGTCCACAGCTGAATCAACCTGAACTCTCGCTGTAAACTCCACGGTGCTGTTCTGCGGGAGGACCGGCAGGACGCCCAACACAGTCAGGTTCTTCATCTTGTTCATCATCTCGACTGTGACGTTGTAGTTGACTGTAAAGTTACTGACGTGGTTGGAGGCGGTGAGCTGGGAAGGACAGTGGGACAAAGAACGCATTTGGGATCACCGTGCTGTGCTGCCCTCTCCTCAGAGAGGGGCTTCACCACAGGGGAGAGATTGCCCCAGGCAGGCGGGCAGGGTAGGTCAGAGAAGAGCAGCCTGGGGGACAGGGAGGCAGAAGCAGTGGCCTGAATGGCACCGGAAAGCAGCATAAACCGGAAGGTTTATGGTTTTACCTACCTGGCACAGCCTCCTCTTACTGGACCCACCACACCTCCACCACTAAGTTAGCCCAAGGAAGGGCTGGTTCTGGCCAGCAAGAGGACAGAAAGGCTGCTCATCCCGAGGCTCCTCTGGCCCTGACACTGCCAGCCATCCTTTTGCCTGCTCTGTGTGCCCCGCACTGTTTCCAGCTGCTGAGCACAGGGACTTGCAGACACCGAGGGAGCAAGAACCACTCAGTCTCCCTGGGACAGCTGCAGGTGAGTGGCTCCAAGCACAGTGTGGGGATGGGGGGACTCCTAAACTGAACGTGCCAAGTGCAGCCCCAGCACCCTGTGCTTGGTGGGTGCAGAGAGTGAGAGCAAAGTTGGGCAGAGGAGGGAAAGGGACAGGCAAGAGACTGAAGGAGCATGACAGAAGTAGAGCAGAATCCGCAAGATTATCTAGGCGTGTAACACTAATACCTAATGATGAGGCATCTTGCCATCTCCTCACCTGCCGGAGAGCTGAGCTGCTGGCAGAAGGGACCCTTCAAACCCAGCTGGGACCTCTCGCACCAGCAGATAAAAGTACCAGCAGATAAAAGTTTGTGCCTCTGCTTCTGTGGACCTGTTACACTGAGCCCAGACTAACGGCACCTTTTCAACTCCGTAAGTAAAAGCAACCCAAGCTTGCCAGCACGGTGCTGAACCCAGCAAGTTAGCATGAGCATGCCCTCAGAGCTAGGGCTGGTGTCCCTTCAGGAAGCCAGCAATTATCCTGCAAATGTGTCAAGCAGCTTGGAGCCAGACCAAGACTGTGCATGGCAGTACATGGCACGAACCAGAAAGATGACCTGGCCAGAGGTAAGCTCCTCTTCCAAAGCAGATTCCTCCCTCCTTCTTCTGGTGTCATGACAAAAATCACTGTTCCTGTCTGCACCAGTAGAAAGAGAACAGGAGAGAGACCAGAAGAGCTTGTGGCAGAAGCTCTGTCCTGGCTACAGAAGTCTTACATTTGAATCCTGCCCCTGCCTGGTTCTAAATGCACATCTACTGTGTGCCAAGGCAGTGGGCAGCACCCTGCTGTGGGGTCGCTGCCTCGTTCCTGCTGGGAGGGAGTAAGGACAGGTACTCCATGAAAAGAAAGTAGAACATGGAGAAAAGAGAACACAAAGATGAGAAAGATGGAGAAGCCAGCAGGAGAGGAGGCCATAAGAAGAAACCAACTATGTGCATTTGCATGAGCAGCTCAGTGACGAACAACAGATGAGCTCGTTAGGAGCCCAGTGAAAACCTCAACTCAATTCAGCGCATGGCCTAAACCTGCACTGCTGGCAGCTCCTGCATGGGGCAGGGTGTCTGCAGAAACCTCTGCTTTCTCCTCTCCCTGCTGCTTTTCCTGCTTAGTTTGCGGGATGAAATGGAAACCCAGGATTAAAATGGTATTATGGGAAAGGCCTTAGCTTACCGAAAGCTTGTACACAGCTGGGCTTTGGTAGATAACGTTGAAGACAACATTGTAAAAAGTGAAAGATGGCTTATCATCTACTGTCCAGCGGAAAGTCACATCTGACCCGGCTTCCATCACAGGGACGTAGCTCTGAAAGGCATGAGGACATTTTATACTAGGGCAAGGGAAAAGCATGCACAGTGCTTCCCAGGAGATCTCCAGATGACCTGGAGAAGAAGCAGAGCCAGACTGGGAGGCATCACATATCAGTCAGACAGCACTCTCAGAGCACGACACAGGGGTGCAAGACCATCTGCAGCTGTGTCACTGACAGAGCACTGCACACCCCGACCCTAAAAACCAGCAGCAGAGCTGGGAGCAGAAGCCACACCGCCTGCTCCCACACCGTAATGCTCTGCTCTGGGCATCAGGTCTCCTTCTCGCTGGCTGAAAACATTTCTGAAATCTTTGCAGAAACGACTCAGCTTCACCTACACCTGCAAACTCAGTCTCTGACTCTCATCCATGGACGCTGCCTGACCCAAAGGCTAAAGTGGTTGCCTTGCGCTGGATGGGGCAGGGTTTCTTCCTCCCTCCTACCGTGCCTCCTGAGCAGACCGTGGCAGCTAGGGAGGGTGAGACGAGAAGGCACTGCAGGCACAGGGTTCTGCCACAAGCAGCCAGAAGCTGAACACAGCATTTCACAGATATCAACAGGCAGCTATTAAACAGGTTCCTAGGGCTTGGCTGTAGTTCTGGGGACAGCGGATTTGAGAAAAAAAAAAACAGACTGCAAACACCAGAGCAATCCAAGACTTTGATGGATGGGTGAAACATGCCTATAGCTTCAGCCGGCTGGTGTAAGGATTTAGGAGAGCAAATCAAAATGCCTAGAAGAATAACTACCTCAACAAGTCAAAAGGAGGTAATCACTGGCCTCTGATAATATACCAATTTTCTGAGTGATCCCCTGGGCAAATGCAAAGCCAGTATGCCCCTCACACTACGTGCTGCCTTACCTGAGGGAATTAAAGTGAGCACACAGCTGAGCTGCCTTCCTGCCAGCGAGCAGCAGTGGGTTTTGCCACATGCACGCCCCAGCAGCAATGCTGACTGCATGGCCCACGAGCCAGCGCTTAGCAGCAAGCAGCGCTGTGCCCTGACCCCCAGTCCTCCTCTTGTCAAACCCACGCCGTCAGCAGTAAAGGCTAAAAATCATTAATTAACAGCAGCAGTAGCCACTCACCACTCGTGTATTCAGCAGGACTCTGCTCTCAGGGTCAGGAGTGGCCCTCAGCCCGCGGATGGGCTCCTCCACTTTCACTATGACGGTGATGTTCTGGGAGCTGACGGCGTTCTCCGCCACAAGCACGTGGCTGCTGGACCCCTCCCTGAGGCCGCTCAGGCTGAGCACGGCAAACCAGGTGTCGTTGGTCTCCCTGGCGCAGTCGGCAGTCAGCAGAGCCACAGCCGCGGGGCAGCTCCCTTCGAAGGGGACGGTGTGGTTGTCGCCCAGCCAGCGAGCTGTGGCGTTCGCGCCCGAGGAGAGCTTGACCAGCAGGGCAGTGTGGTTGGACGGCACGTACACCTTGCCTCCCTGGGGAGCCGGGTGGACAACGCGCAGGCCCGACACCCGGGAGGTGACCCAGAAAGTGCAAGAGAGGTTGGCGCTGAAGGGCCCGTTGTCCACGCTGGCTCTGACCGTGTAGTGCCCCGGCTGCTCCAGCCCCGTGTTGTGGGGGCTGATCACCGGGACCTGCTGCTCCTCGGCGTAGCGAACTCGGAGAGAGCAAACTGTGTTGTTGATCCAGGTGGCACCAGCGGAGCTGGCAGACGGCCCGAGTGCCCAATCTGAAGAGTTTGTGCTGAAGAAGTTGGTTCTGTAAGGGGACGTGGGGCTTGGCTGGCACTGGAGGAACGAGCCCAAGCCTGCGCTGTGCTGGATACCGAAGACATCCCTGGCCCTGACAAAAATATCTTCTTTTCTGAATGTGACCTGCAGAGAGAGGGGACATTTTTGGATTGATGCATCAAGTTCAGAGCACTCAGCACCCAACTCTTGCCTGGGCAACACAGCTGGATTTACTGCCAAAGGGAAACCCACAGAAAAGCCACAGATCCAAATGCTGCGTGGGGAAATATTTCACCACTCTGCTCTCCTTGGCCGCTTTAAACCAAAAATGTCATGTGTTAACAAGGAACTCAGCTCTATGCTCTACCTGCACTTCCTAAGGGCAATGGGAGTAGCAGAGAGGCTGCAGAGTGTTTTAACTGACTGCACTAGGTTGTTACTGCAGGGAGCCACAGCCTGCAAAGAGGAAAACAGACAGTGGTGGCACGAGGTGCAGCAGTAATAAACACTGACCAGGTAGGGGGAGGAAGGGCCAGCTGGTACTGTGAAGAGAAACTCCTCGATGAGCTGATAGCTGAGCTGGCTTTCATTGTGCTGAAGGGACGCGGGGCTGCTGGCAAGAGAACTGTTGGTGCACTCTGTCGCATTGCAGCAGTTGTTTGCCAATGAGCACAAATCAGTCAAATGACACCACTGGAAGCCAGGAGGACATTCAAGTAGAGTCCAGTTCCCGTCATCCTGAGAAGTACGGAACGGTTCTGTAGCATTTTGTCCCTCCTGGTAATCTGGAAGAGGTGAAAGAGGAAGCAAAGATTAGTGTTCTAACAGGCAACTCTTCAGTGCACTTCTATATTGCTCCAAATTCACCATATATTTTCCCACTGTGACTGATGATGACTCCAGTCTTAGTAAAAGCTGCAACTGCAATGCATCCTGGTGCTACGTAAGTAAAAAGTGTCCTGTTTTACTGGAAAATTTCACAAAGGCAGGAAGATTGTTAAAAACAAAGTCAGTCTCTTTTCCAGTGAGAATGCGCCAATTTGCAATCTAAAAGAGATCTATGTTCAAGCGAAAGCTGTTCCAAGCAAAAGCAGAGCTGGCTTTGACACTGAAAACACATTAAGTACCTTTTCTTAAGTTAATGTTTCCATGTTAAAGTATCAGTTTTTCAGTGTCAAAAAATATCCTTTCGTAATCAGCCAAATATATGGCTATAGCAAAGAATTGCTTGCAAAATTAATTGTTGCCAAACTGTGAGTACTGAGCCGTTGTACAAGCAGTAAAGGGCTTTTTGGATCATCTCATCCATCAGGAACAAACGGGCTCAAGAAAATACTCTTCCTCATTAACCTGCAGGGCCAGATGGACCAGAACACGTTCCATTAGACATATCATCTCTTCCTAAAGTGTAAAAGTATAACTCAGAAGATTAATTCCCTTCTACGTGTGTTCCATACGCTCTCATCATTCCTCGGGCACGGAGACAGGTAACAAAGCCATAAGAAACTGCTTGGGGTCCTTGTGGGGAAGAAGCATCATTCCTAAGTGGCAGCTGCTGGTCAGCTTAAACTAAACAGAGAAACACAAGACTCTATAACTACCAGCTCTGCATTTGATGTAGAATTTGAATGTTCCGCTTCAAGTCAGAGCTGGCAGACAGACATGCCTGGAACCATCCTCACACGCAGGTCCAGGAGAGGCCTTTTCACTAAGCAGGGATAACCACAGGCATAACTGGGAACACCCTGGGGTCTCTGAATAAGAAAAGTGCTTCTTTGTTTTAAGACTTCTGCCACAAAAGCAATGGGAGAGGAGACATTCTCAGCACTGCAGTCAGCTGCGTTTGTCCCTTTGTACCGTCCCTGTTACAGCTGTCAGCCCAGACTCCAGTCCCCATTGCTAACCCACCACATCCACATTGCCACAGCTGATGAAGAGCCATTATTTAGTTGCTCAGCTGTTCTCTGGTCACTGCTTTTCCAGGACCACCGCTCCACCCAGAAATCTCTTCTCCGGCTGTGCTGGTTGGCTCCAACAGGACCGTTTTTATCCTGCCTTTGATCCATGCAGTTGCGGCTCTGCCCCTTTCTAAGCTGTCAGGCCAATGTAAAATTCATCCACTTGATTTGTCTCTCTATTCATTTCCCCAGGACACCTACTTCTTAAAGGCAACCTCAGGCTGTCCAACTACACCTGCCGATTTTGCACTTGAGTCTCCATAAAGCATAGAACCAAATCTCTGAGTTTTTAAGGCGTCAAAGCAGAAGCTTTGAAGCCAGAGGGCCACAAGAAAGCCACTCACACTCAGTTTGACATGGCCCTCGTGGCATCAGCCCTAACAATAGCCGAAGTGTTGAGAGATGTCTCACCTTCTCCATCTATTGGTCTGTGCACCTGGAACCTCACTTGAACGGGCTGATGCAGGTCTTGTGTCACAAACTCCAGGGCAGTCAAATACCCCTCATGCCTGAACGCCAGCTCAGGGAACACCATCACCTGCAAAACAAAGCAAGGCTCTCACCTACCCGTGTCTTCTTGGACCATCTCTACAGCAATAGGATAAGCAAACTCTCCTTACCTCCCCAGTTTGCAATGGAGCTGACAGCACATCTTCTGTCACGTTTTTCAAAGCCACGTGTGTCTCAAACACAGGGTTTCCCACAAGGAAGTTTTCGGCATTTAAGAGAACTCCTGTTTACAAAGCAAGTATTTGAACAAATGAGACTCACGTAACAATCTCCAAGGCCCCATAGTATATATATATATATATATATATATATATATATACACATATATATATACATATATATTCCTATACAGTACCCCAACATCTCACAGACTACAAGATGGCACAGAAAGAAGAGCCATGACAGCAGTGCCACAGCCCCAGACACAGGCAGCAGCACTGACTGCTCAAATAATGGGGAGAAGCTCTTTCCAAAGCTCCGCATCAGAGCTTTACTTCTCTCTTTACTTCTATAGATGGCAAAGATTGGAGTGGGCCAAATTCCTTGCAACGGGAATGTTGCGGTTGCTGACAGTGCCACTTGGTAAGGGGGCAATGGTCTGGACAGCCCCCTCCATGCAGCCCTATTTTTCCCTGGCACACGCCACCAGGACACCTGCCTGCCTCAGATGTCAGCTGAGAGCAGGAGGAAAGCAGAGCCCACCTGTTGGCTTGTACTCGCACACATAGCTGTGCTTGGCCATGCACAGGTCTGTGTTACACTGCCCGGTTGGGCCCATCCGGACACAGTGATCAGCGTTTGATGGATGGGGTTCTCCTGGCAGCCAGTTCTGACAGCTCTCCAGATTAAATCCTTCGCCTCTTTGCTGTGCTCCAGTGCTTGCAAAATCATTGAATCCAATCCAGACATCGAGGCTCCTTCAAAAAAAAAAAAAAAAAAAAAAGAAGAAGAAGGGGGGGGTGGATTTCAGGAAATTATGAGTATTAGAAAGATCTGGGACAGATGCCATCTATGGTTCTCTATGAAAATAATAATCTTAACAACAACAGCTCCATCCGGGTGTAAGAAGCTGCGTGTAAAGGAACCTTTCAGTTACGAAAGGATTCCAGAATCCATTCTGCCACTAACACTTATTGTTCTAATAGCAGCTCCTTCCTGGTGCACCATTCTGCTGTCCACCAGCTGCTCAGGCCCCTGTACTACAGGCTGTAGAAAGCCACCTGCCTTCTGATGTAGAGGGGACAGTAGAGCCCAAAGGATTTGACAGAGCCAGCAAACCAAGGGTACATTGCAAGGGAGGGAGAAGGAGCTCACGGGGATGGCTGCATCAGGCGGTGCAGCAGGTTGACTGCAACCTCAGGCCTCTCCTAGCAGTGCGGTTTGTTAGAGCAGTCTGCCTGCATCGCCGTTTAAATGACCTTCACAGATACTTTTTTTTTTACTGAGTCATGACTTAAGGGGAATTTTACGGTCATACAAAACTGTCTGAAAAAAAAGATTCAACTTTTAGAAAACTTTCGTTTGTTTTCTGGGGACCTGTGGAATTTGCCATTGGTTGATTCTCCACTGCAAGTGGAATCAGCACCAGGGCAGGATTAAAGCTCAGATGGTGCCAGTTATGGGAGCTCCTGTTCAGCTCCTGTTCAGCTCTGATGCAGCTGTTGGAAGATAATAAACTCCTCAGTCACCACCGAAAGGCAGCAAACACAGCGGGGGGCAACACACAGCAGCAGCGGCCAAAGCACTGCAGGAAGAAGAGCCCCACATGCAAGAGAAACCGCCAGGACCATTTTAGGAAGATGACATGGCCCTTCCACATTTGGAAGTTGGATGAATCCCAGCAGAGATCCTGGTGGAAAGTGCTGAATGGTCTTTCATAGCCACAAACAGCCTGTTTCTAATCGCACCCAGCAGAAAGCGAGGCATTTGTTCCATATTAACTTCTGGGGGGAAGAGCCTCACCGTGCACCCTTCGAACCCCCCGCTTTTTCTCCCCAGCCCCTCCTGCTGTGGCCTTGTCCTCTGCTGCAGCACGCTGGCAGCCCGGTCCAGCTGCCGTGCACCGAGCAGACAGGGGAGGTAACTGGTGTCTCTCCACCACTGGGCTCACGACAGATGGAATGATTAATGAGGTCATGCTGAAAAACGACGACGAAAATAACTGTTCTGTGAATCAGTAGTTTTCACTGCAAATAAGATTAAAAAATAAATAGCCGCTCCACTCTGCTCCCGAACCACTGGCAGGGGATTAGGGAGAATGGGTAGGAAACCGCCTGTTTGCTGCCATCAGTAAAACCCGATCGAGTTTTTCCTCTTCTAATTCCAGCTATGATCTAACTTCAAGTCATCAGAAAAAAAGAAAAAAAAAAAAAGAGAGAAAGGAAAAGGCTGGATGGATTGCTTCCCACCCCTGCCCCACTGCTAGGCCCATAACCTTGCAGAGAGCAATGAGGGGGCTCCAGATACTTCATCTGAAGCAAGGGGAGGGTGTCCCTCCACCTCCGAGGAAGGAACGAGCTGCCTTCCTTGGGGCAGCAGGAGCAGAACAAAGTCTGAGGAGGCTTAAAAGGGAAGAGGGACTCTTTGCACTGCATCAGAGGAAAATGGGGTCCCCTGGAAGGGGTGTGGGCTCTGAGGAGGAGAGGGCACTGGTTCAGTGTGCATTGCTCCTGGGGAGGTCATCAAATGATAGGAGCGAAGGAGAGAAAAGAGCAGTCCTTGCTGCTACGTGCTCTAATGAAAAACAGATTTCAGCTTCTGTCATTTTCCCACAAGAAACTATGGAAGCTGCATGTTCCAAAAACCTGCGGCTTGCTTGATTTGTCTTTTATCACCAGGGAAATCGCATCCTGGAACTGTCTCATTCATGTTTATCTGAATGGATTAATAAAATAAAGAGATTAAATAAAGGGGGCTGGGGAGGAGAACAATGTGGGGCAGCAGCTGGGAAACAGCTTGGGCGGCTCACTCTAATCCGAGGTCTCATGATTTCCTTGCACTGCAGTCCATCAAAAGCCTTGCACGCAATGCCTGAAAAATCAGCACACCAAGTGACCAGCTCCTAACCCACGGCAAGGGGCAGACTTCTCTTCCCCAGGGCAGGGACAACATCTGTAACCTCAGGATAAAGCCCAATGCAAAGGCAACGAGGCAAGGACACACTTTTGGGGAGAAGGGCTGCCAGTCCTCAAGCAGGTCTGTTCAAAACCTACATCACATGCAGTTGTTCCCTCTGCATGTGCTTTCTGGGCCGCGTTTATTAACACGGTATCTGCAACATCCTCACCTGGGAGTGCTGACAAGAGCTGTCAGGCCCCCACAGCTCCCCTGCTCGTGTTCTTTCCCCCATGCCGGCTGGTTGCAGAGAGGGCACTTGGAGAGGCCACGTAACCCAAGGCTGATGCTCCAGCGCTGCCTGTTTATAAAGCCCGAGTGCTGAGGTGGAACAGATGTTCCCGGAGCCTGACGCTCAGAGGAGCGCTGCTCCTTCTCAGGACACAAAAGCAGAGGGGATGTGGTCTGGGCTGCAGGCTGCAGCCGTGTGTCCAGGATGTGGGATTCCTAGCTGAGAGGCAGGATTACAGCGCTGGCTTGTGCTGTGCTGGAGCAGCTGCTGGATGTCCCGGTGTCCCGCACTGGACAATCCAGCTGTAGCTCTGCTGATGGGGGGAGCTGCTTCTAAGGTCACCTTCTGGCCCTGCCTAGCAGCCAAACACCTCCTGGCCACCAGCACCTGACCCCCTTTGCTGCCTGCACACTGTGCTGGACCCAGTGGATGTCTCTGACCCAGTTCAGAGGCACCCACAGGCACAAACACAGGCACAAGACGCCCACCAGCCACAATCCCACAAATGCCAGTTCTGATTTCCAGTCTTTCTGACTCTACCCTCTTCTTCCCTCTACAGCCTCTACAGAAACAAGCCAAGTACAGCAAGGCTCGAGCTCTGCTTATTCCTCCTTCTTGCTCAGCAGCCTCACACCCAGCTTCTCCCCGTGCTGTATCACCCTCAGCTCGGACCCATGCAACCCACCAGACCGACTGGCTGCAGAGGGCTGCCCGCTGCAGGGCTCTTCCCCCCAGACACCTCTGCAGATGTAACCCCAGAAGCACAACATCCCTCCCTAGGAAATCTTAACCCTTACCCTCCCCGCTTACCTGATGACGTGAGCGACCAAGAAGCCCTGGATCTCAGGGCTGCTGACAAAGGCCAGCTCTCCGTTGCCGTGCTCCTGGCAGTGCTGCTGCGCCTCCAGCCACTCGGCCTTCTCCACCACCAGCCGGTAGCAGTGGTTGTTGCCCAGAAAAACCAAGCCGTCGGGGGGACACATGGGGTGAACCGCTGCGAGAGGCAGAAGAACAAAGACATGATGCCCTTCCTATGGGATCACACACCCCAACCCAACCTGGGGCACAAGGCAGCAGGAGTGTCCTGCCCGTCTTGATGCCAGCAAATCCTATTCACTGCTCAACTGCTCTCTGTGCAGTCCTGTTCGTGGCCCAGCACAGGGCAAAGCACTGCTTGGTCAGCCCAGGTAAAGCACACAGGGGTGCAAGGAGTACCAAAGGAGTCACCCCTTACTCCTCATTAGGAAGGAGTGGCAAGGGTAGCCTCAGGATCCAGTGCCACCCCCTCCCTTGCTCAGCACCCTCAGGCCTCCCAGCCAGCCCCGCTTACCTCTGCCCAGCTCTCCAGCCTCTGCCGTGATACCGTACAACACCGTGAGGCCACTGCCACCTCTGTTACGGATCCGGATGTCCAGACTCTCGTTGGTCTTGATCAAGGAAGGGCACTGCAGTTCTAACTTCTGGGGTGAAGCCACCACCTCAACTTCTGCCTGCACGTATGTGAACCTGGTGCCCACAAAGAGGGTGGCGGTGACATTGTACTGCCCAGGTAAGGCATACCTGTGGACAACTGCATTTCCAGTGGTGTTGAGAACCTCTGTCTGGTCCCCAAAATCCCACTGTAAAGTGCTGACGGCAATGGGAATACTGACATTGAAGAGCACGGCCTGGTGTAGGCCATACCGGGGCTGGAGTCCTGTGAAAGACACAGACAGCTGAGCCTCGAAGGGAAAGTGGATGAGCGATGGGCCACTGCAGGCCTGCCCAGGCAAATGCTCAGTGCAAAACAGCAAACAACTGGAGGAAGAGTTCGGTTCATGGGCAGAACCACACAAACACTGCCCCTGGGTGCTGAAACCTCCGTATTCCTGGCCTTCGGCGTAACAGAGGGCACTGCAGGTCTCCTCGGTGAGGTTCCCGGGGTGAGCAGACGTGAAGAGGATGACCAGTTCAGCCTCACCTGTGTGGTTGCTTGTCAGGCACGTTATATATTGAGCTCCTGGGGGGGGGAGAACAGAAGATCCTCTTACAAACTGACACTGTGAAGCCATGGCTTGATGAAACTCCAAGAGACACCACCCCGCACCCCGGTGAGTGGGCTGCTTCTACTCCAACCACTTCCTTTTTGAGTCTTGCCTGGCAGTCTTCAATCCCTCAGCAATGACTTCCATCTCTTTCTACTAACTAATGCCAACAGAAATAAAGCCACTTCCACAGGCTTATGGAGCAGGAATGCACAATAACAGGGGTCACTGGGGAGCCTGATGGTGCCACAGGACATGGAGCCGCTCACAGTCTGACCCTGAAAGGAGGCCCAAGGAGCAGCCCCCAGGTAGGGCCAGAAGAAAAGGCTGTCCCTTGGTAGCACCGTGGCTGGGCTGGTGCAGTTTCACTTCCAGCCACAAGCCTGTAACCAAACACAGCTGGGCAGAGGGGCACACTGGAGCACAGGGGAATTGCCACAGGACTCTCCCTGAGGCCCACACTGGGGGTGCACAGACATTGCAGCCACCTTCAGCCCTGGGGACGGCCGAGAGCTTCCCACCTGCCTGCAGACAAAACGTGGTGCTAGAGAAGACGACAGTGTCACACAGCCTGTACCCAGGAGGTGCAGAAGGATGCATTCATAGACGTCCATGTCTCACCCCCGGGGCTTTGCTCCCCCTCGAGCCGCTTGCAGAGGCCCTGCCCCAGGCACACGGTGCTCAGCCGCAGCCCAGCTGGGGCCGCCTGCCTCCCGTCCAGCTCTGCCCACGCAGCCGAGCCGGGGCTGCCTGCGTGTTTCTGCTGGTTGCTACAACATTCCCCCAAACATCTCAACGGCGCTGGCCTCGCGTGATCTTCCCATATCCAACACATCCAACCGTCCGGCCTTCTCCACGGCCTTCCTGCAAACGCCGGGCCACTTTTCTGAAGAAAAGTCCCCTTGAGGAGTGCCATGCGTGGGAACTACCTTGTTTTTAACACCAGCCTGGCTGTGCTCCTTAGCTCCCTGCTGGCCAGTAACAGCTACCAGCAGCTGGCAGGCTCTCCCCAGCCTATCCCCTTTACACTGAACTGCCCCAGAAAACATCACCTGCAAAGATTCAGCTTGGCACGTCCTCCAGTCCCATCAACTTCAATGATATTTCACAGCTTAGAGTCAGATTGTTAAATGCATGAGAGAACGAAATCCTCCGGCCAGAGACGGGGCTAGCACCACCTGAGGGCTGCTTGTAGCTGGGTCTGTAATGAGTTTGCTGATCCCAGCCGTGGTGTGACCGACTATCCTTAATGCATCAAGGTACAGCCGTATGCTACCATTATTTGCTTAATTAGGTTAGAACGAGGGACTTGAGGCATACGGAGGTCTAGCTGGGATCACCAGCTCCCCTCGGGCCCACCGTTTCCACGGGTTTAGTCACCTCGCCCACCACAGCCCGCCGTGCCTCCTTACCACAAGTAGTGTTGATGAATGAAACGTTGAAGAGAGAAAGGTTTGCCACCGCAGGAGGCTGGGCACATCTCGTATCTGATGCCTGGAGAACCGTCACTTTTCTGTCTTCCACCCAGCGGGGCAACCAGGAAAGTTTGCAGTCACAAAAAAACGGATTCCAACTTAAGTTTCTGTAACAGGAGATCAGAGAAAAGTTGTGCATTAACTTGACAACGGGAAGCATGTGCTAAGTGTTAATTACAGCAATGTGCAGATCCCTCACTGTTCCCATCTGCGCAACTCCAGCGAAATGCTTCAGAAAGAACTGCTTAGGGGAGTTAATGAATAAGGAATCAAGCAATAATTAACATGATTTTTCTAGAGGCTAGAATTAGGCAAGTACTCCAAGTACTTTTTTCACTCTACAAATAATTGTTGCAATTAGAAGCAAATTACAGACACAGTCTTATATTTAAAATAGTCTGCCATCTAACAGCCATTGGATGTAATGGCAGCCTCAGCAGCTAAGGGAGACTATTTACAGCTCCATTAAAAAATAGCTAAGAGAATAAAATTGATCTGTCAAAAAAGAAATGCAAAGTCAATGATAATCTTTCCATGTGGCGGTTTAATGAAAAGATGGAAACTTTAATTGCAGCTAAGCTTGATCCAAATTACAGCCTTTGGCATTCAGCTGCGAACAGGACAGAGATGGAAAGATATTTGTTTAGCTGACGCCAGCTGGGCTGGGCTGCCGCAGGGGCTGAACCCAGGATTTTTATACTGAAAGCACCACTTTGCAGGCCAGCCTCAGCAGGGACAGGCTCACTTGGACACAGCACGGATCCTTTCTGTCTTTTCAGTGCCATTTGCAAGTAAAAATGCAGAGCTGAAAATGCTCTTTGTGTCTTAGTCTTCATGGAGAGTGCATAGCTGAGCTTTTTTCTTGCTTGCTGAGAGCGATTGCACAGGGTTAATCCCTGGGGTCGTGCAGATACAGAAACACCATTCTGTGCTGTGATTTCGTGCACCTCTTCTGGAACTGTGTGGCGTTCCCTGGCCTCCCGTCACGTATCAGCACAGATTTTAATTACTTCAGTTAAAAAGCATTATAAGGGTAAGAACCTGAATCACTTAGGGAGAACTTCTCCAAGTGTCTTCAAGCGACTTTGACAGCTGTGTGGCAGCTTTTCATTAGGTCCCCGGTCCCAGTGTGTGATCACACAACCAGGAACAGCCAGCAGGGCCTGGAGAATGGCCAGAAACTGTGACACCTCTGGCAGAGCTGGTGTGGGAGAGAAGCAGAGAGGCCAAGAGGGCAGCAGCAGAGGCTGGAGGTATCCAGGAGACAGAAGCAAAGTCTGGGAGGAGGTTAGGCTTGAAGGGTACCGAGAGGACCCAGGAGCAGGACACAGCCTGAGGAAGAAATTGGAGAGAGTCCAAAAAAGGAGCTGCAGGGACTGCAGGAGGGCGAGGAAGCAGCAGTTGGAGAGAGGAGAAGTAACATCAGGGAGGCCTGGTAATGAGAAGGTGGCAGTCAGCGTATCCACTCCTCATCCCTTCACGGCAGAGGAGCAGCCAAGCAGATTTAGGCTCCCTCCACCAGCTCTGTGTTTCCTAAGGTTCACAAGTTTTTAAAATGTCACGGAGAAAGACGAGGCTTGCACTGTCAAAACCTCACCAAGGGAGCATCTGGCAAGCACGCAGAGCTGCAGGGGTTAATGGGGACGGAGGGCTTCAATTCCCCCCTTAAAACAAACAGCAAAGTATGTGCCACCACACGTGGTGGAGCAATAGGTAGCCCTGATCTCCCCAGGACAGTGCTGCCTCCCACCCCCAGGAAAGGGAAGGGCTGTTTCAAGGGAAGGTCTCAGTAAAGAGCCAGGAAACAAAGAGAATGAACTTACATTTCACTTAAATTAAATAAATTATCAAATATTCCATCTTCTAATGTAGAAATCTTGTTGTGGCTTATATCTCTGTAAAAAATGAAAAGGGAAGTTCAATAATCGTTCATCATACTGGTAACAACTTCCTTGCCAACACACAGGATCAACCTCTCTTCCAAGCCCTGCTTAGTGACTGGCTAACCTCTGACCACCCCTGGTCTCAGAAGCTACTTACATATGATAGCAAAATTTTCTGTGAGATGCTATGTCACAGAATGACAGTGTTTGAGATTGGAAGTGACTTCTGGAGGTCATCTAGTCCAAAACCCTGCTCAAGCAAGGCCACCTGGAGTGGACTGCCCAGGACCATATCCAGGTGGCTTTTAAGCATCTCCAAGGAGGGAGACTCCACAACCTCTCGACGCAGCCTGTTCAGTGAGTCTGCGAACGGTCTCTCCCCTTCTCCTGGCCCACACGGAGTCTGCGCAGTTTTAGTGAAATGAGACACGGCAGGGTGTTGGGAGCAGTGGACACGCAGGCAGGCCTTTGTTCCACCAACGCTGGGCTCCTCAAAGGACCTTCATATTCAGTACCCAATTCCCTCCAAAGGTAAGTGGGATTTGAACACCACAGCTTTATCCTCATTTTCTGTTTTGCAACCCATCTTGTGACAAATGTAGCTTACTCTCCTGCCCCGATCCCCCCTCCACCTGGCAGTGCAGCGTGCCCGCTCCTGCCTGACTCTGAACGCCAGTGAGCAATCGGTCGTTCCCGGGACTGTGCAGCTGAACGCCCTGAGGAACGAGACCACGGACACACACAGCTGGGGCCCAGCAGCTGAGGTCGAGCGAGAACAAGGCTGACTTGTGCAGCACAAACGTGTGCGTGGTACCAGCTCAGGGGCGCGCTGGTAACGGGACGGCTGGAAGGGTGCCGCATGTACTTACAGTTTTGCCAGAGAAGTCAGGCTTCTGAACGTCTGAATATCTAAAACACTGATCTCGTTGCTGGAAAGATCCCTAGAGAAAGAAAACACAGCTTTCAGCTTTTGTTCAACTTTTTGTCATTCCTCTGTCACTGGAGCTTAGAAAGCCTCGCTCCAAACTCCGTCCAGACTGCAGACAGAAAGGTTTCGGTGTGCTAGCAGGGAACGGCTCTCCCAGCCAAGGAAAACACCTATCCCAGCTATACAGCATTTGCTGCTCACAGCTTTGTATGATGTGTATATAAAGATTAGGACTATCATTATATGCATACCATTCTACAGCATATCTAGAGCAATTACAGACATGACTAATGTACTACTAAATTTGAGGTATCCTTCAAAAAATTATGCAAGTCTAATACATGTTCAAAGAAATAATTAAGAAAGAATTTAGACTAAAATAGTAATTAACTTACAGAAGAAAAATTCGGAGGAACTTTCAAGTCCATCCCTAATGCCAAAGAACAGGTAATTAATTACACAACTGATGCATTCAGCTTTTAATGTTTAAAGATCTTTTTGTCCCTTTTTGAAAAAGCGTACAAGAAATGAAGGAGCAAAGAATATTTTCTGTTTAAAATCAGGCTAGACTTTCCCTATAAAACAAACACTGTTTAGAAAATCTTTAATCACTCTCTGTAACACTTAATAGCCTTCAACTCATCCAAAGAAAAATTGTTTTTGTCCTCCTATTCAGCTCTCTGTTTTCACCTCACGTCCTCTCTTTCAATTTTAAAATGTCACTCAGCTAGAAGTGAAAGTTTCGCTGATTGCTCCCTGCTCATTCCCAATAAACTTCACTCTTCAGTTTCAGATGAATCCCCGTTGGCCAAAACCTTCTTTTAGCAGCACCAAAATACTTATTCCAAGCCCTTGCAATGGTTATTCTCCTTCCAGGATTTCTGGCAGTGCTGCAGGGAGGCGGACAGGTCTGGAGGCACTGCCCAGCTCCCCGCAGCTGTAGGCATGCTGCACCAACAGAGACATCCTCCGGCCCTGCTCCCTCCTCACCTTTATCCTGAGCACCTCTTGTAACTTCTCCTCACTGTCTCACTTCTTATTTTTACCCCCTCATGGATTAATTCTTGATTTTGATATTTAAACTTAATTTATCTGAATGAAGAGAATTACACCAAATTGGCAGACAAACTACTTATGATTCCAGGAAACTATGGGGATAAGTAACAAGGATGGATGTCTCTTTAAAAGGTTTGAGTTTACTTTTCCCAATTTTGCTGTCCAGGAGTTCTCTGCCAAGCTGAGAGTGGATTCAGAAGAGTTCACCAGCAACACCACTAAAGAAGGCCAAGAAATGTGCACAATAAAAGATCAACAAACACACTTAAAAAAAAAAAAAAAAGCTAGCAAATGTGTCAGCCAGCCAGGCAGCCTACGGCAGAAGGGCCACGCCAGCAGGACTGCGCTGCAGAAGCACGGTTTACCTGTCAGGTAAGCAAGGGCCGAGCTTTAACAGCAAGAGCATTTCTCTGCTCCTCTGAGAAACTTGAAAATAATCCAGTTAATTTTTAGGCAGCACCTCGAGCCCCAGACAGAAGGAAATGGTGTTCCAGCTCCGACGTCTCTCGTGCCCTGGCCTTTTTGCTCCTTGCCCAGACAAGAGAAACCTCCAGAACAAACCACCCTGCTGTTACAAAATCGGGGCTTTGGCGTCTCAAAGAGCCCCTTCACAACGCTGGCTGGCTGCACGGAGAGCGTGCGCAGGGCAGCGCGAAGCCCTCAGCACCACCGATGGCGCTGGGGACCATGTGGCGGCCTGGGATGCCGGCCCCAGGCGCCACCACGCTGCCCCTGCTGCAGGAGGAGCACCCTGGCAGGGCTGCTGACACCAGCCCCAGCAAACAGGGAAGATGTGAGCAGGGGCAGCAGTTCCCAGCTCGGCGCTGCGTTTACACGGCTCGTGGACTGACACTAGATGTCACTGCGCACTGAGCAGCGCAGAGGGGAAGAGATCCTGCACCGTTAGGTACAGACTGGAGCCTAATTCCTTTGCTATTTTCTACCCTCGCCATCACGATTTGATGAAGAACCAGTAGAAGGCCTCCCAGCTTTCTACCTCCCCAGAGCTCCCCGGTGAGGAGCCCAGAAGGGGAGCAGAGCCCTGCTGGTGGCCCCGGGCGAGAGGCCGGGAGCGGCGGCCGTGCCAGCGCCTGCCACCTCCAGCCTCCTGGCTCAGCTCGGCTCCCACTGCTCCCCCTCCAACTTGTATGGAAAATAATATTATGCCTTCCTGGCATGGGAAAGATGGCTGTGAACCAAAGTAGGTTGCAGAAAAAAAGAAAAAAAAAGGCAGGAAAGAACTACCGACCAATAAAACCCCCGGCACAGGCTGCGGGACGGAGCTCAGCCTCGGTGCCACAAACTGCCACGACTGTATTTTCCCAGCCCACTGCCAGGCTGGAGGAAATTCGGAGCAGGTTCAAGGCAGAGCTGAAGCCAGCAGAAAACAAAGCTCTCCATTGAAATGCGCCGCACATGCAGACTGCCGCTCTCCCCCACGAGAAGAAAGAAAAACTTGGTTCAGTTGTGCCGGGGGTGGCACTGAGAACATGCTGTGGTGCCTGGAGAGAGGGCAGCTGTGGGCCAGCCACAACTCCTTGATCCCACCTCAGTTTCCACACCTGCAAAGCGGAGCTGTGTGCTGCCAAAGGAGGCAGGGAGAGCTTGGCCCACTCCTCTGCAGAACTTGGGAGAGGCACCAAAAGCCACCGACGACTTCGGTACAGAACAAGAACTGTGTGAAGGATGCCCTGTGGGGAGAGCTCCCTGCGCAGCTCCCCAGACACCCCAGAAAATGCAGCCACATTTAACTTACATAGCGAGCAAAGGAAGTTTTGAGAAAACTTCTTCTGGAAGTAGAATCGGTCATGTGGGGAAGGCGAAGCTGCGGAGATGCGAACATTTGGTAACGAGGGCGTCTGCCCGAACCTTGGGAGCCTGGAGCTCCTTCCCAGCTCTGCTACCAATTCCTGCGCAAGGCTGGGCGAGCCTCTGAACCTCTCTGGAGCCGCGTGTGCCGCAGGGAGGGCGGCAGGGCTAGCGGCAGGGCTAGCAGCAGGGCTAGCGGCAGCCCGTCCCACGGATGGAGTGTGAGCAAACATCAGCCACAGACACCGCCACGGACATCTCCTGGACAGGGCCCATCAATTCTGGGGGTACAAATCACACACAGCCCTCGTGTGCCCTAGAGCAGCTGCCAGCAGGGACCAGCAGCAGTGCTGGGAGCCCCCAACCCGGCCACTGGCGCTGCAGCAGGCGGGGGGCGGCCGGGGAACAGCGGCTCCACGCCCCCACGGCAGCCCCGGGCAGCCGGGGTGTTTATTTCTGCAGCGCTGCGGTGGACGGGCTTTTTTTGGTGCACTGCTGTTTTTTTCTTCTTAATTCCACAGAACATATAATGTCGAGCAGAGTATAGCACGCCTCCGCCTGCCAAGCCTGATGTCATGCTCTCATTATGTCATTTGTGGGCCCGCTCACTTCACAAAAAAAAGGGAGGGAAGGGAAGGGAAGGGAAGGGGGGCAGTGCTGGCTTGTGCCTTCCCCAGCCCTTTTGGTGCGTGGAGCCCCGCCAGAACAGTAATGGGAAAAGCATCCGCAGACAGGGAAAAGCGTCTGTGCAGAGGGGAGCCTGTGTGCAGGCTGGGGGAGAGCTGCAGCGACTCATTAGCAAAAGAGCTCCAGGCCTGCGAACCGCAGCAGAGCTGACTGCTGGAGGTAGTGGAGCTCCAGAGGTGCCAGGGAAAGGAGGCAGCTTGGGCATGTTCCTGTTTCCATCCAGAGCCTGCACAGGAGCCTCTGCAGTGTCTATAAAGGGGCTTACACCAGAGCAGGAGGGATAAAGCATTCTGCCTCCAGCACACCAGGTGTCCATGCACCCCCATCTTGCAATCACAGCAAAAGCTTTTCTTTCTCCCAGCCCATCTTCCCCAGCTGGCCTGGCACTGCAGGATGCATGAGGTGAGTAAACGAAGCCTCTGCAGCACCCTTTGGGGAGAATCACTTTTTTGCTGTGGGTGTGCAAGGCTGAGCAATCCCCAGCAGCCTCCTTCCACCAGCCAGACTTCCCTGATCCAGGACAGCCCCCACAGAAAGGGGGTTGCCTCGTGTTTGTGTGACCGAAGTGAAAGTCATGGGACAGGGCTGGGCCCCATTTTGGTCCAAAGACAGTGTTTTAGCAGCTGGAGCAGCTACACAGACAGCAGAACAGCTGTGCCCACGGCATCCAACAGCCGGTGCTGTCTAACCCCTTCCTCAGCCAGCCTGGGCTCTGCAAGAGCCCACAGCAACAAGTCCCCGCACCCGCATGCTTTACAAGACCCACTGCTTCCTTTGGTTTGTTTAGACCTGTGAGAGATACCACTTCATCAGACGCTGCTCTATTTTCAGCACGGTGAACACCGAATAATTGTTCTTGTTTAACTTCTCCACCCCACTCCCGATTCCAGAGGCCTTTCCTGGGCTGCCTCAGTCCCACTTTCCCCAGCACAACTGCCAGGGGAAGGAGCTCCCCTTTCTGCCCTCAGCACACCGCACAAAGCTCATCCAACACCCACCCGGGGGCACTTTCAGGACACGACGGGTGCCCGGGCTCGAGCGCGCGGCACGCGGGCAGGAGAGGCACCGACCGGCGGCAGCAGCAAGCCCCGGCCTAGGGCACATCACAGGTGACATCAGGGCACCTCCGCTCCCATTTCTAACCCCCCGTTGGGTCACGCTCCCCACCGAGAGCCAGGCTGCACTGTTCACACCTTGCAGAGGGAAGACAAGTGATGGGGGACACGCGAGATGCCTTCTGGGACACTACAGCCCCGCTCCCTCAGAGCCCTCGGCCAGCTGCCAGCAGCAGCCCGTCCCAGAGGCAGCCCACAAGCCAAAACGCTGTCCTAGGTGCCACCATGGCAAGTGCTCTTCTGCCTCCAGGAACAACGGGCAGCACGGTGCCCCACACAGCAGCGCTGTGCTGACACCGCCTGACGTACGTAATAGACTTTCCAGAAAAGCGGAGGAAAAACCCTATGTGTTTTTGCATGCTTGAGCCAGGAAAATTATAGGTTTTTGCTGATCTGATTCCTTTTCTTTTCCTCATTTTTGGCTTGCACCTCTCCTAGGAAGCACAGTACGAGTAGCAGCACTTTGTGCGCAGAGCGAGGAACAGAGATTGATGCCACAGTGGCGAAGGAAATGTGAAAAAGCACAGGCTCACTTGTGCAGAGCCGGGTGCCTGGGGAGGACCTGCAGTCCTGCTCGAGGTGCAGTCCCGAGCGGGGAGCAGCACGCTGGGGCTGGCAGCCAGGGAGCACCCTCAGCTCCCGAGGCTGTCACAGCACGATGACAATTTATTTGCTCATTTTAAATTTATGAATTTCAAATGCTGGCCCGAGCATCAGCTCTCTCCGAGGAATTTGCTCCAAAAGATGTTTTCACAAATACTCATCTAAAAAATAAATGTTTTTCTTCCCACAGCAAAATCCTGACTGTTGATAAGGACAAGGCAGGCTGGGACACAGGCGCTTCTGCAATGTTCGTACACGCTGTGCTCTCCTGAGAGAGCTGCGCAACGCTCTCACACATGCCCTTGCAAGGCAGCTGTGCCCAGAGGGGGTAGGGTTCGGCACGAGGAGCCCCAGGTGCGAGGCCCAGCTCTGCCACGGGCTTGGGGCAGGACCAGGAGCGGCTGGCTCCAGCACTGCCTGCTCCTGCTGCCCGTCTGAGCTCCTTCCCCTCGCAGCCTGCACGGACCTCTCCCGGAGCACCAGCAGAGCGGACACACGGATCTGGAGCAGATCCCACTCGTCCTGCTCTGGGCACAGGTTCCTGGAGATCCCGCAGAGGGAGGTGATCTGCAGGGTGCACAGAACGCTCCCCGTGGCTCTCGGCATAACGGGTGAGCTCAGGGGTGAAGCTGGGCACTGGGTGTCCGGGTTCCTTTCGGCAGCCAAAAAAAGGGGCTGGGAGAGCCTGTGCTTCCAGCAGCACGGGAGGAGACTGCTCTAAGCCCTGCACAAGACGGAGCTGAGCTGGGGACCCGCCAAGCACGGCTGTGCCGCCGCTCGCCCACGCTCCCTCCTCGCCCTGCGGCTGCGCCCACCCGCGGCACGGGGACAACGTGGGGACGCGGCGCCAGCTGAGCGCACACCGAAGGCACCCGAGCGCCAGGTGGGGGCTGTCTGAGGCACAGCTGGGACCGAAAGAGCAGCTCCTCGGCCCCTGCAGCCAGGGAGCTTCGCTCAGACCTTCCCAAATACGGTTACGAGCAGCAGGAGCGGGGATGAAGGCACTCGAACAAGGGGACGCGTTACCTCCCGGAGCGACGTTGTGCTCTGGCAGGGCGGCTCCCAGGCACTGCCACCCCACTCCGTCCCGCTCCCCCCGGCCAGGAGGGCTGGGTGGGGGCTTTTCACAGAGGCTCCCAGGAACCGGAGTCTGCACAGGGACCCACAGAACGGCTCGTTTTACAGGCTATTTTTAGGCTGTGACTGACTTCATCTCCTCGTTCCCAACGTTTAAACAATAGAGCCGAGCGCAAGGGGGGCACTGGGGAGCCACCGAGGGCCTCCTGCGCTTGTGGGGGTCAGCAGGAGCTCCCACCGGTGCCACGGTGGGGCGAGGGGCTGGCTACAGCTCGGGACGGTCACTGCCACGAGAGGCTTTCCAAGGCAGCTCCACCTTCCGAGCCACCAGCGCCCAGAGCTGGCACTGGAAGCGGTCCTCCCACTGCCAAGAGGTGAGCTAAGGTGGCAAGAAATAGGGCTCGAGACATCGCGGTAGGAGGTACCCAGCCCTGCTCTGCCTCCGACATCACACTGAAAGATCGGAACAGAGAAGACCGAGTTTGAGAAAGCAGCAACCCAAATATTTAAATAAAGTTAATGTCCATAATTAGTGCTGCACATAAACAAGCTGTCTGCAGCTTCATCCAGCTAAATGTCAGCCCTGCAAATATATGTTTGTTTCATGGAAAGTTTGCAAAGAAACCAAAGATCCATCAAAACAAAGCATCTTCCCAGCACACATGGCAGAGCTCAAGAAGACAATGTCAGAAGCCCGCAGCCCAAGTCCAGCCGCCTTCCAAGCAGATGCACACTTCTTCCCTGAAAAAGCCCCACCCTGGGGAGCCCCCCCATTCGGTGGCATCGCAGGCTGACACACCGCTCACAGACCCGAGTGCACAACCAGGAGGAGCACAAAGCCATGGAGCAGCACGACGGGGCCTGATGGGGGTTCACAAAGCACTCGCAAGGGATTTGGTGGTAACATCACCTATGCATGCTAGACAAAGCGGACAATCTGGACCCAAAACACTGAGAAACAGATAGGGCAAGACTCGGGGCTGAAAGCTGCTGAGGGACAAGGGTCAGTGTTGCCCTCTACTGATGTCCCCACTGCTCCCTTCTGGCTGTGTGAGCAGCCTGGGCTACACGTAACCCCGCTTCAGACCTGCAACCACCAGAGCAGCACAAAACATAAGGAGGAAGCAGACTAACGTCAAGGTTTTGGGGTGATCTCCTCAGCGGTCAT